>NC_040077.1:2500000-3125000 GCF_003369695.1 Bos indicus x Bos taurus | reverse complement strand
AAGGTGAAATTCATTGTTTTGGGGTAAAATGTCCTATAGATATCAATTAGGTCGAACAGGTCTATTGTATCATTTAAAGTTTGTATTTCCTTGTTAATTTTCTGTTTAGTTAATCTATCCATAGGTGTGAGTGGGGTATTAAAGTCTCCCACTATTATTATGTTATTGTTAATTTCCCCTTTCATACTTGTTAGTATTTATCTTACATATTGTGGTGCTCCTATGTTGGGTGCATATATATTTATAATTGTTATATCTTCTTCTTGGATTGATCCTTTGATCATTATGTAGTGACCTTCTTTGTCTCTTCTCACAGCCTTTGTTTTAAGTCTATTTTATCTAATATGAGTATTGATACTCCTGCTTTCTTTTGGTCTCTATTTGCATGGAAAATCTTTTTCCAGCCATTCACTTTCAGTTTGTATGTGTCCCCTGTTTTGAGGTGGGTCTTTTGTAGACAACATATATAAAGGTCTTGTTTTTGTATCCATTCAGCCAGTCTTTGTCTTTTGGTTGGGGCATTGAAGCCATTTACGTTTAAGGTAATTATTGATAAGTATGATCCTGTTGCCATTTACTTTCTTGTTTTGGGTTTGAGTTTATACACTGTTTTTGTCTCCTGCCTAGAGAATATCCTTTAGTGTTTGTTGAAGAGCTGGTTTGGTGGTGCTGAATTCTCTCAGCTTTTGCTTGTCTGTAAAGCTTTTGATTTCTCCTTCATATTTGAATGAGATCCTTGCTGGGTACAGTAATCTGGGCTGTACGTTATTTTCTTTCATCACTTTAAGTATGTCTTTCCATTCCCTCCTGGCTTGAAGAGTTTCTATTGAAAGATCAGCTGTTATCCTTATGGGAATTCCCTTGTGTGATATTTGTTGTTTTTCCCTTGCTGCTTTTAATATTTGTTCTTTGTGTTTGATTTTTATTAATTTGATTAATATGTGTCTTGGGGTGTTTCACTTTGGGTTTATACTGTTTGGGACTCTCTGGGTTTCTTGGACTTGGGTGATTATTTCCTTCCCCATTTTAGGGAAGTTTTCAACTGTTATCTCCTCAAGTATTTTCTCATGGTCTTTCTTTTTGTCTTCTGCTTCTGGGACTCCTATGATTCGAATGTTGTAGTGTTTAATATTGTTCTGGAGGTCTCTGAGATTGTCCTCATTTCTTTTAATTCGTTTTTCTTTTTTCCTCTCTGATTAATTTATTTCTATCATTCTATCTTCTCATTCACTAATCCTATCTTCTGTCTCTGTTATTCTACTATTTGTTGCCTCCAGAGTGTTTTTGATCTCATTTACTGCATTATTCATTATATATTGACTCTTTTTTATTTCTTCTAGGTCCTTGTTAAACCTTTCTTGCATCTTCAATCCTTGTCTCCAGGATATTTATCTGTGATTCCATTTTTATTTCAAGATTTTGGATCATTTTCACTATAATTATTCAGAATTCTTTATCAGGTAGATTCCCTATCTCTTCCTCTTTTGTTTGGTTTGGTGGGCATTTATCCTGTTCCTTTATCTGCTGGGTATTCCTCTGTCTCTTCATCTTGTTTATATTGCTGAGTTTGGGGTTGCCTTTCTGTATTCTGGCAGTTTGTGGAGTACTCTTTATTGTGGAGTTTCCTCACTGTGTGTGGGTTTGTACAGGTGGCTTGTCAAGGTTTCTTGGTTAGGGAAGTTTGTGTCTGTGTTCTGGTGGGTGGAGCTGGATTTTTTCTCTCTGGACTGCAATGAAGTGTCCAATAATGAGTTACGAGATATCTATGGTTTTGTAGTAACTTTGGGCAGCCTGTATTTTGGAGCTCAGGGCTGTGTTCCTGTGTTGCTGGAGAATTTGCGTGTTATGTCTTGCTCTGGAACTTGTTGGCTCATTGGGTGGTGCTTGGTTTCAGTGTAGGTATGGAGGCATTTGATGAGCTCCTGTCAATTAATGTTCCCTGGAGTCAGGAGTTCCCTGAAGTCAGGGTTTGGACTTAAGCCTCCTGTTTCTGGTTTTCAGTCTTATTGTTACAGTAGTCTCAAAAATTCTCCTTCTATACAGCACCATTGGTAAAACATCTAGGTTAAAGATGAAAAGTTTCTCCACAGTGAGGAACACCCAGAGAGGTTCACAGAGTTACATGGAGAAGAGAAGAGGGAGGAGGGAGTTAGAGGTGACCCGAATGAGGTCAGGTGGAATCAATAGAGGAGAGAGCAAGCTAGCCAGTAATCATTTCCTTATGTGCACTCCACAACTGGACCCCTCAGAGATGTTCATGGAGTTATACAGAGAAGAAAGGAGGGAGGAAGGAGACAGAGGTGGCCAGGAGGATAAAAGAGGGGAATGAAAAGGACGGAGACAGATCCAGCCAGTAATCAGTTCCCTAAGTGTTCTCCACCATCTGGAACACACAGAAATTCACAGAGTTGGGTAGAGAAAAGAGGGGTTAGGGAGAAGACAGAGGAGACCTGGTGGAGAAAAAGGAGAGTCCAAAGTGGGAGAGAGCAGTCAAGCCAGTAATCTCGCTCCCAAGTAAAAATGGGTACAGAAGATTGGGTTCTTAAAGGGAAAAAATGATAACAAATACAAAAAAAGCAAAAATTAAAAATCTAGAGTAGAGTTTGGAATTTCAAAGTACAATATTAAAGAAAAGAAGAAGAAAAAGAAAGAGAAAAAAAAGTCCCAAAAATTATGAAGAAAATATAGGTACAAAATTTATTACAAATACCAAAAGCAAAAATTAAAAATCTAGAGTTTGGAATTTCAGAAATAAAATGTTAAAGAAAAGAAGAAGAGAAAGAAAGAGAGTGAAAAAAAACAAAATAAAACAAAACAAAGTCACAAAAATTATTTTAAAAAATATAGGTACAAAATTGATAACAAATACCAAAAAGCAACAATTAAAAATCTAGAGTAGAGTTTGGAATTTCAAAAATACAATGTTAAAGAAAAGAAGAAAAAATAAATAAAAGAGAGAAAAAAAGTCACAAAATTATAAAAAATATATATATGAAGTTTGCTTTAAAAAAAAATAGGGTCTTTTTTACACCAATACAGTATACTAATGCATATATATGGAATTTAGAAAGATGGTGACAATAACCCTGTGTACAAGACAGCAAAAGAAACACTGATGTATAGATCAGTCTTATGGACTCTGTGGGAGAGGGAGAGGGTGGGGAGATTTGGGAGAATAGCATTGAAACATGTATACTATCATGTATGAAACGAGTTGCCAGTCCAGGTTCGATGCAGGGTACTGGATGCTTGGGCCTGGTGCACTGGGACGACCCAGAGGGAGGGGAGGGGAGGGAGGAGGGAGGAGGGTTCAGGATGGGGAACGCGGGTATACGTGTGGTGGATTCATTTTGATATTTGGCAAAACTAATACAATATTGCAAAGTTTAAAAATAAAATTAAATTAAAAAAAAAGAAAAAGAAAAAAAATAGGGTCGTTTTTTTTTTTTGCAAAGTAATAGTAGGTTATAAAAGTGAAAATTAAAGGAGTAATAGAGGACTTAAAATTTTTTTAAAAAAATTAAAAAAGAAAGAAAGAAAGAATGATCTTAAAAATAGTAAAAATATATCTAGGACTTTCTCTGGTGTTGTTGTGGGTATTGTGGGGTCAGTTCATTTTCGGCTAATTCCTTGGTCTGCCTTATATTTCTCAAGATCTAGAGGCCCCTTCCTTTGTAGTTGGTACTAATGACAGGGTTTTAATCTTTTTTTTTTTTTTTTTCCTCTAATTTTATTTTATTTTTAAACTTTACATAATTGTATTAGTTTTGCCAAATATCAAAATGAATCCGCCACAGGTATACATGTGTTCCCCATCCCGAACCCTCCTCCCTCCTCCCTCCCCATACCATCCCTCTGGGCCGTCCCAGTGCACCAGCCCCAAGCATCCAGCATCATGCATCGAACCTGGACTGGCAACTCGTTTCCTACATGATATTTTACATGTTTCATTGCCATTCTCCCAAATCTTCCCACCCTCTCCCTCTCCCACAGAGTCCATAAGACTGTTCTATACATCAGTGTCTCTTTTGCTGTCTCGTACACCGGGTTATTGTTACCATCTTTCTAAATTCCATATATATGCGTTAGTATACTGTATTTATGTTTTTCCTTCTGGCTTACTTCACTCTGTATAATAGGCTCCAGTTTCATCCACCTCATTAGAACTGATTCAAATGTATTCTTTTTAATGGCTGAGTAATACTCCATTGTGTATATGTACCACTGCTTTCTTATCCATTCATCTGCTGATGGACATCTAGGTTGCTTCCATGTCCTGGCTATTATAAACAGTGCTGCGATGAACATTGGGGTACACGTGTCTCTTTCCCTTCTGGTTTCCTCAGTGTGTATGCCCAGCAGTGGGATTGCTGGATCATAAGGCAGTTCTATTTCCAGTTTTTTAAGGAATCTCCACACTGTTCTCCATAGTGGCTGTACTAGTTTGCATTCCCACCAACAGTGTAAGAGGGTTCCCTTTTCTCCACACCCTCTCCAGCATTTATTATTTGTAGACTTTTGGATCGCAGCCATTCTGACTGGTGTGAAATGGTACCTCATAGTGGTTTTGATTTGCATTTCTCTGATAATGAGTGATGTTGAGCATCTTTTCATGTGTTTGTTAGCCATCTGTATGTCTTTTTTGGAGAAATGTCTATTTAGTTCTTTGGCCCATTTTTTGATTGGGTCGTTTATTTTTCTGGAGTTGAGCTGTAGGAGTTGCTTGTATATTTTTGAGATTAGTTGTTTGTCGGTTGCTTCATTTGCTATTATTTTCTCCCATTCTGAAGGCTGTCTTTTCACCTTGCTAATAGTTTCCTTTGATGTGCAGAAGCTTTTAAGGTTAATTAGGTCCCATTTGTTTATTTTTGCTTTTATTTCCATTATTCTGGGAGGTGGGTCATAGAGGATCCTGCTGTGATATATGTCGGAGAGTGTTTTGCCTATGTTCTCCTCTAGGAGTTTTATAGTTTCTGGTCTTACGTTTAGATCTTTAATCCATTTTGAGTTTATTTTTGTGTATGGTGTTAGAAAGTGGTCCAGTTTCATTCTTTTACAAGTGGTTGACCAGATTTCCCAGCACCACTTGTTAAAGAGATTGTCTTTAATCCATTGTATATTCTTGCCTCCTTTGTCGAAGATAAGGTGTCCATATGTGCGTGGATTTATCTCTGGGCTTTCTATTTTATTCCATTGATCCATATTTCTGTCTTTGTGCCAGTACCATACTGTCTTGATAACTGTGGCTTTGTAGTAGAGCCTGAAGTCAGGTAGGTTGATTCCTCCAGTTCCATTCTTCTTTCTCAAGATCGCTTTGGCTATTCGAGGTTTTTTGTATTTCCATATAAATTGTGAAATTATTTGTTCTAGCTCTGTGAAGAATACTGTTGGTCAGGGTTTTAATCTACTGCACCTGTTGCTTCCAAGACAGTTCCCTCTGTTTTAGCTTCTTCTGTTTGCTGGTCTCTTCAGTATCTTTTTTCCGCTCTGACACAAAGAGGGCAGTGGTGGACACTTTTTTTTTTTTTTTTTTTTTTAGGCTCACTTGTTCAGTCGCGCTGTGGGGAGGGAGGGACGCTGCAAACAAATAACACTGGCGTGTGCTCGCAGTGCCTCAGCCACACTGGGCCTGCTCCTGCTCACCGCGCGTGTACCCTTCCTGCCCACACTACTCAGGCTCTAGGTTGTTCCACCGGGAAACATCCGAGGCCGGCCCTGGGCTGCATGCACCTCCCAGGTCTAAGCCATTCAGGTTCAGGCACTTGGGTGGTCCTCACAGGCGCAGACTCGATTGGGCCTGCGTTTTGTGCCCTTCCCAGGTCCAAGTAGCTCAGATGATGTGTTTGGCGAAAGTGGTTGTTGCTACTTATAGCCTCCCTGCCGCTCGGTTTTCTGGGTGTACACCCGGTGCAGCTTCTCAGGCAGATGTTGACCGTCCAGAACCCCAAGAAGTCTTAGTTAGCAAAGAAGCCTGCTTACAGTTTTGTAGATAATGTCTCTCTGGGGCTGTGATTGCCCCCTTCCAGCTCTGGCTGCCTGTCACCGGAGAGGGATGATCTGCAGCTGGCTATCTCTGTTCAGTCCTTTGTTCTGTGCGCTGGCCTGGCGGTGTCTTAGGTTAGGGCTGGCTTTTCGTATGGTAGTTATCCCACAGTCTGGTTTGCTAGCCCAAGTTAGTTCGCTCAGATAGCGCTCAGAGCATTCAGGCCAGATCCTTACTCTAAGCGATGCAGCCCACTCCTCCCTGCCCAGCCCCCGCTTGCTAGTGGCGTGTGCAGGCGTCTGCGCTGCTTCTCCGCTGTGGGAGTTACCATTGGGCTCCTAATCTGTGGGTTTTAATTGTTTGTTTATTTTTCCTCCCTGTTATGTTGCCCTCTGTGCTTCCAAGGCTCGGCACAGACTTGGCAGTGAGAGTGTTTCCTGGTGTTTGGAACCTTCTCTCTTTTTAAGACTCCCTTCCCCGGACAGAGATCCATCCCTCCCTCTTTTGTCTCTTTTTTTGTTTTTTATATTTTTTCCTACCTCCTTTTGAAGACAATGGGCTGCTTTTCTGGGTGCCTGATGTCCTCTGCTGGCATTCCAAAGTTGTTTTGTGGAATTTACTCAGCTTTTAAATGTTCTTTTGACGAATTTGTGGGGGAGAAAGTGGTCTCCCCGTCCTATTCCTCCACCATCTTAGCTCCTCCCTCACCTTTTAAGATTTTAAATAACTCAGCTGGAATTCTGTCACCTCCAATAGCTTTCTTCTTAAGTAGTAATACTTCCTAAGTCTCATGACTTTACACTCCAGGATGTCTGGTTTTAGGTGAGTGACCACACCATCATGGTTGTCTGGGACATTAAGACTCTTTTGAGTAGTTCTTCTGTGTATTCTTGCTACCTCTTCTTAATATCTTCCATTTCTTTTAGGTCCTTACTGTTTCTATTTTTACCATGCCCATCCATGTAATGTTCTCTTGATATCTCCTGCTTTCTTGAAGAGATCTCTAGTCTTTCCCATTCTACTGTTTTCCTCTATTTCTTTGCATTGTTCATTTAAGAAGGCCTTCTTATCTCTCCTTTCTTTTCTCTGGAACTCTACATTCCATTGGGTATATCTTTCCCTTGCCATTCACTTCTATTTTTTCCTCAGATATTTGGAAAGACTCCACAGACAAAAAAAAAATGCCTTCCTGCATTTCTTTTTCTATAGGATGGTTGTGATCACTTCCTCTTATACAATATTATGAACTTCTGTTGATTTGTATTCAGGCATTCTGTCTAACCCCTTGAATCTATCCAACACCTCCACTGTATAATCATAAGGGATTTGATTTAGGTCATACCTGAATGGCCTAGTGATTTTCCCTACTTTTTTCAATTTAAGCCTGAATTTCGCAATAAGGAGCTCAAGATCTGAGTCACAGCTCACATTTTTACTGACTGTATAGAGCCTTTACTGATCTCTGTGTCTCCTTTTACATTTTTTTTTCCCCTTTAGAGTCTATTTTGTCTGATCTTAGTATAGTCATGGGCTTCCCAGATGGTGCTAGTGGTAAAGAACCCGCCTGCCAATACAGGAGACACAAGAGACACAGGTTTGATCCCTGGGTTGGGAAGATCCCCTGGAGAAGGAAATGGCAATCCACTCCAGTATTCCTACCTGAAGAATCCTATAGACAGAGAAGCCTGGCAGGCTACAGTCCATAGGGTTGTAGAGTCAGACATGACTGAAGCGACTTAGCATGTACATGCTCCTGTTCTCTTTTGGTTTTTCACTTGGATGGAATATCTTTTTTGCATCTCTTCACTTTGAGCCTTGTGTGTCCTTGAAGCTGAAGTGAGCCTCTTGTAGGCAGTATGTGTTGAGGCTTTGTTTTTTCAATCCATTCAAACACTCTATATCTTTGAATTGTCTAATGTAATCTGTTTAATTTAAAGTAATTATTGATAGGTGAGGACTTTCTATTTCCATTTTATCATCTTCTATTTTGTAGTTCCTTTATTCTTTCTTTTCTCTATAGCTGCCTTTCTTTGTGGTGTGATGATTTTTCATAATGGAGTGCTATGCTTTATATTTTGTTTCTAGTATAAGTTTTTGCTTTGTGTTTACTGTGAGGCTTACATATTAATAAAATATTTATATCATAGCAATATATTTTAAGTATACCATAACTTCAATTGTAAAGAATCCCTCCCTCCACATTTTATGTTTCTGATCTCATAATTTGCACCATTTTCTATTGTGTGTCCATTACTAAATTATTGTAGTTATATTTATAATAATGTTTTTTAAGCTTTATACTAGAATTAAATGACATATTTACCACTTTTATAGCACTAGATTATTCTGATTTCATTATATGCTTTCTTTATTAAGAAGTTTTATACTTTAATATGTTTTAATCTTAGTAATTAGTGTCCTTTAATTTCAACTTGAAGAACTCTTTTTAGAATTTTTGGTAAGGGAGGACATGTGGTGATATATTACCTCAGCTTTTGTTTAACTGGGAAAGTCTTATTCTCCCCTTCATTTCTGAAGGACAGATTTGCTAGGTAAAATATTCTTGGTTGGCAGTTTTTATTTTTGTTTTCTTTCTTTTTTTTTTTTAAATTTCAGCACATTGAATATATCATCCCACTCTTTCCCTGGCTACAGGGTTTCTCTTGAAAAAATCCACTGGTAGCTTTATGAGATTCCTTTTTATGAGATACATTTTTTCTCTTGCTGCTTTCAAGATTTTATCTCTGTTTTTTATTTTTGACAGTTTGATTACAATGTGTTTCAGTGAAGTCTTTTTTATGGGGAGGGGATTGAATTTGTGTGAAGACCTATAAGCTTCAAATCTGGATGTCCACATTTCCTCCCAGATTTGGTAAGTTCAGCGTTCATTTCTTTAAATAAGCCTTCTGCCCCTTTCTCCTTCTCTTCCCCTTCTAGGACTCCTACAATACAAATATTGTTTTATTTGATGATATTCTATAATTAATATAGGCTTTCTTTAGTCTTTTATTCTTTTTCTCCTCTGATTGGATAATTTCAAATAACTTGTCTTTTAAGTTCACAGTTTTTTTTTTTTTTTTCCTTTGCTGATCAAGACTGCTGTTCATGCTCTCATTACATTTTTAATTTCATTCATTGTATTTTCAGCTCCAGATAATTTTTTATTTTAATTATTTATATTTATTCATTGAACTTCTCATTTTACTCATTACTTTCCTGATTTTGTTGAGTTGTCTCTGTACAGGAGTCGGTAGCCTTTCCCTTCTCCAGGGGATCTTCCCAGCCCAGCGATCGAACCTAGGTCTCATGCACTGCAGGTGGATTCTTTACCAGCTGATCCACAAGGGAAGCCTGTGCTCTCTTTTAGAGTTTTCTTAAAACAATTACTTTGAATTATTTGTTTGACATGTTGCAGTCTATTTATTCAGGCTTCGTTACTAAAAAGTCATTGTATTTCTTCGATAGTCTGCTGCTTTCTTGACTTTTGATTTTTCTTTTAGACTTGCACCAATGCTTGTGCATATGATTAAACAACCAACACTTCCAGTCTTTGCAAACTGATTTTGATGGGGAAGGATGATTGCCTATGGGTGTGTGTAAGGGTAATGACTGGGTGAGGTATGGTGGTCACAGATCTGAAAGAGGCCCAGCATCAGAGTCTCCATGAAGCTTATTCTGCTGAGTGCAACTTTGACAAATATTTCAGGGATCCTCAATGACCAAGGTCACAGGTAATCTACAGTAGAGGTGAAAATGGTTGGTTTCTTCAGTAGCAGGACTCCTGGGAATCACTTTATATTTTCTACTTCCATGGGGGATGTTGTGGCTGAGGGAATCCTTCCTGGCATCTGATCTGGCTTACAGATGATCTTATGTTCATGGTAGTAATGGTATCTGATTTACAGGGATCTTGGGCACTGGTTAGCCTGAAGCAATCATGCCTCTAGTGCCTGAGTGCTTGAAACCTCATGGAGTCAGGGACAGGAGTGTGGGCACTTGCAAAGCAATATGGTTTGAAACTCAAGTTAATCCATAGCCGTGGTAACTGGCATGAGTAATGAAGGTGAACACTGTGCAGCTAAGGGCCAGGGTCTTGAGTATAGATACATGTGAGGAAACAGGAACTCTGGACTTAGGAAAATGATCAGCCCACAGATGTGGTGGCTCAGGTAACTGAGATACAGGTGCAAGTAGAGCAATGACAGAGTCGCAGTCTGAAACATATGTGTGCATGGCCCAGCTGCAGAGTTAGAATCTGGATTATGGGCTGTCAGTTATTACACTAGCAAAAGCTCCTGGTGTCCTACGTGGAGCAGGCTGTTGGGGTCTGTACTGAGATACACTACTCAGTCTTCTACTATGAAATTTGTGGAGAATTCATGGCCATATTTAAGGATGCTAAGGTCCTCAGAAGCAAAGGTTTCTGAGTTTCCTGTAGAACAGCCCCCTGGAAGACCTCATTAGCACATGCTGAGTGGCTGACATGAACAATCTGTGTATTTCTTTGTTCCTGGCCATTATCTTTAGATATCTCAGTAAAGCTAGACTCTGCAGTGATTGTTTCTTTGTGGTTATTCTGTATTTTTGTTTGTTTGTTTGTTCTACTATGTTTTTGTATGTTTTTAATGGTACACTTGAGCCCACCTGAGGTATTTTTGTTCATGGAAAACTGTTTAATTATGTTATTTTGGGAAGATGGGTGGGTACAAAACTGATTATTTCCTACTCTGCCATTTCAGTGATGTCAAACAGCCTGCAGCCTGTACTGATTGATTTTGAATGTTGAGCCAGGTTTGCACTCTTGTAATATGTGTCCATATTCTTTTTTACATTGCTGATTTTAATTTGCTAATATTTTGTTGAGAATTTTCACATGTGAGATACTGTTCTGTAGCTTTCTTTCCTTGAATGTTTTCTCATTTTGGTTTTAAAGTAATGTCAGCCTCATAGGATAAGTAGAAAATGTTTCCTCTGCTTCTGGTTTATGGATGTAATTATGAAAATTATATCTTAGTTGAATATTTAGAAGAGTTCACCATCTTAACCTTGTAATTTGATTTTTGATAGTGACTAATTATTAATCCAATTTCTTCAATAGATAAAGGGCTATTCCTTTTTATTTTTTTTCTTGTATGCATTTTGGTCATTTGATCTTTCAAGAATTGTTTCATTTCATTTAAATTATAAAACTTGAGACATCATAGCTTTTCTTTATTATTGTTTTAATGACAATGCAATCAGTTATGATGATTCCTTTTCATTTCAATGTTAAAATTTGCAAATTCTTTTTTTTTTCTTACTTAGCCTAGCAAGAGATTAACTTTTTGATTCATTCAAGCAATCTTTTTATTGATTTTCTCTATTGTACTAATTTCAATTTTATTGAATTCTACTGTATTTTTTCTAATCATTTATTTAGTTTTGGACTATATTAGGCTTTCTCTAGTTTCCTAAGGTGGGGACTTATTTCATTAATTTAATTATTCTTCTTTTCTAATATATATATTTATTGCTATAAGTTTCCCTACAAGTACTATTTTCACTCATACTATAAATTTTGATAACTTATTTTTCATTTTTATGTAGTTTAGAGTACTTTTTGAAAATTATTTTGCTAATATATTATTAATACACATGTTTAATTCTCAAATATTTGAGGAATTTTCCAATTATCTTTTTGTTATTGATTTTTTGTTTAATTCCACTGTGGTCTGAGAACATGCTTTGTATGATATTATTCTTTTTAATTTGTTAAAGTGTGTTTTATCTTGGTGAATGTTTCATTTGAGCTTGAGAGTAAAATGTGTTGTGCCATTGTTGAATAAAGTATTCTATAAATGTCAATTTGATCTGATTTACTGATGTTGCCATCTAGTTCAACCATTGACATTTAGTTTAACTATATCATTAGGGTTTTCCTGGTAGCTCTGCTGGTAAATAATCTGTCTGCAATGCAGGAGACCCTGGTTCAATTCCTGGGTGGGGAAGATCCACTAGAGAAGGGATAGGTTATCCACCTCAGTATTCTTGGGCTTCTCTGGTGGCTCAGCTGGTAAAGAATTCATCCGCAATGTGGGAGACTTGGGTTCCATCCCTGGGTTGGGTAGATCCCCTGAAGAAGGGAACTGTTACCCACTCCAGTATTCTGGCCTGGAGAATTCCTCAGTCCATGGGTTTGCAAAGAGTCAGACATGACTGAATGACTTTCACTTTCAACATATCATTACTGATTTACTGTTTGCATCATTTTCAATTACCTTAAAAGAGATGTTGTGCTCTCTAACTATAATGGTGGAATGTCTATTTCTCCTTCAGATATATAAGTTTTTTTTTTTTTTTTTCAAGTTTTCTGAATATAAGTTTTTAACTTCATGTATTTTGTTGCTTTTTATTTTTAAGTAATATGTTTATTATTATTATTGTTTAGTGAATTAAATCTTCTGTCATTAGGTAATAGGCCTCTTTATCCCTTATAATATTTCTTGCTCTGAAGTCTGTTTTGTCTGAAATTAATAAAGCTACTGCAGTTTTCTTTTGATTAGTGTTAGTATGGTATATTTTCACAATTTCTTTACTTTTACCCTATCTGAATCTGTTTTTAAAGTGGATTTCTTACGGACAACTTACAGTTGTCTTATTTTTTAATCAACTCTGACACCTTTTGTCTTATTATTGATGTATTAATGTTTATATTTGTAACTGCTTTCTATTGATTGCATCTCTTTCTTGTTTTATTTTCTTTTTGATTTCTTCTCTTGTTTGGAGCATTTTTTATAAATTCATTTTATGTCATGTCTTGCTATAGCAAACATTTTAAGAATTGTGGTTGCAGTAGAGTTCACAATATATATTTTAACTGATAAAAGTCTACTTTTAAATGACAGTATAGCAATAATCATAAATTAATAAATAACAAAATAATAAAATAAAATAAATAAAATAATAAATAATATAAATAAATAAATAAATGCCAGTATAGCAACTCACATAGAGTGGCGGTACCTTATAATAGAGTGTTCTTTATTTCTCTCTCTTACGTTTTTGGATAGTGGTGTCATTCATTTCATTTGTCCAATCTGTAATCACACAATATATAACTACTATTATAGTTTTAAACAGTAACATTTTAGATCAATTAAGAACTAGAAAGATAAAACATTTTATACTCATTTATAATTTTATAATTATCTTCCTTACTTTATATATATTCTAGCATCTGACTTAAATAATTTTTTTTCCCACCTGAAAAATTTTTTTTCAACAGTTTCTGATGGGCAGGTATGTCAATACTGACTTTTCTTGGGTTTTAAAAATGAATTTTTCTGGAAAAACTCTTTGTCTCTCTTTCAAATCTGAACAATATCTTGCTCAATACAGAATTCTAGGCTGGTGGCTTTTTCTTTCCACACTTCAGGTATTTCATTCTACTCTATTATTTGCATGGTTTCTGATAACTCCACTGTAATTCTTCTTTTTTTTTTAAATTGTATTTATTTTATTTTAATTGAAGGATGGTTATTTTACAATGTTGTGATGACTTTTGCCATACAACAAGAGTCAGCCATAGATATACATGTGCAGGTCCATCCTGAACCTCTCCCACCTCCCTCCGCACCCCATCCCTCCAGATGTTCCCAGATGACCCACTGTAATTCTTATCCATGTTCTTCTGTATATAATCCCCTCCAACATCCTGCCTTTACTTTGGGTTTTACTCTTTTTCTTTGTCTTTGATTTCCTGCAACTTTAATGCAATACACATTGGTATATGGGGGAATGGCAGTTTTTCTCCTGCTTGGTGTTTTCTGAGCTTCTTGATCTACGGTGGTTTGGTGTTTATTTTACATTTTGAAAAGTTCTTGGCCAATGTTACTTCAAATATTTTTTTTGCTCCATTCACTTATCCTTCTCTTTCTGATGTACTAATTACTCATGTATTACATCTTTTGATATTATACCCCATTTCTTGAATAAATTGTTCTGTTTTATTTATCATTATTATTTATTTATTATTAATTTTTTTCTTTGCACTTTAGTTTGGGAAGTTTCAGTAGTCTCATCTTCAAGCTTGTTGATTTTTTTCCCTTGGCTATCTCAAATTTACTGATGAAACCATGCAGGCATTCTTCACTGTTGCTATAGAATTTTTTATTTCTGCTATTTCTTTTAGATTCTCTCTTAGCATTTCTATTTCATTTGTATGTTGTCTACTTTTTTCACTAGAGCTTTTAACAAATTAATCACAGTTCTTTTAAAAGTTTTCTGACAATTCCAAAATCTGTGTATAGCTAGGCCTGATTCTTATATTGCTTTGTGTCTTCAAACTATGTTTTGTTCTTGGGTTTTTACATGCACTGCATTTTTTTTTTTTTTTGCTAAAATTCAGACATTAGAAATATGCTAGTAGAAACTGAGGGAAATAAACCTTTAGTGTGAATTATTTCACAATGGTTATTCTTCTCTTTCCTTTGCTAGAGGCCTAAAGTTGTTTCTCTCGATCTTTACCACAAGAACCTAGTTGTTTTCCCAGAGTTAAGCCCATAAAATTCTGGAGTCCCCTAAGACTGAGGGTCTCAGGCATAGTTTAGTTTTAAATTAGTCCACACTTATTCAATAACACTTTGTCAAAATTAGCATATACATGTTTCTACTAGGTTTTTGTTCCAGCAGCATCCACCTAAGGTGAGTGGACCTCAGCTGTGTCTGACTCAAAGGATTGGTTTTTCCAGGTTTTGGGGCAGCAATTTGCTCTGTAGCCTCAGTTTTCTGATAGTCCTGATATAGTCTGATAGTTCTGATATAAAGTTGTTGATTTTCAGTTTATGCCACTTTTTCTTATAGCTAGGTTGGGAATTATTATCCAAGATCTCTGCATACTAGTACTGAAATTAGAAATTACAAGGGAGATTTTTTTTTAAAATTTTATTTTATTTTTAAACTTTACAATATTGTATTGGTTTTGCCAAACATCAAAATGAATCCACCACAGGTATATTAAAAAATCTCCCTTGTACATGTTGGGGAACACATGTACAAGGGAGATTTTTGAATTTGGGGTTTAGGTGTGTGGCTTCTGCCTTCTACTTGAGAGATATCCTTTCAAGTGCTGAGTCCATTTACATTTTTTTTTTAAACCAGGTATGACCTGTAGACTTTTACTGTAACACAAAGTAGTGGCAAGGAAAGGAGAAAAATGAAGTTGACTGATCATATGTAGTGCTAATATAAGGGAATAATATTAAAAGTTTTCATTTAAAAGCAAACAGAACAAATGTTACATATTTGAGGATTGCATATTAAGTTTTTGATGCCTGAGTACTACCTTCCTTTTACTAAATCTTTTCCTTTTATCAATCAAGAGTTATATAAGCAATAGTATTAAATTACTGATTTTTATTAACATATGGGCAAATGTCTTTCATCTCAAAACCAGGCTCCTTTGAAAGATAGACTGGATAAGGTGGTTTTGGTCAATCTCTACCTCCTCCACCTGTTGGGGGGCTGAAGC
Organism: Bos indicus x Bos taurus; assembly: GCF_003369695.1. Taxonomy (NCBI): domain Eukaryota; kingdom Metazoa; phylum Chordata; class Mammalia; order Artiodactyla; family Bovidae; genus Bos; species Bos indicus x Bos taurus. The sequence goes on along the minus strand of NC_040077.1, from coordinate 3,109,509 downwards.
ATTAGGTGAGAGACAGAACTAAGGGATATTGTTGAATAATTGCAAATGTGTTTATGAATATCCCCCTGAGATTCTGGAATCCAAGAGTATCAAATGCAGCCAGACCTATCTTCTCAGTGGATCTCATTGCCTGTGTACAACCAAGAACTTGGATGAAATGATAGAACAAGTGTTAGCTTTGGACTCTGGCAGATCAAGTTTCAGGTGACAGAGCTACTTCAATGGTATGGGAGCACTGCTCAGATCTCCCTGCAGAGTGCATTTAGCTTACAGCCTCCAGAGGTTAGAAATTTCAGAAGCCAATCTCAGCCTCTGATTTGTAACTCTTCTTTAGTATTTCCAGCCAGTTACTAAAAATGGCTGAGATACCAGAGTCTGAACATATCAAGCTAACCCAGAACATCCTTTTCAGGCAAGCACTTTTTTCTTAACTTTGGAATGTATTGAGGCAGCATCTTGTGGCCTGGTATATAGTCAATTTCCTTTATTTTTTGCCTTCTTATTTTTAAAAAAATTTTAAATTTGTGTATTTTTAATTGGAAGGTAATTGCCTTACAATGTTGTGTTCATTTCTACCATACATCAGAATGCTATGAACCATGCCATGAATCAGCCATAGGTATACATATGTTCCCTCCATTTTGAACCTCCATCCCACATTCTACCCTATCCCACCACTCTAGGTTTTCACAGAGTACTAGGCTGAGCTCCTTGTGTTATACAGCAACTTCCCATTATCTATTTTACATATGATAATGTGTATCTTTCAATCCTTCTCTCTCAATTTGTCCCACCCCCTCCTGTTACCACTGGGTCCACAAATCTGTTCTCTATGTCTGAGTCTCTATTCCTGACCTGCAGATAGGTTTATCAGTACCATTTTACTAGATTTCATACGTATACACTAATATATAATATTTGTTTTTCCCTTTCTGACTCACTTTACTCTGTATAACAGGCTCTATGTTCATCCACCTCACTAGAACTGACTCAAATTCATTCCTTTTTATAGCTGAGCAGTATTCCATTGTATATATATATACATGTACTAAAAGTTCTTTATCCACTCATCTGTCGATGAACATCTAGTTTGCTTCCATGTCCTGTCTATTATAAATAGTGCTGCAATAAGCATTGTGTACATGTGTCTTTTTCAATTATGGTGTTCTTAGGGCATATTCAGGCAATTTTTGTACTCGAACTCCTAGCTGGATTGGCTGAGACTGTCAGTTGTCATTGAACTATGAGGCTTACCTTCCCAATCCTGATGTCCCATCTTCTTTTTTTATTTGCAGATGTAAGCCACTCCCTCCCCACTTCTTACACTCTTAGCTTTTGGTTGTTGTAAAGGAAATGTGGGGAAACTATATTAAGTCTAATGAATCTCTGATTCCATTCCTGTAACTCCCACTTTGGTAGTATCTGACAAGTACAGTACACTACCATTCATATTTATATACACTTAACACATTCTCTATATTGTAGGAGTGTTCAAGGTGAATTGAAGTAAAAGTGAGAGGTAAGAGAAGAGATAGATCAAGAGGTGGAAAGGGAAAGAGGTGGAAAAAAGACAACTGGTTGTGCAGATTAAAATTTACCTACTAATGAATACCTTGCCTTGAGAACCCCATGAACAGTATGAAAAGGCAAAATGATAGGATACTGAAAGAGAAACTCCCCAGGTCAGTAGGTGCCCAATATGCTACTGGAGATCAGTGGAGAAATAACTCCAGAAAGAATGAAGGGATGCAGCCAAGAAAAAGAATACCCAGCTGTGGATGTGACTGGTGATAGAAGCAAGGTCCAATGCTGTAAAGAGCAATATTGCATAGGAACCTGAAATGTCAGGTCCATGAATCAAAGCAAATTGGAAGTGGTCACACAAGAGATGGCAAGAGTGAATGTCGACATTCTAGGAATCAGCAAACTAAAATGGACTGGAATGGGTGAATTTAACTCAGATGACCATTATATCTACTACTGCGGGCAGGAATCCCTCAGAAGAAATGGAGTAGCCATCATGGTCAACAAACGAGTCTGAAATGCAGTACTTGGATGCAATATCAAAAATGACAGAATGATCTCTGTTCGTTTCCAAGGCAAACCATTCAATATCACAGTAATCCAAGTCTATGCCCCAACCAGTAATGCTGGAGAAGCTGAAGTTGAACAGTTCTATGAAGACCTAGAAGACCTTTTAGAACTAACACCCCAAAAAGATGTCCTTTTCATTTTAGGGGACTGGAATGCAAAAGTAGGAAGGAAAGAAACACCTGGAGTAACAGGCAAATTTGGCCTTGGAATACGGAATGAAGCAGGGCAAAGAAAATGCACGGGTCATAGCAAACACCTTCTTCCAACAAGACAAGAGAAGACTCTACACATGGACATCACCAGATGGTCAACACGGAAATCAGATTGATTATATTCTTTGCAGCCAAAGATGGAGAAGCTCTATACAGTCAACAAAAACAAGATCAGGAGCTGACTGTGGCTCAGATCATGAACTCCTTATTGCCAAATTCAGACTTAAATTGAAGAAAGTAGGGAAAACCACTAGACCATTCAGGTATGACCTAAATCAAATCCCTTATGATTATACAGTGGAAGTGAGAGATAGATTTAAGGGCCTAGATGTGATAGATAGAGTGCCTGATGAACTATGGAATGAGGTTCATGACATTGTACAGGAGACAGGGATCAAGACCATACCCACAGAAAAGAAATGCAAAAAAGCAAAATGGCTGTCTGGGGAGGCCTTACAAATAGTTGTGAAAAGAAGAGAAGTGAAAAGCAAAGGAGAAAAGGAAAGATATAAGCATCTGAATGCAGAGTTCCAAAGAATAGCAAGAAGAGATAAGAAAGCCTTCGTCAGCGATCAATGCAAAGAAATAGAGGAAAATAACAGAATGGGAAAGATTAGAGATCACTTCAAGAAAATTAGAGATACCAAGGGAACATTTCATGCAAAGATGGGCTCGATAAAGGACAGAAATAGTATGGACCTAACAGAAGCAGAAGATATTAAGAAGAGATGTCAAGAATACACAGAAGAACTGTACCAAAAAAATCTACATGACCCAGATAATCACAATGGTGTGATCACTCACCTAGAGCCAGACATCCTGGAATGTGAAGTTAAGTAGGCCTTAGAAAGCATCACTATGAACAAAGCTAGTGGAGGTGATAGAATTCCAGTTGAGCTATTCCAAATCCTGAAAAATGATGCTGGGAAAGTGCTGCACTCAGTATGCCAGCAAATTTGGAAAACTCAGCAGTGGCCACAGGACTGGAAAAGGTCATTTTTCATTCCAGTCCCAAAGAAAAGCAATGCCAAAGAATGCTCAAACTACCACACAATTGCACTCATCTCACACCCTAGTAAAGTCATGCTCAAAATTCTCCAAGCCAGGCTTCAGCAATACGTGAACCATGAACTTCATGATGTTCAAGCTGGTTTTATAAAAGGCAGAGGAACCAGAGACCAAATTGCCAACATCCACTGGATCATGTAAAAAGCAAGAGAGTTCCAGAAAAACATCTATTTCTGCTTTATTGACTACGCCAAAGCCTTTGACTGTGTGGATCACAATAAACTGTGGAAAATTCTGAAAGAGATGGGAATACAAGACCACCTGATCTGCCTCTTGAGAAATCTGTTTGCAGGTCAGGAAGCAACAGTTATAACTGGACATGGAAAAACAGACTGGTTCCAAATAGGAAAAGGAGTATGTCAAGGCTGTATACTGTCACCCTGCTTATTTAGCTTATATGCAGAGGACATCATGAGAAATGCTAAGCACAAGCTGGAATCAGGATTGCCAGGAGAAATATCAATAACCTCAGATATGCAGATGACACCACCCTTATGGCAGAAAGTGAAGAGGAACTCAAAAGCCTCTTGATGAAACTGAAAGTGGAGAGTGAAAAAGTTGGCTTAAAGCTCAACCTTCAGAAAATGAAGATCATGGCATCCGGTCCTACCACTTCATGGGAAATAGATGGGAAAACAGTGGAAACAGTGTCAGACTTTATTTTGGGGGGCTCCAAAATCACTGCAGATGGTGACTGCAGCCAGGAAATTAAAAGACGTTTACTCCTTGGAAGGAAAGTTATGCTTTTGAACTGTAAGTAATGCTTTTGAACTGTGGTGTTGGAGAAGACTCTTGAGAGTCCTTTGGACTGCAAGGAGATCCAACCAGTCCATTCTGAAGGAGATCAGCCCTTAGATTTCTTTGGAGGGAATAATACTAAAGCTGAAACTACAGTACTTTGGCCACCTCATGTGAAGAGTTGACTCATTGGAAAAGACTCTGATGCTGGGAGGGATTGGGGGCAGGAGGAGAACGGGACGACAGAGGATGAGATGGCTGGATCGCATCACTGACTCGATGGACATAAGTCTGAGTGAACTCTGGGAGTTGGTGATGGACAGGGAGGCCTGGCATGCTGCGATTCATGGTGTCACAAAGAGTCGGACACGACTGAGCGACTGAACTGAACTGAACTGAACTGAATGAATACCAGCTCATCATGTCATGTAGGAAGACTATATATATGTTATAGGGCAAAAGACTCACTTTGGCCTGTAAGAATCACCTGATAGTATACTTTTGTGTCTCTAGAAACTCACTGTTAAGAGGGTTGTAAACACGTGGTTTGGTGACCCTGGAATTCGAGATAAACACCAATAAATAAAGTCTGAGGTCTGCAAAAGTTCTAGGATTTGGGTAATTGAAATCAAGAATCACATGTGTATTTTAAATATCTCTATCACAAATATCTCAAAACAGTTGGTAAAATACACTTAATTCATTTAAAGTCCTTCATATAAATTACTTCTTGTACTTACAAAAGTCTTGCAAATTAGAAATTATGTTTTCAATTTTGTTAGAGAAGGAAAATAAGGCCAAGCCCCTTCCCAAAGTCATACAAGAGAAAGTGATGGGCTAGATTCAGAATATCAAATCAACAGCATCTGTACCATTGCCTTTATTTAAAGCATGTTTAATGAACAAAATTGTTCTGTTCAAGCAGAGCAGATTGTCAAATGTCTGCTTAGAGACATTCCTTTTTAACACAGCTTTATATTTGAGTTCAAATTATTTACTAAATGGAGAAACCATAAAACCTCAGAGAATTTGGCAGATGCATGTAGATGGACCTTGAGCCTACCCTAGACTAGCACTGCAAGATCAGTGATTAACAAATTCAGTCCAAGAATCCCATTTCACAGGCAGTGGGAGGGGTAGGTGGTAACTGCAGCTCCAGGTGCCCGTGTACTGCCAATTTCCTTCCTGCTTATGGAGATTCCCACACTGACATTTAGCTCATTTAGTCTTATTCCAAGAAAGAGCTATTCAAAAGGTAAGCATATTGCCTTGTTAGTAAAACAATTATATAACAAGGCAAATGCCAGAAACTTGTCTAAGGTCTCGTATACGGTAGTGCTCAAAAGCTTCTTTAAATATTGAATGAGGCATTTAATATCAAGAAACTTCTATTTTCCTACATCAGTTCAGTTCAGTTCAGTCACTCAGTCGTGTCTGACTCTTTGAGACCCCATGAATTGCAGCAAGACAGGCCTCCCCTCCATAACCAACTCCCAGAGTTCACCCAAACTCACGTCCATCGAGTCAGTGATGCCATCCAGCCATCTCATCCTCTGTCATCCCCTTCTGCTCCTGCCCCCAATCCCTCCCAGCATCAGAGTCTTCTCCAAAGAGTCAACGCTTCACATGAGGTGGCCAAAGTATTGGAGTTTCAGCCTCAGCATCAGTCCTTCCAATGAACACCCAGGACTGGTCTCCTTTAGGATGGACTGGTTGGATCTCCTTGCAGTCCAAGGGACTCTCAAGAGTCTTCTCCAACACCACAGTTCAAAAGCATCAATTCTTCGGCGCTCAGCTTTCTTCACAGTCCAACTCTGACATCCATACATGACCACTGGAAAATCCACAGCCTTGATTAGATCGACCTTTGTTGGCAAAGTAATGTCTCTGCTTTTGAATATGCTACCTAGGTTGGTAATAACTTTCCTTCCAAGGAGTAAGCATCTTTTAATTTCATGGCTCCAATCACCATCTGCAGTGATTTTGGAGCCCCCCAAAATAAAGTCTGACACTGTTTTCACTGTTTCCCCACCTGTTTACCATGAAGTGATGGGACTAGATGCCATGATCTTCGTTTTCTGAATGTTGAGCTTTAAGCCAACTTTTTCACTCTCCACTTTCACTTTCATCAAGAGGCTTTTTAGTTCCTCTTCACTTTCTGCCATAAGGGTGGTGTCATCTACATATCTGAGGTTATTGATATTTCTCCGAGCAATCTTGATTCCAGTTTGTGTTTCTTCCAGCCCAGCCTTTCCCTTGATGTACTCTGCATATAAGTTAAATAAGCAGGGTGACAGTATACAGCCTTGACGTACTCCTTTTCCTATTTGGAACCAGTCCATTGCTCCATGTCCAGTTCTAACTGTTGCTTCCTGACCTGCATATAGGTTTCTCAAGAGTCAGGTCAGGTGGTCTGGTATTCCCTTCTCTTTCAGAATTTTCCATAGTTTACTGTGATCCACACAGTGAAAGGCTTTGGCATAGTCAATAAAGCAGAAATAGATGTTTTTCTGGAACTCTCTTGCTTTTTCCATGATCCAGTGGATGTTGGAAATTTGATCTCTGGTTCCTCTGCCTTTCCTAAAACCAGCTTGAACATCTGGAAGTTCACGATTCACTGAAGCCTGGCTTGGAGAACTTTGAGCATTACTTTACTAGCGTGTGAGATGAGTGCAATTGTGTGGTAGTTTGAGCATTCTTTGGCATTGGGATTGAAATGAAAACTGACCTTTTCCAGTCCTGTGGCCACTGCTGGGTTTTCCAAATTTTCTGGCATATTGAGTGTAGCAGTTTCAGAGCATCATCTTTCAGGATTTGAAATAGCTCAACTGGAATTCTGTAACCTCCACTAGCTTTGTTCATAGTGATGCTTTCTAAGGCCCACTTGACTTCACATGCCAGGGTGTCTGGCTCCATAGTTTCCTTTAAAAAGGCAAATACTTAGTAGTTTGGAAAAGGTTTTCAACAAAGATTACACAAAATCATTATTATTTATTAAATGCCTAAAGTGATGGCTTTCGATTATGTAATTTATACAATCTCATTTAATCTCTATACTTATCTTGAAAGCTTTTATTTAAAAAGAAAAAAAAATAATCAGATAAATTAAAAACACGCCCATAGTTACCTGCAAGTAAATGATGCTGTAATGATTTGGATCCAGGAGAGATTGACTTCAACTGCAGAGCATGTTTTCTATCACATCTGGTTTCTAGGTGTGGTTCTTGGACTAACAGCATCAGCATCACCTGGAACTTGTTAGAAGAGAAAATGTCTTGGTTCCAACTCGGAAATACTGAATCAGTAGCTCTGGAGATAGGACTCAGAAGCATTGTTTGGATAGATCTTCAGGAGATCCTGATATAGTTCAAGTGTTAGGGTTCTTGTACGAGATCATCACCTCAGAATTTATTTGCTGGCCTTTCACTTTGCCTTTGCTCTCATCCCTGAATTTGTGTATAGGCATACCCTGAGGATATTTGCAGGTTTAGCTCCAGACTACTTCAGTAAAGCAAATATTGTAATTAAGTAAATCACATTAGTTTTTGTTTCCCAGTGCTTGTATACTATAGTCTAGTAAATGTGCACTAGCATTGTGTCTAAAAAATGCACAAATTATATTAAGAAAATATTTATTACTAAAAATGCTTACCATCATCTGAGCCTTCACCAGGTCATAATTACTTTGCAGGTGGAAGGTCTTACATTGTATTAACGGGTACTTACTTATCAGGTTGGTGGTTGTTGAAGCTTGGAGTGGCTCTGGAAATTTCTTAAGACAAAAATGAAGTTTTATGAATTGGTTAACTTTTTCTTTCATGAGTGATTTCCCTGTAGCATGTGATGCTGTTTGATAGCATTTTACCCAAAGTTATTTTTACTGTTGTAAAAGTCATGTTGTACATGACTGCTCAGTCATGCCCAACTCTTTGCAACCCCATGGACTGTAGCCCACCAGGCTCCTCTGTCCATGGGACTTCCCAGGCAAAAATACTGGAGTAGGTTACCATTCCCTTCTCCAGGGGATCTTCCCAACCCAGGGATCAAACCCAGGTCTGCCACTTCACAGGCAGATTCCAGGGAAGCCCAAAATAGAACTTGTTTAAAATTGGAGTCAATCTTCTCAAACTCAGATAGTGCTTTAACAACTAAATTTATGTAATATTATAAATCCTTTGTTGTCATTTCTATTGTCTTCAAATCTTCTTCAGCAGGAGCAGTTTCCATCTCAAGAAACCACTTTCTTTGTTCATGTATGGGAAGGAACTCCTCAGTCATTAAAGTTTTATCATGAGATTGCAGTAATTCAGTCACATCATCAGGCTCTACTTCTAATTCTAGTTCTCTTGCTATTTCTACCACATCTGCAGTTCCTTCCTCCACTGGTCTTGAAGCCCTCCAAGTCATCTATGAGGGTTGATATCAAATTCTTTCAAACTTCTGTGGTTTTTGATATTTTAACCTCTTCCCATAAATCGAAAAAGTTCTTCATGGCATCTAGAATGGCGAATCCTTTCCAGAAGGTTCTCAATTTAGTTTGCCGAGATCCATCAGAGGGATCATTGTCTATGGCAGATACAGCATTATAAAATTTATTTCTTAAATAATAAGAACTGAAAGTAAAAATTACTCCTTAATCCATGCAATGAAGGATGAATGTTGTGTTAGCAGCCATGAAAGCAACACTAATATCATTGTAGTAGAATTGACGTTTTTGAATTGTGCTGCTGGAGAAGCCTCTTGAGAGTCCCTTGGGCTTCAAGGAGATCAAAGCAGTCGTCCTTAAAGGAAATCAGCCCTGAATATTCAATGGAAAGACTGATGCTGAAGCTGAAGCTCCAATACTTTGGCCACCTGATGCAAAAAAAACCCTGAGTATTGGAAAAGACCCTGGTGCTGGGAAAGGTTGAAGGCAGGAGGAGAGGGGGCAACAGAAGATGAAATGGTTGGATGGCATCATCGACACAGTGGGAATGAGTCTGAGTAAACTCTGGGAGACAGTGAAAGACAGGGAAGGCTGGCATGCTGCAGTCCATGGGGTCATGAAGAGTTGGAAACAACTTAGTGACTGAACAACAACAACAAACATCTTCCTCAGAGCTCTTGGTTGAACAGGTGCATTGTTGATGAGCAGTCCATGGGGTCACAAAGAGTCAGACATGACTTAGCAACTCAACAACAACAATCATATTTGAAGGAAATTTCTCCCCCCCTCAACATTAGGTCTCAATAGTGGACTTAAAATATTCATTAAACCCTGTTGTAAATAAATGTCATCCAGGCTTCATTTTTCTGTTTATAGAGCAGAGTAGATTTAGCATAATTCTTAAGAGCCCTAGGATTTCCAGAATGGTAAATTAACACTGGCTTTCATTTAAAGCTACCAGCTGTGATAGTCCCTAAGAAGAAAGTCAGCCTGTTATTTGAAACCAAGCATTGACTTTACCTCTTTAGCTATGAATGTCTTAGATGGCATCTCCTTACAACAGTAGGTTGTTTAATCTACAATAAATGTCTGTTGCTTAGGGGAGCCACCTTCCTCAATTACCTTACCCAGATCTTTTGGATAAGTTGCGGCAACTTCTATATTAGCACTTGATGCTTTAACTTGCATTTTGATATTACGAAGATGACCCTTTCTTAAACCCCCTGACAGCTTCAAACTTTTATTCTGCAGCTTCCTCACCTTTCTCAGCCTTCATAGAATTAAATGAATTTAGGGCCTTGTTCTGGATTAGTATTTGGTTTAAGGGAATGTTCTGGCTGATTTGATCTTCTATCCAGACCATTAATAAACTTTCTCCGTATCAGTAAAAAGGTTATTTTGCTTTCTTACCATTTCTGTGTTTGCTGGAATTGTACTTAAAATTTCTTTTGAGAACTTTTCCTTTGCATTCACACTTGGCTGTTTTCAGCCTGTCTCAGCTTTCAATGTGCCTTCCTCACTAAGTTTAATCATTTCTCACTTCTGGTTTTTAACTTCAAGTGAGAGATGTGTGACCCTTCCTTTCACTTGAACACTTATAGGGCATTGTAATTGCCCTAAGGGTTATTAATTGGCCTAATTTCACCATTGTTGTGTCTAAGGGGATGGGGGAGTGGAAGGGGAGAGGGAGAGGGAGAGGGATAACAGCTGGTTGGTGGAGCAGAAGGAATACACGTATATCAGTTAAGTTCAAGTCTTATATAGGAGTGATTTGTGGTGCCCCTAAATAATTACAATTGTACATCAAAAATCACTGATCAAAGATCACCATAACAAATATAATAATGAAAAAAACTTGAAATACAGTGAAATTTACCAAAATGTAACATGGAGACACAAAGTTAGCAAATGCTGTTGAAAAATGGTACCAATAATCTTGCTCAACTCAGGGTTGCCACAAATCTTCAATTTGTAAAAACCACAAATATCTGTGAAGCACAATAATGTGAGGTATAAGAAATAAAGTGAAAATGTTAGTCACTCAGTCTTGTCTGACTCTTTGTAACCCCATGGACTGTAGCCTGCCAGACTCCTCTGTCCATGAAATTGTCCAGGCAAGAATACTGGAGAGGGTAGCCATTCCCTTCTCCAGATCCAGGGGATCTTCCTGACCTAAGGGTCAAACCTGGGTCTCCTGAATTGCAGACAGATTCTTTACCATCTGAGCCACTAGGGAAGTCCCAATGCCTGTATACTATTTACAGGGATTGTACTGACCAAAAATGTTTTCTCTTGGCTTCAACAATTTGTCAGACCACTTCTGCAATGGAAATATTTTTCTCACATAAAGAATAATAACATTGCACACTTCTTCTGGGGATACTAAGTATCTTGGAAATCAATTTTTAAATAAGGACTTTTTTTCTCCAAAGAAAATTGCTACTCTCTATAGTTTTATCACAAATCTTAATAGAGTTTTATTTTACCTGCCAAATTTTTTCAGTATGAAAAATGATCCCACAATTAAATGTTAAATGGTGATTCATTGTGGGACATTTCACAATAAAGGTAAAAATGATCAACTAAGTAAACTAGTCATTGAGGTGGGATTTGTTCACCATCATTGTAAATGATTCATTTGTTTATTAGTGTCATCTGAAGGTGGCCCAAGTTCTGTGGGCAGCTTCTATTTTCCACAATGAGGTCCAAGTCAGCACTTTATTGCATCCATCCATGACCACAGAACAACAGCACAATAAGATTAACCCTGATTCTGACTACAGCAGCAGTAGTATGCTGAGAGGAAGCTTTCTAGGAAAGCCAGAGGAAGGGCAATCTTGCAACACACACAGAAAATTGAGGTTATGTTCTTCAAACCTGCCAGTCCCAGGCCTGCTGTCCCTCTGGGATTCTCCAGGTAGTCTGTTCCACTCTGCTGGCTCCAGCCTCCTTCCTCTGATCTTTCCCCTCTGTCTCTTCCTCCCTGATCCTCTACAAACAAAGAAACTTTCTTGAGATCCATTTCTCCAAGACGCAGAGCTAATCATGAATATGTTTCTATTATATATATTCAAAATGAAGGAAACATCTAATTTTTGAAACTACCCACATTGATTTTACAGCATCATAGTGGAGCATGGAGACATCAAAGAGGTTTACAGTAAAAAAAGGGACAGGCAATAGAACAGGTGCTGCCACCACCGTGGATTTTGCCATCCAGACATGCCAGCTGGTGCTGGGTCTGAACAATGTTGGTGGCCCCATGATATGATGTAAACCTTCTGGTTAGATGGAACCAAGCAAAAGATGATGCTTGCTTTTGCATATGAATTTAGACTTAAATTTCTGTTTTCTCTTCATCTCTCCACTAGCTCCCTATTATCTTTCTCTGGGGAAAGAATAACATTGATGAAAAGCAAAGACCTCACCTGTGATTACCTATGTCTAATTTGGTGTTGATTATTATTGAATCTATTTAAGAAGCACAATATACCTTTTACTGACAGATTTTTATGCTCTCTTTTGTCCTTAAGGAAACAGCCACCACATTCTTAGAAAAGGAAAACATCCCACAAGCAAGACAAACGTTTGAGGTGATATGAAAAATAACAATGCTGATATTTGGGGCCTTGCAGTATAGAGACCTCTGAAATACAAGAGTTCAGTAATGAAGGTGAGGCAGCTGAGTGGGAGTCATGACCCAAGACAAGCTCATCTGGCTTTCAGTACTTTTCCCCTCCCATCTGGTCTCGTAACAAGTGGTATAGGACCCTGCGCAGGAGGAGGCATTCTGGAGCCAGACAGTTTGGGGATTAAAATCCTGGTTCTGCCACTGAGTAGCTGCATCACTGTTGGGGAGTTATTTACTTTCTCTGTACCTCAGTTTCCTCATTGATTAAATAAGGGATAACAAAGTACCTGTGTCTGGTTATCATCAACTGTGCTTGTGCTAAGTCACTTCAGTCATGTCCAACTCTGTGATATGCTATGGACTGTAACCTGCCAGTCTCCTCTGTCTATGGGATTCTCCAGGCAAGAATACTGGAGTGAGTTGCTGTGCTCTCCTCCAGGGGATCTTCCCAACCCAGGGATCGAACCCACTTCTGCTATGTCAAACCTGCATTGGCCACCTGGGAAGTATCTATAATCTATTGCTATGTAACAAATCACCAAATACAGTGGTTTAAAACTGCAGCCATTGCATTCTCTCTCACAAATTTTGTGGGTCATTAATTCAGGAAAGGCTCTGCTGGCCAGTGCTAGCTCAGAATCTCTTCCTGGGTTGTGGTGATCAGGCAGCGGCTGAAACTGGACCCGAGGGTGAACATGTAAAGCAACAGGGGATGGCAGCTGCTTCATCTGCATATGATAATTTTACTAATAATTTATTGTCAGTAAGAAAGACTGGCTAATGGTAGTTTTCAGTAACAACCTTTACAAGTCCATCGCATCACAAATATGCAGACACTATAAAAAGCAGGTCATGGTGGTGGTTTTGGTTCTAAACAGGTCTGCAAAAGGTCCACATTATACTTTCCAAAAATGAAAAATGTTTAAATCTAAAATATAGCAACCTACTTAAGACATGTCCGTGTATCATATCTGTCCTTATCCTATGTATGGCTAGAAATGAATGACTATACTGAAATACGTTAATGAAATGTTATACTTCAGTTGAAAATGACATACAGTGAAATCCTGGTTATGTTAAAAAATCAGGATGCTATGTAACGACACTAAACCACCAAAACTTGGTCAAAAAAAGTGCACAAAGTGTCTCGAAAATATCTCCCCAGGCAGCCTTGGAGCTTTCTCATATTATCTCTCATGGGGACCTCATGGCAGTCAGGCTGCTAATAAGGCAGCTAAAGGTTTTGAGGAGTATTCTAGAAAGCAAAATGGAAGTTGTGTCATCTTCAGAGAACCAGTCTCAGAAGTTACTCCACCAGACTCTGTCTATGGAAGTCACAACAGCCCCACTCTCAGGGAGATGCCGCCTCTCCAAGGGAGGAACATCAAAGTCTCATGCTACGCTTACCCACGGGAGGGGAGGGAATGGTGTGATCATCTCTTCAAAGCAGGGTCTGTTGCAACAGGGCCAAGGGGTGTAAACGGGTTAGTTCGTGTAAAGTGCTCAGACTGTGCCAACTAATTAACATGAAGGAGATTACTTATAAAGAGGCATTTGGGAAGGGAATGGATATCCATTAGCTTACTTGACCTTGGATTCTGGTAAAATCATTATTATTATTTATTGGAGTAGAGTTGCTTTTTGGGCTTCCCAGATGGTGCTAGTGTAAGAACCCTCCGCCAATGCAGGAAACATGAGACGTGTGTTCAATCAAGACTGAAGTGACTTAGCACACCTAGTCACTTTACAATGTTGCATTAGTTTCTGCTGTTCTGTGACATAAATCAGCTATATGTAAACGAATATCCCACCCATCTTGAAATTTTCTCTCACTCCTCTGCCCATTCCACCCCCTAGGCCATCACTGAGCACCAAGTTGAACTCCCTGTGCTGTACAGCTGATTCCCACTAGCTATCTATTTTATACACAATGGTGTATATATGTCAATCCTGATCTAGTTCATCCCAACCTCCGTCCCCTCTACCCTGCCATGTCTGCATGCCCATTCTCTACAACTGTGTTTCTATTCTTGCTCTGCAAATAGGTTCATCTGTACCATTTTTCTAGATCCCACATATATGTATTATATGATATTTGTTTTCTGACTTCACTCTGTATGCCAAACTCTACATCCATCCATGTCTCTACAAATTGACTCAGTTTTGATCCTTTTTATGGCTGAGTATTATTCCATTGTGCATATGTACCACATCACCTTTATTCATTCAGAAAACCATAACTGTGACAAAAAGATCAACTCTCAGAATGGGGGAAAATATTTGCAAACAAAGCAACTGACAAGGGTTTAGTCTCCAAAATATATGAACAGCTCATACAGTTCATAACAAAAGAACAAACGGCCCAGTCAAAAAGTGGGCAGAGGATCTAAATAAACATTTCTCCAAAGAAGACATACAGATGGCCAAGAGGCACATGAAAAGATGCTCAACATCATTAATTATTAGAGAAATGCAGATTAAAGCTACAATGAGGTAAAATTATTTTTGATCTTCAGAACTAAAAAAGTTTTCCCTCTGAGAAAGTTTCTCCTTGTGTACAAGGTTGTGTGTTTAATTCCATTTCTTGGAGGTTCCTTTTCAATGACCTAGTAACCTTTAGATTATATCTTTGTCTCTCTTTCACATTGATAATTTTCTCTCTAGTTAATTTATTTATTTAAAAATCAAGGCTTTCTGCTTGAAATTTAGTTGCTAGTGGTGATCATTCAGTTCTTTACAGTTATAACATTTCACTGGGTCTGAGATAGTATAATCATGGTATTACTTTTGTTCTCAATTTAAGTCTGCAGTCTTACTTTTGGTCTCATTCTATGGTTTTTTATGACCTCTTCTTTGAATTTTGAATTCATGTTCTTATTAACCTATTCTGCAGAGTAAAGGTGTATTGGTAAGTTTTCCTGTATTTCTCTGCTTACATTGTTTTGGATCTGGCATGATGCCATCTATCGATCTATATTTTGGTTTTAGTGAGTTTGCATACTTGTCATGTTGACTCTTTTTCTCCTGCTCTTTCCCATGGTGTAGTGTGAATGATTCACTCCCTTTCACCACACAGTGTCTGAGGCCAGCTTGTTTCCTTTTCCTTGTAATCACTGGAAGGCAGGCATTGGGTGCTCAGAATTCTGGCTGATCTTGGTAGCCTGGAGGTATGGTGAGCGCTTGAAGGAATCTAGGTTCTGACTATAGACAGCCTTAGTTAGGTGGCCTAGGCATAGCTCTCCCCGTGAGTTTCTTTTAATGTTTCACACTAAGATCCCTCAGCCCACTGTTTGAGGTGTAAATCCCATTTCCATGAGGGAGAACTCACTGGGGCCTCAGTGTCAAGATAGAACCAGCACTGCTCTGCACTGTTCTCTTTCTCACTCACTTCTCCCCAGCCCCTACTATCTCTTTGCTTTAAGAAGAAGAGGAATATGAGAAGGCAAACTACTAACTTTGTGTGTCTTCAGTTTTGGGGTTATTAGGCAAATTTTCATGATCAGCCAGCTTCTGGGATGTGGGAACAAGATTAGCATTGGAGTCTTTCAGTACCTTTCAGATATTCTAGAATGGGATATTCTCATTAGTCACAAATTTTTGCAGTTTTTTTGGTCTGTTACAGTGTAAGTCCAGTCATCTGTGCTTGCCGGTGGCTAGTTTTACTGCAGAGCTATACTTTGGATCTGTCATCTTAATTAAGACTTTTCTTCTAAATGAGATCTTCCATGGAATCAATACTCATGTGGTTCAGACCCAAAGCATTGTTGCATTTGAAGTGCAATCCACCACCAAAAACAAGTAATAAAATAATCTTAAAGGACTTTGTTTCTCACTTGCACCTCTTGGAGGGTATCAAGTGACAAATGGTTCATGATCACTTACCTGTTCCTGCAACACCTCTCATGTTCTCCTTTCTCTTCTACTCATTTTTCTAAGGCTACATATACTCTTCCAAACTCAGAAACATTCTTCAATCAGCTCTAGTCTAAAACATCTTTTGTCCCTCTTATCTTCTCTTTTCTCTCCCATTCTACATCACAGAAGGTAAAATAACCAGTTTAGGAGGGAAATCTCTCCTTTCTTGGGGGTTGGGAGAAAGATTTTAGCTGAAGCCCCCTGGCAGGGAGAGGAACAGAGGCTGAAGATTTTCACATGGTTGCCACCACTACCCTGTGATAAATAAGATAGGCAGAAGTGCCTGCAGCTATTTTAACTAAAAAAAAGGCCCATCATTAACCCTGTCTTTCCACTGACCTCACTCCAACTGCATGGATTTTGAAGGACACCTTATAGGACCCTGAGCTTAGCAAAAATCCCAGCTTGATGAATACTCCCAAAAATATAGACAATGTAAAAACTCAGCATTGCAAAGTGATGGCCTTTTTGTGCTGGGACAGTTGACTTGCTTTTGGTTAAAAAAAAAAAAAAAAAAGCACACTCTACACAAAATGTATGTCATCATGGGCTAATGATTTAAATGTGAAAAAAGAGAAAAAAAACATGAAAGTTTAAAAGAAAATATGTCTTTACTACATTGGGGTAAGAAATAGTTTCTTAAAAAATACAAAATAGCATAAAACATAAAGGAAGATGTTGATAAATTTTATTTATTAGAATGACAAAATAGGTTCCAAAAAAGTCAAAATAAGAACAAAGCTGCTGCATAAGAGGAGATATTTGTGAAGCAAATTCTGGTAGCCAGAATGCATAAAGAACTCTTACAAATCCGGACAAAAACCAACAGTACAGCAAAGTGAATGTTAGAAAATATATGCAGGAGAGAAAAACACTTGATCCATTAAAAGTTAGTAAGATGCTTCACCTTCTTGGAAACCAGGAAAACTCAGTGAAAACAACAAAGTAAGGGTGGTAGTTTATTCTCATCAGAGTGGAAATGAACACCCCCAAACAAAACAGCAAGTCTGATAGTTTAAGGTGTTAGGGAGAATGCAGGCCTGGGGGTTCTTCTGCTGAAAGTGAAAATTGGTTTAACTGCATCAGAGAGCCAGTTGACAATGTCTGTAAAAGTAAAAATTCACTTTCCTCAGGTCTCTTTTACTCTCAGTTCAGTCAGTTCAGTCTCTCAGTCGTGTCCGACTTCTTCCGACCCCATGAACTGCAGCACGCCAGGCCTCCCTGTCCATCACCAACTCCCGGAGTTCACTGAGACTCACGTCCATCGAGTCAGTGATGCCATCCAGCCATCTCATCCTCTGTCATCCCCTTCTCCTCCTGCCCCCAATCCCTCCCAGCATCAGAGTCTTTTCCAATGAATCAACTCTTCGCATGAGGTGGCCAAAGTACGGGAGTTTCAGCTTCAGCTGAAAGAAATCCCAGGGCTGATCTTCTTCAGAATGGACTGGTTGGATCTCCTTGCAGTCCAAGGGACTCTCAAGAGTCTTCTCCAACACCACAGTTCAAAAGCATCAATTCTTTGGTGCTCAGCTTTCTTCACAGTCCAACTCTCACATCCATACATGACCACAGGAAAAACCATAGCCTTGACTAGATGGACCTTTGTTGGCAAAGTAATGTCTCTGCTTTTGAATATGCTATGTAGGTTGGACATAACTTTCCTTCCAAGGAGTAAGCGTCTTTTAATTTCATGGCTGCAGTCACCATCTGTAGTGATTTTTGAGCCCCAAAACATAAAGTCTGACACTGTTTCCACTGTTTCCCCATCTATTTCCCATGAAGTGATGGGGCCAGCTACCATGATCTTCGTTTTCTGAATGTTGAGCTTTAAGCCAACTTTTTCACTCTCCTCTTTCACCTTCATCAAGAGGCTTTTTAGTTCCTCTTCACTTTTTGCCGTAAAGGTGGTGTCATCTGCATACCTGAGGTTATTGATATTTCTCCTGGCAATCTTGATTCCAGCTTGTGCTTCTTCCAGCACAGCGTTTCTCATGATGTACTCTGCATATAAGTTAAATAAGCAGGGTGACAATATACAGCTTTGACGTGCTCCTTTTCCTATTTGGAACCAGTCTGTTGTTACATGTCCAGTTCTAACTGTTGCTTCCTGACCTGCATACAAATTTCTCAAGAGGCAGGTCAGGTGGTCTGGTATTCCCATCTCTTTCAGAATTTTCCACAGTTTATTGTGTTCCACACAGTCAAAGGTTTTGGCATAGTCAATAAAGCAGAAGTAGATGTTTTTCTGGAACTCCCTTGCTTTTTTGATGATCCAGCAGATGGGTAAATATTCTCCAGATGCTCTTACATGTCAAAGAAGGCATGCCAAAGAGGATCATTGGAGACATACACACATATGCTTATCAGTACTTTTACCTGGAAAATCCCATGGACGGAGGAGCCTGGTAGGCTGCAGTCCATGGGGTCGCTAGAGTCGGACACGACTGAGCGACTTCACTTTCACTTTTCACTTTCATGCATTGGAGAAGGAAACGGCAACCCACTCCAGTGTTCTTGCCTGGAGAATCCCAGGGATGGGGGACCCTGGTGGGCTGCAGTCTATGGGGTCACACAGAGTCGGATTCGACTGAAGTGACTTAGCAGCAGCAGTATTAATAAAATTAAACATCATGCAGGCTTAAATTACAATTTAGATACACAGTGATGAGTCTCAGAAAATAAAACCAAATGATCGAAGGCTTGCTACTGAAAAAGCAGAGTATACTATCTTGTAAATTTAAAATATTTCAAAAAATGTTATATGCTGCTTACTAATTCCTATAAATAGGGTCATTGTTCAGTCTCTCAGTCATGTCTGACTCTTTATGACACAATGTACTTCCCCACAGTGAAGTTCCATCATTATTTATCAGACAATGACTATATGCCAAGACATACCTAATCTTTGCTTGGCTATTCAGAGGATCATCAGACACAGTTCACCATTGCAACGAAAATAATAAAATACTTAGGAATGTATCTACCTAAAGAAACAAAAGACCTATATATAGAAAACTGTAAAACACTGGTGAAAGAAATGAAAGAGGACACTAATAGATGGAGAAATACACTGTGTTCATGGATTGGAAGAATCAATAGAGTGAAAATGAATATATTACCCAAAGCAATCTATAGATTCAATGCAATCCCTATCTAACTACCAATGGTATTTTTCACAGAGCTAGAACAAATAATTTCACAATTTGTATGGAAATACCAAAAACCTCAAATAGCCAAAGCAATCTTGAGAAAGAAGAATGGAACTGGAGGAATCAACCTGCCTGACTTCAGGCTCTACTACAAAGCCACAGTCATCAAGACAGTATGGTACTGGCACAAAGACAGAAATATAGATCAATGGAACAAAATGGAAAGCCCAGGGACAAATCCACGCACCTATGGACACCTTATCTTTGACAAAGGAGGCAAGAATATACAATGGAGAAAAGACAATCTCTTTAACAAGTGGTGCTGGGAAAACTGGTCAACCACTTTTAAAAGAATGAAACTAGAACACTTTCTAACACCATACACAAAAATAAACTCAAAATGGATTAAAGATCTAAAACATAAGACCAGAAGCTATAAAACTCCTAGAGGAGAACACAGGCAAAACATTCTCTGACATAAATCTCAACAGAATCCTCTATGGCCCACCTCCCAGAATATTGGAAATAAAAGCAAAAATAAACAAACAGGACCTAATTAAAATTAAAAGCTTCTGCACAACAAAGGAAACTGTAAACAAGGTGAAAAGACAGCCTTCATAATGGGAGAAAATAATAGCAAATGAAGCAACTGACAAAGAATTAATCTCAAAAATATACAAGCGACTCCCAAAGCTCAATTCCAGAAAAATAAACAATGAAATAAAAAAATGGGCCAAAGAACTAAATAGACATTTCTCCAAAGAAGACATACAGATGGCTAACAAACACATGAAGACATGCTCAACATCACTCATTATCAGAGAAATGCAAATCAAAACCACATTGAGGTACCATTTCACGCCAGTCAGAATGGCTGCTTCCAAAAGTCTACAAGCAATAAATGCTGGAGAGGATGTGGAGAAAAGGGAACCCTCTTACACTGTGGATGGGAATGCAAACTAGTACAGCCACTATGGAGAACAGTGTGCAGATTCCTTAAAAAACTGGAAATAGAACTGCCACATGACCCAGCAATCCTGCTGCTAGGCATACACATCAAGGAAACCAGAAGTGAAAGAGACATGTGCACCCCAATGTTCATCGCAGCACTGTTTATAATAGCCAGGACATGGAAGCAACCTATTTGTCCATCAGCAGATGAATGGCTAAGAAAGCAGTGGTACATACACACAATGGAATATTACTCAGCCATTAAAAAGAATACATTTGAATGCGTTCTAATGAGGTGGATGATACTGGAGCCTATTATAAAGAGTGAAGTAAGCCAGAAAGAAAACCACCAATACTAATGCATATATATGGAATTTAGAAAGATGGTAATAATAACCCTGTATGCGAGACAGCAAAAGAGACACAGATGTATAGAACAGTCTTTTGGACTCTGTGGGAGAGGGTGAGGGTGGGATGATTTGGGAGAACAGCACTGAAACACGTATAATATCATATGTGAAACAAATCGCCAGTCCAGATTTGGTGTATGTTACAGGATATTCGGGGCTGGTACACTGGGATGACCCAGAGGGATGGTATGGGGAGGGAGGTGGGAGGGGGTTTCAGGATGGGGAATACGTGTATACCCATGGCAGATTGATGTTGATGTATGGCAAAACCAATACAATATTGTAAAGTAAAAACAAACAACCAAACAAACCAAAAAATGGTCTAAGGCAGGTGTTTAAGTCAGCTGAAGCCACTACAACAAAATACCATAGACTGTCTCACAGTCTTGGAGGCTGGAAGTGTGAGATCAGGACACCAGCATGGTGGAGTTCTGGTAAGAGCTCGCTTCCCAGCTGGCAGGTGACAGCACTCACTGTGCTTTCACATGGTGAAGAGAAAGAGAGGGGGAGCTCCCGGGTGTCTCCTCTTGTTCAGTCACTCAGTCGTGTCCGACTTTTTACCACCCGTGGACAGCAACACTCCAGCTTCCCTGTCCTTTATCATTTCCCGGAGCTTGCTCAAATTCATGTCCATTGAGTCAGTAATGCCATCTAGCCATCTCACCCTCTGTCATGCCCTTCTCCTCCTGCCCTCAATCTCTCCCAGTATCAGGGTCTTTTCAAATGAGTCAGCTCTTCTCATCAGGTGGCCAAAGTATGGGAGCTTCAGCTTCAGCATCAGTCCTTCTTATGAATATTCTGGATTGATTTCCAGTGTAAAAACACTAACTTTACAGTGACTCCCCCAAGGAAGAGGGAAGAAGACATGTAAGGGATATGGTAGGTGTGTGAAGGATATTACAACAATTTAAGGTGTTTATACAAGTAAAATAGAACAGGAAGCAAATCTGACAGAAACATGTCAACACTTGTTTGTCACATACTCACCTTACCTTTTGAAAGTTTGAAATATTTCTTAATAAGCCCCAGGAAAGAGAGAAGAGAGGAAGCTGGCTGCTGTAAGATGAATCTGGCTGCTGTGGTGGGCACACCAATCCCTGTGATGTGGCCCAGCCTCCCACTTCAGCCTCATCTTTATCCACATGCTCCCTCAAAGCACATCTGTGCTTTCAATATATGAGTCTCCTGTAGATTCACACATGATGCTCTTTCCTCACACTGCCATCCTCCTGCTCCTGCAGCATCCTTAGCCTTTCCTCTCCTGGGAAGCTGACCCTCCCAGCTGGGCTAGCTGGCTCTTTGCATATCACTCGACACTTACAATGTTTATTCATTTATCACAACAGTCTGTAATTATCCATACGTATGTCCCTCTGGATAGACTGAGAACATGCTGAAGGCTGAGCTCTCTCTTTACCCACAATTCAGTCTAAAGCTCAGTGGAGTCTCAGGGAATGTGTGTTGAACTCAGTTGACCTCAGGGATGCTCTTGGCCATCTCCTGGGGGGTCAACCGGTGCTGCCATCGAAACCAGTGTTTCCAGGCCTGCTGGTGATGGAAGGGTTACAATCATGTGTTACAGGTAAAGATGCTGCAGACAGAGCTAACCTTGTTTCATTTCACTTGGGGAATTTTTTTTTTTTAAAGAAGAATCAATTTTTAAAAATGGCTTTTATTTGTATTTCAGCTTTGGGGGCTTATGAGAGGCTTATCTTCACCCCCACCAGGCTGCTCCCACCTTGGTTCTTTGCTTTCAGGGATTGGATTTACTGTTGTTGTTGTTGTTTTCTACCTCAATAATGAAGAGCCAACTCATTGCTGTGGGTCTCTGCTCTTTACCAAGTACCTTCCATAATTATATCATTTAAGTGTGTGGCATTCCTGTGAAGTGTGTAATCCTGTTTTTATTTCCCAAATGAGTAAACAGATTCAAAAAATGCAAAATGACCCATATAATCATCCAGCAAGGACCAGGTCCAGAAATTCTCCCCAGGATGGTATAATTCTTCACTCAGTTCAGTTCAGTTGCTCAGTCGTGTCCAACTTTTTGCAACCCCATGAATCGCAGCACAACAGGTCTCCCTGTCCATCACCAACTCCCGGAGTTCACTCAGACTCAAGTCCATTGAGTCAGTGATGCCATCCAGCCATCTCATCCTCTGTCGTCCCCTTCTCCTCCTGCCCCCCATCCCTCCCAGCATCAGAGTCTTTTCCAATGAGTCAACTCTTCGCATGAGGTGGCCAAAGTACTGGAGTTTCAGCTTTAGCATCATTCCTTCCAAAGAAATCCCAGGGCTGATCTCCTTCAGAATGGACTGGTTGGATCTCCTTGCAGTCCAAGGGACTCTCAAGAGTCTTCTCCAACACTCAGTTCTGTGCATTTTCCAACACCCTGCTCCTCCCAACAGCTTCTGCCCCCACTGCTCCTTCCTCTGAGGTCAGTGGTCCTCACTGTCAGTGTTGTCGAACTGTATCAGCAAAGCATACATGCTGATGGCAAAGATGTGTCTGAGCCAGGCTGGAGGAAAGGCAATAAATAATAAATAGCCTCATTACTCAGGCAATCACACACAGTTAATAGATTTGCTAATCTTATAATTCCTACCTTTCTAATAAATGTACAGCTTCATTTCATATGTGAGGTTATTATTCATTTATAAATATGAGATTGCTCCACTTTGAAGAATTAGTTGAAAAGCAGTTGGGGGAGGCATCAAGGCTGAGCAATGTCCAGAGTCATATAGGCAAAGGCATAATGTGCTGCTGTCCATAAGTCTTTGTCAGTGAGCTGACATCTCTGAAGGCAGAATCCACTATGTAGATGAGATCATTAGCAAAATTACATAGCTAATGAAGGTCAAAGTAATGAAACTCTGTAGAATTTTATAAGCCTGTACAAACAGCAACTTGTCATACATCACTGATAAATAATTGACAGAGAGTTGTTTGGAATGTACTCATTAAGTCTTGACAATAGCAACTGGACAGTGCATCCTCCATGGATAAGCTGGTTGAAGCATGTTTCTGTCTTTATCTCAGGTTCTGAGAACTAAATTTCAGGTTGTGACTCCAGACAGTTCTCTCACCTCCTGGGCATATTTAGGGAAGAGCTAGAGAAGATGAAGAGAGACATCCCACTCCACAACAAAGGGCAACAAACCACCGAATTCCAAAAGTGTTGTAGATGTTGTTACAACATAAGTGCTTTTCTACTCTTACTTTCCAATATGTTTAAATGGCGACCCACTCCACTATTCTTGCCTGAAGAATCCCATGGACAGAGGAGCCTGGCGGGATACAGTCCATGGGGTTGCAAGAGTCAAACATGACAGCGACTAAACCACTACCACCACAGAAAAGGAAAGATGACACCTGTTTGCACCAGTGAGCACATAAAGCAGGGCTGCTTCTGAGCAATGCCCTGTAGCCCTGTCATACACATCACATTGTAATGAAAATAGCATGGACACCAGTATATGTCTTAAAATGATTAACATTCCTGAACCCTCATTAGTCTGGAATATGACTAGCTGAAATTTGGAAGTCTTTTTGCAAAGGTTCATGAGACTGTAAATTAGGTCTATTCTTTGTGGAGCTGCTAGCACAAACACAAGTGCTGCATGCAGCCCAAAGGCCATTGTATGCTAGTTGGGCTGTGCATGGGGCCAGGTGGATGGTTGTGCCTGGATGAAAGCTAATCTCTATCTTATGGTGTCACCCTGTCGAGGTTACTGTGGGAAGGTTAGAGTTCCAGTTCTTCTGGAGAGGCAAGGGTGCTGGAAGGACTTTCATGGTTACTGAATCAGGAGGGAGAAAAGAAAGAAATAGGGGAAGACTGAGACAGGAACAAAACTGGATAAATCAGTTATAACAACCCTATGGATACCTCACATGACCTGTTCAGTCTTTCCTCCACAAGGGCCTTGAGTTTCTGTCTCTCATTGAGGTCATCAGGAGAAGCACCAAACAGGTTCTCACCAGAGGTTGGAGTGGTCTGTGCAGTTATGGGTTCTGGGCTAACTCAGACGCTAGTAATTACAACTATTCTCTGCAGGACCAATGACAACAGGAGCCTCTGTGAAACCAGGTCAGGAGTTGGGGAGAGGCAAAGTGAGGCAGCTATGAGATAGAACATGGACAGCTCTGCAAAGACTGGGTGACTGGCCCAAGTCCTCCTGCACCTCTCAGTAGCTGTCCAAATACTAACAAGCATCAACCTCTCTAGACTGTGGATTATCAAAAAAGTTGCTGTTATGGACTGAATTGTGTCTCCCCCAAATTCATATGTTGAAGCCTTAACCCCCAGCACCTCAGCACAGTCATATTTGGACACAGGGTTTTTGCAGAAGTGATTAAGTTAAAATGTTGCCATTGAAGTGGACCTTTATCCAACGTGACTGGTATCCTCATAAGAAAAGGAAGTTAGGACACAGACATGCAAAGAGGGAAGAACAGATGAAGACACAGGAGAAGACATGTGTCTACAGACTAAGGGAAGAGGCCTTAGGAAGAACCAACCCTTCCAACATGTTGATCTCAGACTTGAAACCTCTGGAACTGAGAGAGAGAGAGGGAGAAGGAGAAAGAAATGTGTGTTAAGGAATTGACTCATGCAGTGATGAAGGCTTACAAGTCCCAAATCTGTAAGATGGGTCAGAAGGATGGAGATCCAGTGAAGAGACTCATCAAGTCTGAGTAAAAGGTGATCTCCAGCCTAGGCAGTTCCTTGTAGGCAGGGGTGATGAAGGTCCTCAGAGACTGCCCTAGACCTTTCTTCCCTGGACTCAGCTGAGAAAGCTGCCTCTCCCCAAGCCTATATTACCACTTGCATAGAAAATGTAGGTCTGAGACCTCAGTGCTCTGTCCTGAGTGGTATCAAGTTCAAAGCAGCTCAGCTTATAATGTAAAGCAATACAAAACTTCCTCATCAGTTCATTTTAAAGAGTATTAAGAGGAGTAAAAGTTCTTTACCATAGTATTTTCCATGTTTCCTTCCTTTTAAAAATTCTTCATTTGTTATACCTTACTGTCTCCAGTGCCATTCCACTCACCAAACTCACTCCCATATAAAATGTAAAAGTCATCTCCTTGGTGTCCACAGCCAGGGCGCCTTGCTTTCTGGGTGTTCTTCCATTTCCTGTCTCTGTGCTGGGAGCATGGACCTTTTCAGCAGTGTTAACTTCCTGTCTGAACACTCTTGGTGAACCTCTCCATCCTATAAGCCTGGGGGATCAAAGTCACACAACAGGTGCTAAAGAACAAGAGTCCTTTGAAAGGCAGAGGTAGTGGAGGGAAAGAGGCAGGGAAAATTAGACTAACAATTTCAATATTTTCACAGAGGATTGGGGGGAGGCCAAAATCTGCACAATCCACAGAAGTCAGTTCATCTTGTCATATGTGCAATAAGATGTCTGTAGTATAGGTGTATAAGGTGGAGAAACAGTACATAAAGCTGGTTATCTCCTAACTGACAACTAACTTTATGAAAATAACTCATGAACATTGAATGGACTGAGCAGTGCCTTCAGATCCTCTGAGTGTGAGGCTGAGCACATGGTAGGCACCTGAGAAGCTGTCAGGATGGTAGAATGAGATGCCTAAAGAGGAGGACAAAGGGTGATGGATAAAGAGAAGAGCTGTTCTCAAGGATCCTGGGTGTCATTTCTTGTGCTGACCACACTTCACTTGTAGACTACTTTGGTTCTACCCAAAGCCTTGCCTGTGGGACTTGGGCCTAACGTCCCCCTAGCCCCTCTTCCCCACCCCCACACCATAGTTCTTTGTATGGCAGAAGCTGGGCCTTCCTATAGCCTATTTATCTTTGCCCTTCATTGCATCCCAAGTTAGAAGGCACCTGGGTCATAAGGCAGCATTGCATAGGATTTGCTCTCAGAGCTATCTAATGAGCTGTAAAGGACTCTATAAATGATGGTGCAGGGTGACTGAGAGCCTGTTCCAAAGGACAGTAAAATAGGTGCCAGAGAAAATCATGATTCATTGTCCAAGCTCCCTGAAGCAGCCACTGGTTTCCCTGCAGGACACAGCAGAGCCACACAAGCTGCTTTCCCAGATTACTGCCGAGACAGCCTGCTCTTTGTGGAATGATGTACGCAGTTGTCGGACTCGCCTTAAGTTTATACTTACCAAGCAGTGCAGGACCACTGCAGGTGATATAATACTCCTTACTGCCTCAGTGACAGAGAGTCACGGAGAGTGAAAGAACAATTTTTGTGCTGAGCCGTCACCGGTATGTCTTTATTTGGGCTAAATTCATAACATTCATAATGGGATTTAGCAGAGAAGATCTACTGGTCTGATAAGAAGATCAACAGCTGTCAACCAGGCTTTATGATTTCTTCCTTTGAAAAAACATGTTTGGAAATGTCTCACTTTCATTTATTTTCTCCTTCTTCATTTATACTAAAAGACTCATTCATGGAAGCACCTCAAATTGTCCCCACTCTACTTTTATAATGACATAGTAGTATTTTCATTAATACCAGACCAGATAGCAACCCAGGACTCAGAACTCAAATTGTCAATCTTTCCTTTCCATCCTAAGAAACTAGAGAACAAGACAATGATGTTGCAAATGGCTGTTAAGGGAGAGCAATGATAAATTACTATGATGTTTTATTTAATAATTTATTAACAGATTGCACCTGAATTAGCAGATTTGAGCCTTGCCAACACTTTGTAACGTTGACAAAACATGTGTTAGTGTTCTTCTTTACAAGGGAGAAAATTGAGGTACCGTGAGCTTGAGTGATTTACCTGAGACCACGTGGTTAATAAGAGGCAGGTTGAATGGATTCCCAAACCCAGGACTTTTGCCTCCAAACTTCTCTGTGAGAAACAACTAGACAAAGATACTACTGAAAGAGTTTTATGACAACTGAACATACTTTATAATAGAGCTTAACTAAATAAGCATTTTCATACTACACACAATATCTAAATGGTGTGTGTGTGTGCACATGCATATGTGTTATATAGATATTTCAAAAATCAAACTACAGCTCCCTCTGAACTCTTGACTGACAGACTAGTTTACAATTTTATTTAACTCTTTAATGTGAGCATGCTTGTTTCTCTAACACAGCAGGAAGATAAAACATTTGACCCAGAGAAGGAAGCTGGAGCTGGCATCCAGCTGAAGTCCAGCTACTGTCACAAAGATCAGCTCATCCCCTGGCTGGATGTCATTTTCTCTTTCTCTGATAACTGAGTGAACCCCTTAAAACAGGGACCTATAGGCCCTTGCAGCTTTCTGGGGGATTTCATCAGTGCTTGGCTGTGTCAAGGAAAAGCACAGGGCTGTCCACGTAGCAAGCGGTCAGTCCCTGCTGATGTTAGTTATAGTATGAGATATGAGAACAGAGGAAGTATTTCTTTCCTCTAGTTCATTAAAGAATAATATTGTATAGTGAGTCTCAAGTGAAGAGGATACTCTATCAAAACTCAGAGAAAAATGTTTACCAAAGAGAGGTAGCTGCTACTGCTACTGCTGCT
Source organism: Bos indicus x Bos taurus (assembly GCF_003369695.1). Lineage (NCBI taxonomy): Eukaryota > Metazoa > Chordata > Mammalia > Artiodactyla > Bovidae > Bos > Bos indicus x Bos taurus. The sequence continues at coordinate 3,081,403 of NC_040077.1, read as the reverse complement.
AAGTCACTTCAGTCGTGTCCGACTCTGTGCGATCCCATAGACGGAAGCCCACCAGGCTCTCCTGTCCCTGGGATTCTCCAGGCAAGAACACTGGAGTGGGTTGCCATTTCCTTCTCCAATGCATGAAAGTGAAAAGTGAAAGGGAAGTTTCTCAGTCATGTCCGACTCTTCGTGACCCCATGGACTGCAGCCTACCAGGCCCCTCTATCCATGGGATTTTCTAGGCAAGAGTACTGGAGTGGGATGCCATTGCCTTCTCTGAAAGAGAGGTAGAGTAGTCTCAAATTTAGTAGTCTGCCACCAAGTCTTGAAGTTTCAGTGGAATAAAACACTCTTAAGCAGTGCTGAAAGGCAGGTTTTGTCTTCCTGAATTCAAGGTTTTATTCTCAGAAAGATGTCGATAGGAAACACCAGCAACAGCTGCAGACACACGTGTTCTGATATGATTAATAGATTGTACTTGTGTCGGGGTATCTTGTGTTTAATTTGAAACTTTTCCACTTAAATAGTGCCTATCATCACTAGATATTGTTAGAATATCAGAGCCCATATTAGTTAATTATTAAATCAGGGTAACTAAGGGACATCTGGAGGTGGGATCCCGCTGCACAATGTGCCTAGCCAGTGGATGCTCTCCAGTCCCCCCAGGCAAGGCGGAACCAACCACAACAAACACCCAGCCAGGGAAATCTTGGTTCCTGTGGGCTTCAAATTCTATTTGTCCTCCCAGAGACATCAAGCACTCTGTCCTACAGAAATATAGTTTGCCCTCTCAGGCTGCCAAGTTGCTGCCCCAGTGGTCCCAATTAAATCAGGCAGGCCAAAGAAACATCCCAAGGGTTCTGGTCATTAAATCATCCTTGGAACCACAGCCCACAAAGTAGCCAGTAGCTGTGTGCAAATCTAAACAGTGTTAAACTATAGGATTTAAATAGAATCCGGTCTTCTACATTACAGTTACAATCTCTAGAATACAATAGGAAACCACCCACCATAGCAACATTTAGGACAGATCACAGCTTGAATGAGAAAATTGATACTAACAGTAACAAATCAGATATTAGAAAGATCAGACCAAGATATTACAGTAGCCATAATAATAATAAAAAAATTCAAGAATATTCTCTTGTTGTGCAGAAGCTTTTAATTTTAACTAGGTCACATTTGCTTATTTTTGCTTTTATTTCCAATATTCTGGGAGGTGGGTCATAGAGGATCCTGCTGTGATTTATGTCGGAGAGTGTTTTGCCTATGCTTTCCTCTAGAAGTTTTATAGTTTATGGTCTTACATTTAGACCGTTAATTCATTTTGAGTTTATTTCTGTGTATGGTATTAGAAAGTGTTCTAGTTTCATTCTTTTAAAAGTGGTTGACCAGTTTTCCCAGCACCACTTGTTAAAGAGACTGTCTTTTCTCCATTGTATATTCTTGCCTCCTTTGTCAAAGATAAGGTGTCCATAGGTGCGTGGATTTATCTCTGGGCTTTCTATTTTGTTCCATTGATCTATATTTCTGTCTTTGTGCCAGTACCATACTGTCTTGATGACTGTGGCTTTGTAGTAGAGCCTGAAGTCAGGCAGGTTGATTCTTCCAGTTCCATTCTTCTTTCTCAAGATTGCTTTGGCTATTCGAGGTTTTTTTTGTATTTCCATATAAATTGTGAAATTATTTGTTTTAGTTCTGTGAAAAATACCGTTGGTAGCTTGGTAGTGATTGCATTGAATCTATAGATTGCTTTGGGAAGTATACTCATTTTCACTCTATTGATTCTTCCAATCCGTGAACATGGTATATTTCTCCATCTATTAGTGTCCTCTTTGATTTCTTTCACCAGTGTTTTATAGCTTTCTATATATAGGTCTTTAGTTTCTTTAGGTAGATATCTTCCTAAATATTTTATTCTTTTCATTGCAATGGTGAATAGAATTGTTTCCTATATTTCTCTTTCTATTTTCTCATTATTAGTGTATATGAATGCAAGGGATTTCTGTGTGTTGATTTTATATCCTGCAACTTTACTATATTCATTGATTAGCTCTAGTAATTTTCTGGTAAAGTCTTTAGGGTTTTCTATAAAGAGGATCCTGTCATCTGCAAACAGTGAGAGTTTTACATCTTCTTTTCCAATTTGGATTCCTTTTATTTCTTTTTCTGCTCTGATTGCTGTGGCCAAAACTTTCAAAACTATGTTGAATAGTAATGGTGAGAGTGGGCACCCTTGCCTTATTCCTGATTTTAGGGGAAATGCTTTCAATTTTTCACCATTGAGGATAATGTTTGCTGTGGGTTTGTGATATATAGCTTCTATTATGTTGAGACATGTTCCTTCTATTCCTGCTTTCTGGAGTTTTTATCATAAATGGATGTTGAATTTTGTCAGGGCTTTCTCTGCATCTATTGAGATAATCATATGGCTTTTATTTTTCAATTTGTTAATGTGGTCTATTACATTGATTGATTTGCAGATATTGAAGAATCCTTGCATCCCTGGGATAAAGCCCACTTGGTAATGATGTATGATCTTTTTAATATGTTATTGGATTCTGATTGCTAGAATTTTGTTAAGGATTTTTGCATCTATGTTCATCAGTGATATTGGCCTGTAGTTTTCCTTTTTTGTGGCATCTTTGTCTGGTTTTTGTATTAGAGTGATGGTGGCCCCATAGAATGAGTTTGGAAGTTTACCTTCCTCTGTAATTTTCTGGGAGAGTTTGAGTAGGATAGGTGTTAGCTCTTCTCTGAATTTATGGTAGAATTCAGCTGTGAAGTTGTCTGGACCTGGGCTTTTGTTTGCTGGAAGATTTCTGATTACAGTTTCAATTTCCGTGTTTGTGATGGATCTGTTAAGATTTTCTATTTCTTCCTGGTTCAGTTTTGGAAAGTTGTACTTTTCTGAGAATTTGTCCATTTCTTCCACGTTGTCCATTTTATTGGCATATAATTGCTGATAGTAGTCTCTTATGATCCTGTGTATTTCTGTGTTGTCTGTTGTGATTTCTCCATTTTTATTTCTAATTTTATTGATTTGACTCTTCTCCCTTTGTTTCTTTATGAGTCTGGCTAATGGTTTGTCAATTTTATTTATCCTCTCAAATAACCAGCTTTTGGTTTTGTTGATTTTTGCTATGGTCTCTTGTTTCTTTTGCATTTATTTCTACCCTAATTTTAGGATTTGTTTCCTTCTATTAACCCTGGGGTTCTTCACTTCTTCCTGTTCTAGTTTATTTAGGTGTTCAGTTCAGTTTAGTTCAGTCGCTCAGTCGTGTCTGACTCTTTGCGTCCCCATGAATCACAGCACGCCAGGCCTCCCTGTCCATCACCAACTCCCAGAGTTCACTGAGACTCACGTTCATCGAGTCAGTGATGCCATCCAGCCATCTTATCCTCTGTCGTCCCCTTCTCCTCCTGCCCCCAATCCCTCCCAGCATCGAAGTCTTTTCCAATGAGTCAACTCTTCGCATGATGTGGCCAAAGTACTGGAGTTTCAGCTTCAGCATCATTCCCTCCAAAGAAATCCCAGGGCTGATCTCCTTCAGAATGGACTGGTTGGATCTCCTTGCAGTCCAAGGGATTCTCAAGAGTCTTCTCCAACACCACAGTTCAAAAGCATCAATTCTTTGGTGCTCAGCTTTCTTCACAGTCCAACTCTCACATACATACATGACCACTGGAAAAACCATAGCCTTGACTAGATGGACCTTTGTTGGCAAAGTAATGTTTCTGCTTTTCAATATGCTATCTAGGTTGGTCATAACTTTCCTTCCAAGGAGTAAGCGTCTTTTAATTTCATGGTCACAGTCACCATCTGCAGTGATTTTGGAGCCCCCCAAAATAAAGTCTGACACTGTTTCCACTGTTTCCCATCTATTTCCCATGGGGTAATGGGACTGAAAGCCAAGATCTTCATTTTTTTAATGTTGAGTTGTAAACCAGCTTTTTCATTCTGGCTTTTTAGTTCCTCTTCACTTTCTGCCATAAGGGTGGTATCATCTGCATATCTGAGGTTATTGATATTTCTCCCAGCAATCTGATTCCATCTTGTGCTTCATCCAGCCCAGCATTTCTCATGATGTACTCTGCATATAAGTTAAATAAGTAGGGTGAGAGTATGCAGCCTTGACGTACTCCTTTTCCTATTTGGAACCAGTCTGTTGTTCCATGTCCAGTTCTAACTGTTGCTTCCTGACCTGTATACAGGTTTCTCAAGAGTCAGGTCAGGTGGTCTGGTATTCCCATCTCCTTTAGAATTTTCCACAGTTTATTGTGATCTACACAGTCAAAGGCTTTGGCATAGTCAATGTAGAGTTAGGTTATTTATTTGACTTTTTTTGTTTCTTTAGGTAGGCCTGTATTGCTATGAACCTTCCCCTTAGCATTGCTTTTACAGTGTCCCATAGGTTTTGGGTTGTTGTGTTTTCATTTTCATTCATTTCTCTGCATATTTTGATTTCTTTTTTGATTTCTTCTGTGATTTGTTGGTTATTCAGCAGCGTCTTGTTCAGCCTCCATATGTTGGAATTTTTAATAGTTTTTCTCCTGTAATTGAGAACAAATCTTACTGCATTGTGGTCAGAAAAGATGCTTGGAATGATTTCAATTTTTTTTTTTTTAATTTACCAAGGCTAGAATTATGGCCCAGGATGTGATCTATCCTGGAGAAGTTTCTGTTTGTGCTTGAGAAAAAAGGTGAAATTCATTGTTTTGGGGTGAAATGTCCTATAGATAACAATTAGGTCTAAATGGTCTATTGTTTCATTTAAAGTTTGTGTTTCCTTGTTAATTTTCTGTTTAGTTGATGTATCCATAGGTGTGAGTGGGGTATTAAAGTCTCCCACTATTATTGTTAATTATTTAATTATTGTTAATTTCCACTTTCATACTTGTAAAAGCTGCTGCACAACAAAAGAAACTATAAGCAAGGTGAAAAGACAGCCTTCAGAATGGGAGAAAATAATAGCAAATGAAGCAACTGACAAACAACTAATCTCAAAAATATACAAGCAACTCTTGCAGCTGAATTCCAGAAAAATAAACGACCCAATTAAAAAAAAAAATGGGCCAAAGACCTTAACAGACATTTCTCCAAAGAAGACATACAGATGGCTAACAAACACATGAAAACATGCTCAACATCACTCATTATCAGAGAAATGCAAATCAAAACCACAATGAGGTACCATTTCACGCTAGTCAGAACGGCTGCAATCCAAAAGTCTACAAGCAATAAATGCTGGAGAGGGTGTGGAGAAAAAGGAACCCTCTTACACTGTTGGTGGGAATCCAAACTAGTTCAGCCACTGTGCAAAACTGTGTGGAGATTCCTTAAAAAACTGGAAATAGAAGTGCCGTACAACCCAGCAATCCCACTGCTGGGCATACACACTGAGGAAACCAGAATTGAAAGAGACACGTGTACCCCAATGTTCATCACAGCACTGTTTACAATAGCCAGGATGTGGAAGCATCCTAGATGTCCATCAGCAGATGAATGGATAAGAAAGCAGTGGTACATATACACAATGGAGTATTACTCAGCCATTAAAAAGAATACATTTGAATCAGTTCTAATGAGGTGGATGAAACTGGAGCCTATTATACAGAGTGAAGTAAGCCAGAAAGAAAAACACCAATACAGTATACTAACGCATATATATGGAATTTAGAAAGATGGTAATGATAATGCTGTATGCGAGACAGCAAAAGATGTATAGAACAGTCTTTTGGACTCTGTGGGAGAGGGCGAGGGTGGAATGATTTGGGAGAATGGCATTGAAACTTGCATAATATCATATGTGAAACAAATAGCCAGTCCAGGTTCGATGCATGATACTGGATGCTTGGGGCTGGTGCACTGGGATGACCCAGAGGGATGATACAGGGAGGGAGGTGAGAGGGGGTTCAGGATGGGGAACACATGTACACCCATGGTGGATTCATGTTGATGTATGGCAAAACCAACACAATATTGTAAAGTAATTAGCCTCCAATTAAAATAAATAAATTTATATTAAAAAATAAAAAACAAACAAACAAAATATTCTCTTGAAACAAATGAAAACCTCAGTGAAGAAATAGAAGCTATAAAAAATAATCAAATGTAATCAAATGGAAATGATCACATTGTACATTTTAAGTAGATACAATTTGATTTGTTAGTTGTATGTCAACAAAGCTGGGAAAAATAATATGAGAAATAAAATAACAGAAATTTAAAACAAAACCTCCTGATGTGGCTTAGAATAGAGTGGTAATGACAGAATATAGAGTCAGAGAACTTGGGCACATTTTATCAAAATTTACTCCATCTAAATGACTTATGGCAAACAGACTGACAAATAAATAACCCAAGCCTCAGGGACATGTGGGACAATAATAAGAGTAATAATAATTATAATGATTATAACAATAATAATAGTAGATCTATCCTTGGTATCATGACAAAGGATGCAAAGCCCTAGAAAGAGGGGAGAAAGACAAAGAAGACAGATAAGACAAAGAAATATTCAAAGTTAAAGCGGCTGAAACTTCCTAAATTTAGTGAAAGACACAAACCAACATATTTAAAAAGCTGAGCAAATCCCAAATGGGATAAACTCGAGAAAACCCATACCAACACAGGTAATAATTAAAATTCAAAAATTTAAAGACTTAAATCTTAAAAGTAGCTGGAGAGAAATTATATATCATCTTTACAGTAACACAAATTTGAATAAAAATAAATATTTAATTAGAACACATGGAAACTAGGAAAAAGACATTACAATATTTTTAAAGTAAAAAGTTATATTCATATAAAAATCTGTACATTAATGATATAAAAGCTCTATTCATAATAGCAAGAATTGGAAATGAGCTAGACATCCCTCAATAGGTAGAATGGTTAACAAAATCAAACTGCAGTACTCAAAAAAAGAAGAAAGTGGAGTAGAAGGCGGGAGGAGTAGAGGCGAGGAAGTGTAAGGGGAAGAGCTAGTGACCCTTGAATGTGTCTCAAAGGAATCATGCTCTTTCAGGAAGACAAAGAAGCCAATTCCAAAAGGTTACATGTTGCCTGATTCCATTTATATAACATTTTAAAATTACCTAATTTTAGAAATAGAGAACAGATTAGTGGCTGCCAGGGGCTAGGGGAGTTTTAGTGGAGGGAAGTGGTTCTTGTTATGAAAGGGAAAGGGGTATTCTGTGGTCATGGAACTGTCTTGTATCTTTACTGAAGTGATGAACACACAAACCTATAGATGTTAAATGTTAAATCTGTTAACAACAAATGTTAATATGTATGGAACTAAAACATAACACTCACACACACACACACACGCATATATACACACACAAACACAAATAGTAAAAATAATGTACACAGGAAAACTCTGAACAGGAAGGGTTGTATCAATGTAGGTATCTAGTGTTACATTGTAGTATGATTTTTGAAGATGTTACCATTAAAGGAAACCAGGTAAAGGGCATTTGATCTCTATGTATTATTTCTTAATTAATATTATTTCCAATACATGTGAATTTATAATTGTCTCAATATATTGGTCAATTAAATAAAAGTAAATCCACATGTACTTTGGACAAGAAATAAATATTTCCAACACCTCACCTTTTTTCTCCACAATCCATTCTGATCTTAACCTCCTTCCTTTTTCCAGGTAACCATTAAACTGATTTTTAACAAGACGGATTAATTTTAAATTTTGTGGACTTCACACAAATGAAACAATTAGCTTATACTTGTATCTGCATTGTTTCTCACAGCTTTATATTAATGAGGTATTCATATTTATAATATGTAACTGTTTATCCATTTGGTTTAGTCATTTGGCTAGTTTCCAGTTTGAAGGTCTTGGGAATAGTGCTGTTATGATCACATGTGATGGGTCTTTCTGTATGCATATGCATCTCAGTGAATGTACACCTGGGATTAAACTGCTAAGTGATACAGTATATTCAACTTTAATAGGTTCTTCCAAATCGTTTCCCAAATCTGTACAGATTTACACCACCAATAGGTTTGTCTAGAGTTGCTCCACATATTTGATACACTTGATGATGTCAGTCTTTTTAAACTGTAGGCACTCTAATTCCTGTGTATTGGTATCTCATTATGCTTTTAATTGTTTTTGTTGAGGATAAATAACATTGAGCAACTTTCATGTGCATTGTAGCTTTTTAGTATTTTCTTTAGTGAAATGACTCTTTATTCACCATTTGGGTATGTTTACAAATTATTTACACATTCTGCATATAGACTGTTTTTGTTATATGTGTTGCAAATAATTTTTCCCATTTTGTGACCTGAGTTTTTACTGTCTCAGTGGTTTCTTTTGATGACTCTAATTTCTTAGTCTTAATTAAATCCAATTTTATGTTTTATCCTTTTCACTTAATAAGATAATTCTTAATCTTATTTAGAAATTCTTTGCTTACCTCAAGGTCATGAAGCTATTTTCCTTAGTATTATATTCTTGAAATATTATTATTATTATCATTATTTACATTTAGGCTTATATCTGTATATTGCATAAGGTGGCAGTATTGTTACCCCGTTTACCCATCACTATTCACTGAATAAAACCTATCATTTCCAAGTGTTCTTTGTTGCCAACTTTGTCATACATCAATTCTTCATATGTCAATCTATCCTTGACTATTCTGTTTCACTGGTCTGTTTATCTATAACATAATTATTGTAGCTTTTCTGTAAGCTTGGCTATCTGGTAATCTTCCATTTTTTGCTTTTTTCAAGATTGCCTCAGCTAGACTTGTCATTTTAAGTTACCATATAAATTTTTTAGAATCGATTTGCAAGTTTCCAGATCTTGCAAAAATATTAAGATATCTTTGGATCTATTTTTGAAGAGAATGGATATTTGTACAATACAGAATTTTCCAATCCGTGAGTGGAGTTTTATTTATTTGGTCCTTTGTGTTCACTTTGTTTACTAACTTGGCTAAGCTGCAGTCCCTCACTATTCAAACCCTACTCCAGCTGTTGTTGTGAAAGAATTTTGCAGGTGTGATTAAAGCCCTAATCAGTTGACAGTCAGGGACATTATCATGAATAATCTGGATGTGTTTTATTGACTTTAAAAGCAGAGCTTTAATTTCCCCAATAGGGAGAAGAAATTTTGACTTGATGATAGCCTCAGCCCTGCCCATGAACTTCCTTTCCTGATTGCATTTTCTACAGATTTTGGACTTGTTTAATCACAACTGCATAAGCCAATTTCTTATAATGCATCAAAGATATTTTCAATTCTATTTCTCTAGTCAAACACAGACTGATAAAGCATTTAATTTCCCTGAATGTTTCCTAATTTTCAGTTTTTAGGTCTTGCAGATATTTTGCTGTATTTATATCTATCTATTTTATGTCTCTTAATATTATTTTTATGGTAATATTCTAAAATTACAATATACTCATTGTGTTCTATAACTTTTCTGGTATGGACAAATGCAATTGATTTTGGTTATTTACAAAATACATCCCATTATTCTGCTAAATTTATTTAGCAGTTCAATTCAGTTCAGTAATTCAGTCATGTTCACTCTTTGCCACCCCATGGACTGCAGTGCACCAGGTTTCCCTGTTTGTTACCAACTCCTGGAGCTTCACACAAACTCATGTCCATTGAGTTGGTGATGCCATCCAACCATCTCATCCTTTGTTGTCCCCTTCTCCTCCCACTTTCAGTCTTTCCCAGCATTAGGGTGTTTTCCAGTGAGTCAGTTCTTATCAAGTGGTCAAAGTATTGGAATTTCAGCTTCAGCATCAGTCCTTCAAATGAATATTCAGGACTGATTCTTTTAGGATGGACTGGTTGGATCTCCTTGCTGTCTAAGGGACTCTCAAGAGTCTTCTCCAACATCACAGTTCACAAGCATCAATTCTTCGGTGCTCAGGTTTCCTTATAAATTTTGTGAATTTATCTGTAGGTTACTTTGTCATGTCAAATGGAAATAATGACTGATTTTCTTCTCTTCTCAAATTCCTATAATTTTATTTCTTTCCCTGCTTCAAGTTTATTAATGGAAATGCCTCATATAACGTTAGATAGCAGGAACCCCTGACTTATTCCTGATATCATACAGGTGTATGCACTAAGTCGCTTCAGTTGTGTCTGACTCTGTACAACTCTATGGACTGCAGCAAACTGGTTTCCTCTGTCCATGGGATTCTCCAGGAAAGAATACTGGAATGGATTGCCATGCCCTACTCCAGGGGATCCTCCAGACCCAGGGATTGAAACTGTGTCTGTTATGTCTCCTGCACTGGCAGGCAGGTTCTTTACCTCTACCACCATTTGGAAGTCGCCAATTTTGACATTTCATGAATAAATATTATATGTGGGTAAGGTTTCTGTACAAAGTATCAGATACATTATTTTAACTTCTATTCCTTGTCTATAAAATTTTATTATCATAAATGATGAATTTTATCAAATCTATTGACATTATATAATTCAGTTCAGTTCATTTCAGTCGCTCACTCATGTCCAACTTTTTGCGACCCCATGAATCGCAGCACACCAGGCCTCCCTGTCCATCACCAACTCCCAGAGTTCACCCAAACTCATGTCTAGTGACTCAGTGATGTCATCCTGCCATCTCATCCTCTGTCATCCCCTTCTCCCCCTGCCACCAATCCCTCCCAGTGTCAGAGTCTTTTCCAATGAGACAACTCTTTGCATGAAGTGGCCAAAGTATTGGAGTTTCAGCTTTAGCATCAGTCCTTCCAAAGAAATCCCAGGGCTGATCTCCTTCAGAATGGACTGGTTGGATCTCCTTGCAGTCCAAGGGACTCTCAAGAGTCTTCTCCAACACCACAGTTCAAAAGCATCAATTCTTCGGTGCTCAGCTTTCTTCACAGTCCAACTCTCACATCCATACATGACAACTGGAAAAACCATAGCCTTGACTAGATGGACCTTTGTTGGCAAAGTAATGTCTCTGCTTTTGAATATGCTATCTAGGTTGGTCATAACTTTCCTTCCAAGGAGTAAGCGTCTTTTAATTTCATGGCTGAAGTCACCATCTGCAGTGATTTTGGGAGGCCCAAAAAATAAAGTCTGACACTGTTTCCACTGTTTCCCCATCTATTTCCCATGAAGTGATGGGACCAGATGCCATGATCTTCGTTTTCTGAATGTTGAGCTTCAAGCCAACTTTTTCACTCTCTTCTTTGACTTTCATCAGGAGGCTTTTTAGTTCCTCTTCACTTTCTGCCATAAGGGTGGTGTCATTTGCATATCTGAGGTTATTGATATTTCTCCTGGCAATCTTGATTCCAGCTTGTGCTTCTTCCAGCACAGCGTTTCTCATGATGTACTCTGCATATAAGTTAAATAAGCAGGGCGACAATATACAGCCTTGATGTACTCCTTTTACTATTTGGAAACAGTCTGTTGTTCCATGTCCAGTTCTAACTGTTGCTTCCTGACCTGCATACAGATTTCTCAAGAGGCAGATCAGGTGGTCTGGTATTCCCATCTCTTTCAGAATTTTCCACGGTTTATTGTGATCCACACAGTCAAAGGCTTTGGCATAGTCAATAAAGCAGAAATAGATGTTTTTCTGGAACTCTCTTGCTTTTTCCATGATCCAGCGAATGTTGGCAATTTGATCTCTGGTTCCTTTGCTTTTTCTAAAACCAGCCTGAACATCAGGAAGTTCACGGTTCACATATTGCTGAAGCCTGGCTTGGAGAATTTTGAGCATTACTTTACTAGGGTGTGAGATGAGTGCAATTGTGTGGTAGTTTGAGCATTTTTTGGCATTGCCTTTCTTTGGGATTGGAATGAAAACTGACCTTTTCCAGTCCTATGGCCACTGCTGAGTCTTCCAAATTTACTGGCATATTGAGTGCAGCACTTTCACAGCATCATCTTTCAGGATTTGGAATAGCTCAACTGGAATTCCATCACCTCCACTAGCTTTGTTCGTAGTGATGCTTTCTAAGGCCCACTTGACTTCACATTCCACGATGTCTGGCTCTAGGTCAGTGATCACACCATCGTGATTATCTGGGTTGTGAAGACCTTTTTTGTACAGTTCTTCTGTGTGTTCTTGCCACTTCTTCTTAATATCTTCTGCTTCTGTTAGGTCCATACCATTTCTGTCCTTTATTGAGCCCATATTTGCATGAAATGTTCCCTTGGTATCTCTAATTGTCTTGAAGAGACCCCTAGTCTTTCCCATTCTGTTGTTTTCCTCTATCTCTTTGCATTGATCTGTGAGGAAGGCTTTCTTATCTCTCCTTGCTATTCTTTGGAACTCTGCATTCAGATGCTTATATCTTTCCTTTTCTCCTTTGCTTTTCACTTCTCTTCTTTTCACAGCTATTTGTAAGGCCTCCCCAGACAACCATTTTGCTTTTTTGCATTTGTTTTCCATGGGGATGGTCTTGATCCCTGTCTCCTGTACAATGTCACAAACCTCATTCCATAGTTCATCAGGCACTCTATCTATCAGATCTAGTCCCTTAAATCTACTTCTCATTCTCACTGTATAATCATAAGGGATTTGATTTAGGTCATACCTGAATGTTAATTATTTTCCTTTATTTTCTTAATGTAGTTCATTACACTGATTTTTGAAAAATGAACCAAATTTGACTTTTTTTTTTTCATTGCTGGAATAAAATTACCATTGTTATAATAATTCCTTTTTATGTTTTATTAATTTTGGTCTTCAAGTACGTTGCTTAAGACTTTTGCATTTGTGTTCATGAGAGATATTTATTTGTTATTTCCCTTTTTGATAATGTCCTTGTCAGATGTTCTAGAACCCCTTGAACTGTACAAAAAGACAAAATGATAGGATACTGAAAGAGAAACTCCCCAGGTTAGTAGGTGCCCAATATGCTACTGGAGATCAGTGGAGAAATAACTCCAGAGAGAATGAAGGGATGCAGCCAAGAAAAAGAATACCCAGCTGTGGATGTGACTGGTGATAGAAGCAAGGTCCAATGCTGTAAAGAGCAATATTGCATAGGAACCTTGTGTCAGGTTCATGAATCAACGCAAATTGGAAGTGTTCAAACAAGAGATGGCAAGAGTGAATGTCGACATTCTAGGAATCAGCGAACTGAAATGGACTGGAATGGGTGAATTTAACTCAGATGACCATTATATCTACTACTGCCGGCAGGAATCCCTCAGAAGAAATGGAGTGGCCATCGTGGTCAACAAGAGAGTCCGAAATGCAGTACTTGGATGCAATCTCAAAAACGACAGAATGATCTCTGTTCGTTTCCAAGGCAAACCATTCAATATCACAGCAACCCAAGTCTATGCCCCAACCAGTAATGCTGAAGAAGCTGAACGGTTCTATGAAGACCTACAAGATCTTTTAGAACTAATACCCAAAAAAGTTGTCCTTTTCATTATAGGGCCCTGGAATGCAAAAGTAGGAAGTCAAGACACACCTGGAGTGACAGGCAAATTTGGCCTTGGAATATGGAATGAAGCAGGGCAAAGACTAATAGAGTTTTGCCAAGAAAATGCACTGTTCATAACAAATACCCTCTTCCAACACCACACGAGAAGACTCTATACATGGACATCACCAGATGGTCAACACCAAAATCAGATTGATTATATTCTATGCAGCCAAAGATAGAGAAGCTCTATACAGTCAGCAAAAACAAGACCAGGAGCTGACTGTGGCTCAGACCATGAACTCTTTATTGCAAATTCAGAATTAAATTGAAGAAAGTAGAGAAAGCCACTAGACAATTCAGGTATGACCTAAATCAAATCGCTTATGATTATACAGTGGAAGTGAGAAATAGATTTAAGGGTCTAGATCTGATAGATAGAGTGCCTGATGAACTATGGAATGAGGCTCTTGACATAGTACAGGAGACAAGGATCAAGACCATACCCATGGAAAAGAAATGCAAAAAACCAAAATGGCTGTCTGGGGAGGCCTTACAAATAGCTGTGAAAAGAAGAGAAGTGAAAAGCAAAGGAGAAAATGAAAGATATAAACAACTGAATGCAGAGTTCCAAAGAATAGCAAGAAGAGATAAGAAAGCCTTCTTCAGTGATCAATGCGAAGAAATAGAGGAAAACAACAGAATGGGAAAAACTAAGGATCTCTTCAAGAAAATCAGAGATACCAAAGGAACATTTCATGCAAAGATGGGCTCGATAAAGGACAGAAATGGTATGGAGCTAACAGAAGCAGAAGATATTAAGAAGACATGGGAAGAATACACAGAAGAACTGTACAAAAAAGGTCTTCACAACCCAGATAATCACGATGGTGTGATCACTGACCTAGAGCCAGACATCGTGGAATGTGAAGTCAAGTGGGCCTTAGAAAGCATCACTACGAACAAAGCTAGTGGAGGTGATGGAATTCCAGTTGAGCTATTCCAAATCCTGAAAGATGATGCTGTGAAAATGCTGCACTCAATATGCCAGCAAATTTGGAAAATTCAGCAGTGGCCATAGGACTGGAAAAGGTCAGTTTTCGTTCCAATCCCAAAGAAAGGCAATGCCAAAGAATGCTCAAACTACTGCACAATTGCACTCGTCTCACACGCTAGTAAAGTAATGCTCAAAACTTCTCCAAGCCAGGCTTCAGCAATATGTGAACCGTGAACTTCCTGATGTTCAGGCTGGTTTCAGGAAAGGCAGAGGAACCAGAGATCAAATTGCCAACATTCGCTGGATCATGGAAAAAGCAAGAGAGTTCCAGAAAAACATCTATTTCTGCTTTATTGACTATGCCAAAGCCTTTGACTGTGTGGATCACAATAAACTGTGGAAAATTCTGAAAGAGATGGGAATACCAGACCACCTGATTGCCTCTTGAGAAATCTGTATGTAGGTCAGGAAGCAACAGTTTGAACTGGACATGGAACAACAGACTACTTCCAAATAGTAAAAGGATTTCATCAAGGCTGTATATTGTCGGCCTGTTTATTTAACTTATATGCAGAATACATCATGAGAAATGCTGGACTGGAAGAAATACAAGCTGAAATCAAGATTGCCGGGAGAAATATCAATAACCTCAGATATGCAAATGACACCACCCTTATGGCAGAAAGTGAGGAGGAACTCAAAAGCCTCTTGATGAAAGTGAAAGAGGAGAGTGAAAAAGTTGGCTTAAAGCTCAACATTCAGAAAATGAAGACCATGGCATCCGGTCCCATCACTTCATGTCAAATAGATGGGGAAACAGTGGAAACAGTGTCAGACTTTATTTTTCTGGGCTCCAAAATCACTACAGGTGGTGACTGCAGCCATGAAATTAAAAGATGCTTACTCCTTGGAAGGAAAGTTATGACCAACCTAGATAGCATATTCAAAAGCAGAGACATTACTTTGCCAACAAAGGTCCGTCTAGTCAAGGCTATGGTTTTTCCAGTTGTCATGTATGGATGTGAGAGTTGGACTCTGAAGAAGGCTGAGCACCAAAGAATTGATGCTTTGAACTGTGGTGTTGGAGAAGACTTTTGAGAGACCCTTGGACTGCAAGGAGATCCAACCAGTCCATTCTGAAGGAGATCAGCCCTGGGATTTCTTTGGAAGGAATGATGCTAAAGCTGAAACTCCATTACTTTGGCCACCTCATGCGTAGATTTGACTCACTGGAGAAGACTCTTATGCTGGGAGGGATTGGGGGCAGGAGGAGAAGGGGATGACAGAGGATAAGATGGCTGGATGGCATCACTGACTCGATGGACGTGAGTCTCAGTGAACTCTGGGTGTTGGTGATGGACAGGGAGGCCTGGCGTGCTGGGATTCATGGGGTCACAAAGAGTCGGACACGACTGAGTAACTGATCTGATCTGATCTTCTCAGATGTTGGCATCCAGGGTATATTGTTTCATAAAATTAGTTCGGAAGAAGTCTTTCTTCTTCAGTTTTCTGAGAAAGTTTGTATAAGATTGAGACTTACTTTATGGTTCACTTTATGGTTAATTTTGAATGGAACTCTATGTTTAGTATTCTGTGTTCATGAATCAAAATTTGGTAATTTTGTTTAAATTTACTGTATACTGGTTGGTTATTTTTATGTAGTTGTTTTACCTATTACTGAGAACGATGTCAGTATACTTATATATTTTTCTATTTCTACTTTTAGGTCTGTCAGTTTTAGCTTCATGTGTTTGAGGCTACAACATTAGGTGCATACAGAGACATATTTGTTATATCTTCTGGTGAATTAAAACATACTTGTATTATTTTTGTCTCTAGTAATTATTTTTGTATTATTCTAGTATTATTTTTGTCTTTAGTAAGCACTAAAATATTTGATGTATCTTCTTTCTGTTTGCTCCTCTAGTTCTTTTTCATCTCTGTTCTTTTTTATTCTTTTTTAAAAATCTAATTTTAAATTCATTTCTACTGTTATACTTTCATCTTATGTTTGTGTGAGTTAAATATTTTAATTATTACTTTAACAATTGCCATAGAGACTACAATATTAATTCTAGACTTACTAGAGATTAATAAAATTAGTTCTTTTCACTTTGTGGACAGTATAGAGACTTTGTATTACTCAGCCTTCTGCATGACTCTTATTATATAGCTCTTTAGTATTTACGTTTTCTATAATGTAGTTGTAGATTTTTGGAGGTGTGTTTGTTTGTATTAATTAGTCAATAATCATTTAGGTTTATCTTTTGTGTTGCTCTTCAATCACTCTCTCCTGTATCTGAGGATTGCATAATATGATTCTTCATAACCACTATGTTGACTTTGGCCTTGGGTAGTGGGGTGTTATACCATGTCTGTACAGAAGCCTTATGTGTGATTGTGTGAATAAGTTACACATTTCACTCTTCACTGCTCCATAAGGTTAAGCATGTTCCTGCTAAGAGCTGTTCTTTTTTATTCCATCACTTCTGATGATTTATATACATGATTCTGTGAAATATTTGCTTTGTTGTGTAGAAAAGATAGTCAGTAAACTGAGCTTCCATTTTTGGACAGTTTCCTTCTATCCATAGATTAATGGCTATCTTGATTTTAAGCACCATACATTCATTTCCCCTATTTTTGAACTTTTTGTAAAGGGGGGATTCCTGGTGGCTCAGATGATAAAGAATCCTGCAACATGGGAGACCAGGTTTGATCCCTGGGTTGGGAAGATCCTCTGGAGATGGGAATGGCAACCCACTCCAGTATTTTTGCCTGGAGAATTCCACGGACAGAGGAGTCTTATGGGCTATAGTCCACGGCATCTCAAAGAGTCAAACACAATTGAGGAAGTAACAGTTATATAAAGAGACCCTTACAGTGTGTACCTTTTATCTGATTGGTTTTGATCATGAAAACTCTAATATTTGAAAAATATCAATAATATATGATTATATCAAATTTTACATCTTTTATATATAAGACTACTTCTTTCTTTTTACTTTTTCATCCTTGGTATGACCCTGTCACTTTTGGAAATAGTTGATTTTTTTTGCTTGTTATTTTTTCTCTCAAGCATATGCCTTGTGATTAGTGTTCCTCTCCTACGTGTCAGGCACTGTGTAGCCAATGTGAATGTAGATGTAACCAGCACATTGTCTTAGCTTTAGGATGGCATGGCTACCCACTCCAGTATTCTTGCCTGGGGAATCCCATGGACAGAGGAGCCTGGAGGACTAGGGTCCATAAGGTCCCAAAGAGTCATAGAGGACTGAAGCAACTTAGCATGCATGCACTCATTAGCCACTAAGTCATGTAGGACTCTTTTGCAACCCCATGGGCTGTAGCCTGCCAGACCCTTTTGTCCATGGGGTTCCGCAAGCAAGAATACTGGGGTGGGTTGCCAATTCTTTCCCTGGGGGATCTTCCCAACCTAAGGATTGAACCCATGTCTCCTGCATTGCAGGTAAATTCTTTACCACTGAGTCACAAGAGAAGCCCAATAAGTAGCATGATGACTGTCACTATTGGATTTTCCAGACTCAGGGAATCTAACCTGTGTCTCCTGTATTGCAGGCAAATTCTTTACTGTCTGAGCCACCAGGGATTTAAGAAGAGTTTAGCATTTATTAAATAGATAAATGAAGGCCAAAAGGAGCTTTTTGCCATGTCCATTGCAGTCTAATTCAATCACTAATTATATTGTTATTAAGCACTTACATATCATGTACCTGAAGCTGGCCTAAGATACAGCAAAGGTTATAACTTCTAACTTTGAAGGGGGTTAGCACACACCATGTACAAATAAAACAATAAATGAATCATGTCAGTCAGTGATGCCTGCTTTAGGCAGAATGTAGAGGAGTGCAGTGACTGGGAGGCATTTGGCAGGAAATGTTGAGATGCTGAGGTGGTAACAGTTTAGTTTAGTCAAGGACAGAAAGATCAGTGTAGCTATGTCCTCATGATCAAGGCAGTGATGAGTGGCATGAAATTAGACCAACTAAAAGTCAAGGGACCCAGCCATGAAAAGCTTTAAAGGCCATGGTTGGGAGTTTTATTTTCATTCTAACTATAAAGAAAGTCCCCTGGAGGAGAAAATGGCAGCCCACTTTAGTATTCTTGCCTGGAAAATTCCATGGACAGGGAAGCGTGGCTGGCTCAGTCCATGGGGTTGCAAAGAGTTGGGCACAACTTAGTGACTGAGCATGCACACACATAAAGAAAGCCAGTGCAGTCCTTGGTGTGGGAAGCAGAAAATCAAAGAGGAGGATGTTCAGTGTGCTTGGAGGAAGATAACCTAGGGGACAAAGAGTCCTTAGTCTTACTGCAATTTCAGATACGGGAAGAGGTGGAGATGTGCATCAAGAGACAGATCATGAAAGGTCCTTGACTGTCAGGCTCAGAGTCTGAGACTTTACCCAGAAGGGCAAAGAAATTTAGTGAAGGATGAAATGTGAGAAAGACACCTGACCAAAGAGAAATTTTGCATATCAATTTGAGGGTGTGTGAAGTGTGGCTTAGAGCAAAGAGGACATATGTTACCTCTTAGAACTGAGAAGGCTGGTGCTTAGCAAAATTGTATATTTGATAAGACACCATAGGAAGACAACTAGAGAAAATATGGCTTTTTTGCTTTCAGACTTCCTGTTTCCAGACCCACTCTCTGTGCAGACTGATAAACATGGGCAACATCATGAAAATGAGGGCTGTGAACAGGGCATGGGGTTGGGAACATGCCCCCAGTTCCCCTCCTGTTCTCTGAGGCATGGTTCTGGATCACTCTTGTCCTTCTAAGGGAATACAGTCCATGACTTTGGTTTTTTTGTGCTGTTTATAGAAGAGGTCAAAAAGGCTGAGTGAGTGAACAGTGTGGACCATACTGATGGCTAAAAAGCCTGAGTAAGGAGGAGTCAGAATTGAACACACTAGGGAACCATTGGTGGCTTTTGAGCAGGGGAGGGTGTGGAAAATGGATATTTTAGGAAAATTTGTCTAGCAACTGTAGGCAAGATAGCTATAAAAGCATCATTTTGATAATGGAGCTGGTAAAAAGCAGTAGGATTTTTAAAAAGTCATTACTTATAAATGTTGATCTTCATTCAGAAGGAATTACATAGGTATCTGAATATTTATGTTTCTAAATACGGAGAAAGTATAGTGCTCAGAGGGACATAATGATACTTTTGAGTTTTAGCCAGAAAAATATTATATAAATTGAAGTTGTTTCTGTATATATTATCACATTTTATTCCCATCACCCTTAAGAAGTAAGAAATGTAGGCAATAGTGTCATTTTCAGAGAAGGAAAATAAGCCAGCATTTAGGCCCTTTCCCATGGTTGGGGCTGGCCACAGAGCTTAGAGGACAAAGCCTGGAATCTTGACAATCAGGTCAGTGGAGGTAATTCTACAACTGGTCTCCTATCCATACAGAGACTTTGAATATAAGTTTCAACTCCATTTGTCCAATAGGATTTTACGCCATAATGCCAACCTTCTCTATCTCCGGTCAAATATGGTATCTACTGGCCACATCTGGCTTTTGTAATTTGAAACATGGCTGAGGTGACTAAGGAAATTTATTTTATTTTATTTTACATTAAAATTACATTCACATGACTGTATGTGGTTGGTGACTCTGGCCTGAGCTCACTGCTCCTTGGATGGAATCCTTGTCTTTCAGTCATCCATCAGTCAAATCTTGGGTTACTTTTTCATGCTCACAGACCAGATATCCAGCCTTTTTCTGGGGAAGAAGGGGAGGCAGCTGGAGGCTGGTTCAATCTTTCAAGGTGCCTTTGATGTGATAAAAGCTCTCTGTAGTCACTTGGGGTTGATCAGAACTGGGTTAAACAAAGGTAAGTGAGGTCTTTACTGTAGGACTTTTTTGAGCCTTTTCAATGCTAATGATCCCTTTAAAACCAGAAAAGAAGAGATTCAGTAACTATAGGTCCATTTTCACAGGATATATAGTGTACCAAGGAGTATATTTTTGAAAACTGGCTTTTGAGAAAGAAAATATGTTTGAGACACTTACTGGGTATGTGACCTTGAACAGCTTCTTCATCTTGCTTCATCCTTTATTTGCACAATGCTAATAATACATTCTAACTCAGAGGGTTGCTGTGAGTATGTGGTTACTTAGAAGCAATTAAGACTTGGTCCATGCCATAAGTGAGTCCATCCCTGACTGTTAATCAAGATGTGAAGTATACAAAGATGTGCAATTTTAACAGAAAAGTCACAAAGCCTGCTGATAGACAGCAGGTTTTAAAGTCTCTCTTTTCACCTTCATTCTTTCTGACTTACTCAGAGATATGCAGTTACTTGAGCAGGTTTGCATTTGTACAGCGTTGTTTCCTTGAGCTGTCTGCATTGTTCTTACCTACATTGGTAGCCTACTCAATACTGGTCTAATTATTCCTTGTCTGGTTTATGCCATTGAATTTTATTTATTTTTTATTTTTTTAAATTTTATTTTATTTTTAAACTTTACAATATTGTATTAATTTTGCCAAACATCGAAATGAATCTGACACAGGTATACCCGCGCTCCCCATCCTGAACCCTCCTCACTCCTCCCCCAACCCCCACCCTCCCTCTGGGTCGTCCCAGTGCACCAGCCCCAAGCATCCAGTACCGTGTATCGAACCTGGACTGGCGACTCGTTTCATACATGATATTATACAGGTTTCAATGTTATTCTCCTAAATCTCCCCACCCTTTCCCTCTCCCTCTCCCACAGAGTCCATAAGACTGATCTATACATCAGTGTCTCTTTTGCTGTCTCGTACACAGGGTTATTGTTACCATCTTTCTAAATTTTAATGTGTGAATGGTAGATAATGCAGGAACAGCTGTTGACAAAGGAAGGACGCACATCTTGGCAGACCCATACTCTCAGTTACTGACAGACAGGGGTCCTGTGTTTTGAAATTTGGCTCACTGCAGTTTTGTGTTTGGCCAATGAATGGGAGCCGGGGGATAGAACATTAAGTCAAGGAGGATTATTTCTGAGTCTTAAGACCTGACGGTATTTGCCTTGCTAGGTTTTGGACTTCCTTCCTTCTCTCCTTTTTTCTCTCCCTTATCTCTTCTTTCTCTCTTTTTTGGAAAGGTGATGTCCATCTTACACCTGTCCCACCATCATATTTTAGAATGGGACAACTCATCTGGTTTCACAGTTCACAACCAGAAAGGAAATTTGCCTCAGGATGAATTGCACTCAAGTCTCACCCATGTCTTATTAGATGATATTTAGATGAGATTTTGGACTTTGAACTTTAGAGGTGATGCTAGAATGACTTTGGGGGAAGTTGAGATGGAATGAATGTGTTTTGTATGTGAGAAGGTCATGAATTTTGGAGGGTAGAATGCAATAAACTGAATATTCATGCTTCCTCAAAATTCATACATTGAAGCTCTAGTCCCAAACACAATGGCAATTGTAGATGACATCTTGAGGGGGCAATGAGGATTAGATGAAGTCATGAGGGTAAGCCCTCATCATGGGATTAGTGTCATTCTATGGTTTTTCCAGTAGTCATGTATAGATGTGAGAGTTGGACCATAAACAAGTCTGAGCACTGAAGAACTGATGCTTTTAAACTGTGGTGTTGGAGAAGACTCTTGAGAGTCCCTTGGACTGCAAGGAGATCAAACCAGTCAATCCTGAAGGAAATCAATCCTCAATATTCATTGGAGAGAGTGATGCTGAAGTGGAAGTTCCAATATTTTGGCCACCTGATGCAACAAGCCAACTCATTGGAAAAGACTTTGATGCTGGGAAAGACTGAAGGCAAGAGGAAAAGGGAATGACAGAAGAGGAGATGGTTGGATAAGATCACTGACTCAATGAGTCAATGACATTTCTGTTAGAATTGCACATCTCCAGGAGATGGCAAAGGACAGGGAAGCCTGGGCATCTTGCCATCCATGGGTGCCAAAGAGTTGAACATGACTGAATGACTGAACAACAATAAGAGGAGACACCCGGGAGCTCCCCCTCTCTTTCTCTTCACCATGTGAGAGCGCAGTGAGTGCTGTCACCTGCCAGCTGGGAAACGAGCTCTCCCCAGAACCCCACCATGCTGGTGTCCTGATCTCAGACTTCCAGCCTCCAAGACTGTGAGACACTCTATGTTATTTTGTTGTAGTGGCTCCAGCTGACACCTATCTTAGATAATTTTCTGTTTTTGTTTTTTTTGATAGTGACTGTGTCTGATGAGCCTCTGAATAGCCAAGCAACGATTAGGTATGTCTTGGCATATAGTCATTGTCTGATAAATAATGATGGAACTGCACCGTGGGCCAAGCCTTGGCATTCCACACAGCACTGCACATGGTTTTTTACTGCTCATGGACTTATACTGTGGCAAAGCAACTAACTGGGGAATGATTGTTTTTGTGAGAAAGGGCAGAAAGTAAAGCCGAAAAAGACCTGAAAAAGACCATTCCCCTATGAAAGATGGGAGTAGAGCATCAGTGCATGAGCAAAGAGCTGAAGGCTCTGAAAGAGAAAACAGGTCTGTATTTATAGAAGGAGGGTAAGGGGGTGAACTAGAACCTGGAGGTGTGGGGTCCACCAGGCACGCAGGGTGTGGGCTGCTTCCCTGGTGGGTCAGGACTGTGGCCTGCCAGCTGCCCTTCATTGCTTCACCTACTACCCCAGCCTATGAAGTTATGAATATTTCCCACATTTATTTTTTGGCTTATTATTTGGGCTTCCCGTGGTGTCTCAGTGGTAAAGAATCTGCCTGCAATGCAGGAGATGCAAGAGATACAGGTTCGATTCCTGGATTGGGAAGGTTCCCTGGAGAAGGGAATGCCAACCCACTCCAGTTTTCTTGCCTGGGAAATCCTATGGACAGAGGAACCTGGCATGCTACAGTCTGTGGGGTCACAACGAGTTGGACACTACTGAGCATACACACACACATGGGCATCACATTTATTTTACTATGCCTTCACTTTGAAAGAAACCCTGTTCCTTTAGGGCCACATTCTGGCCAGACTGGTCTCTGATAGCAGAGGTGGCAGGCATGGAGTGTTGACTGTCAACAAAACAGGCCTTCCAGAACAGCCCTGCACAGAGAGAGAGAGAGAAAGAGAGGGAGACAGAGAGCTTGCAGTGGGTGCAGGGGTGCATGAGTCCTTGTGAGGAGGGTGTGTGCTCTCTGGGCTATGCAGTCTCCTTGGGCAACTATGGAGAATAAGTCAGCAGAGCAGAGTGTTCCCCAGAACCCACAGCTCAGTAAAGCATGCTGTAGAGGACAGACTAGCCACCATGGCCCCACATAAAGAAGCAGAGTGTCCACTTCTGTCCATATCCCAGAGATACAATTCAGGGGTGACTGTCAGCACCATGGATAGCCAGGGTGGCCACAGTCAGGCCCCACTCCACACTGAGCCAGAATTGGAAAAGAGGGGAAGAAACTGCAAAGGAAGCATGGCTACTTTGGGGCAAGAGATTCTGAAATCTGTCCTAGGCAATGCACGGAAAAGAGGGCTTTGTCGTAACAGGTGTTGTGGGCCCCCCCAGCTGGCAGCTGTATGGAACTTGCCTTGGATGTTAGCAAAAGTCAAGTTGCCATAGTTTTTCCAAAGGTCCCAAGAGGTGAGGTGGGTTCTGCCTGCCACCTGAGGTTTCCTAGGATTGTGGCCAGACCAATGATTATCACTGTTACTAGGCAGGATATGTAACTATAAGTTAGGTCAAGTTTAATAGTATTTAGAGAACATTATGGCTCTGGGACTTTATCAGGAATTCCTGATAAAGAAAACCAGAAATGTATGAAGGAAGACTGTGTGGTAGTGGAAAGGTTCTTTCTATTCTGGATGCAAAGGCAAATTCATGAGATCTGAATGTCTTCTGGAAGACATTCAAGCCCATAAGCCTTGAGCTCCTCATCTAAAAAATGGAGTGGGGGCTCCTCTTGTGCCACTGTTTTTTATACAAGCTTTTAACAGATCTAGTTTGTGAGGACACTCCTTTGTTTATACAATGCTTAACTTGGAAGGTAAATGACTTATCTTGGGTAATAACATAGAGTTGCATAAAATTATAGACACTTTCAAGTAGGATTTGGAATTCATCTTTTTTAGTGAAGTGAAAAAATATCATGAAAGAAAAGGAGATTAGGCAACAACCAGGATTAGTGGTATAGCTGATCCTTCTTATGTATGTCAGATGACTACAGCTCTTTGTGAAGCATTTTCTAACCATCATTTCCACTCAAACACTCAAACTAGTAGTGGTGAGGATCAGAATCATTGTGACATTAATTTTTTTTAAAATTGAGATATTGTATAAGGGGGTCACTTCTTTCTTTCAAATCAGGAAATACCTTTGTGGTGTATCAAGTACTAAAAGTATTCCCTCCCCACTCATCCAACGAAACAGAATGGCCAAGCAGGGAAGAGTCCACAATGTAGAAATGGCTGTCAGTAGCAAATCAGAATAGGCTGGAGTCAGACAGCTTTATGATCCAATACTGGTTTCACCAGCTGTGGGAGTTCAGCATGTTCTCTGATCTATCATCAGTTGTAAAACAAGGATGATAAGGGCTCAATGAGGCTGTTGTATTTATGTATACATAATATACATACATATTATATTATTGTATTATAATATACATACACATTATATCTAAACTACATAATAGAAAGTTTTTAAATGGTTTTTTAATAACTAACAAATATGTCTGGTAGTTAATGAGCACCCAAGTGTGACCTCACTTCACTGGTATATTAGTGACATTATTTTAAAAATGTGTTTGTGGCCAATTTAGGGCCCAGTGGAGGAGACAAGCTGTCATTTCGTTTGTACTTTTCCCAGTCACACTCACCTTGTATTCACAGTATCACATTGCTGATGGTTGATCACGGTGCACTCTGACCTGACCATTTTCTCAGCCATCTGCCTGTGTGAATGGGGATATTCCCTATCACCTACTACACTTTTTTTTTTTTTTTTTGCTCAGGCCCACAAGAAAGTCAGGAAATATTTTTTCTTGTGTTTCTTGTGGACTCAGTCCACAAGAGTCATGTCCAATTCTGCAAGTCCATGGACTGTAGCCTGCCAGGCTCCTCTTTGATGGCATTTTCCAGGCAAACATATTGGAGTCGGTTGCCATTCCCTTCTCCAAGGGATCTTCCTGATCCAGGGGTTGAATTCAGGTTTCCTTCATTGCAGACAGTTTCTTTACTGACTGAGTTATCAGGGAAGCCCACAAAGCTGAATAATAAATAATAAGATATTGCTAGTGATGGATACAGGAGAAAAGATAACCTATGCACCCTCGATACAAAGACTACTGAATTTTTGTCTTACAACTGTCTCCAAACTTTTATATTTCTCTCTCATTCTGGAAAGAAGTTCTACAAAATAATAGTTTATAATAAATGCCAATTCTGACTTATTTGTTTTTGGTTTTCTTAAGAGCAGTTTACTATCTCTTTAGCAGCAATACTCATGATAAAGATAATAATAGTAGCACTGTGTAGACATTTGACACATTTATACTGTATGACACCCTTGATGGTGGCTATTTATTATTCCCATTCTATGGATGAAGAAACTAAGGATCA
This sequence comes from Bos indicus x Bos taurus, assembly GCF_003369695.1. Lineage (NCBI taxonomy): Eukaryota > Metazoa > Chordata > Mammalia > Artiodactyla > Bovidae > Bos > Bos indicus x Bos taurus. The sequence goes on along the minus strand of NC_040077.1, from coordinate 3,055,428 downwards.
GAGATGTTAAGTAGCTAACTCCAAGTCATTCAGTAGGTAAATGGCAGAATTTAAATTCAAATGTAGGTGAGTTTGGTGTCAAAGCTCTGTGAATTTTCTCCTGTACATGGACCTCCCTTTCGATTTGGTCCTGCACAGAGTCTGATTTTAAGTGCATGTTAAATGAGCAAATGGATGAATGGATGAATGAATAATGGATAATTGGAGTGGTTGAATTCAAACTCCTTTTGCAACCATGATTCATTGAGAGAAATTTTTTTTTTGTGGCCAAATTAACACATTTTTCTCTTGCTTGGTCAAATATCCCCCTGGGACAAATGACTCTGACGAGCTGACCTACTTTTTATGCTTCCCAGAAGCTCCACCAGGTGGGGAATTAGCTGTGTGCCTTTGCACTTAGAATCTGTTCTAGCAGGAGAGACAGAGCCTGGGCAAAAGGGAGGAACCTGCCTTCTGCATTATTTTCCTCTCCTGCAATGTTTGCAAGAACCAGAGATACAAAGTGTCAGGGAACGGGCATGGAGAAACTTACCGGCAGATATGATAACAGAAAGGGGCTCCTGTGCCTGAGAACAGCATGGGGCATGTTGGAAGGTCTTTGGCTCCCCAAAATTTCCCTGCCTCTGGATCCTGGACAGGTGGTTTTCTTAGGCTTGCTGTTTGTTAAAAACAGGAAAACAAGGCAGACTCAAGCAGAGACACAGTTATCACTGTGAAGGTCTCGTACCTCAAGAGAGAATAGAAAGTTCGGATGTGAGTACCTGGAAGGTGCATGGAGTCTGGGCTTCATAAACAGCAGCTTTGATTATGGATCTCCCCATCAGACATGACTGGGCCTGGCTGCTCCACCTCCACCACTGCAATCCTCTTCACCCCCAGCGCCCAGTTTCCCACTCCAGTAACTTGCTCACGGTCTCAGTGTTCAGATAACAAGCTGGTGCTGGAACTCGAGGCACCCACTCTGTTGTCTGTGTCTTACCACGCTGATACAGGGCTGCTCTGTGACTGCTGCTTTCCTGAGTGCTGTACATGGGCAATCTCATTTCACAGTGATGGCTCCCATATTTTTACAACAATTTTATGGACCAGAAAGCTCAGATTTAGGCAAAGACACATCTGGGTCATACAGTTGGTAAACTGTGTCTTAGGTATGTCTGTGAACATTTAGTCACTGTTGTGATGCTACTATGCTGTGTCATTCTGCTGTTAGGTGACAGGGTTTTTGCACTTACCTGGCTGAGCTCTGGTGAACAGCTGCTGGGACCCTCAAGCCCAAGACATCCCAGCAAGGAGTGGCCTCTGTGGGTACCTCCTGTCTATTGTGAAAGCCTGTCCTGTAAGGTCTTCTTGGTTTCTTGCCAGGGCTTCAGAAAGATCACTGCAGAGCCTCTGTTTGCCAAGTCTCTGAGAAATCCTTGGGCCCTTCTTGACCCTCTCCCTTTAATTAAGAGGCAGCACCAAAGGTTACTGTAGTACTGAACATCTATCTTCTACTGAAAGATCATGAGCTGAGGGACAAAAGGGTGAATCAAAGCATTTAGGGTCAACCTTTCACACTGAAAGCCATGCATGGCTGATGGGTAATTTCATTTTTTTAAAAAATATAAATTTATTTATTTTAATTGGAGGTTAATCACTTTACAATATTGTATTGGTTTTGCCATACATCAACATGAATCCGCCACAGGTATACAAGTGTTCCCCATCCTGAATCCCCTCCCTCCTCCCTCCCCGTACCATCCCTCTGGGTTGTCTCAGTAATTTCATTTTGAGGAGCATATGCTGTGTTGTACAGATGGAGACACATAGCAACTTTTCTTATTCTTGCTTTGACATTGAATCACAAACAAAACCTTGTCTTCTCTTCTTTGTCTGCATGCATGCTATTTAAGAAAGGATGGAGCACAGGGGAAGGGTTCTCAGTAATGGCTTGTTCATTAATTTAAAACTGGTTTGTCTCAGATTCTTCATGAAATCATTCTTTCAGTCACTGATAAAATATTAACCCACCATCTGCTAAGTAATTGATAGTGGACTGAGGTTAAGGTTATAATCATCATACAGAAAATAAATTATTCTTGTTCTGATAGCATCAGCTTGGTGGAGAGACAGCCAGTAATTAAAGAACACACTTGAGTGTGAACTTTTTAAAGTTTTAGCCAAGTGTTTGGTGTAGTCATTGGAGAGGTCAAGAGGAGCTTTCCTGAGAACATGACTCTTTAGGTGATATCTGACTGGATTAAATTAAGAGAGGAAGGGAAACACTGCAGATAAAGGGAGAAACATGTGCAAAGGCCCTGTGGCAGGTAGGAGTATGCTGATTCGGAAAGATCTCAAGATGGTGTGTGGGTGGAAGAGAGAGGCTCCCAGGAGGCTCAGGAGATGGGGGAGGAGGTGATGGAACCAGGCAGAATTTGAATCCCATATTCAGAAGGTTGCTTTTTTGCTTGTTTTGCTTTTACCCATTAAAGTGCTTTTAGCAAATTATCAACATTGTCACACTTGTTTGCTTGTTTTAAGAATTACTTTGTCTGTGGTTCAAAGCACTAACTACAATGGGTCAAAGAAGATTTGAGGAAACTGGTCTAAAGACAAACTAATACAATTATGTAAAGTTTAAAAATAAAATAAAATTTAAAAATAAATAAATAAATAAAAAATAAATAAAGACAGTTGCAACAGTCCAGGGAAAAGGAAGGTGACTTGGACCAGGTGATGATTGTGATTCCAGTGAAGAAAACAGGATGGATTTGCAAGATATTCAGGAGATAAAAATCTGTTTATGCAGATAGTAGTTTGGCTGGAGCAGAGGTCCCATGGGCCTTCTGAGCAGCTTGAAGCCAGAGAGCAGCTCTGCACACTCAGATCTGGCATCCAGGTAGCTTCTAAAACTCAGCCCCAAGCCATGCCCTTTGAATGTATGAAATCTTTTGGTTTAACTTTTATGTAGCTCACCAGAGCCCTAAGTCACAGCAGGCTGGGTACACTGCACACTCTCTGTCTGGTTTGCAGCTTCCTACTTTATGAAATGAGAAAGGAGGACCAGACCATTTCCAATGCTCACTTGCAGCTCTGCGACTGGAAATTCTTATGACAATGTACATTTTGAAGGCCTCATGGAGACTCTTGTGTCCTTGCCTTCTAATGTTTACTTTTTAACTGTAGCCCCTTATACATCAGGGATGGGTTTACACTCCTTTCCATACTTCACAGGGGAGATGCAAGAAGCCTTTGCTGATTTGATTGGATTTGACTTGATTTGATTTATTTCATTGGACTTGAATGTTGACTTCAAAGCCAAGATCAGAACAAGACAGACTGAGAAAAGCTGCCTAATCTTGACCTGTGTTCTGGCCTGTCAGTCACTGCAGCTGGGGTATGGTGTGAGCTAGGTCAATATGCACAAAAAGGAAGTGGGTGGAAAGAACAGCTGGGAACTCCTCAGCTCATACAGGCAGAGGAGTAGCCACAGGATCAATCTGTTAATATTTATACCTGAATTTGTAATGCATGCATGTAGTTAAAAGATCAAACAACCCTAAGAAATATCCCAATAAAACAGCTGACCCCTCACTGCATCACTCCCCAACCTCCAGTTTCAAGATTTTTGGCTTTCTTCTTTCCTTTACCATCATATTTATAAATATAATGCCAATATTACTGCTTCTACAGTTATCATTTTCAAGTATCATTTATTGATACATGAGGTTAGAATTTAGCTCTCTCTTCCCTGATTCTTTACCCTCGGAGGCCCCCATCTTTCCAAGTAAATTATATCACAATTTTCATTAAATTTATGCTCAATGTACCTCATGTTTATCCATATTCATCAAATTGTATTTGGGTGCACAGGTTCTGGGTCTTAGATGTCAGCACAGGGCACTTGATAGGTTGAAACAAAGAGGAATTTTACCCCTATGCTTGCCTTCCCTTGAACTCCATTGAATTTTCAGGCACATGTTACATGGGAGATGGACCTTTTCCTAAGGTACACACATTATCTGGTTTTTCTCTGAGGAATATCTTTCTTTTTCCTTTCAATCTGTGGGTGTGAAGCCAATATTGTGATACTTGCTGTTCCCTGTCCAGATGAAAAGGAGCCAGAACCCTGAGTCACCTCCTTATTGTTCTTGATGGCCCAGGGGTGAAGTGGACCCTGCTGGGGGTGGTGGAGGGATGTGGGGGGCAAGGGAATGGAAGGAGTGAACAAGATCTGGATGTATTCTGTTAGCTGTTTCACTCATTATAAAAGTTATGCTAGAGACTATGGGATGATCAACTCAACTTTGGACTTGCTGGAGGAATGACACAATTTCCTGGTTGTAGGCAGTCCAGCTGCTGAAAGAATCCTGACACTCTCCATACATTAAGGAATTCTTAGCATGAGGATAAATATGAGCCATAGACTTGAAGTGGAAGAATTGGAAGTAGAGGGATAACATAAAATTATTTGGATATTTTGCTTCTTGGAAATTGCAAAAGACATATTTTCCTTATTCTTTTTGCTAAGTAGAACTAAAAATATTGGATGTTCTATAGAAAGCAAACAGGGAGACTTTGAGAGCTGGAGAGAAGAGAGCAGACTGGCGATGTACATCAGACCTTATGTATCCCAGACTTGTGAAAATTCCACAAAATGGGCACAGACTTATATCCTAATGTATTAATAATTACCTTGAATGCAAATGGTTTAAGTATGCCAATTAAAAGATACAGATTAGAAGAGAAAATAGATTATAAAATATGATCCATCATATCATGTCTGCAAGAAATGCACATCAAACATGATGAATTTTGCAGGTTGAAAGTGAAAAAATTAAAAAAGAGACAACATACATATATTAATCAAAGGAAAACATAAATGGCTATGTTAGTGTCAGATGAAGTAGACTTCAGAGAAAAGAAAATTATGAAAGACACAGAGGGACATTATACAATGATAAAATGGTCACTCAACCAAGATCAACCAAGTAATCCTAAATTTGTTTCACCAAGTAACAGAGCTGCAAAATATATGAAGTAAAAACTGATGGAAATAAAAGGAGACTGTTGGGGGCCAGAGTGAGGTACTCCGCCCGTGGCAAAGGTCATGAGGAAGGAGGCTCGACATACGCAAAGGTGGGATCAAGCCTCAGGAGTCCCCCTGGAAATCCTTGAGCATATACCCCCATAACCAGAGCCTGCCTACTTTACTACTTTGTGCTCTCACCTACACCTCTGACTTTACGGGGGGCTGTGCCCCACCACCTCTTTTGGAGAAGGAATTAACTTAGAGCTCTAGTTAATAATAATTCCTGGGCGTGATAGGAGTGTTTCAACCTACAAACTCCTCTGAAGGTTCTTTAGCCTGCCTGACAGGCTTGTCCGGCCACATGTGATTGCTCACAGCCTCCCAACCGTGAGAGGCACGAGATGCTTTAAACCTTCTAAAAACAGGTTCCTTAGAAAAGTTAGAAAACTATTAGTATAAGTATAATGGGCTGATTAGAAATTGTATTGGTGAAGGGTTTTTCATTTGTTGAGCCAATGTTTGTTGCTAAGTCTCCACATCCCCTGCCCTTACACACATTAATGAATATATAGAAGAAATAAGTATTAACCTTTGATATTAATCACATTAGACCTTAGGCTAAGTAAATTCTTTCCTTAACTAAAACCCACTACACCCTCACCCTATAGGAAGTAACTTTATTTGGGTGGCGTCTGTTTTAAGAATAATCACCCTTGGAGAAAAAAGTGTTCTGGTTGACTGACCACTGTCACAAGGAGAGGGTCATAAATTGTCAGCAGGCCCCCCTGGCCAGAAGATGATGTAACACCCCTAAAACCTCTATATACATTTGTGTGAAGCACCTGACTTTAATAAAAGTCAGGACTGCTGTCCCCGAGTGACTTTTGTATAACATCTCAGTGTATAAAAACAGACTCTGGAAAATAAAGAATTGGAATCAGTTTCTCGAAATACTGGTCTCCCCATGTCACTCTCTCTCACTCTGGTTGAGTCTCCATCTGGAGCGTGGAACCCGCCATGCTTACTTATTATGCCTGGGCTTCTAAGATCCGACTGGGGAGGACTCAGTGTCTCCTCTCCTTCGGGAGAATGGAAGGATGCCCGTGGCCTACGTAAGTGGTGCAAACTTCTTGTCTTGAAGTTTTATTGGTCTCCCGCGTAAACCAAGCCACTCAGCCTCTTTTCTCCACTGAATTTTCCTACTGAGCTATCCTCATTCTATTACCCTTTATATCTTTGATGAATATTTAAATAGTCGCCTAAGCCGTCTCCCCTTCAAATACCCTGGATCAGCCAGGGCTGGACCCCGGCAGGAGACATAAACAAGTTGACAATTACAGTTAAGGGATGTTAAGATTCTTCTCTTGTCAATTAATAGAACAGCTAAGCAGAAAGACAGCAAGGATGTAAGAAAACTCATCACCAACAAAAAGGATTTATAGAGTATTCTGCTCAATAACAGCAGAATATTTTTTTTTCAATTTCACATGGGATATGCACTAAAATAAACATGATCTGAAGTCATAAGACAAATCAGCAAAGCTTAAATTGAAATCATACAAAGTGTGTTCTCTGACCACACTGGAAATCTCGATAGAAATAAAAGGATAGTTTCCAAATACGTGGCAACAAGCAACATGCTTCTAAGTAATTCATCATCAATGTTTCAAAGGAAATTTAAAAACATGCTAAACGGAAAGAAAATATATACAATGCACAAAAGTTTGTGAGACACAGCTCAAGCAATGCATTTAGGTAAATTTATGGCATTAGATTCATACATTAGAAAATATGAAACATCATGAATCAATGATCTGTTCTCAATCTGAAGAACACAGAAAAAGAGCAAACTGTATCCAAAGCTGGTAGACAGATTGGAACAAAAAAGACCAGAAACCAATGAAATTGAAAACTAAAATCATAGAAAACAACAATGAAATAAAACCGATTCTTTGCAAATATTTTTACAATGAAAAATATGTTGCAAAAGTAACAAAAAGTGAGAAGATACAAATTGCTAAATCAGAAATAAAACTATATATTACCATGGTTCCTTCAGACTCACGGGGATAGTGAAGGAATACCACAGATAATTCCACACATAAATGTATAAACACATGTTAGTTCTTCAAAAAACACAAATACCACAACTATAGCTGTATAACTATTAAGGAAATTGAATTCTTAATTAAAAAGCTCTACTCAAAGATCTCAGCTAAGTGCCCTTTGCGGGGGGAGGGGGTAGAGATCGAAGAGGGAGGGGATGTATGTATACATATAGCTGACTCATTTCATTGTACAGCAGAAATTAACACAGGTGTAAAGAAATTAACTTCAATTAAAAAAAATTAAAACCTTCACTCAAAGATTTCCAAGATCATATGATTTCACTGGGAATTTTTTCAGATATTGTTAGAAGTATTAACTCCAAATCTAGAGCATTTCTCACAGAAGAGAAGGAAACATCTCTTAATTCATCTTTATGAAGATAAAATTACCCTGACTGTAAAACTAGAAAAAGATAATTTTAAAAAAGAGAAAGAAAATTATAGACCTATAATCCTTATTAATATGGATGCCAACTTCTTAACAAATATTAAAACACAGAATTCCACAATATATAAACAAGAATTATATACCAGACAAAGTAGGGTTCATTCCAAAGATGGAAAGCTGGTCAGTATTTGAAAATTAATCTATTTAATATATCATGTTATTAAGCTAAAGAGAAAAAATAAAAAAAATACACACAAGCATATGAATCAATGCAGAGAAATAGTTTGCCAAAATTCAACACCTATATCTGATTAGCATGTCTTTCAGTAAATTAGGAATAGAGGAAAACTTACTCAAATAGGTGAAGAACATCTACAAAAAGCAATAGTTAACATTATTTTTGTTGGAGAAAAATTGGATGTTTTCCTCCTAAGATTGAGAATAAACATAAAATTGTCTGCTCTCATTACTCTCATTCAAAAAGGTGCTGATGTTCTAGCCAGTGCAATAAGGCAAGAAAAGGAATTAAAAGATATGTAGATTGGAAAGAATGAAATAAAATTGTCCCTACATGCATATGACATCATTGTCTATGTAGGAAATTCCAAGGGATCTACAAATAAACACTAGAACTAGGAAATGAGTTCAGCAAAATCATAGGAATGAAGATAAGTATGCAAAAATAAATTGTATTGTACATAACAGCAATAAACTCATGGGCATCAAAATTTAAAGTACAACAATTTAAACATGTAAAGGAAATGAAATAGTTATATTATACACTTAAAAAAGCATGTATATAACTTGTATTTTTAAAACTAAAATCATTGATCAAAGAAATCTAAGCAAGATCAGAGAAGACATTCTTAAATTAGAAGATCCAAATAGTAAAGCTAACAAGTCTCCTGAAATTGATATATAGGTTTAACCCAGTTCTTTCAAGTCCCAGCAAGATATTTTTGTAGCCAGAAAGATTAATACAAAAAAAATATGGAAAGGCAATGGAACTTGGTTAAAATGATTGTGGAAAAAAATAACATGGTATACCCAATTTGAAAATTATATAACTCTAGAAAAGACTGTATAGTCTTGGAGGAAGGCTAGAAGCATACTTAAATGGGACAGAATAGAGAACCCAGTAGTAGATCCATACAAATATACCCAACTGATTTTTCATGACAATGTACAGGCAATTCAATGGAGGAATGCTAGCTTTTTCAACAACAACAAAAAATTAATATCTGATTGGTTTTGGAGCAATTAGATATTCAGGAAAAACAAAACTTCTACCTAAGTCTCACATCTTATACAAAAATTAACTCAAAATGAGGACTTCTCTGGCAGTCCAGTGATTAAGAATCTACCTTGTAATGCAAGGGACATGGGTTTGATACAAGCACTCTGGAAGAGATTGCAAATTTCTTAAATACTAAACATACAACTATCATATGATATCATATGATACATATATCATATATATATATATATACTTATATCATATGATACAAATAACCCAGCAATTGTGCTGCTAGGCATTTATTACAGAGAAATGAAGACTGATGTTCACACAAAAAATGTATAAACAAATTGTTTTTGTATTGCTTTATTTGTAATAGCCAAAAGTTAGAAACAACTATTACGTCCTTCAACATGTGACTGGTTAGACACGGTGTGGTACCTTCCTGCCATAGAATGCTATTTAGCAATAAAATGTACCATGTTGATACATGTATCAGACTTGGATGAATCTCCAGAAAATTATGTTGATTAAAATATCCCAGTCCCAAAATGTTACACACTATATGCATGGGTACTAAGATGCTTCAGACATGTCTGACTGTTTGTTACCACATGGACTGTAATCTGCCACACTCCTCTGTCTGTGGGATTCACAAGGCAGGAATCCTGGAGTCTCCAGGGGATCTTCGTGACCCAGGGATCAACCCTGATCTCCTGCATTGGCAAGAAGATTCTTTACCACTTGTGCCACCTGGGCAGCCCTACACAGGCCACAAGGGAAACCCACACACTAGGGAATAACATATGTGATTCCACTAATACAGTATCCTTTCTCAAACTACCGCACAATTGCACTCAACTCACATGCTAGTAAAGTAATGCTCAAAATTCTCCAAGCCAGGCTTCAGCAATACGTGAACCGTGAAATTGCAGATGTTCCAGCTGGTTTTAGAAAAGGCAGAGGAACCAGAGATCAAATTGCCAACATCTGCTGAATCATTGAAAAAGCAAGAGAGTTCCAGAAAAACATCTATTTCTGCTTTATTGACTATGCCAAAGCCTTTGACTGTGTGATCATAATAAACTGTGGAAAATTCTGAAAGAGATGGGAATACCAGATCACCTGAGCTGCCTCTTGAGAAATTTGTATGCAGGTCAGGAAGAAGCAGTTAGAACTGGACATGGAACAACAGACTGGTCCCAAGTAGGAAAAGGAGTACGTCAAGGATGTATATTGTCACCCTGCTTATTTAGCTTATATGCAGAGTACATCATGAGAAATGCTGGACTGGAAGAAACACAAGTTGGAATCAAGATTGCCGGGAGAAATATCAATAACCTCAGATATGCAGATGACACTACCCTTATGACAGAAAGTGAAGAGGAACTAAAGATCCTCTTGATGAAAGTGAAAATGGAAAGTGAAAAAGTTGGCTTAAAGCTCAACATTCAGAAAATGAAGATCATGGCATCTGGTCCCATCACTTCATGGGAAATAGATGAGGAAACAGTGGAAACAGTGTCAGACTTTATGTTTTGGGGGCTCCAAAATCACTGCAGATGGTGACTGCAGCCATGAAATTAAAAGACGCTTACTCCTTGGAAGGAAAGTTATGTCCAACCTAGATAGCATATTCAAAAGCAGAGACATTACTTTGCCAACAAAGGTTCGTCTAGTCAAGGCTATGGTTTTTCCAGTGGTCATGTATGGATGTGAGAGTTGGACTGTGAAGAAGGCTGAGCACTGAAGAATTGATGCTTTTGAGCTGTGGTGTTGGAGAAGACTCTTGAGAGTCCCTTGGACTGCAAGGAGATCCAACCAGTCCATTCTGAAGGAGATCAGCCCTGGGATTTCTTTGGAAGGAATGATGCTAAAGCTGAAACTCCAGTACTTTGGCCACCTCATGTGAAGAATTGACTCATTGGAAAAGACTCTGAGGCTGGAAAAGATTGAAGGCAGTAGCAGAAGGGGATGATAGAGGATGAGATGATTGGATGGCATCACCAACTCAATGGACATGAGTTTGAGCAAACTCTGGGAGTTGCTGATCGACAGGGAGGCTTGGTGTGCTGCAATCCATGGGGTCACAAAGAGTCAGACACGACTGAGTGACTGAACTGAACTGAACTGGAGGGAGGAGGGTTCAGGATGGGGAACACATGTATGCCTGTGGCGGATTCATTTTGATATTTGGCAAAACTAATACAATTATGTAAAGTTTAAAAGTAAAATAAAATTTAAAAGAAAAAAAATTAATGTCCAGACAATTTTAATTAAAAGTTTCCATATTCATTAGATTTGCATGCTACTGCTGCTGCTAAGTCGTTTCAGTTGTGTCCAACTCTGTGTGACCCCATAGATGGCAGCCTATGAAAACACACTGAAACCATACTCAAAGAAAACTAGTCAATCTAATCACACTAGGACCACAGCCTTGTCTAACTCAATGAAACTAAGCCATGCTCGTAGGGCAACCCAAGACGGACGGGTCATGGTGGAGAGATTTGACAGAATGTGGTCCACTGGAGAAGGGAATGGCAAACCACTTCAGTATTCTTGCCGTGAGAACCCCATGAACAGTATGAAAAGGCAAAATGATAGGATAGTGAAAGAGAAACTCCCCAGGTCAGTAGGTGCCCAATATGCTACTGGAGATCAGTGGAGAAATAACTCCAGAAAGAATGAAGGGATGCAGCCAAAGCAAAAACAATACCCAGTTGTGGATGTGACTGGTGATAGAAGCAAGGTCCAATGCTGTAAAGAGCAATATTGCATAGGAACCTGGAATGTCAGGTCCATGAATCAAGGCAAATTGGAAGTGGTCAAACGAGAGATGGCAGGAGTGAATGTCGACATTCTAGGAATCAGCGAACTCAAATGAACTGGAATGGGTGAATTTAACTCAGATGACCATTATATCTACTACTGCGGGCAGGAATCCCTCAGAAGAAATGGAGTGGCCATCATGGTCAACAAGAGAGTCCGAAATGCAGTATTTGGATGCAACCTCAAAATAAAATAGAAAGCCCAGAGATAAATCCATGCACATATGGACACCTTATCTTTGACAGAGGAGGCAAGAATATACAATGGATTAAAGACAATCTCTTTAACAAGTGGTGCTGGGAAAACTGGTCAACCACTTGTAAACGAATGAAACTAGACCACTTTCTAACACCATACACAAAATAAACTCAAAATGGATTAAAGATCTAAACGTAAGACCAGAAACTATAAAACTCCTAGAGGAGAACATAGGCAAAACACTCTCCGACATACATCACAGCAGGATCCTCTATGACCCACCTCCCAGAATATTGGAAATAAAAGCAAAAATAAACAAATTGGACCTAATTAACCTTAAAAGCTTCTGCACATCAAAGGAAACTATTAGCAAGGTGAAAAGACAGCCTTCAGAATGGGAGAAAATAATAGCAAATGAAGCAACCGACAAACAACTAATCTCAAAAATATACAAGCAACTCCTACAGCTCAACTCCAGAAAAATAAACGACCCAATCAAAAAATGGGCCAAAGAACTAAATAGACATTTCTCCAAAGAAGACATACAGATGGCTAACAAACACATGAAAAGATGCTCAACATAACTCATTATCAGAGAAATGCAAATCAAAACCACTATGAGGTATCATTTCACACCAGTCAGAATGCCTGTGATCCAAAAGTCTACAAATAATAAATGCTGGAGAGGGTGTGGAGAAAAGGGAACCCTCTTACACTGTTGGTGGGAATGCAAACTAGTACAGCCACTATGGAGAACAGTGTGGAGATTCCTTAAAAAACTGGAAATAGAACTGCCTTATGATCCAGCAATCCCACTGCTGGGCATACACACTGAGGAAACCAGAAGGGAAAGAGACACGTGTACCCCAATGTTCATCGCAGCACTGTTTATAATAGCCAAGACATGGAAGCAACCTAGATGTCCATCAGCAGATGAATGGATAAGAAAGCAGTGGTACATATACACAATGGAGTATTACTCAGCCATTAAAAAGAATACATTTGAATCAGTTCTAATGAGGTGGATGAAACTGGAGCCTATTATACAGAGTGAAGTAAGCCAGAAGGAAAAACATAAATACAGTATACTAACGCATATATATGGAATTTAGAAAGATGGTAATAATAACCCGGTGTACGAGACAGCAAAAGAGACACTGATGTATAGAACAATCTTATGGACTCTGTGGGAGAGGGAGAGGGTGGGAAGATTTGGGAGAATGGCATTGAAACATGTAAAATATCATGTATGAAACGAGTTGCCAGTCCAGGTTCGATGCACGATGCTGGATGCTTGGAGCTGGTGCACTGGGACGGCCCAGAGGGATGGTATGGGGAGGGAGGAGGGAGGAGGGGGAGGGAGGAGGGAGGAGGGTTTGGGATGGGGAACACATGTATACCTGTGATGGATTCATTTTGATATTTGGCAAAACTAATACAATTATGTAAAGTTTAAAAATAAAATAAAATTAGAAAAAAAAAAAGAAACAAAGATATTAAAAAAAAAAAAAAAAAAAAAAACAACGACAGAATTATCTCTGTTCATTTCCAAGGCAAACCATTCAATATCACAGTAATCCAAGTCTATGCCCCAACCAGTAACGCTGAAGAAGCTGAAGTTGAATGGTTCTATGAAGACCTACAAGATCTTTTAGAACTAACACCCCCAAAAGATGTCCTATTCATTATAGGGGACTGGAATGCAAAAGTAGGAAGTCAAGAAACACCTGGAGTAACAGGCAAATTTGGCCTTGGAATACGGAATGAAGAAGGGCAAAGACTGATAGAGTTTTGCCAAGAAAATGCACTGGTCATAACAAACACCCTTTTCCAACAACACAAGAGAAGACTCTATACATGGACATCACCAGATGGTCAACACCGAAATCAGATTGATTATATTCTTTGCAGCCAAAGATGGAGAAGCTCTATGCAGTCAGCAAAAACAAGACCAGGAGCTGACTGTGGCTCAGATCATGAACTCCTTATTGCCAAATTCAGACTTAAATTGAAGAAAGTAGGGAAAACCACTAGACCATTCAGGTATGACCTAAATCAAATCCCTTATGATTATACAGTGGAAGTGAGAAATAGATTTAAGGGCCTAGATCTGATAGATAGAGTGCCTGATGATCTATGGAATGAGGTTCATGACATTGTACAGGAGACAGGCATCAAGACCATTCCCATAGAAAAGAAATTCAAAAAAGCAAAATGACTGTCTGGGGAGGCCTTACAGATAGCTGTGAAAAGAAGAGAAGCAAAAAGCAAAGGAGAAAAGGAAAGATATAAGCATCTGAATGCAGAGTTCTAAAGAATAGCAAGAAGAGATAAGAAAGCCTTCTTCAGCGATCAATGCAAAGAATTAGAGGAAAACAACAGAATGGGAAAGACTAGGGATCTCTTCAAGAAAATCAGAGATACCAAAGGAACATTTCATGCAAAGATGGGCTCAATAAAGGACAGAAATGGTATGGACCTAACAGAAGCAGAAGATATTAAGAAGAGGTGGCAAGAATACACAGAAGAACTGTACAAAAAAGATCTTCACGACCCAGATAATCACGATGGTGTGATCACTGACTTAGAGCCAGACATCGTGGAATGTGAAGTCAAGTGGGCCTTAGAAAGCATCACTATGAACAAAGCTAGTGGAGGTGATGGAATTCCAGTTGAGCTATTCCAAATCCTGAAAGATGATGCTGTGAAAGTGCTGCACTCAATATGCCAGCAAATTTGGAAAACTCAGCAGTGGCCACAGGACTGGAAAAGGTCAGTTTTCATTCCAATCCCAAAGAAAGGCAATGCCAAAGAATGCTCAAACTACCACCCAATTGCAGTCATCTCATATGCTAGTAAAATAATGCTCAAAATTCTCCAAGCCAGGCTTCAGCAATATGTGAACTGTGAACTTCCTGATGTTCAAGGTGGTTTTAGAAAAGGCAGAGGAACCAGAGATCAAATTGCCAACATCTGCTGGATCATGGAAAAAGCGACAGAGTTCCAGAAAAACATCTATTTCTGCTTTATTGACTATGCCAAAGCCTTTGACTGTGTGGATCACAATAAACTGTGGAAAATTCTGAAAGAGATGGGAATACCAGATCATCTGATCTGCCTCTTGAGGAATTTGTATGCAGGCCAGGAAGCAACAGTTAGAACTGGACGTGGAACAACACACTGCTTCCAAATAGGAAAAGGTGTTCGTCAAGGCTGTATATTGTCACCCTGTTTATTTAACTCATATGCAGAGTAAATCATGAGAAACGCTGGACTGGAAGCAACACAGGCTGGAATCAAGATTGCCGGGAGAAATATCAATAACCTCAGATATGCAGATGACACCACCCTTATGGCAGAAAGTGAAGAGGAACTCAAAAGCCTCTTGATGAAAGTGAAAGTGGAGAGTGAAAAAGTTGGCTTAAAGCTCAACATTCAGAAAATGAAGATCATGGCATCCGGTCCCACCGCTTCATGGGAAATAGATGAGGAAACAGTGGAAACAGTGTCAGACTATTTTTCTGGGCTCCAAATTCACTACAGGTGGTGACTGCAGCCATGAAATCAAAAGACGCTTACTCCTTGGAAGGAAAGTTATGACCAACCTAGATAGCATATTCAAAAGCAGAGACATTACTTTGCCAACAAAGGTTCGTCTAGTCAAGGCTATGGTTTTTCCTGTGGTCGTGTATGGATGTGAGAGTTGGACTGTGAAGGAGGCTGAGTGCCGAAGAATTGATGCTTTTGAAGTGTGGTGTTGGAGAAGACTCTTGAGTGTCCCTTGGACTGCAAGGAGATCCAACCAGTCCATTCTGAAGGAGATCAGCCCTGGGATTTCTTTGGAAGGAATGATGCTAAAGCTGAAACTCCAGTACTTTGGCCACCTCATGCGAAGAGTTGACTCATTGGAAAAGACTCTGATGCTGGGAGGGATTGGGTGCAGGAGGAGAAGGGAACGACAGAGGATGAGATGGCTGGATGGCATCACTGACTCGATGGACTTGAGTCTGTGTGAACTCTGGGAATTGGTGATGGACAGGGAGGCCTGGCGTGCTGCGATTCATGGGGTTGCAAAGAGTTGGACATGACTGAACGACTGATCTGATCTCATATGATCAATATGTTGCTGGCATTTTGTGAGTAGAATATCTCTAGGTTTTTAATACCATTTAAAATTTTGATGAACTATTTTGTAATGGGAAATAGAAAAGCAAATTCATTTACCATCTTGGGTCCAAGCCTTGGAACTTCCTTCTGTTTTGGAGTCTCCTGGGGACAAGTGCATACAATGTTGTATTAATTACTGCTGTATAGCAAAGTGACTCAGTTATACATATATATTATTTTTCATATTCTTTTCTATTATGGTTTATCAGAGGTTATTGAATATAGTTCCCTGTGTGGTACAGTAGAATCTTATTGTTTTTTCATTCTATATATACCTGTTTGCATCTGCTAATACCAAACTCCCAATGCAACAGTCCTCAAGATAAACCTTAATTTATCTTTTTAGTGATTTGTTTGCAAAAGTAGCTTCACAGCAGTTTCCCTTCCTTTTTCCACCCTGAGGTAGTCTGTTCTCATAATGGCTCGACTAAGCTATATAAATTGCTTTGCTGAAAGGTCAATAGCAAATGGATCATAAGAAGATATTTGAAAAGTGTTTACACACTGGACTTTGATTTTTCTTGCTACTGTTTGGAACTTGTGTCTACCAACAAGTGAGCTTTGGCAAGCCTAATGGATGATGAGAGACACACAGAGAATCTGTTCCCATCGCCTTAAATGACGTGTGCCTATGAATGAGACCACCCTAGACTATCTAGCTCCAGCCTAGTCAGCTCAGATCAGAAGCACCAAGCTGAACTCATTATAATGAGTGACAGTAAATGTTTGTTGTTTTAAGTTGCAAAGTTTTGTTGTGGTTTGTTATGCTACAAAAACTAACTATTTTATATATACATTTGCTCAAAGTGTTGTCTCCTATTAGGATCAGTTTATAAATTTTCCTCAACATGCCAAAAACCTTCAGAAATAATCATAGTCTCCCATCTGAATCAGAAATAACAGTTTTAATATATAAACTCCCCTTGTTTTATATCCAGTCATCAATAGGATTCTCATGACTCTCTCACTGTGGTTCTTCCTGTCTCAATCATAAAATCACTTCCAAAAGGAAATAAGGGTTTCTCACAAACACTTTCAAGTGAACTCTCTTTTTTAGCAGCTATAAATAGCCATAATGGTCCCACTGAAAGCTGATGAGATGCTTGCTCTTATCATGACAATTCTATTTCTATTGATTTTGTTGTTGAGAGATTTTGGTCACAACCTCACAGCCCATGTTGCCCATAAAACCTTGATGTCATCATTAATGCTGTAGCATCTTAGGACTCAGATTTAGTCAGTGCTGTTTTATGTACTGAGTGAAGGTGTGGGCTGCTCAAGACTCCTGAGGCATTGCAGTGAGTCAGGTTGGCTTGGGAACCTTCACAGATTCTCTCCCCCTCCTATTTCTCTGCCACAGCCACCAACACCTACTCCTTCCTCCACCTTCTTTCTCATGATGTCCTCTGCTATCTTTATATCTTGAGCATATTTGCATGGTTGGACTGTTCCACACTGCACTTGATTGTAGGCTTCTTGGGGACAGGAATCATGTGGCTCCATCACCTCTATCCTCCTCCCTCTAGCACTGCATATGAAGCTTGTCAGGTGCAGAATAAGCACTTAGTGTTTTGAGGGTTAAGTTCAGTTCATTTTGTTCATTTCACAAATGTTTATTGAGTTTTAACTACATGATAAACACTGGGAAAATGTTCTCTATAGGATAGTGAATGAAGTAGATATCATCCTATATCGTCACACAAGTAAATATATAACTGTGAAGTGTGATGGTTTTATTGAGAAAAAAGTACAAAGATGTTAAAGAGGCCTGATTTGTGTTGAAAACTTGGGGTAAGTCTTTATGATGAAGTATATTTCAGGTAATAATGAAAGCAGAAATAATCTAGGCTTTGCCTAGATAATTCACTGGACAGTGTATGAGTGGTGTCTCCTGGAGCAGAGACACTCAGTCACCCTAAGGCATAACATGATAGGTTTTTCAGGGAGAGGAAACAATATGGGAAACCAGAGAACAGAAAAGTGCTCTATTTAAAAGAGAGCTAGCTGTGCACCAGAAGCATCATGAAGTCCATCTCCTTCCTGTTCAGTTAAGTTCAGTTGTTCAGTTGTGTCCAACTCTTTGCAACCCCATGGACTGCAGCATGCCAGGCCTCCCTGTCCATCACCAACTCCTGGAGTTTGCTCAAACTCATATCCAATGAGTCAGTGATGCCATCCAAACATCTCACCCTCTTGTCATCCCTTTCTCCTCCTGCCTTCAAACTTTCCCAGCATCAGAGTCTTTTCCAAGGAGTCAGTTCTTCACATCAGGTGGCCAAAGTACTGGAGCTTCTGCCTCAGCATCAGTCCTTCCAATAAATACTCAGGACTGGTTTCCTTCAGGATTGACTGGTTTGATCTCCTAACAGTCCAAAGGACTCTCAAGAGTCCCCAACACCACAGTTCAAAAGCATTAATTCTTCAGCACTTAGTTTTCTTTATGGTCCAATTCTCACATCCATACATGACTACTGGAAAAACCATAGATTTGACTAGAGAAACCTTTGTTGGCAAAGTAATGTCTCTGCTTTTTATATGCTGTCTAGATTTGTCATAGCTTTTCTTTCAAGAAGCAAGAGTCTTTTAATTTTATGGCTGCCGTAACCATCTGCAGTGATTTTGGAACCCAAGAAAATAAAGTCTGTTACTGTTTCCATTGTTTCCCCATCTATTTGCCATGAAGTGATGTGACTGGATGCCATGACTGGATGCCTGGCTCCTTCCAGTAGCTATTCATTTCAAGCACATGCCATGATATAAAGCAAGGTGCTAGGAAATTTTTTTTCAGAAAGAAGTGTTGTTGGGTAATTATGCTTGGAACATGAAATATAGATCTGTGATAAAAATATATATTAGTAACCTTTGGCCATAGATGATATTTGAAGTAATGGTAAAGAGTAGAGTCAACTGGAGAAAACCCATAAATAAGACATGAACATGGCTGGGACAGAAGCCCCCAGGAAAACCAGCATGGGAGGACTGGCAGGGATAGAGAAACTCAAGAGGAAGGAGAATTGTTAACTAGCACAGCATGGTTGACTAATTCTACTCCAACATAAAAGTTAAAAAAATGAAGAATGGAGCTTAGGAGAGAGAATGCATGAAGGAGCAGGGGTGGACAAATAGCCCAGGCCAGTGGACTCCCTTACAGAGTAGCTTCTTTAGCTCCCCACATTGCGTGGTGCATGATCCAGCTGACTGCTTCTCATCGTGTGGTTACCCGCTTCACTATCCATCCTTCCAGGTCCCATGGTTGGGGCAGTATCTGTGTGCTTCTGATACCCTGTACCTAGCAGAGGGCCTGTGAACTGCTGCTGCTGCTGCTGCTTCTTCTAAGTTGCTTCAGTCATGTTCGACTCTGTGCGACCCCATAGACGGCAGCCTACAAGGCTCCCCCGTCCCTGGGATTCTCCAGGCAAGAACATTGGAGTGGGTTGCCATTTCCTTCTCCAATGCATGAAAGTGAATGGGCCAAAGAACTAAATAAACATTTCTCCAAAGAAGATATACAGATGGCTAACAAACATATGAAAAGATGCTCAACATCACTCATTATCAGAGAAATGCAAATCAAAACCACAATGAGGTACCGTTTCACACCAGTCAGAATGGCTGTGATCCAAAAGTCTACAAGCAATAAATGCTGGAGAGGGTGTGGAGGAAAGGGAACCCTCTTACACTGTTGGTAGGAATGCAAACTAGTACAGCCACTATGGAGAACAGTGTGCAGATTCCTTAAAAAACTGGAAATAGAACTGCCTTATGACCCAGCAATCCCACTGCTGGGCATACACACCAAGGAAACCATAAGTGAAAGAGACACGTGTACCCCAATGTTCATCACAGCACTGTTTATAATAGCCAGGACATAGAAGCACCCTAGATGTCCATCAGCAGATGAATGGATAAGAAAGCAGTGGTACATATACACAATGGAGTATTACTCAGCCATTAAAAAGAATACATTTGAATCAGTTCTAATGAGGTGGATGAAACTGGAGCCTATTATACAGAATGAAGTAAGCCAGAAAGAAAAACACCAATATAGCATACTAACACATATATATGGAATTTAGAAAGATGGTAACTATAATCTTGTATGCAAGACAGCTAAAGAGAAACAGATGTATAAAACAGTCTTTTGGACTCTGTGGGAGAGGGAGAGGGTGAGATAATTTGGGAGAATGGCATTAAAACATGTATAATATCATATATGAAATGAATTGCCAGTCCAGGTTCGATGCATAATACTGGATGCTTGGGGCTGGTGCACTGGGATGACCCAGAGGGATGGTATGGGGGGCGGGCAGAGGTGGGAGGGGGTTCAGGATGGGGAACACATGTACACCTGCGTTGGATTCATGTTGATGTATGGCAAAACCAATACAATATTGTAAAGTAATTAACCTCCAATTAAAATAAATAAATTTATATTAAAAAAAGTAAAAAGTGAAAGTGAACTGCTAAGTATGCTTTAATTTCTCACTCAAGAGTCACTCTCAAGGGCTGTCCTTGATTCCAATCATTTTTTCCCACTTTCCTCATTCCCAGTAAGAGTTCAGTGCTCTTCTCTGAGCTCTCTGAACATCCAGTGAACTCATATTATTGTCCTAAGTTTCATGTCTGTCTTATAGTGAATTCCACCTAAACAGACTCCAAGGCAACGATTCAAGTCCAACAGTTTATTTGGGAAGTGTGAGGATGATGGGAAGGAAAGGTAGCCAATTAAAGATGCATTCTTAAATCAGGCAACATTGGGCAATTTGAACTTAACCCCACATCACATCTGAGAGCTAGTAATAAACTCAGAGTTTTCCACCAGCTCCTGATATTCACTGGTTGAGGACTGTATATGTGCATATATGTGTGTGTAGACTGTCTCACTCTGGGTAGAGTGCCTCATAAAATTCTGGAAAAAGACACAAGTTATATAACTATAGATATTAGCAGCTGGAAAGTGTTGAACTCATTAGAATTGCTAAGGTTGGAGGCACATGGGTAAGTCACATAGAGCATCTGCTTCACCTTATCATACACACACAGAAATCATCCATTCATTATCTATCTATCTATCCATACACACATATATCTATATCTATCCATCTATTTAAGGGTCTGGTTTTCTTAGACCTTGCCCAATACATGGCACAGGGAAGGAACACAGTGAGTATAAAATGAATGAATGAATGAATGAATCAATGGATGAAATAAGGCAAGGCCATCCAAACAATTAATTTCATGTATTTTGCTTTCTGGCAAACTGGGACCAGGGTGGGGGAATTTATACAGTTTTTAGAAGAGCATAGAGAAAGACAGTAAGTTTGCTCCAAGGAATTTTTCCTATGTAGATGAAGGAGGAACATTTAACAAACTCAACTTTATTGATTAATGTGGTAATTAAAATACTGCCTTTAATTATTTTTATCATATTTAAAGAGTAAAATGCTTTATAAACTTATTAAGAAAAGAGTAGCCCCTCTCTCCATCATTTCCCAAATTTTCTCTTCTCCAGAGGGAATTGATTTACTTTGCTTTTAGCTGTTTTCTCTTTACTTTTGTTTGGATATTTGCTTCTGCTTCTTTGAAAACAATGCTTTTATTTCTGTCTCAATTATTCAGTTTTAGGAATTGCACATTTGCCTTTCACTATCTCAATAGGAGATTTATTTCTTTCACCACCCTTCCCACTCCACCTACTCAAGTACACATTATTGTAATTATACAAGTGCTATCACCAGGTAAGCATATACCACAATTGCTTCTTCCTTCCTATCCATGCATTTTTTAAAATCTATAATATTTATTTCTCTGTCTTTCACTGTCTTTACATCTTTATTTTCTATACACTTATTATAAATTTGGCCCCAAACTGTATAGTGATGTTAAGATAGTTCAGTTATTTATAAATCTTATCTTCATGAAGAGATCTTTCCCGAGGCTCTTTCCAGTCTGTATTGTTGCAGTCTAAGCCTGGTACATAACTGCTGTTTCTGCGACCTTCATTTCCCATTATACTTGGAATTCCCTTCTATTTATGTCATCTGCTGCTCTTTCTTGCATTCCTACACAGGTATATCTAAGAGATATTGCAGACTCAATTTCAGATCACTGCAATAAAGTGAATATCACAATAAAGCAAGTCACATGAATTCTTTGGTTTCTCAGTGCCTATAAAAGTTATGCTTATACTATACTGTAGTCTATAAGTGTTCAGTAGCTTTATCCCTAAAATATCATACATATACCACAATTAAAAATACTTATTATTAAAATGCTAGCCATCATCTGAGCCTTCAGCGAGTTATAATCTTTCTGGTGGTGAAGGGTCTTGCCAAGTTGCTGATGGCTGCTGACTCCTCATGGTGGGGAATGTCGAAGGTTGGGATGGTTGTGGCAATTTCTTAAAGAAAGACAACAATAAAGTTTGCTACATCAATTAACTCTTCCTTTCATGAAATATGTATGTGTTATTCAACAGCATTTTCTCTACAGTGTAACTTTCTTAAAATTGGAGGAAATCTTCTCAAAAACCTGCCACTCCTTTAAGTAATATTATAAATCCTTTGTTGTCATTTCAACACTATTTGCAGCATCTTCACCAGGAGTGTATTCCATCTAGAAGACTTTCTTTGCTCATTCCTGAAGCAACTCCTCAGCCATTAAAGTTTTATCATGAGATTGCAGCAATTCAGTCACATCTTCAGGTTACCCTTCTAATTCTAATTCTCTTGTATTTCCACCACATCTGCAGTTACTTCCTCCACTGAAGTCTAGAAACCCTCAAAGTCATCCATGAGGGTTGGAATCAGCTTCTTCCAAACTCCTGTTAATGTTGATGTTGACCTTTTCCCATGAGTCATGAATATTCTCCATGGAATCTAGAATTGTGAATCCTTTCTGAAAGGTTTTCAGTTTATTCTGTCTAGATCCATGAGAGGAATCACTATAGCAGCTATAGAGTTACAAATGTATTTCTTAAATAAAAAGACTGGAAAGTAAAAATTACTCCTTGATCCATGATCTGAAGAATGGATGTTACATTAGCAGGCACGAAAACAACAATAATCTCTCTGCACATCTCCACTGGAGTTCTTTGGAGATGTTGTTGATGAGCAGTAATATTTTAAAATAAATCTCTTTCTGAGAAGCAGGTCTCAATATGTTTGCTGTTTCATGTACAGAGCTCACCAGAGTGTGGATTTAACAAAATTCTTAAGGGCCCTAGGATATACAGAATAGTAAATGAGCATTTGTTGTTGTTTAGCTGCTCAGTCATCTTCAACTCTTTGTAATGCCATGGACTGCACAACACCATGCTTCCTGTCCTTCACCATCTCCCAGAGCTTGCTCAAACTCATGTCCATTTCATCTTTTGTCATCCCTTTCTCCTCTGGGCTTCTATCTTTCCCAGCATCAGGGTCTTTTCTAATGAATCAGTACTTCACATCAGGTGGTCAAAGTATTGGAGTTTCAGCTTCAGCATCAGTCTTTCCAATGAAAATTCAAGGTTTATTTCCTTTAGGATTGACTGGCTTGATCCCCTTGCAGTCCAAGAGACTCCAAAGAGTCCTCTCCAACATGTTCAAAAGCATCAATTCTTTGGTTTTGATATTTTGAGCATTAGCCTCACTGAGAGTCCCCAGCTGTGTCAGTTACTAACAAGGGAATCATCTTGTTCTTTGAAACTTTGAAGCTAAGTATTGATTTCTTTTCTCTTACTATGGAAGCCTTATATGGCATCTTTTTCAAATAGGAGTCTGTTTCATCTATATTGAAAATCTATCGTTTAGTGTAACACACTTCATCTTGCACTTTTATGGAGATGGCTTCTTTCCTTAAATCTCATGACCCAATCTCTGACAGCTTCACACCTTTCTTCTGCAGCTTCTTCACCTCTCTCACAGAACTGAAGAGAATTAGGCCTTGCTCTGGATTAGATTTTGGCTTAAGGGAATATTGTGGTTGGTTTGATCATCTATCTAGACCATTAAAACTTTTTCTGTATCAGCAATAACACTGATTCACTTTCATACCATTGGTGTGTTTGCTGGAGGAGCAATTTTAAATTCTTGCAAGAATTTTCCCTTTGCATCTACAAGTTGACTAACTGTTAGGCATCAGAGGGCTAGCTTTCAGCCTCTCCCGGCTTTTGACATGTGTTTCTCACTCAGTTCATTTCAGTTCAGTTGCTCAGTGGTGTCCGACTCTTTGCAACCCCATGGACTATAGCATGCCAGGCTTTCATGTCCATCACCAACTCCTGGAGCTTACTCAAACTCATGTCCATCGAGTCGGTGATGCCATCCAAACATCTCAGTCTCTGTCGTTCCCCATCTCCTGCCTTCAATCTTTCCCAACATCAGGGTCTTTTCCAAGGAGTCAGTTCTTCGTATCAGGTTGCCAAAGTATTGGAGCTTCAGCATCAGTCCTTCCAATAAATATTCAGGGCTGCTTTCCTTTAGGATTCACTGGTTTGCTCTCCTTGAAGTTCAAGGGACTCTCAAGAGTCTTCTCCAACACTATAGGTCAAAAGCATCAATTCTTTGGTTCTCCGCTTCCTTTATAGTCCAACTCTCACATACATGCATGACTACTGGAGAAACTATACACTTGACTAGATGGACCTTTGTTGGCAAAGTAATGTCTCTACTTTTTAATAAGCTGTCTAGGTTGGTCATAGCTTTTATTCCAAGGAGCAAGCATCTTTTAATTTCATGGCTGCAGTCATCATCTACAGTGATTTTGGAGCCCCCCAAAATAAAGTCTGTCACTGTTTTTACCTTTTCCCCATCTATTTGACATGGTGTGATGGGACCAGATGCCATGATCTTAGTTTTCTGAAGGTTGAGTGTTAAGCCAACTTTTTCACTTTCCTCTTTTGCTTTCATCAAGAGGCTCTTTAGTCCATCAACCCTGCTATAAAGGTGGTGTCATCTGCATATCTGAAGTTATTGATATTTCTCCCAGCAATCTTGACTCCAGCTTGTGCTTCATCCAGCCAGGCATTTTGCATGATGTACTTTTCATATAAGTTAAATAAGCAAGGTGACAATATACAGCCTTGATGTACTCCTTTCCCGATTTAATGTTTCTCACTAAGCTTACTCATTCCTAGCTTTTGATATCAAGTGAGAGACATATGACTTTTCCTTTCACTTGAACACTTAGAGGTAATTGTAAGGTTATTAATTGGCCTAATTTAAGTATTTCTGTGTCTCAGGGAATAGGGAGGCTTGAGGAGAGAGAGAGAGATGGGGAGGCAGCTGGTCAGTGGAGCAGTCAGAACGCACACACATTTAACCTTAAGTTCACTGTCTTATATGGGCATGGTAGGTGGCAACCTAAAACAACTGCAATAATAACATCAAAGATCATGGATCAGTGATCATCATAACAAGTATAGTAATACTGAAAAGTTTGAAATACTGTGATCATTACCAGGATGTGAAAACAGAGAAATGAAGTGAGCAAATCCTCTTGGAGAAATGATGCTTGACTTGCTTGACTCAGGGATGCCAAAAGCCTTTAATTTGAAAAACAAAACAAAAAATTGCCTATCCATGAAGTGCAATAAGTCAAAGTGCACTAAAATAAGGTATGCTTGTATTTTTGTTTTGTTTTGTTTTAATTTTTATGTAATCAATTTGACTTTTTAATTTGCTTTTTCTTTCTTTTTTTTTAATTTTATTTTATTTTTAAACTTTACATAATTGTATTAGTTTTGCTAAATATCAAAATGAATCCGCCACAGGTATACATGTGTTCCCCATCCTGAACCCTCCTCCCTCCTCCCTCCCCATACCATCCCTCTGGATCCTCCCAGTGCACTAGCCCCAAGCATCCAGTATCATGCATCGAACCTGGACTGGCAACTCGTTTCTTGCATGATATTTTACATGTTTCAATGTCATTCTCCCAAATCTTCCCACCCTCTCCCTCTCCCACAGAGTCCATAAGACTGTTCTATACATCAGTGTCTCTTAGATGGTAACAATAACCCAGTGCTTTTTCTTTCTTAACTTTACAATATTGTATTGGTTTTGCCATATATCAACATGAATCCTTCACAGGTATACACGTGTTCCCCATCTTGAAGCCTCCTCCCTCCTTCCTCCCTGTACCATCCCTCTGGGTCGTCCCAGTGCACCAGCCCCAAGCATCCAGTATCGTGCATTGAATCTGGACTGGCGACTCATTTCATATATCATATTATACATGTTTCAATGCCATTCTCCCAAATCATCCTACCCTCTCCCTCTCCCACAGAGTCCAAAAGACTGTTCTATACATCAATGTCCCTTTTGCTGTCTCGTATACAAGGTTATTGTTGCCATCTTTCTAAATTCCATATATATGTGTTAGTATACTGTATTGGTGTTTTTCTTTTTGGCTTACTTCACTCTGTATAATAGGCTCCAGTTTCATCCATCTCATTAGAACTGATTCAAATGTATTCTTTTTAATGGCTGAGTAATATTCCATTGTGTATATGTACCACAGCTTTCTTATCCATTCATCTGCTGATGGACATCTAGGGTGCTTCCATGTCCTGGCTATTATAAACAGTGCTGCGATGAACATTGGGGTACACATGTCTCTTTCCCTTCTGGTTTCCTCAGTGTGTATGCCCAGCAGTGGGATTGCTGGGTCATAAGGCAGTTCTATTTCCAGTTTTTTAAGGAATCTCCACACTGTTCTCCATAGTGGCTGTACTAGTTTGCATTCCCACCAACAGTGTAAGAGGGTTCCCTTTTCTCCACACCCTCTCCAGCATTTATTGCTTGTAAACTTTTGGATTGCAGCCATTCTGACTAGCGTGAAATGGTACCTCATTATGGTTTTGATTTGCATTTCTCTGATAATGAGTGATGTTGAGAATCTTTTCATATGTTTGTTAGCCATCTGTATGTCTTCTTTGGACAAATGTCTATTTAGTTATTTGGCCCATTTTTTGATTGGATCATTTATTTTTCTGGAATTGAGCTGTAGGAGTTGCTTGTATATTTTTGAGATTAGTTGTTTGTCAGTTGCTTAATTTGCTATTATTTTCTCCGATTCTGAAGGCTGTCTTTTCACCTGGCTTATAGTTTCCTTTGTTGTGCAGAAGCTTTTAAGTGTTTTTTCTTAATCTCCTCCCTTTCTGTGTAGAACCAATCTTTCAGTAGCTTTCTGAGAAAGAGGGCTTGGGAGATCAATTTTTGAAACTGTATCTATAGAAAGGTTTACTTTTTCTGTCTTTATTTTTGAGTTTCAGTTTACTGGGTTATAGATTTGTTTTAAAAGTTTAAAGATTCTTTTATTGTCATCTATCTTCTATGGAGGTTATTGAAAATACAGGATACATGTTATTCCCTGATTCTGTGCATTTAACCTTGTTTTTCTGTCCAGAGTCTTACAGGATTTCTATTTTTGTCCTCAGTTTCATA
Organism: Bos indicus x Bos taurus; assembly: GCF_003369695.1. Classification (NCBI taxonomy): domain Eukaryota; kingdom Metazoa; phylum Chordata; class Mammalia; order Artiodactyla; family Bovidae; genus Bos; species Bos indicus x Bos taurus. Next base: position 3,028,064 of record NC_040077.1, on the reverse strand, counting down.
ATTTTGTGCTTTGTGAATATCTGATTTTATTCATTCTATGGGCCTTTTTAAGCAGAATATTTGTCTCCTTTGGTCTGAGAAATCTTCTTGCATTATTTCTTTGATAATTTCTTCCTCTACATGTTCTCCTTTCTCTTTTCCTGGTGTTTCTATAATATTTTTCATATGTTGGCTATCGTGGAACTGTTCATATCTTCTTTTTCATATTTTTCATTCTCTTTTGCTTCCTTTCTTGGGAAATTTCTTCAGATTTATATTCTAAATCTATCATGCTCTTATTTCTGCTATCTTATTTTTAGCTTCTACAAGTTATCTTTTCTTCTCTGCATATTCCATTTCTATAGCATCATACAGTGTCTTCTTTTACATTACTGAAAATATTTATGACACTTTGGTGGTGGTGTTGTTTCCCTGAAAAGTTTCTATTTCCTTTGATTTTTTTAAAAGTCTTTCCTAGTTTTGGTCTTTCATTTTCATGGTAATCACATTCCTCAACTATCTAGTGATAGTTGGTTTCTGATTACATTTAAAATGAGGTATTGGAAGGCTGATTGAAAGCTCTGTTACAAGAGTGAAATTCTACATGTGGGGTTCACTCTGAAATGACCTGTCAAGGCCTTTCCTTGAGGAGTCACCCAATATCAATATCTTTATGTCTTTTCTCTCGGATTACTCAGATTCTCTAAAGAGATATGTTCTGATCTTTGATTTGGAGTGCAGAGACCAGAATCCTGGAAACTGTGTGGATAAAGTGGACTATGCAGTTCATGGAATTCTCCAGGCCAGAATACTGGAGTGTGTAACCTTTCCTTTCTCCAGGGGATCTTCCCAACCCAGGGATCAAACTGGGGTCTCCCACATTGCAAGCAGATTCTTTACCATCTAAGCCACAAGGGAAGCCCAAGAATACTGGAGTGGGTAGCCTATCACTTCTCCAGCAGATCTTCTCGACCCAGGAATCGAACCAGGGTCTCCTGCATTGCAGGTGATTATTCACCAACTGAGATATCAGGGAAGCACCCAGTATGAGGAGGGTGTCATAAATTCTTCATGTGACTATTTATTTAATCCATTTCAAAGCAAGAAAGCAGAGAGAAAAGTGTGAACTAATTTAGCAAATCCATGAAACTTGGTTCCTAAACACAAAATGGGAAAGACAAGAAATTACTTAGGATATACAGCAAAGCACTAAAAAGCGCAGAATCTTATGGCATCAGGTGTCTCTAATTGCTGGGATTAAAAACAAGGCAGAAGGCTGACACTCCCAGTAGAGTGAGCAGCAGCAGGTCTCCCAGATGCCCTCCACTCTCTGGCAGAGGCTACAGGGTTCTCCCCTGGAAGGGGGCTGATTGGGTGAAGTCTGCAGATCGAGAACGGTCTTGCCCTTGACACCATGACTTTTTCTCCTTGGTTTCCCATGGCACCTTGCTCCTGTCCCATCACTGTGTCAGACACCACAGTGGCAGACTGTAAGCTCCCTGAAGTCAGTGCTGTGTCCATGACCCTGTCAACCTGCACAAGGCCTGAACTGGGTAGACTTATAGAGACTGAGTACCTCATTTCTAATAAATGACTTACTGATGTTGAAAACTTATCAGATGTTTAAATTCCTCTCCCTATCATCTCCTCTCTAACCCTTTTGGTATGTATTATAAGAAGCACTGGGTACAGGCCTGAGAGGGTTTCCTGTAACAAATAACACATAGGGAAACAAAATGTTTGCAATGCTTCTTAACATGGAAACATTATAAGGTATTTTCTAAGTCATAAGGGTCATTGGAAGGACTGGTGCTGAAACCGAAGCTCCAATACTTTGGCCACCTGATGCAAACAGCTGACTCATTGGAACAAACCCTGGTGCTGGGAAAGATTGAAGGCAAAAGGAGAAGGGATCAACAGAGGATGAAATGGTTAGATAGTATTACCGACTCAATGAACATGAATTTGAACAAATTCCAGGAGATAGTGGAGGCCAGAGGAGCTTGATGTGCAGTAGTCCATGGGGTCGCAAAGAGTCAGATACAACTTAGTGACTGAACAACAAAGGGTCAATCCACACATGAACATGAAACTTTGGATTAAGAGAGTAAGTCACAATTAGAATAATGATATCTTTGTCATGTTTTCTACCATTATTCTAAATAGCAGATGTCCATGTCTTTACTGGGCTTCCCAGGTGGCTCAGTGGTAAAGAAGTCTCCTGCCAGTGCAGGAGTCACAGGAGACACTGGTTGGATCCATGGGTTGGGAAGATTCCTTGGAGAAGGAAATGGCAACCCACTCCAGTATTCTTGCTGGGATAATTCCCATGGACAGAGGAGCCAGGTGGGCTACAGTCTATGTGGATCTCCGAGTTGGACACAACTGAGTGACTGAGCCCACACACATAGTCTTTACCAGCCAGTATATGCTATAATATCAAAAACAAGACAGCATAATTTATATTTTTAATATTCACCTTGTAATTTTTTAATGAGTGACACTAATTTGACCCTCATTAAGAAAGAAAGGAAAAAATTGCCTAATAATTATGATCTTTTGCAAGACACACTAAAAGCCTACTTTTCCTCTAAGACTGTTTTAGCCTTTCTGAGATAACACATTAATTAAAAGCACATGAAGAAAAACACTAAAAATACAGTTGTATTTTATAGAAAATCCTTTTTTCTCTAGTATTTTACTATGCAAAGTTCATATTTTTTTCTTAGGAAAATGTATATTTTATTATACAAGTAATTGGTGTAGCAGGACTTCCTCAATGGCTCAGTGGGTAACAAATCCACCTGCCATGCAGGAGACATGGGAGACATGGGTTAGATTACTGGATTGGGAAGATCCCCTGGAGAAGGAAACGGCAACCCTCTCCAGTATTCTTGCCTGAAAAATCCCATGGACAGAAGACCCTGAAGTCCAAAGGGTCACAAAGAGTCAGACACTACAGAGCAACTAAGCACAATTGATGTAGTGAATATCTAAAACCCCAAAAGCATTAAAAAAAAAAAAAAAACTGTAAAAGACATCCATTATTCCACCCCTCATGGGTAATCTGGAGAAGGAAATGGCAACCCATTCCACTATTCTTGCCTAGAGAATCCCAGGGACAGATGGAGGAACCTGGTGGGCTGCCATCTATGGGGTTGCACAGAGTCAGACACGGCTGAAACGACTTAGCAGTAACAGCAGCAGCATGGGTAACCAATGAAAGTAGTATCTTGGTTATTATTAAACTTTTCCCCAAATGTATATGTTGTTTTTCACATGTATAAAGATTCTATAAGAAAAATTGTATGCCCTGCTCTCTCTATATATTTTAATCAACAGTATACTAGTTCTCTACATCATAAAATGTGTTTGAACATGGTTTTGTGCCATTATTTATTTAATAATTTCCCATGTTGGATGTTTAAGTCACTTAAAAGTTATCACTATTATAAGTGATACTGTGAGGGACATCGGTATGCATCAACATTTGCCTACATCTCTGATTCATTCCTTAGTATAGATTCCTGGAGGTGGAATTGCTCTTTCAAGGATGATATTTGTAAGGTTCTGATGCATGTTTCTGGGTTGGTTTCCAGAAAGATTGCAGGGGTTTCTCCTGCCCTACACAGTATCATTAGAAAGGTTACTGTAAAAAAAAAAAAAACAAACAAACAAACCCCTTTCTGGTGCTAGTGACAAGTTCCCTTCCACCCAGAAGAGATCAAAGCAGATCACATAAAAATCTCCCTATCCTGACACTGATCAGAGTCAGGATATCTGCAATGCCTGGCTTTTGCCAGAAAAGCTTTGAACAGTTCATCTAAAACACTTTCTGTTAAAATGTCTGTATTCAACATTCTACTATGTACCTCTCCCTCTGCCTTGCCAAATACAGTGGCTTCATGGCATACAGAGCCCATGAAGGTGGGACTTGGGACAGCATAAAGGGTGAACAAACATTTCTCTCTAAGTTCTCTCACTCACTTGTCCATCCACGCACCTATCCATCTATTCAACCAACCTCTCCTTGTGGATGTGCATCACTCCGGATACAGGGAAGGATGAAACAAAATTCTAACCCTCACAAGCTCTCAATCTATATGGGAAGACAGCTCTCTAATTAACTTCTTTTTCTACTACATGAATAGATCATGTGTTTTTATTGGCTTGTGTTAATACAATCCTCTTTCACTAAATAGCTGGGGCAGCAAAGTGTCACTTATAAAGAGTTGAGCCCCAAGCTTGATGCACTTATTCCACATCCTCACACCAACTAAAAAAAGATAATGCTTCTACAACCATTCCACAGAGAGGGAAACCGCAGTTCAGAGTGAGCAAGCTGCCCAGGGTCACCACAAAAATCCCCTGTTGTGATGCTCCTCTCTCTGTGGCACCTGGTGATCATCACAACAGGAGCACCCCATGGAGCTCAAAGAAGCTCAAGACTCCTCCAGATTAATTCAGTTCCTTAAAATCAGCTTAGTGTCAGCTCCTGGGGTATGTGCCTTAGAGGTGCAGAGGTGGCATGTGTGAGCACGGACTGATGCCAGTTTCCAAGACAGAGTGCCTGGGTAGGGGAGGAGGAATGTGAGAGCTTCCCATGGGTCAAGGGACTACTGCAGATGAGAGCCAGGCTTATAGGTCTTGAAAGAAACCTCCTGTCAAGTTGCTGCCTAGGTGAAAATTCTGCAGGACTGGACTCCAGGGGCAGGAGCTGAGAAAAGCTGTCAAAAGAGAGGCAAGGAGCAGAAGAACTGCAGTTTGGCAGTCCTAGCAAGTAGTCTTTGTGACCTTAACAGTGGCCTTCATATTGAAACAGTGAAAGATGCCTTTGTCCTTGGCTTTCAACTTGGGTGCAGCAAAAAGCTGTAAAACCAGACCCAAGTAGAGAGCAGGGCTGTGCTTATGTTGGTGACTTGGGCTTCCCTTGTGGCTCAGGTGGTAGAGAACCTGCCTGCATACAGTGCAGGAGGCCCAGGTTTGATCCCTGGGTCAGCAATATCCCCTGGAGAAGAGAATTGACTAACCACTCAAGTATTCTTGCCTGGAGAAGTCCATGGACAGAGGAGCCTGGCAGGTTACTCAAAGAGTCAGACACAACTGAGTGACTAACACCTTTTTTTTTTTTTGCTGAGAGGACTACTTGGAACAATACAGGACTTAGGAATCAACACTAATGACTTTCTTCTTTCTCCATTTAAAAGCTCAGAAATACAAAGCTCAGAAAGATCAAGAAGCCTGCCCAAACCTCAAATGTCTTGGGGCTATGATGCGCTCATTGTGACTCATAGGAGTGAATGCTGTGCTTGAGATTGATCCTAAATATTACATCATTTCTTGAGAAGGAAACTAGTGCTAGTTCTTTATTTACTTCATTTATTCAATTATTACTTTATTCAAAAATATCAATTAAGTACTAGCTCCCTACCAGGCATGGCCCGGTCCTGGCTCTATGAAGGCCCGTTCATTGGGTCTGGACCTAAGGAAGTCTAGGCCTGAGTGGAAACACCTTCGTGTGGATGCAGCATGTTATTTATATTATTATGCTGCACTAAGTCATGTCTGACTCTTTGAGACCATATGGACTGTAATCTACCATGCTCCTCTGTCCATGGGATTTTCCAGGCAAAAATACTAGAGTGGGTTGCCATGCCCTTCTCCAGGGGATCTTTCCAATCCCAGGATGGAACCCATGTCTCCTGCATTGCCTGTACTGGCAGGCAAATTATTTAGCACTGAGCCACCTGTAGCACATTAACTGGCATTTTCTGTGGCAATAAATGTGAAAGTGAAAGTCACTCAGTTGTGGCTGACTCTTTGTGACCCCATGGACTATACAGTCCATGGAATTCTCCAGGTCAGAATACTGGAGTGAGTAGCCTTTCTCTTCTCCAGGGAATCTTCCCAGCCCAGGGATTGAACCGGGGTCTCCCACATTGCAGGTGGATTCTTTACCAGCTGAGACACAAGGGAAGCCCAAGAATACTGGAGTGGATAGCTTCTCCCTTCTCCATCAGTTCTTCCCTACCTGGGAATCGAACTGGGACCTCCTGCATTGCAGGCGGCTTCTTTACTGACTGAGCTCTTAGGGAACAGGAACCCATTATTTTAGAATAAATGTTAATATTGTAACAAAAATTGTATGTGGTTCGGCTCCAAGAAAATCACAAAACAGCAATAAAGAAATGCTCACATTCTACCTTTAGTTGTTATTAGTCCACTATGGTATTATTTTCAGCCTTAGATATAAGCTTCAACCATATAAGGTAGGTCAAGCATATTAGCTTCAACCACATAAGGCAGGTAGGTAAAAATGGTTAAATAGCAATCTCAAATTATTCATCCCAAGTCATTGGGCTGAGACATTCAGAACCCTGAGACATTCCTGTAATATCTCCTAGGACAGAACAGCAAAGCTGGGCCACAACTCCTCATCTTCAAGGTGGTAAGTGTGGAGTTCTTCAAGGTTAGGCCACCTCACATGTTACAGACAAAGAGGAGCTCCGACCTGAACTCATCCTCTTACAGAACAAAGGGAAGGACAGGGGGTTGGCTAGAAGTTGTGCCAACTTCCATCACCTTATTAAAGGATAGGATTAATAATCACTGGCACCTCTACCTACACACTTAAAATGGTAGAACCCTCATCGATTCCTCTGGGAGTTTTCTCCACAGTCAGCCTGTCCATCAGTGCCTTTGTTTGTTTGTTTGTTTTTTGTTTTTGGATAACTAAAGCTTATACTTCTACCAAATTAAAAATAAAACATTTTTGGATGAGCCCAGCCCAGCTCAGTCCTCAGCAATGACTTAACAACATCCCTGAGTTGATTCTGATTCTGCCCAACATCAGTTATGCTGCAGGCTTATCAGAGCATGGCTAGGCACATTTACATGAAACACTAAAAAAAGGTTTAAAATGACTTCATCTAGGGGTTTCTCTTTGTTAGCTTGCAGTATCAGACTACCTTGATGGGACACAGTCCCTGGGGTGAGCTTTATAATAGTGGAGAACTTAAGGGTACAGAACCTCTAGTTTCCAAGTGGTCCGACTTGGCTTAACCAGGATAGGTGCCCTTGGAAAATTATTCTCAGACTTACAGAGTCCACAAAATTTACAATGTATATTTTTTGTACATGCTGAAGTCCTCCATGTTGTCGGTGTAGTTGCAGCCAGATTAAAATGATGTAACATATTTGTCATGCACTTTTTCCTCCAGAAAAAGAGAAGGAAAGGGAACTAAGCTTAAATTTGGAAGGTCTAGGGCATGAAAAATTGTGTGGGCCTCCATGGACCTTCTCCAATATATTGCTTCATTGGAAGTCTTAATGATCACAACCCTGCAAGAAGGTTACAAGGGAGCCAAGGACTGTGGAATCAGCCCACCTGCATCTAGCAGATTTAATTATTGTTTCTCTTTATAAATGTTCCTATAAAGAAATGTGCCTGGACACACAGACACCCCAAGACTCATACCACAGTCAGCAAAGCTCCCCATCAATTTGTTCTGTTATTTACTTCCTCTAGCCCCTTCTGGACTGTCCACCACTTCATGCTAGCTGCCTCACAGCCCAGCACTGAGTCTCAGCTCCAGAATATCCTATTCCTCCAGAAAAGCATCTCTGAATAATCCCCATCCCAGCCATACTTCCCTAGATTGAGTGGTATTCCCATAGCATCCTCTGATCAGTTCTGCAGGCACTATAATATGACTTTATAAGGATTCTTTACAGTACTCTCTTCAAAGTCCTTGGGGACTGGGATGATCTGTTACTTTTGTATCATCAGCATCCATCTCAAATTGGCATATTGTTGGAACACAATAGAAATACAAATTTTGGGGTATATATTTATTTTTTATGCTTTTATTTTTTCGTTTTATTTTGTTAATGGAGTATAATTGCTTTACAATGTTGTGTTAGTTTCTGCTGTACAGCAAAGTGAATCAGCTATACATACACATGTTATATAAGTATAAAGTCTTTTTTGGACTTCTTTCCCATTTAGGTTACCACAGAGCATTGAGTAAAGCTCTCTGTACTATATACAGTATGTTCTCATTAGTTATCTATTTTATGTTGTTGTTGTTGTTTAGTCACTAAGTCATGTCCAATTCTTTGCAACCCTATGGACTATAGTCCACCAGGCTTCTCTGTCCATGGGATTCTCTAGGTAAGAATACTGGAGTGGCTTGCCATGCCCATCTCCAGGAGATCTTCCCAACCCAGGAATCGAATCCACATCCCTTATATCTCCTGCATTGGTAGACAGGTTCTTTATTACTAGTACCACCCGGGAAGCCTCTCTATTTTATACATAATATCAATAATGTGTATATGTCAATCCCCATCTTCTAATCCATCCTGCCTCCCCTCTTCCCAAATGCAAATTTTAGAAGAAAGTATGTGTTATGGTTAATTTTATGTGCTAACTTGCCTGGGCCACAATGCATCCAGATACCTGGCTAAACATTATATCTGGCTGTGTCTGTGAGGGTGTTTCCAGATAAGATTTGGATTTGAATTGGGGATGAAGTAAAACAGAGGGTGCACAACATCCCCTCGGTTGAGAGAACAGCTGGGACACTGGTCTTCTGCCCTGAAACTGGCACTCACTCTACCAACTTTTCTGGTCTTTGGCTTACACACAGAAAACTTTGGGACTTTTCTGCTTTCATAATCACGTGAGCCAATTTCTTATAATAAAACTTGATAGATAAGCTCCATTTGCCTCGGTTTTTCTGGAGAGCTAACACAATATGAGTGGAAAATATAGCAACAACAACAACAAATCCCTGACAATTCATTTTGTGGGGAGGGAGACCTGAAATCCCCTCCCATGCATGAGTTCCTGACCTCACCCGGCAGCAGCCTCCCTTCAATTATCCACTGCTCTGCCCCAACTATAAGTCTGGCACAATGTAAGCACAAGAAGGGTTAGCACTGAGGCCACTGAGGATGAGGCTTGAGTGATGAAGAAAGTCCACTGGAAATAGAATCTGATCTATGGCAGGCCCACTGCTTTCTCCTGGGATAGGGTCTGAATCATGTGAATTGACTTGAGATTTTATACTTGTGGCTCTTATGGGGTTTGACAGGGAGAACCTGATCTTTGGAGGGAACATTAGAGCTGCATCTACTCATTCATTCCATGGACAAGTCTATTCTCCTGTGTGCTATGAGTAGTTCAAAGCTCCATTCTTATGGATACAGACAGTAAGTACACATCCGAGTAATATCGCCAGTGCTTCTAAGGGTCACCAAGGGCTATATATATAGCCCTACATATATAGTGCATCTTCCTTATCAATTTCTCTGTTGATGGACATTTAGGTTGCTTCCATGTTCTGGTTATTGTAAATAGGGCTGCAATGAACATTGGGGAATATTTTGGAATTATGATTTTCATATATATTATGGAGAAGGCAATGGCACCCCACTCCAGTACTCTTGCCTGGCAAATCCCATGGACGGAGGAGCCTGGTAGGCTGCAGTCCATGGGGTCGCTAAGAGTCAGACACGACTAAGTGACTTCACTTTGACTTTTCACTTTCATGCATTGGAGAAGGAAATGGCAACCCACTCCAGTGTTCTTGCCTGGAGAATCCCAGGGATGGGGGAGCCTGGTGGGCTGCCATCTATGGGGTTGCACAGAGTCGGACACGACTGAAGTGACTTAGCATATATATACACCTGATTTGATTTGCTCTATAGTAGTAACTAATACAGCACTGTAAAGCAGCAGCAGCTGCTGCTGCTAAGTCACTTCTGCAGTGTCCGATTCTGTGTGACCCCATAAACGGCAGCCTACCAGGCTCCCCTGTCCCTGGAATTTTCCCGGCAAGAGTCCTGGAGTGGGTTGTCATTTCCTTCTCCATTGTAAAACTACTCTACTCCAATAAATTTTTTAGAAAATAAAGGGGAACTCCTCAGGTGGAGTCTCTCTGATGAGAGGATATGGGCATGTGACATTGTTATGGTCACTGACTTGGAATTTGTCTAAATGAGACGGAAAGATTTGAACAGAGAGATGACATGACATGACTGAATTGAAAGAGATTCCTGGTTTCTGTTCTGGAACAGTGTGAAGAGCCTCCTGGGCAAGAACAAAGGTTTGTTATGAGGCCTCTGTCAAATGTGGCTGGACCACGGTGAGGGGGTTGCCAGAGAAGATCTCCATGAAGGCGGCAGGCTTGGCTGCAGACTGGGAGAGGAAACGAAGAATTCAGAATGGTTTTGAGAGTGATGATAGCAGAGGTCCGTAAGTGCTGGGATCCAGAGCTCAGCTCTGGGGAGGATGACTCTGAAATACTGTCTGACAATGAAGGGAGATATTGGCTACATGGCTGGACATATGGTCTGGAGAAAGGAGCAAGATTACAGTCGGGAGTCACTCACACAGAAGAAGGAGGCCTGAGTCTGTGTAGGAAGAGAGCATATGGGGGAAAGGAGGGTGAGGCCCAAGCCCGAGGCAGTTAGGGAGATCCAGCCCAGGACATGCAGACAGGAAAATAATCTCTTATCGAGACCTGCATTTCCCCCACTTGAAAAGTTGGCAACTTGATCTGGGGGTTCCACACACAGCATTGAGTGCCTGCTGTGTTCCAGGTCTTTATTCATGTTGGGGATGCATGCCTCTGCCCTCCATGAGAGTGGAGCTCCCATCCATAAGGGTGGATCCAAAGGGAAGTGGTTCTATTGATGTGAGTGCATTAGTGCAAGCAGGGGCACTTACCTCACCTGGCTGTCAGGGGACACTGAGGAGGGTGCTGAAATGGAATGATGAACGGGCAATCCCCAGGCCCACAGTGGAGGCCATAGCAGGGTGGGAAGGATGTTCCAGAAGGGACAGAAGCATGAAACATCCTGGATGTTTTTGCCAATGCAGAAGATTCTCCAGCCCACCCTCCAACAGGCCCCGGTGTCTGTCTCCCAATGTAGCACATTCTTTTCTTGCTGAAGACACAAAGGCCGTAATCTCCACATTCATTCATTCAGAAATAAATGAATTACCTCTACTATGTGCCAGTCCTTTAGGAACTGATCTGTTGGACTATGAGTGATAAACATGATAGCCATAGGTCCTGTGAAGCAAACAAAACACAGAAATATGAAAAGGGGCTATGAGTGTCTGCTGGTCAGGAAAACAAATTTGGGAAGAGGACAGTTGAGCTTGATGGTCATGTCTGTCTGGAAGGAGAAACAGGGCCAAGCCATGAGGCATCCCAAGAACCACCAAGTTAGCCAGGGAAGGAATGGATGGTTCAGACTGAGTCAAAGTGTTCACAGGAAGACAGCATACTGGACTTTGCTAAAAAGTTGAGTTTTATTCCAAGTGGAAGGAAAGCCATTGCTCAAAGTATTGAGCAAGGGAAAACATCACTGGTTGCTGAGTGGAGAATAACTTTCGGAGGAGAAGCATATAGCTGGGAGTCTCTGTGGTCTGGGTGAATGGTGGCCTGGATATATCTGGAGTTGTATTTGGGATGGTGAGAAATGGTTGGATCCAGGTTGTGGTTTAGAGGTAGAGACCACAGCCTTGTTAGGGCTTGCATCTGAAAAGCAAAGGAAAGGACAGGCTCAAGAATAATTCCTAGGATTTTGCAGTAAGCTATTGGGTGATACTCCACAGACAAAGGAAAGACTTTCCTACATCCTTTGTTCCTCAACATTGGATGCCACATAGAGGTCACTCCGACTGAAATTCCCCAAGGACATGGCCTCCTCAACCACAGTAACTCTGCTTGGATGCATCCAGCAATGGTTTTCATTGCCCAACCAGTTTGTCCTGGCAGCCTGCTCTTTGAGCACAGGAGGCTTGCAGAGTGGATGCCCAGTTGCACTGCCAAATGGATTTACAGAAACGAGGCCCCTCCGGGAACTGTTCCAAATTCTCATCTTTTAATTTATTTGTTTGCCTCTTAATTCTGCTGCAGAAGCCAGCAGAGGGCCTAGCACACATGATCAAGTAGTCTCCCTTGTAGCATTTCATTTATTGCATCTGAGAAAGTGACAGCACAGGGGTCATGTGCCAGCAGAGGTGCATATTTTCCCTCTGCATTGAAGCACATTCAGATGATGTCACATCAAACACTCAAGTATGTCTTGGAGGACTAGTGTGTACTCAGAGCTGAGCTGAATTCAAAATGTTCCTGTTGTCGTAATAGCTCTGGGATCTTGGCCAAGTTACCAATCTTTCTGGGTCTTCTTTTCCCCTTTTTGTTAAAGAGTTCTTACCTCAAAAATATTATGACTATCTCCAAAGGTGGTTGTGGCTATTGCTCCTCCATGACTTTATTTTGTAGGGTAATGAAAAGATGCCCTTAAGCAGGGAGCACAGGGCCAGATGTGGAGTAAATATCCCATCACCGTGAGCTCTTCTCCTGTGAGGTGGGACCTGCTCTGGGGTGTCAAGTTGTGTGCACTTGTCAAGTAGGTGCTTTGGGTATGTGACTCTATCGAGTAGTTTAGGGAAGGTCCCTGGGGTTTCTTTTGGAAGCTATTTCAATGCTATATATGAGAGGTCACAATGTTCTGTGCTTAGTCACTCAGTGGTGTCCAACTCTTTGTGACCCTATGTACTGTAGCCCCCCAGGCTCCTCTGTCCATGGGGATTTTCCAGGCAAAAATACTGGAGTGGGTTACCATGCCCTTATCCAGGGGATCTTCACAACCCAGAGATCAAACCCAGGTTTCCCACATTGCAGGCAGATTCTTTACCATCTGATCCACCAGGGAAGCCCAACTGATGCTGAGGCTGAAACCCCAATACTCTGGTCACCTGATGCAAAGAACTGACTCATTTGAAAAGACCCTGATTCTGAGAAAGATTGAAGGCGGGAAGAGAAGGGGACGACAGAGGATGAGATGGATGGCATCACTGACTTGATGGACATGAGTTTGAATAAGCTCCAGAAGTTGGTGATGGACAGAAAAGCCTGGCGGGCTGCAGTCCATGGGGTCAAAAAGAGTTGGACACAACTGAGTGACTGAACTGACTGACTGGGGCTTTTCTTTTGCCAAGTTCAGGCTGGGACATCCTGGATTTGCATGCCATCAGTGGACTGTCCTTTAGGCACAGACTGTATTTCTGCTCAATGCTTCTAATCCATATTCAGCCGATGAACTTGTGAGACAGAAGTAGCCTTATTTCCTTTGTTAGAATTGGTGTCAAATAAGGTCAATGACTCACAAAACATTGGTAAAATGAGATAACAATATCTGTCCTGGAGAGTTATGCTGAGCAGCTTGAAGTGCATGGCACAGTACCTGTCATATTCAGTTCAGTTCATTTCTGTCACTCAGTCGTGTGCAACTCTATGAGACCCCATAGACTGCAGCACACTAGGCCTCCCTGTCCATTACCAACCTCTGGAGTTTACTCAAACTCATCTCCATTGAGTCCGTGATGCCATCCAACCATCTAATCCTCTGTTGTTCTTCAAGCTTTCCCAGCATTAGGGTCTCTTCCAATGACTCAGCTCTTTGCATCAGGTGGCCAAATTATTGGAGTTTCTGCTTCAACATCAGTCCTTCCAATGAATACTCAGGACGGATCTCCTTTAGTATGGGCTGGTTGGATCTCCTTGCTGTCCAAGGGACTCTGAAGAGTCTTCTCCAACACCACAGTTCAAAAACATCAATTCTTCAGCACTCAGCTTTCTTTATAGTCCAACTCTCACATCCATACATGACTACTGGAAAAACCATAGCTTTCACTAGATGGACCTTTGCTGGCAAAGTAATGTCTCTGCTTTTTAATGTGCTGTATAGAAATGGCAACCCACTCCAGTGTTCTTGCCTTGAGAATCCCAGGGACAGGGGAGCCTGGTGGGCTGCTGTCTATGGGGTCGCACAGAGTGACTTAGCAGCAACAGCAGCAGACTGGTCATAGTTTTTCTTCCAAGGAGCAAGTGTCTTTTAATTTCATGGCTGCAGTCACCATCTGCAGTTATTTTGGAGTCCCCCAAAATGAAGTCAGCCACTGTTTCCACTGTTTCCTCATCTATTTGCTATGAAGTGATGGGACCAGATGACATGATCTTAGTTTTCTGAATATTGAGCTTTAAACTAACTTTGACACTCTCCTCTTAGTAAGTGCTCAATTTAATGAAAGAAAGATATATCGGTTCAATTCAGTCTGCAGTGGAGGGAGATATTGACGGTAATGTCTCTGCTTTTTAATACGCTGTCTAGGTTGGTCATAGCTTTTCTTTCAAGAAGCAAGAGTCTTTTAATTTCATGGCTGCAATCACCATCTGTGGTGATTTTGGAGCCCAAGAAAATAAAGTCTCTCACTGCTTCCTTTGTTTCCCCATCTATTTGCCATGAAGTGATGGGACCGGATGCCATAATCTTAGTTTTCTGAACGTTGAGTTTTAAGCCAACACTTTCACTCTCCTCTTTCACTTTCATCAAGAGGCTCTTTAGTTCTTCATTGCTTTCTGCCATAAGGGTTGTGTCACCTGCATATCTGAGGTTATTGATATTTCTCCCAGCAATCTTGATTCCAGCTTGTATTTCATCCAGCCCAGCATTTCACATGGTGTACTCTGAATATAAGTTAAACAAGCAAGGTGACAATATGCAGCCTTGATGTATTCCTTTTCCTATTTGGAACCAGTGTGTTGTTCCACGTCCAGTTCTAACTGTTGCTTCCTGACCTGCATACAGATTTCTCAGGAGGCAGGTCAGGTGGTCTGGTATTCCCATCTCTTGAAGACTTTTCCACAGTTTGTTGTCATCCACACAGTCGAAGGCTTTGGCATAGTCAATAAAGCAGAAATAGATGTTTTTCTGGAACTCTCTTGCTTTTTGATGATCCAGCGGATGTTTGGCAATTTGATCTCTGGTTCCTCTGCCTTTTCTAAATCCAGCTTGAACATCTGGAAGTTCACAGTTCACTTACTGTTGAAGCCTGGCTTGGAGAATTTTGAGCATTACTTTGCTAGTGTGTGAGATGAATGCAATTGTGCAGTAGTTTGAGCATTCTTTGGCATTGCCTTTCTTTGGAATTGGAATGAAAACTGACTTTTTCCAGTGCTTTGGCCACTGCTGAGTTTTCCAAATTTTCTGTCATATTGAGTGCAGCACTTTCACTGCATCATCTTTTAGGATTTGAATTAGTTTAGCTGGAATTCCATCACCTCCACTAGCTTTGTCCATAGTGATGCTTCCTATGGACCACTTGACTTTACATTCCAGGATGTCTGGCTCTAGGTGAGTGATCACACCATTGTGGTTATCTGGGTCTTGAATATCTTTTGTGTATAGTTCTTCTGTGTATTCTTGCCAGCTCTTCTTAATCTCTTCTGCTTCTGTTAGGTCTCTCTCTATATACATACATGGAAAATGAAATATTGGGATTGGCTGATTTTTTAGAGGTAGAGATTATTCATTACTTCTGCTTAGGGAACTGGGCACTTGGTTCACTTCACTAAAAGTCAATCAGATGCTATTAATACTTCACAGAACAATGAGTGGTGACTCAGTAAAGCCAAGTACTTTACCCAAGGTCCCAGAGTCTGTCAGCAGGACAGCTGGGATTTGAGCCCCACTGTGGCTCCAAAGTACCTTCCTGTTACTCTTTCCATCTGGCTGTGTTGTCATCAGGAGAGGCTAAGCTCTTGGGGCCTGACTGTGAGCGTCAGCACTGAGGCATGGGGAGAGGACTCTGTGTGAAGCTGAGGGAGTTGGATTTTAGGCAAGAACACAGGTTGGAATGAGGTTAGTGTTTTCAAGCTGGACAGTGGGCCAGATGCAGGGAAGGTGGAAACCGACCAGGAGCAGGATACTCTGTGGAGCCCAAGTTCAAGCATTCAGACTGATGGCAGTCCACCAGCCCCCAATTCCACCATGGCAGGAGTGGTAGAACAGGGAAAGGGAAAATCTGGGAAAACAAAAGGAAATATTTCTGATTTGGATGAGTTGGATTTGAAATGTCTGTGAGGCAGCCTAGTGGATTGGTGAGCATCAGTTGAGGACGGGGTGTGAAGCTCCAGAGAAGGGCTGGACTGGTCATTATCTGCGATCTGTCTATACAATAGGTGAGGACATGGATCCTGGAGCCTCTGCCTGAGATCAGGTACTCCTCAGCACGTGCCTGGGAAAAGATTCCCAAGTCCTTGGAGAAAAACAGGGATTGTGATCATTCAAGGAATTAATGAGGTTGTTCCAGAGAATCTCTCTGATAGTGCCTGGCACATGTAATACAGATTTAAGAAAAAGTATGGGTGAAATCTGGGCTCAGGAGAGAATGTCACATGCGTGATCTCCAAATTTAGTGATATCTTGTCTCTTCAGATATAATTAAATATAACATCTACGCCAAAACTGTTTTCAACCAAGGCTCTTTGATTTAGACTGAATTTCTATGTTTTGGGTATTTACAGACTTTAAATATAGCTCATATCTCTGAAGAAGACAGATGAGTCAGCTGTGTGGGTTGAAGGGTCTGACTGGAAATCAGTTTCTTGTTTAGTCAGGGTGTTGTAAAATTTATAATCCAGACCAAGACATGTCTGAGAGTGAATGAGGACAGGGCACTATTATTAACGATATAGAGAGAGCAGGTGTCAAGCTGGGGTACCCTTGGACATGGAGACACTCTTGTGTTAAAGGGAAGTCATCCTGAGAAGAGTGTGCTGCTATGGACAGCTTAGGAAATGTCCCAGGTTAACAGGGCAGGTTGGAGGTTTAGCTGCTGTCCGATGTTCTAGCCCCATTTCACATTCCTCTCCCCTACTGTCCCTCCAACTCACTCCCACCCCAATAATTTTCTGCATGGCTGTTATCACAACAGTTAGCTAATTCTTTCTCTGTTTCACTTAAAAATGAGATCCACACAGACAATAACTGGTCTGCCCTGTTCTCAGCTATATCCCCAGCACCTAGGACCAGCAGTGCCTGGAACACTATAGCCACTCAAGAAACATGAAGAAGTAGAGTAGGCATGACTTCAAGCTGATCATGTGGGTATCCTCTGTTTTGAAGTTTTATTGGATCGAATCTGTCTATTCTGTTCCTGATTTGGGGGAGTTTATTTGTCTGTCTGAAGCCAATGGCCAATTAAAGAAATGTGTGTGCTTTCCATGAAAAGAGCTCATTGAGTACCACCTGAAATACCCTGCCTGCCCTCTCCACTTCTGCTCCCAGCTAACTGCTCAGGTTTCACCACTCCCAGATGGCCCTTGCTGCTGTCCCAGAGCATGGCCCCTCTCCCCCTATACTGTGGTTGCCCACTTCAGTTCAGGATTGCTTCCCCTGTAGTCTGTGCATCACACTCACAGCAATATCTAGCACAAGGCAGCACTCAGGCTGCTCAGTGGGTGTAGGAATGATGGGGAGGGGCCCCTGAGTGTACCAGTGGCTGAAGATCCTGAAAGAGGGGCTTGGTGAGGAAAAGCCTACCCCACAGGGCACCACTCGGGCTTCCATCAGCTGCAGATGCCAAATGCTAATGGTGGAGGAAATTTATTCTGAATAAAAAGGTGGTTAGCATTCGGCAAACATTTTCTATCTCAGACACACACAGAGTAGTTTTGATGAAATGTGTTGGTTTACAGAACCTTTGGTATTCTGCACATTCACTGAAATGCATTTGGACTTAACTCTGCCTTGGAGGACTGTTGTGGAGGAATGTAATCAAATCACTTGTGCACTCAATATTGCTTTCCTATGGATTATTTGGATGTGGCTCTAATAAAAATACTTGCTTTTTTTCCCCCTCTCCAGCAAATCATTTCTACGTGCAGCCATGAAATGTTGTTGCACTCCTACTTTATTGCAGATTTAAATTACTTGCATTATTTTGTTGGACAGTGGCTCCCCGAAGCACAATGAATCAAATCATTAATTACTGCTCGAGTGTGTGATCCACTGGCAAACATTAAACTCCACTCAGGAGCTCATTTCATGATGATGGCTTCTGAGTCAGTCCCCTGAGGCCCGGACCAGATGGGAACTTCCGGACAAGATGTTACCATTTGCTCTTCTGGTGCTTCAGTGGCAAACACTGCATCACTAATGACCACCTGGCACCCTAAGGTTGCTGATCTTGTTGGCATTGGCACTTTTTTCATCCTCCATTCAGTGGGCCTGGAAAAAGTGCTGTGGCACCTGCATTTCCCCACAGCAGCCTCCTGCTTTGCACTCCATACATCCTTTAGTGACTACAAAGAGAAGGAGCTTTATAAAACGCAAATACAGTCACTCTCTTTACGTTGAAAAATGCTTTAAGACCTTTCCATTGTCATTCAAGGTAAATGAAATCTTCTCAACTGCAATCTGACATGGTCTGTTTTTTCCTACCACTCTGGCTTCCCTCCCTGCCCCATGTTGCTTGCCATACTGGCCTTCTGGTGTCTCCCCTGTGTTTTCATATCTATGGACAGTCCCCCAGCCTCGGCTACTCTCCGTGTAATGGACTTGCAGCTATGGCATCCACATCAGACTACTCAGGAATTTTTGATCAGACCTCTGACTGGGTGATTTCCCAGCACCCTCTGGTTCCCAGGACCCATCCCACCATGCAGCCTGGAAGGCATCCCTCTGTGTTATAAATGGAAGGTAAATTCTCCCTTGTGGGGTCACTGAGCACCACTTCAATTCAGTTCAGTCACTCAGTCGTGTCCAACTCTTTGTGACCCCATGAATAGCAGCATGCCAGACCTCCCTGTCCAACACCAACTCCTGGAGTTCACTCAGACTCACGTCCATCGAATCAGTGATGCCATCCAGCCATCTCATCCTCTGTCATCCCCTTCTCCTCCTGCCCCCAATCCCTCCCAGCATCAGAGTCTTTTCCAATGAGTCAACTCTTCGCATGAGGTGGCCAAAGTACTGGAGTTTCAGCTGTAGCATCATTCCTTCCAAAGAAATCCCAGGGCTGATCACCTTCAGAATGGACTGGTTGGATCTCCTTGCAGTCCAAGGGACTCTCAAGAGTCTTCTCCAACACCACAGTTCAAAAGTATTAATTCTTCGGCGCTCAGCCTTCCTCACAGTCCAACTCTCACATCCATACATGACCACTGGAAAAACCATAGCCTTGACTAGACGGACCTTTGTGGGCAAAGTGATGTCTCTGCTTTTGAATATGCTATCTAGGTTGGTCATAACTTTCCTTCCAAGGAGTAAGCGTCTTTTAATTTTATGGCTGCAGTCACCATCTGCAGTGATTTTGGAGCCCCAAAAAATAAAGTCTGACACTGTTTTCACTGTTTCCCCATCTCTTTCCCATGACGTGATGGGACCAGATGCCATGATCTTCATTTCTGAATGTTGAGCTTTAAGCCAATTTTTTCACTCTCCTCTTCCACTTTCATCAAGAGGCTTTTTAGTTCCTCTTCACTTTCTGCCATAAGGTTGGTGTCATCTGCATATCTGAGGTTATTGATATTTCTCCTGGTAATCTTGATTCCAGTGTGTGTTTCTTACAGTCCAGCATTTCTCATGATGTACTCTGCATATAAGTTAAATAAGCAGGGTGACATTATGCAGCCTTGATGAACTCCTTTTCCTATTTGGAACCAGTCTGTTGTTCCATGTCCAGTTCTAACTGTTGCTTCCTGACCTGCATACAGATTTCTCAAGAGGCAGGTCAGGTGGTCTGGTATTCCCATCTCTTGAAGAATTTTCCACAGTTTATTGTGATCCACACAGTCAAAGGCTTTGGCATAGTCAATAAAGCAGAAATAGATGTTTTTTCTGGAACTCTCTTGCTTTTTCCATGATCCAGCGGATGTTGGCAATTTGATCTCTGGTTCCTTTGCTTTTTCTAAAACCAGCTTGAACATTTGGAAGTTCACGGTTCATGTATTGCTGAAGCCTGGCTTGGAGAATTTTGAGCATTACTTTACTAGCATGTGGGATGAGTGCAGTTGTGCGGTAGTTTGAGCATTCTTTGGCATTGTCTTTCTTTTGGATTGGGATGAAAACTGACCTTTTCCAGTCCTATGGCCACTGCTGAGTTTTCCAAATTTACTGGCATATTGAGTGCAGCATTTTCATAGCATCATCTTTCAGGATTTGAAATAGCTCAACCTGAATTCCATCACCTCCACTAGCTTTGTTTGTAGTGATACTTTCTAAGGCCCACTTGACTTCACATTCCAGGATGTCTGAGCCATAGAAAAGCACAAGTAATAGAAAAAGAGGTTGGTGGCCACATGGGAGGAACACCAGGGAATTGTACTCAATTATGTAGGTGAGGGGCTGAGAGTGAGGACCTACAGGCAAATCAGGGGTGGAGAACACACTGAGAAGCATGAGGCTCACAGACAGAGGCAAGCAAGAGGGGGAAACTGTGGAGGGGCCAGCTCAGCATCATGATGCCTGTGCAGGGAGTACTGCCCTTATGTGGGGGTGCTGAGACAGCAGGAAAGTGGAAAGCGTTTCAAATTTACAACAAAATCCTCACATGCACACAAGTACAGCAGCTGGCTCCAGGAGAGGCAGAGGCAGAGTGGAGAGGCACTGGGGTAGAGTACTACCATCACCCTCCAGGTGAGGCTGCAAGGAAGCCCGGCTCTGTGGGGCCAGACCCTTTCACAACCCAGGAGGCAGGAAATACAGATTCACTGCGGAATCTTCCTGGATTTCTCCTCGACGTTTTAGTGTTGTAGCAAAAACTGAGTTTTTTTCATGTAGTTTGCTTTGCAAATGTATTTTCATAATTGCTGTGTTCTAAACAAAATCCTTCTACCTGTCAGATGTGGCCCACAGGCCACCAGTGTTGATTTCCTCTGGTTTGGATGTGGACAGTGGATGAGAGAAGCAGATTTTGTTATAGGAAAAATGGGGCATGAGATGATGGTTATGTTCTAGGTCTCAGGCAAGTTCCTGGGATGACCAAGTGAGGGTCCTTAGCTGTGAGCAGGAAAGAATTCAAGAGTGAGTCATAATAAAATGAAAGCAGGTTTTTTAGAGAGATACACACTCAGACAGAGTATGGACTGTCTCAAAAGGCGAGAGAGGTCCCAGGGTATGGAGGTGGTTAGTTCCTAGTCAAAGAATGGGAGGATTATTCCAACTGTCTTGGAGAGGGTGGAAAAGTTTAACAATTGGGACAACACTGATGTTTTGGCCCTGAAACTGTCATGCAGCTTGTGGGTGTGTCATTAATTAATGTAATGCAGTGAGTGTATACTGAGGCTCAAGGTCCACTGGAGATCGAATCTTCTGCCATCTTGGGCCTGGTCGGTTCTAACTGGTTTTTGTTGTAACCTGTTCTCAGCAGTTGTGTCATCCTTTTAACAATTGCCCCCTGTACCCTTCCTTCCTGTCTCAATTGTTTATAGTCATCAGCCTCAAGAAGAGGCACACACCTCTCTGGGTGAATTCTGGCTTTGAGTTGGAATGGAAGCAGGTAGACAGTGGTATGGAGGCAGGTGACCACACCCAGTCCACGCCCCCCATCCCGCTGGGCATACACGTGGCTGGCCACATTTCCCAGAGGCCCTGGACGTGTGGTGTGGCCACAGCATTGAGTTTTGGCCAGTTGACTCCGATGGGAGGGAAATATGTCATCACTTTGCACTCCAGCCCATAGAAATCTCTCCCTCTGTTCTCATCCTCTCTTCTTTGTCTGTTTCATGGCGGGGGGCGGGTGCGGGGTGGGGGGCATAGAGAGTGACCTTAGAAGCCATAGGATTAAGAGAGCAGAACCTCTGTCAACCTAGGTCTCTAAATAACTTGGTGAATCTCCGCATGCTCCACCCCGCCTCTCACCAAGAATGTTTTACATGAGCAAAAACCAAACCTCTATTGTGGTGAGCTGCTGGGATTTTAGAATTTACCTACAGCATGTCATATTACCCTAGCTAATACAGCAGGGCTGCGTCCAGAGTGAAAGCCTAGAATATGCCTGTCCCTCGGGACAAGTGAGACCACGTACCGCAGAGGGACTGAGCCTGCCTCAGGTCCCCTCTCATATGAGCAGGGAGAAATGAGGCCCCTCCAGGTCTCACTTGGTCTGCAGCCCTGACTGTCCGTTGGTCTTGGCATTGTTTGCTGCTCTCCTGATAGACAAAGGAGAAAACTTTTATTTTTAAAATTATAGTTTAATTTATATTCTGAAGAGTTCACAGAGCAGGAGCCTTCATGTGTGTTTTTGTTTGTGTAGGAGTTGCACTTAATCTGAGAGGAAATACACCCAGCCGACAGGAAAGGGAGCCTGGGGGCAGGAGTGAAAGTCTTTGTTCCGTTTATATTCTCTATGTCAGTGTAATTTGATTTTTAAAAATGAGCACACATGCTATTTTTTAATTCAAAAAAAGGGGGAGGAGAAATGGAAAGAAGAAAGATAAGAAAGATAATTAAGGGGAAGAAAAAGAGAAAGAAAAGAAGTAAAAAAGGAAATGATGAGAGATGAGAGATGTTGAGGGTGTCCTTTGCAGGGGCAGGGCTGGGGGAGGACAGAGAGCAGAAAGATCCAGCAGCCTCTCAAGACAAGTCTGGAGCCTTCTGCCCTCTGCAGGGCTTTGGAATCACTCAAAGCTGCAATAAATTGGTAATTGCTCTGCTTCTTTCTTTAACAGCTTTTCATTTTTAAGTATTAGGGACCCCTTGTTTAAAGTCACAGCTATCCAGGGGTGAGAAGCGCCTCTCCAGTTTGCAGGGCAGGAACCACGGCACTTGGCACCACTGTGGCCATCAGGGTTGGGTGATGAATCAAAGAAATATGAGACATCCCAGCCACAGGTATGGCCCCATTCTGAAAGCACAAGAATCATTGGGCTCTAGGCCATTTTCCACATTAAACCCTGTATTCACTCTTTGCCAAAGCCATTTGACAATCAAGGAAACCACACTTCAGATGTTTAAGGCTCTCTGTTGTGCCCCTGCATAAAGGGATGTGTTGCATTTACACAAAAGCAGCAACTCTCACGTTATCTGCACCACTCCTCCCCTTCCTGCCTTGGTGGTGCAGCATCTTTAGACATTGGTGCTGGCTGTACCTTCTGCGTGTGAGTTGTTAAACCTGCTTCAAGGCGAAGGAAGGAAGAAATAGTGTGGAGTGTGACAGACTTCTCGGTTAAATATAGAGGAAGACATGGTGACAGAGGTCTCTGCATTCAACTTCCTTCTCATTTTTTGACAAGATAGAACCGAATGAGTGATTTGGTTTCGAATGAAAACAATATTCTATAAAAGATCATCTTCAGATTTCTTCAAAATTGTGTTTTGATTTTGAAGAAAATATTGGAACCTTCCAAGAGCAAATTGTTTCATTTACAAGCAACATAAGTTGCCTGATTGTGTGTTTGCCATTGCCAAATTGCCTGCAAGAACTTTCTAATGAAGCCTTAAAACTGTATCCCAAGAAGCCCTCTGTACGCTTTGAGATGTTTGGCTGCCTAACAGGGCATTGAAGTTACAACAGGGTAAGGCCCCATTGCAGAACATAATCTTTAATTTACATTTTTAATATGAAAATTTTCAAATGAATTCAAAAGTAAGATCTTATTATGAGTTCTGCCTCAACTTATCAACAAGAAGAAAATCTTGTTTCATCCATAGTCAATAACCCTTCTCTCCTTTTCTGCTTTATTTCTTAGCAAAAAGGGGTCTTGGCAAGAAATAGAAGTCATCCTCCAGGATATAGCTGAGAGCTTATTAAAGAGTTTCTTTCTAGGTGTGGGAGGATTATGGGAATGATCCGGGGCTGGAGGGCATCTGTGCATTATCAACAACATACCTTTCTGGTTATCACAGAAGGGGAGTCCCCCCACCAGGAGCTGTGGATACCAGAGAGAGAAACACATTCCTGCTATGTGGCAGGGAGGGAGCCGGGAACAAATGCCTCCTCTCTCTCATCCCCTCATATCCTTTTAGATTCCCTGATGATGGCTCATTGGCTGAGCCTCACCAGAAGCCAGAGGGAAGAGATGCTGAGTGGCAATATTTCACCAATAACTTACTCAGAAGGGATATACAGAGAGGGATTTTTTTCCCTTTCTCAAAATAATCACAAATCTAGAGTCACTCCTAACAAAGCTAACAATAATTCCTAATATCAATGGACACCCAGTCCATGAAACAGAAGATAAATGCCATCTTTAAATTTTTTAATTGAAATATAGTTAATTTACAATGTTCTGTCAGTTTCAAGTATAAAGCAAAGTGATTCAGTTTTATATATATTCTTTTTCAGATTCTTTTCCATCATAGGTATTACAAGATATTGAGTATGAATCCATGTGCTATACGATAAGTCCTTGTTTTTTACCTATTTTATATACATTGAAAGTGTGTGAAAGTGTTAGTTACTCAGTCATGTCTGACTCTTTGTGATCCCATGAACTGTAGCCCTCCAGGCTCCTCTGTCCATGGAATTTTCCAGGTAAGAATTCTGGAGTGGCTTGCCATTCCCTTCTCCAGGGGATCTTCTTGATCCAGGGATTGAACCTGGATATCCTGCATTGCAGGCAGATTCTTTACCATCTGAGCCACAGAAGAAATTATATACATTAGTATATATAAATTAATCTCAAACTCCTAACTTATCTCCTACCTTGCTATCCACAAGTTTGTTTTCTATGTTTTTGAATCGATTTCTGTTTTGTAACTAAGGTCATTTGCCTCATTTTTTAGATTCCACTTACAGGTGATATCATATGTCATGTCTGTGACTTACTTTGTAAAATATGATAATCTCTAGGTGCACCCACCTTGCTGTAGATGACATTATTCATCCTTTGTATGGTTGAGCAGTATCCCCTTGTGCATAGACCACACCCTCTTTGTCCCTTTATTTGTCAGTGAGCTTTTACGCCTTGTTTGCATGTCTTGGCTATTGTAAATAGTGCTCCTATGAGCACCATGAACATTGGGACCATCATCTCTCTCTCTCTCTTTTTTTTTTTTTTTTTGCAGTTTAAATTTCAATGTCCAAACTTATTTATATATTTACCTAAAAGATGCTACCTTGATTAATCAATGTCTGTTTGCATTTCTACATGCGAAGTTCTTTTTTTTTAATATAAATTTATTTATTTTAATTGGAGGCTAATTCCTTTGCAATATTGTATTGGTTTTGCCATACATCAACATGAATCTGCCACGGGTGTACACTTGAAGTTCTTTAGTCTTGAATTCCATATGAATGAGCTACAGTGAAATTTTTAAAAAATAAAACAGTAAGCCCTTTAAAGCTAGTCTTGAGATAAGACATGCAGTCCATCTATTTGAAAATTATTTTTCTCTGCTGTGCACATTAGCCTGGCTGGAACTTGGTCACAGACATGGATGCCCTAATGACTATTTTAATAACAAAGTCAGACAGGAGCATGAAGGGGAAGAAGTCATTTGCCACCAACAACCCAGTATCCCAAATCAAAATTCTAAACTGGCCGAAAAGAGCTAAACTCTACTCAGGAGTCGGCTTCTCTGCCTAAAAAACTGTTGATGTCTCACCTAAGCTGCCATCCATCAAACATCCTGGCCAGAGAAAATAGGCAGGGGCTGAAAGGAGCTATCCCAGGTCAAGCATTCCAGAGGAAAGCAGATAAACTCATCACTGACTCTCAGGGTTCCCCACCACTGTCCTGGGTGAAAGCACTGCCACATTTGCTATCTAACAAGTCTGTTAAATCTCTGGTCCTGATTACTTAGTTCAAGGAATGTCATTTTTGCTAAAGAGAGGATTGTTTGTGAGGACTCCAAACCAATCCAAAACTAGTTAAGTCTTGTAAACATCGGCCAGAAGGAATCCACCATCCCACCCCAGGAGGAGGGGATTCAGAGAAAGAGGTCTAGTACATGGAGTGGTCACCATTAGCTTACTCTATGAAAGGTTTCAAGGCTTCATTTTACAGTTTTATTTCTCTAAGCAGCCTCTCCATGTTCTCTCTCCTCTGACAGAAACATCCTTTGTCCTTTGAAGTCTCTCCTATGTGAACAGAAAACACAGGTTTACTCTAATAAACAGGAAAAGGGACTTGATCCCAAGGATAGGGTACCAGAACTAACAAATCCTTGAAAGGTCATCTGGTCTAGCTTCTGCCTCAGGCAGATGGACATCCAAAGTCACACTGCTCAGACCATTGTCTCACTCCTGATACATTAAGTGACAAAGACCAGAAAGACTTTCTCAACAATCCACTGCATTGTTTTCCAGAGCTCAGCCCTCTCATGGTGACATATAGCCTTCACCCCATCTCCTCAAGTCACTCAAGGAAGTGGTGAGAGAATCCACCTTAATAACTCCTAAGCCCAAACCCAGCAGCAGCTCTGAAAGTGGTGGCTTCCAAAGACCTACCAAGTCAGGACACAAAGCCAAAGCACTCTATTCTTACCTTTAGGGAGGAAGGGAAGAAAAGAGGTGCAGAAATTACATTTATTGGAAGTATAAACAATATTCCTTTGTGTCAGTTTAATAAAAAATCAGGCTGTCTGTGGCTGGGTGAACTTCCCATGTAACAGCAGTTCACCCCCTTGTATGGGCAACAGAGGTTGTCAGTGACGAACATGAAACTGATGTCATAAGCCTCTAGCAGGTTTGTAAGAAAGCCCTGGTCTCCTTGGGGATCTAACATTGCAGTGTAATGGTGAGAGTCAGATAACAGGGAGGCCTTATTTGTAATCTACTGCATGTGCCATTTTAGGCAAAGACATTTGGTGACTTCATCTGAAAATCAGAAATGATGATTCCTGCCTCACAGAGCTGTTGGAGGATTAAATGGTTTGAAGGGTGAGAATCTAGTTTTCTGACACCCCACTCCTTCATGTCACATGGAAAGTTTTACTGTTTTCTTATCATTTAGAAAATATAGTCATAATGGAAGTCTTGCTCTAGAGCCTTTGGTTTTAAAATGTCCAGTTGTAAAAAAAATTAAAAGATATTTGCAGTTTAATGGCTATTGCAAATCTCTTCACCAACTAATCTATAAATCTCTGTTTAGCACTTATTATTTGCCAGGTGTATTATCCACAGAAAAGCATAAAATGGTTGACCTCTAAAACACCTTTCAGTCCTAAATTTATGCTTCTTTCAGTATCACTATATAACACAGGCAAGTCATGTGCTCCTTTGTGTCTTAATTTCTTTATCAGTTCAGATGGGTACAAGGTCTGTCTGAGGTAATTCAGATGGCTGTGGGAAGGCCACTATATCTCACCTGAAGGGCTGGATGCTGGATTATTTTTACTTATTAACAGTTATTCTTAAGAATTTTATGATATTGGCAGGGAAAAAGGAGTCCAGCGATCTCTTTTATAGGTAAGCAAAGCAAGGCTTATAAGAATTTAACGATCTGCTTGGTGGTGCTAAGGTAGCATTTTGATGGCATTAAAAACAGCCACTGTGTACTGAGAACCTACTGTGTCCCAGGTATTTCACTAGATGTTTTTTCTCTTAGTCTTCAAATGAGCTGTGTGATGTTATTATCTACAGTTTACAGATGTAGAAATCAAGACCGAAGAAGCTTCAAAACAACTAAACCTCCACAACTTGTTGAAAGTCAAGCTAGAGTTTGAACTCTGATCACTCCACACTACCATAGTCCTGTTGCTCTAACCCAGTAAGTCCAGAACAAGGATGCCAGGCAAGAAGGGGCCAAGATTAGGACAACAGCCTGAATGAGGGGGCTAGCATGCAATGGACAGATTATGGCATGCTTTGATTCCTTGCCCCAGCCCGAACTCTGTTGCAGGTACTCTAACTGTACAAAATCTCCTGGTGCCTGGTAGGTGCTCTTTGTGGGAACTATTCATATTATTGTGGTTCCCATGTGCCTGCAGGATATGCTGCTCCATTCCCTCAGTCTGGTAGGAGAAAGATGGGCCATTATCTCCTTAGCCCTACCCAAACTCCCAGCAGGAGTTGAAATTGAATGAATCTGCCAGCATCCAGCATCTTTACTTGCATGGTTCGGATGGCCAAACCCCAACCTGAGTAACCATAGAACTTTCCTTGAGCACCTTCATGGGCTACCCCTTGATGGGCGTGAGGACACAGACATGAAAAAGGGAGTCCTCAAGGGGCTTACAGCTCAGATGGAGAGGCTGACACATAACCAGGAGATTCCTCTGCACTCTGATGGGTGCTGATGCATGGGGGCACATGGAGGACTCCCACCACACAGCAAGGACACTTGACTCTGTTACATAACACTGAACTGAAGAGTTCTTGGTGTTGCCTGATTGGGAACCAGTCCTTATACCTGCCCAGCCCTTAATCTCAAACCTATGACCATCTGCCTCCATTGACCAGACCCCAGTTTGAACCTTGATTTAATTTTCCCTTCTCCACCCTCATCCTTCATTTGATCTTAGATAGCTTCCACCCCTAAATGACTTTTCCCTCACTTTCAGTTTACACCTCCCACTAGAGAATTCTTCCCTGATTTTCAGTCTTCAGTTAGCCCTGAACATACCATACCCACTGCTGGCATATCATACCCATGCCAGACACTTGCTGGGATGTTAGTGAAACTGAACTCAGCAAAGTCAAGATGGTTTCATCCATGAGTAGACACATAGGATGTGTTTTTCATGCCAGGCCTTCTGCTGGAACTAAAGATGCCAGGATTACTAACACATGTGACAAGTTTGAGGAAATCACCCATTATTCAGGGGCAGGTAGAATGTAGCACTAAGTCACTCTCTGCTTGCCCAGGACAGACATCACTAATCAACCACAGTATGCATTCTTGCTGAGTTAGAATTTGGGTTTAGAAACTTTCTTTTTAATCTGATAAGAAATATGAAATGTATGTGTTCTTACTACTCTGCTATCTAGGAGCAGATACTCTGAAGAGTTCAGATTCAAATGGACAGAAATTTTTAATCAGGGTGGGAGCACCAGCAGGTGGGAGAGACTGTGAACTCAAGAGTTCCCATTCTAATTTCAGGTTACCTGTCATGGTTGGCAAAGACCCTGATGCTGGGAAAGATTAAGGGCAGGAGGAGAAGGGGGTGGCAGAGGATGAGATGGTTAGATAGTATCACCGACTCAATGGACATGAGTTTGACCAAACTCCTGGAGATAGTGAAGGACAGAAAAGCCTGGTGTGCTGCTGTCCATGCATTGCAAAGAGTCAGATATGCCTTAGTGACTGAACAACAGTAGCACCAGCAGGTGAGAGAGACTGTGAGCTCAAGAGTTACCACTCTAGTTTTCAGATTACCATGCCATGGTTGGAAACAGTACACGTCCTGTGTCAGAGATGTGCTGTTCATCAGATGGAGGTGGGAGCTCCATCTGTGCCACGTGCTGCACTCACACAAGCACAGTAATCCTCATCACCCCACAGGGCCAGCACCACCCCTCAGACTTCACAGATGAGCAGAGTGGGCTCAGAGGATGGCGGCCCTTTCCCTAGGTTTGCACAGTGGGTATAACAGGACCTGATTTTGAGTGTGTGGTCTGTCTAAACTCCGAGAACCAAATTCATTCCATTCCACAAGTCTGCCTATCTGTAAAGACAGTGCTTCCAAGGGTCCATTCCTAATTCAAGAAAAGGAAGTTGTTTTATTACTCTAGGTTGGATCATGGTCACTGCTACAAAGCTAGAACAAGGATTGAGTCTTGGGACTTGTAAGTCCAACGTTCTTTCCCCTAAACTGTGAGTCTGTTCAATGAAATGCAAGATATGGATAGTTCTGAAAATACTGATAATGTAAATACCTGAAGTGTCATTTACCTACTGTTATGCCCCTTCTGAGAGGATCCCAGGAAGTTGGGGGAATGATTCTTCCTGGGATCAACTCACCTGGTGTACAAATGTATAGGAGGGGAAAAAAAAAGAGAGAGAGAGAGAGAGAGAAAATATCCTGTAAAGAATGTTAACACTGGCAGACAAGAAAGCAAAGGTAAAAAGTGGGCTCTTTATCTCCTTAGTGGGTTTGAATTAATGCAGCTGTCTTGTTTTTTTTTTAAAGATATATGTGTGTGGCCCCAAAACATAACAGAACAAAAGAGGCCAGGATGAGTCAATTAGGCTTAATTCCTCTGTGAGGGCTGGTTTGCAGATATGGCTAATGAAAAATCTCAAATGTTTCTAAAGCTCTAGGGACATTAATAGACATAATCCAGATTGTACTAGACTGAATATTAAAAAGATTAATGAAGTTTTGAGAGTTTAAAGTCGGCCAGATTCCTCATCCCTCCCAACTGATATGTGGCATGACAATTTTTTTGGAGAATTGTTATTCCAGTTTTATCTCTAGATGCATCAGTAGCACTGCTGCTGAAGAGAAGGAGGGAGGAGCAGGACCAGACTAGAACACAGTCACTTCTTTAGGAAAACTTCTTTCTGGAACATACAGTTGCAGCTGTGTCCGCCAGTGGCCTGGACGGAGCTGATCAGTATGCTGATCCTTAGTGATACCTACGTTGGCCTTGCTGCCTCTCTGTACAGTTTCTCCTTCTCATGTGTCCTGCCTGACTACCGTAAAGCTGGAGCCACTGAGAGCAGGCACCAAACACCCTTGATATGGTCATAGGGAGTCATTAACTGCCTTTTAGCATTCCTTCAACTCATCTTCACCTCCCACAAGAGTCAGTCTGCACAGTGAGTCCTAAGAATTAATTTTCTATTCCAAAGTGGCATAAAGCTAATTCAGTGACTCAGGTATGTATTTAAGCTTCCAATCCAGCCAGTCATTGCCTTTATTCTCTTGTTTATTTCAGAAGTAAAGCCTACCACTTAACACAATAGCATTGCCTCTTTGTAGAGAAGGGAATGAGAAATTAAAAGCAGGCATTTTAGAGTTAAACACACAGAATCTCAGGAATTTTGGACATTGAAGATGGTGAACTTCAGGTTAGATATGTTGCAGACAATGTGCCCTGGCTGAGTCTAGCACTTCATATTACATATTACATTGATAGTTCATCAGAAACATTAGATTTCCAAGGCTGCAGCTTGGAAACAGTAAGTTAAAAAAAAAAAACTTAAGTTTTTAAGTCAATTTTAATGTTTGTGACATAAGAGTATCGTCTCTCTTCCTGTCCTGCTCCCTATGTTTATATGTCCTCACTGAGGTTTTATATACACAGCCCTTGGTGCACTGTGAACATTGGTTAAAAGACTATAGCTGTAGTTACATGACAAAAGTCAAGAGGGCATACTGACAAGGCACCACAGTCTTAGTAGGAGTGATGGATCTGTCTATACCATAGCAGGTTAGAAGCAGGCGGGAATACTCAGAGAAGGTATCTTTGTGATTGATAAAGGGTTGATCTCATAAAAGTCTGGAAAAGGCTTGGACTTCCTTGCAGAGTTTGGAGGTAAGAGCTATGTGATGTTGACTCATATCTGGACTCAAGAAAAATAGAACTGGGATGCTGTCAGCCTCCCTCTCTGAGTATGGCTTTTTGCTCCTTCTTGTCAATTCATAGTAGCGGGGGATCTTTTGCAAGTCTGTTATGAACCTCTGGGAGTTGCAGGAAGAAATTGCTAAGTAGTGGTTAAGCTGATGAGCTGAAGATTGGCAAGTAGAGCACCTCATCTAACATACACCACTGTGGGAGGTAGGATTAGCTTGTCTCTGAAGACTGCAACCACTGACTGTGGGGAAAGGTACTTACACGTTATCAATGGGAATTTTTAAAATGGCGTCATCCCTATGGAGGGCAGCTTGGCAATATTTAAGCAAAAGTACAGGTAGATATATCTTGACTCTGCAGTGTGTGCTCAAGAGAACATATGCCCAGGATTATTAATTGAAGCAGTTTATTTTAGAAAAATATGGGAAACAACTACAATATCTATCAGTATGAGACAGTGTATTTATATAATGGGATCTCTGCAGCAGCACAAAGAAATAGGGTACTTTCCATGAATCGATATGAAAAGACCTCCAAGCGATATTGATTAGGTGAAAAGAGTAAATAGCATTAGAATGGAATGCACAATGTGCTGAATTTATTTAAACAGGGGAGAGTACTAAGAAATGCTATTAATTTCCTTGTATATAAACAAAGAAATCAGAAGGATATATAAGAGGAGAATAAATGTGGTTACCTACGAGTGACAGTGGTGAGAACCAGGAAGATAATGGATACATTTTCAAAATACATTTTTATACTCTTCTGTTTTTTAACAATGTAAATGAATTTATCTGCAAATAAGCGCGGCGGCTGCAATGGCGCACGAGTGTGGCCAAGAGGAGCTACCCTGTGCCTGAGGGCAGGGGCTGTGGCTGAGAGGAGCTACCCTGCATCAGAGTTAAGGAGCAGCGGCTGCGCTTTGCTGGAGCAGCCGTGAAGACAGACCCCATGACCAAGGTAAGAGAAACCCAAGTAAGATGGTAGGCACTGAGAGAGGGGATCAGAGGGCAGACAGACTGAAACTACAATCACAGACAACTAGTGGATCTGATCACATGAACCACAGCCCTGTCTAACTCAGTGAAATTAAGCCATGTCATGTGGGGCCACTCAAGACAGCCAGATCATGGTGGAGAGGTCTGACAGAATGTGGTCCACTGGAGAAGAGAATGGCAAACCACTTTAGTATTCTTGCCTTGACAACCCCATGAACAGTATGAAAAGGCAAAATGATAGGACACTGAAAGATGAACTCCACAGGTTGGTAGGTGCCTGATATGCTACTGGAGATCAGTGGAGAAATAACTCCAGAAAGAATGAAGGGATGGAGCCAAAGCAAAAACTACACCCAGTTTTGGACAGGACTGGTGATGGAAGCAGGGTTTGATGCTGTAAAGAGCAATATTGCATAGGAACCTGGAATGTTAGGTCCATGAATCAAGGCAAATTGGAAGTGGTCAAACAGGAGATGACAAAGGTGAACATCAACATTCTAGGAATCAGTGAAATAAGATGGACTGGAATGGGTGAATTTA
The DNA here is from genome assembly GCF_003369695.1 of Bos indicus x Bos taurus. Lineage (NCBI taxonomy): Eukaryota > Metazoa > Chordata > Mammalia > Artiodactyla > Bovidae > Bos > Bos indicus x Bos taurus. The sequence goes on along the minus strand of NC_040077.1, from coordinate 2,995,274 downwards.
GCTCAGATGACCATTATACCTACTACTGCGAGCAGGAATCCCTTAGAAGAAATGGAGTAGCCATCATAGTCAACAAAAGAGTCCGAAATGTAGTAATTGGATGCAATCTCAAAAACGACAGAATGATCTCTGTTCATTTGCAAGTCAAACCATTCAATATCACAGTAATCCAAGTCTATGCCCCAACCAGTAACACTGAAGAAGCTGAAGTTGAACGGTTCTATGAAGACCTACAAGACCTTCTAGAACTAACATCCAGGAAAGATGCCCTTTTCATTATAGGGGACTGGAATGCAAAAGTAGGAAGTCAAGAAACACCTGGAGTAACAGGCAAATTTGGCCTTGGAGTACAGAAGGAAACAGGGCAAAGGCTAATAGAGTTCTACCAAGAGAATGCACTGGTCTAGCAAACACCCTCTTCCAACAACACAAGAGAAGACTCTACACATGGACATCACCAGATGGTCAACACTAGAATCAGATGGATTATATTCTTTGAAGCCAAAGATGGAGAAGCTCTATACAGTCAGCAAAAATAAGACTGGGAGCTGACTGGCTTGGGTCATGAAGTCCTTACTGCCAAATTCAGACTGAAATTGAAGAAAGCGGAGAAAACCACTAGACCATTCAGGCATGACCTAAATCAGATCCCTTATGACTATACAGCGGAAGTGAGAAATGGATTTAAGGGACTAGATCTGAGAGACAGAGTGCCTGATGAATTATGGACAAAGGTTTGTGATATTGTACAAGAGACAGAAATCAAGATCATCTCCAAGAAAAAAAAAATGCAAAAAAGCAAAATGGCTGTCTGAGGAGGCCTTACAAATAGCTGTGAAAAGGAGAGAAGCGAAAAGCAAAGGAGAAAAGGAAAGATATAAGCATCTGAATGCAGAGTTCTAAAGAATAGCAAGGAGAGATAAGAAAGCCTTCCTCAGTGATCAATGCAAAGAAATAAAGGAAAACAACAGAATTGGAAAGACTAGAGATCTCTTCAAGAAAATTAGAGATACCAAGGGAAAATTTCATCCAAAGATGGTCACAATAAAGGACATAAATGGTAGGGATATAACAGAAGCAGAAGATTTTAAGAAGTGGCAAGAATACACAGAAGAGCTGTACAAAAGAGATCTTCACAACCCAGATAATAATGATGGTGTGATCATTTACCTAGAGCCAGACATCCTGGAATGTGAAGTCAAGTGGGCCTTAGGAAGCATCACTATGGACAAAGCTAGTGGAGGTGATGGAATTCAGGTTGAGCTGTTTCAAATCCTGAAAGATGACACTGTGAAAGTGCTGCACTCAATATGGCAGCACATTTGGAAAACTCAGCAGTGGCCACAGGACTGGAAAAGGTCAGTTTTCATTCCAATCCCAAAGAAAGGCAATGCCAAAGAATGCTCAAACTACCACCCAATTGCACTCATCTCACACGCTAGTAATGTTCAAAATTCTCCAAGCCAGGCTTCAGCAATACATGAACCATGAACTTCCAGATGTTGAAGCTGGTTTTAGAAAAGGCAGAGGATCCAGAGATCAAATTGCCAACATCTGCTGGGTCATTAAAAAAGCAAAGGAGTCCCAGAAAAACATCTATTTCTGCTTTATTGACTATGCCAAAGCCTTTGACTGTGTGGATCACAATAAACTGTGGAAAATTCTTCAAGAGATGAGAATACCAGACCACCTGACCCGCCTCTTGAGAATCAGAGGTCAGATAAATTTTAACATAAACTCTGTACTTTTTGCTATAGAGAATAGTGACTTTCTAATAACTCCAACCTGTCTCTCAAGAAATCTGTATGCAGGTTTGGAAGCAACAGTTAGAACTGGACATAGAACAACAGACTGGTTACAAATAGAAAAAGGAGTAAGTCAAGGATGTATATTGCCACCCTGTTTATTTAACTTACATGCAGAGTATATTATGAGTAATGTTGGGCTGGAGGAAGCACAAGCTAGAATCAAGATTGCCAGGAGAAATATCAATAACCTCAGATATGTAGATGACACCACCCTTATGGCAGAAAGTGAAGAGGAACTAAAAAGCCTCTTGATGAAAGTGAAAGAGGAGAGTGAAAAAGTTGGCTTAAAGCTCAACATTCAGAAAACGAAGATCATGGCATCCGGTCCCATCACTTCCTGGGAAATAGATGGGGAAACAGTGGGAACTGTCAGACTTTATTTTGGGGGGATCCAAAATCACTGCAGATGGTGACTGTAGCCATAAAATTAAAAAACACTTACTCCTTGGAAAGAAAGTTATGACCAACCTAGACAGCATATTAAAAAGCAGAAACATTACTTTGCCAACAACGGTCCGTCTCGTCAAGGCTATAGTTTTTCCATTAGTCACGTATGGATGTGAGAGTTGCACTGTGAAGAAAGCTGAGTGCAGAAGAAGTGATGCTTTTGAACTATGGTGTTGGAGAAGACTCTTGAGAGTTCCTTGGACTGCAAGGAGATCCAACCAGTCAATCCTAAAGGAGATCAGTCCTGGGTGTTCATTGGAAGGACTGATGTTGAAGCTGAAACTCCAATACTTTGGCCACCTGATGCAAACAGCTGACTCATTGGAAGAGACCCTGATTTTGGGAAAGATTGAGGGCAGGAGGAGAAGGGGACAACAGAGGATGAGATGGCATCACTGACTCGGTGGACATGGGTTTGTGTGAACTCCGGGAGTTGGTGATGGACAGGGAGGCCTGGCGTGCTGCAATTCATGGGGCTGCAAAGAGTCAGACATGATTGAGCAACTGAACTGAACTGAACTGAAACAAATATTCCTTAAAAGCTTAAAGAAAGGCCACAGAGAAGGCTGTTCTTCTATTTCCCAATGGTTGCCCTGAGATCTCCAGTCAGACCCATGCTGTCTGCAGAGATGGTAAATCAATCACAGCTCATATCAGTTTACCCACAGCAGAAGTTGCTGGAGTCATAATGAATGCGATCTCATTTAAATGACAATTTTGACAATTTCCTGGAGGCTGAGTGTGGACTAGTGTGAGACTGAAAAACTTTGGGGGGCTTTAGTCTTAATGCTTTTGTGGGCTTTCATGCTTTTGCTGATTTTACCTCTAGGAATCTACCATGTTCTCATGGAAAGGATCTGAGAATATAATTTTAGAGAATCTGGTAAAGGAAGGGAAATACTTGTTGTTGTATAGTTGCTAAGTCATATCCAACTCTTGCGATCCCACTGACAATAGCCTGCCATGCTCCTCTGACCTTGGGATTTTCCAGGCAAGTACACTGAAACAGGTTGCCATTTCTTTCTTCAGTGGATCTTCCCAACCCATGAGTGAACCTGTATCTCCTACATTGGCAGGCATATTCTTTACCACTGGGCCACCTGGGGAGCCCAAGGGAAAGAGTAATCCTTGTGAAATATGCCAAGAGTGTTCTATTTAATGTTGGCCTTTTTTCAGGGGAAAAGATTTTACCAGAGTCTCATCCTGCCAGGGGAAGGGCATTTCTCACACTCCAGCTCCCTATAGTCAGTCTTCCTATTCAAACTAAGAATGAAACAAAATGAAAAAGCTAGCACTTTTGAAGGTCCCAGCATAGAGACACAGCCCACTATAGACTGGGTTTTAGTCACAAGATTATAAAACACTTCCTCTCTCCAGGCCTTCCCACCACAACAGTATGAGAAAAGAGGATGATAGCTTAAAGAGGTACATGATACAGACTCTATAGGGATGAATATTTGGAAAACATGAAGTTATTAATAACATTGGGGGAAATAAAGAACATTGGAAGAATTTGAAGTGTGTAGCACCTACAGTTATAGCCAGCATTAAACATAGCTGAACTGCTAGCCAGTTTAACATAAATTCTCACATATAAAAGATGTCTTTTCCATCATTTCTATTACTTGATGCATCATGTCTGGCTTTCAAATAAAATCACAAACGACATAAGAAGTCATAACAATAACAAAAACAACATAGTCTGAAGAGACAAAGTCATCATCAAAGCAGACCCATCACATAATACAGATGTTGAAGTTGTCAGACAGGGGATTTAGAGGAACTTTGATGGATATGTTAAAGATTATAGTTTTAGAACAGATGAGTAGTATAAGCAGAGAAATAGAAATTCTAAAAATGAATCAAAAGGAAATGTTAGAAATTAAAAACAGAAGTAAGAGTCTTTGATGGTTTCATAAGTATAATAGACTAGACAGAGTGAGAAAAAAAAATTAGTGATTTTGAAGACAGGCCAATAGAAATTCCCAAACTGAAATGCAAATATAAAAATAACAATGAAAATAAAAAGCAGAACATCTAAGATTAGTGAGAAAATTTCCAAATGTGTAACTTGTGCAAAGTTGGAATGTCAGAAAGAGAAGAGAATGTTGAAGTAGAATAAACATTTAAGGTAGTAATGAATGAGAACTATCCAAAATCAATGGAAGTTACCTAAGCACAGACCCCAGGAAGCCCAAAGAACACTAAGACAGATGTCTATCTAGGCATATAATATTCCAGCTCTTAGGAACCAAAGACAAAAAGAAAATCTTGACTTATGACTGATGGGGGAATGATTTAGAACTAGGTAATATAAGAGTACATTGGACTTTTTTAGAAGAGTGAAGTAAAATATTTAAAATGTTGAAAGAAAATATCCACAACTTATGCGGTACATATATACAATGGAATATTACTTGGTCATTAAAAAGGAATGTATGTGAGTCAGTTGAACTGAGATGAATGAACCTAGAGCCTGTTATACAGAGTGAAGTAAGTTAGAAAGAGAAAAACAAATATACTATATGAATGCATATATATGGAATCTAGAAAAAAATGGTACTGATGAACCCATTTGCATGGCAGAAATAGAGATGCAGACATAGAGAACAGACTTGTGGACACAGCCAGGAAAGGGGAGTGTGGGATGATTTGAAAGAGCAGCATTGTATATATGCATGTATGTGTGTATGTATATATATACACACACACACACACACACACACACACACACACACACATTACCATGTGCACAATAGATAGGTAGTATGGAGCTGCTATATAAAACAGGGAGCCCAGCCTGGTGCTCTGTGATGACCTAAAAGGTGGGATAGGGGTTTGGGGGAGGCTTCTGAAGGAGGGTATGTATATGTATATGTGTGTGCGTGTGTGTGTGTGTGTGTGTATGTATATATATATATATATAGGTGTATATATATATATATATTGTATATATATATATATATATATCTTTATGCATAATTCACATTGTTGTACCAGAAACCAACACAAATTTGTAAAGCAATTACCCTCCAATCAAAAATTCAAAAAAGATACACACAACTTAAAAGTCTATATCCAGCAGAATTGATCTTCATAATAAGGGAAAAACAAAAACTGAAGGACTTCAATCTACCCTGCAAGAAATGCTGACACATGCTCTTCTGTAAGAAGGAAATGATATTGACCAGAAACTTTATAGAGCCACATAAAGCAAAGAAGAGTGTTGGAAAATAAATAAATAAAGGTAAAATATTTTTTATCTTGAATTGAAGATTTTTTTTTACGTTCTAATAACATATTAGGCAATTACAGGATGTGAAAAGTGAAATGAATGAAAGCTATGCCATAATGGCAGGGGGGTTGGGGGAGGGGGAAGGAGCTAGGAATACTTTGTTGGAAAATACCTGCATGACATATAAAGTGGCATAATGTTGTTTGAAAGTGGACTTGAATTAGTTTAAAAATGTATATTTTACACTCTAGACAACCACTATTTTTTTTTAAAGTATAACTGATATGCTACAAGAAGAGATCATCTAACATACTCACTTAAAACCTGAGAAGGTGGGAAAAATAAGAAAATAAACAATAAATAATGTACACATAATAAATAATAATGAACATGATGAATATATGTCCAGTTATATCAATAGGACTTCTCTGGTACTCAGCTGGAAAAGAATACACCTGCAATGGTGAGGGGACACATGTATGCCTATGGCTGATTCATGTTGATGTCTGGTGAAACCATCACAATGTTATAAAGTAATTATCCTCTAATTAAAATAAAAATATTAACAAATGCTCAGCAATATATAAAAGAATAATGCCATGTACAAGTAGGGCTTTATCCACTGAATTCAAGGCTGGTTCAATATTGTAAAATATATAATCCATAATATTAACAGTCTGAAAAAGGAATGCATAATGTCATATCAGTGTCAGAACACATGCTGGACAAAAAACACCTGTTAATGATACAAACTCTAAGAAAACTAACAATAGATAGAAACTTTCTCAACCTGATAAAGGGACTCTACTTAAAACCTTCAACTGTCAGTGTTTTAATGATGAAATGAAATACTTTGTCTTCCACATTAGGAACAAAGCAGGACTCACTATTCCTATCAATACTGAACAGGAATTAAACTACTACAATAAGAAAAGAGAAACAAACACAGGTGTATAGGTTGGAATGAAAGAAATAGGCCTATTTCTACACTCAGATGATATGATCATGAAGAAAATCTCAACTAATTGACAGTCTCAACTAATTGACAAAGAATTCTCAAAACCCTTTCTAGAATTTAAAAAATGGGATTGGCAATGTTGTTTTCAAAAGTCACACACAAAATCAACCTTATTTTTGTTTATCTGAGATGAACAATTGGAAAATAAATGTAAATAATTATGCCACTTACAATAATTTCAACAATATAATTCTTTGGTTTAAATCTAACCAAACTTGTAGGGAATCTGAATGCTAATGATGACCACATATTGATGAAAAATCTCTCTGATTTCTTATTTGTAAATAATTGGGGAATTATTCCATGTTTATGGATTGAAAGGTGTAACGGCATAAAGATGCCATTTCTCCCCAAATTGACTTACAAATTAAATATAATACCAATAAAGATTCAGATAGGATTATTTATAGATACATGCAAGTGTATTATAAAAACTGTGTACAAAGTCAAAAGAGCTAGAGTAACCAATATAAGTTTGGGGAAAAAAAGGAAGTCAGAGGAGTAACATGATTGTGTTTACTGTAAAGTCACAGTAATGACATCAGTTGGCATTTCCAAGTGGGTAAACATACAAACCCAAGGGCCTGGGTGGAAAGCCCATGTAAACCACCCACCTGTACTTTGATAAGAGAACAGAAATAGAAGGGGAGAGACAGTTTATTCAATAAGTGGCATTTGACCAACTGTGCATCCACATACATAAAAATGTTCGATGCAAAGATTTAACTCAAACTGCACTATAGATTTAAATATATAATCCAAAACTATACAATTTTAGAGGAAATATAGAAGTGAAACTCTTTGACCTGGGATTAGGCAGTGAGCACTTACAATGACACATAAATGTGCAACCCATAAAAGAAAAAAAATGCATTAGAATTCATTCAAATAAGAAAAAGAACAACTTTTGTTCTGCACAATGCACAGTTAAGAGAATTTTTAAAAATAGATAACAGATTGGGAGGAAATATTTGTATATCACATATACAACAAAGAATTTGTGTCCAAATTATATAAAGAATTCTCAAAACTCAAGAATAAGAAAGCAAACTGACTGAAAAGCAGGCAAAAGATTCGAATAGACACTTTATCAAAGAGTATACACAGATGGCAAATAAGTACTTGAAAAGATGTTCAATCATGATAGAAATGCAAATTAAAACCACAATGAGACTGCCATATGCTTATTAGAATGGCTAAAAACAAATACTGACTGTATTGAGTACTGGTGAGAAAGTGTAGCAACTAGATTATGTAGGTTACTGGTGAAAATATAAAATGGAATAGTCACTCTGAAAAATAAAATTTGGTAGTTTCTTATGAAGTTACACATACACTTATCACGTGTCCCAACAATCACACAACTTGCTATTTACCTGAGTGAATTAACCATTTAGTTTACACAGATACCTATACACAGATGTTTAGCAGCTCTTCTCTCAAACAGCAACAACCAAAACAACCCAAACAACCTCTACCTGGTGACTGGCTGAGGGACCCAGAGTACATCCATGCGATTGCCTACTACACCGCAATCCAAAGGAATAAGCTCTTGAAAACAAAATAACTTGGACGACTTTCAGAGACATTATGATGGGGGAAAGAAGCCAGTCTCAGAAGGTTCCATATTGCATGATTTCATCCTTGAAGAGACAGAACTAGTGACAGAGAACAGATGGATGCTTAGAGAGAGAACGGGCATGTGACCTCAAAGAGATGGGGCAAAGGAGTTTTTGGAATATTAGAACTATTCTGGGTCTTAAAATCCTGTCTGTGTTAATTATATGTGCATTAATAGTAAGCCTCACAAGTTTATACATAAAGCATTAAAATCATGTTGCATTTGTTTATTTCAATAGGTGTTTATTGAGCAGCTACATTGTGGTAAGACTGTACTCATGTAGTCAGACCCAAAGCTTGCTGCTTTCCCTTAGGAACCCTTGGTCTGAGAGATTTTTTTATTCAGAAAGTGTTGTCATCACAGACTCTGAAAAGCCAAGCCGTTTGCATGAGGCCCCAACCCCTCTCCACCCCAAATTCAGTCCCCTGCTGAGGCCACAGATGGTATTCCAGGAGCAGGTCCTATAGCCTGGAGGCTGATTAGTATGTAAAGATGATATATTAGCTTAATTAAAGTAAAATATCCTTCACTGAGCTATGGCTGAGTTATGAAGGACATTACAATGCCTGTCAGGTTCCTGTCAGAAAATATAACGTTGCTGTTGATAGAGATAATAGTAAAAATGAAGGAGACAGACTTTGGGATCAGTAGGAGCTGGTTTCCATCTCAGCTTTACCACTATAAAGCTAATGTGTAGAGCCCAGACTTTTGCATCTCCCCATACATAGAAAAATTCTAAATTCCTTAACTTGGGTTATCTGGTTTTATTTAATTAACAATAATATTTTGATATTCAGATTATCTGCCCTGTGTTGCAAAATTTCTATACAACCTGGCTCCTCCCTTCACCTCCTCAGAGGAACTCTCTCAGGGTCACTTGAGATGTTGCCTCCTGGTCTAAAAGTTCTGAAGTCCTAAAACTTCCCACTGATAAAACATAGCAACAACAAAAAGTTACAATAACAACAACATAACAACAACAACAACAAAAAAGGGACTACTCGATACTCCACAATTACCTACATGAGTAAAGAATCGATGGAGTATTACTCAGCTATTAAAAAGAATACATTTGAATCAGTTCTAATGAGGTGGATGAAACTGGAGCCTATTATACAGAGTGAAGTAAGCCAGAAAGAAAAATACCAATACAGTATACTAACACATATATATGGAATTTAGAAAGATGCTAACAATAACCCTGTGTATGAGACAGCAAAAGAGACACTGATGTATAGAACAGTCTTATGGACTCTGTGGGAGAGGGAGAGGGTGGGGAGATTTGGGAGAATGGCATTGAAACATGTATAATATCATGTATGAAACGAGTCGCCAGTCCAGGTTCGATGCACCATACTGGATGCTTGGGCCTAGTGCACTGGGACGACCCAGAGGGATGGTATGGGAGGGAGGAGGGAGGAGGGATCAGGATGGGGAACACATGTATACCTGTGGCGGATTCATTTTGATATTTGGCAAAAGTAATATAATTTTGTAAAGTTTAAAAATAAAATAAAATTTAAAAAAAGAATCAAAAAAAGGAGATATTAATATATGTATAGTATAACTGACTCACTTTTCTGTACAGCATCAGTTCAGTTCAGTTCAGTTTAGTTGTTCAGTTGTGTCTGACTCTTTGAGAACCCATGGACTGCAGCACATCAGGCTTCCCTGTCCATCACCAACTCCCAGAGCTTACTCAAACTCTTGTCCACTGAGTCAGTGATGCCATTTAACCATCTCACCCTCTGCCGTCCCCTTCTCCTCCCACCTTTAATCTTCCCCAGCATCAGGGTCTTTTCCAAGGAGTCAGTTATTTGCATTAGGTGGCCAAAATACTGGAGTTTCAGCTTCAGCATCAATCCTTCCAATGAATACTCAGGACTGATTTCCTTTAGGATGGACGGTTTTGATCTCCTTGGAATCCAAGGGACTCTCAAGAGTCTTCTCCAACACCACAGTTCAAAAGCATCAATTCCTCAATGCTCAACCTTCTTTAGAGTCCAACTCTAACATCCATACATGACTACTGGAAAAACCATAGCTTTGACTAGATGGACTTTGTTGGCAAAGTGATGCCTCTGCTTTTTAATATGCTGCCTAGGTTGGTCATAATTTTTCTTCCAAGAAGCAAGTGTCTTTTAATTTCATGGTACAGCATAAACTAACACAACATTGAAAATCAACTCTCTTCCAATAAAAAAGAGAATAAAAAACTCATAACCTCCCTGTATGAGACTCAGGATCTTCCTGAGATTCTCTTCTGTCAGTCAGAAAAGGAGACAATACTTTACTCGTAGACGTTTATAAAGATTAAATTAGATGGAATAATTTATCTAAAACATGCTATTAGAGTCTTGACCCTTAAGGGAGCACTCAGTTAGTGGCAGTCTTCTGTCTTTTTGTGAAAGAATTATTATAAGATATTATTTAATATTATCTTAGTGTTTATACAATCATATTTGTGATTAAGAACATACATATGATTAAGATTTTTTTCAATTTATTATGTCATTTATCATAGTATTCATTTAAGAATGGTTATAGGCACCCAAGGCTGAAGTTATAAGTGAGGAGTGAGCCTGGGCCTCTGTATGCCCAGGGCCGGGGTCTTCCCAGAGTGTCTGCCAGCACATTGCCTCAAGCAACCAATTTGGAGAGCTAAGGTGGCACAACCTATTGTGCTTGTAATGAACATTCTTAAAATGTCAACTGAAGTTGGACTCTTCTGGAATTTTCCAGCTGTGGGTTGTAGCGGGGGAAATGGAGAGTAGAAGTGTATTGGTCTCCAACTATGCACTGTGTCTTCCTGGAGGCTAGATAGGACATTAATTCTATATCTGCATGATTTTTAGTCCTTAATCTTACATTTTATTTTAGAAAACAAAGGCCAAGTGGGAGTACCTACAGATTGAATCTTTCCTTTCTTGGATTTGCATAAAACATGTACCGTTTGTCTTCTTTGTAGGAGAGTTTTCATATACGCCCTTAAGCTTAGGCTTAGTATTATTGAGTTAGACAAGGCTTGTTTAACTCAATGAAACTAAGCCCTGCTGTGTGGGCCACCCAAGACGGGTGAGTAATGGTGGAGAGGTCTGACAGAATGTGGTCCACTGGAGAAGGGAATGGCAAACCACTTCAGTATTCTAGCCTTGAGAACCCCATGAACAGTATGAAAAGGTAAAATGATAGGATACTGAAAGAGGAACTCCCTAGGTCCGTAGGTGCCCAATATGCTCCTGGAGATCAGGGAAGAAATAACTCCAGAAAGAATGAAGGGATGGAGCCAAAGCAAAAACAATACCCATTTGTGGATGTGACTGGTGATAGAAGCAAGGTCTGATGCTGTAAAGAACAATATCGCATAGGAACCTGAATGTTACGTCCATGAATCAAGGCAAATTGGAAGTAGTCAAACAGGAGATGGCAAGAGTGAATGTTGACATTCTAGGAATCAGTGAACTAAAATGGACTGGAATGGGTGAATTAAACTCAGATGACCATTATATCTACTACTGTTGGCAGGAATCCCTTAGAAGAAATGGAGTAGCCATCATAGTCAACAAAAGAGTCTGAAATGCAGTACTTTGATGCAATCTCAAAAATGACTGAATGATCTCTGTTTGTTTCCAAGGCAAACCATTCAATATCACAGTAACCCAAGTCTATGCCCCAACCAGTAACGCTGAAGAAGCTGAAGTTGAATGGTTCTATGAAGACATACAAGACCTTTTAGAACTAACACCCCCAAAAGATGTCCTTTTCATTATAGGGGACTGGAATGCAAAAGTAGGAAGTCAAGAAACACCTGGGGTTACAGACAAATTTGGCGTTGGAGTACAGAATAAAGCAGGGTAAAGGCCAACAGAGTTGCGCCAAGAGAACGCACTGGTCATAGCCAACACCCTCTTCCAACAAAACAATAGAAGACTCTACACATGGACATCACCAGACGGACAACACCAAAATCAGACTGATTATATTCTTTGCAGCCAAAGATGGAGAAGCTCTATACTGTCAGCAAAAACAAGACCAGGAATTAACTGTGGCTCAGATCATGAACTCCTTATTGCCAAATTCAGACTCAAATTGAAGAAAGTAGGAAAAACCACTAGACCATTCAGGTATGACCTAAAGCAAATCCCTTATAATTATTCAGTGGAAGTGAGAAATAGATTTAAGGGACTAGATCTGATAGAGTGCCTGATGAACTATGGATGGAGGTTCATGTCATTGTATAGGAGACAGGGATCAAGACCATCCCCAAGAAAAAGAAATGCAAAAAAGTACAATCGCTGTCTGAGGAGGCCTTACAAATAGCTGTGAAAAGAAGAGAAGCAAAAAGCAAAGGAGAAAAGGAAAGATATAAGCATCTGAATGCAGAGTTCCAAAGAATAGCAAGGAGAGATAAGAAAGCCTACCTCAGCGATCAATGTAAAGAAATAGAGGAAAACAACAGAATGGGAAAGACTAGAGATCTCTTCAAGAAAATTAGAGATACCAAGGAAACATTTCATGCAAAGATGGGTTCAATAAAGGACAGAAATGGTAGGGACCTAACAGAAGCAGAAGATATTAAGAAGAGGTGGCAAGAATACACAGAAGAACTGTACAAAAAAATATCTTCACAACCCAGATAATAATAATGGTGTGATCATTCACCTAGAGCCACATATCCTGGAATGTGAAGTCAAGTGGGCCTTAGAAAGCATCACTATGAACAAAGCTAGTGGAGGTGATGGAATTCAGGTTGAGCTATTTCAAATCCTGAAAGATGATGCTGTGAAAGTGCTGCACTCAATATGCCAGCAAATTTGGAAAACTCAGCAGTGGCCACAGGACTGGAAAAGGTCAGTTTTCATTCTAATCCCAAAGAAAGGCAATGCCAAAGAATGCTCAAACTACCACCCAATTGCACTCATCTCACACGCTAGTAAAGTAAAGTAATGCTCAAAATTCTCCAAGCCAGGCTTCAGCAATACATGAACCATGAACTTCCAGATGTTCAAGCTGGTTTTAGAAAAGGCAGAAGAACCAGAGATCAAATTGCCAACATCCGGTGGATCATGGAAAAAGCAAGAGAGTTCCAGAAAAACATCTATTTCTGCTTTATTGACTATGCCAAAACCTTTGACTGTTTGGATCACAATAAACTGTGGAAAATTCTGAAAGAGATGGGAATACCAGATCACCTGACCTGCCTCTTAAGAAACGTGTAAGCAGGTCAGGAAGTGACAGTTAGAACTGGACATGGAACAACAGACTGGTTCCAAATAGGGAAAAGAGTACATCAAGGCTGTATATTGTCTCCCTGCTTATTTAACTTATATGCAGAGTACATCATCAAAAATGCTGTCCTGGAAGAAGCACAAGCTGGAATCAAGATTGCTGGGAGAAATATCAATAAACTCAGATATGCAGATGACACCACCCTTATGGCAGAAAGTGAAGAGGAACTAAAAAGCCTCTTGATGAAAGTGAAAGAGGAGATGAAAAAGTTGGCTTAAAGTTCAACAGTCAGAAAACTAAGATCATGGCATCTGGTCCCATCACTTCATGGGAAATAGATGGGGAAACAGTGGAAACAGTGTCAGACTTTATTTTTTCTGGGCTCCAAAATCACTGCAGATGGTGACTGCAGCCATGAAATTAAAAGACACTAATTCCTTGGAAGGAAAGTTATGACCAACCTAGATAGCATATTCAAAAGCAGAGACATTACTTTGCCAATAAAAGTCTGTCTAGTCAAGGCTATGGTTTTTCTAGTAGTCCTGTATGGATGTGAGAGTTGGACTGTGAAGAAAGCTGAGTGTCAAAGAATTGATGCTTTTGAACTGTGGTGTTGGAGAGGACTCTTGAGAGTCCCTTGGACTGCAAGGAGATCCAACCAGTCCATTCTAAAGGAGATCAGTCCTGGGTGTTCTTTGGAAGGGCTGATGTTGAATCTGAAACGCCAATAATTTGACCACCTCATGCAAAGAGTTGACTCATTGGAAAAGACCCTGATGCTGGGAGGGATTGGGGGCAGGAGGAGAAGAGGATGACAAAGAATGAGATGGCTGGATAGCATCACCGACTCTATGGACATTAGTTTGAGTGAACTCCAGGAGTTGGTGTTGGACAGGGAGGCCTGGTGTGCTGCAATTCATGGGTCGCAAAAAGTTGGACACGACTGAGCGACTGAACTGAACTGAAGCTTAGGATTTCTGATCCAATTAGATTCCCTCAGTGTTTCTCCAGTGCTTTGCATGTGTTACCTACATAGTGACCATTTGTCAGACAGATGAAACTTTCTTTGCTTAGGAAAAGATCATCTGTAAGGAGGTATGGCCACCATTTCAGTTCTGACTCACTGGAATCTGACACATGATCTGTCCTTACCAAAACACTTCAGCCAATTCATCAGTCTGTCTGTTAGAGCCATGTCTCTGAAACTCTCCCCAGTAGACTGAAGAAGAAGAAGCCTTCTTTCAATAGCTATGGCATTATAAATTGTGAAATTCAAAGAAAAGAATCTTGGGTAGCTATGTTTCCGTTGGAGCATGTTATACTTTTTTATTAGGTTGAGCATCCCTTATTTTATGTGATGTCATACTTTTACATTTTCCCATTGCAGCATAAATGAGTGGAAAATTGTCCATCTGTTTTTGTTAGCAGCTCTAATTTATTAAATTTGGCTCAAATGAGAAATTCAGTATGACACCCAGAAAATCTCTTCAGTTGTATTCCACCAGTTCTAAAAGTGAAACATGACTCTCAGTACAGTGCATGAATTGTTTTATTTGTCACATTGCTCACTGGATTTCTTGCTTGATATTGGCAATTAAAACATGGGCTGTTCACATCCTTTTGCCATCAGGTTTGGGAGAGGCATTTTTACTTGTTTCCTCTACTAAATTGGAACCTTCTGAAAATATTTAGCTTTTGTAACAAGTATTGACTGAAGAAGATATGGTGATACAAGAACTCAACGGGGTCCCAAACTGAAAAATGTCATCTCTGCCTGATGCATATGACTTTGAAACAATAATTGTAGTACTTCTGTGCTTCCATTTACATAAGCATAATATGGGACTAGTGTGTCCATCTTTTAAGGGTTGTGAGAATTAAAAATTGGAATATATTAGGCAACTGTGTGTGTTCTTCAAGTATTTCTTTCACTCCCGCACTACCTAAAGGAAGACTTGTGGATTTTACTTGTGGGACTCAGTTACTAGTTTATTGACTCTCAGCTCTGAATACACCCTCCAGTATATGATCTGTGATAAGCAATAGAGCTCCACTGAGAATTTCTCCCTCACAGTGATGTCAATGCTCTGCTTTTCAGCAGAGGTGCTGGTGGACACTGAAAGAGGAAAGGGCTCTCCTGTGTGTACTGGAAGTTGACGTGGATGAGAAGAAAGGAACACAGGTCACCCAGACTGGAAATGAGCAAGTAAAACTATCTATTCTCATATGTGATATGATACTCTACAAAGGAAGTCCTAAAGATTCCACTAAAAATCCTATAGAGCCAATAAAGAAATTAAGAAAATTCATATGTGAGTGAAGTCACTCAGTCATGTCTGACTCTTTGCAACCCCACACACTGCAGCCTGCCGTCTCCTCTTTTCATAGGATTTCCCAGGCAAGAATACTGGAGTAGGTTGCCATTTCCTTCTCCAGGGGATTTTCCTGACCCAGGTCTCCTGCACTGCAGGCAGACTCTTTACCATCTAAGCCACCAAGGAAACCCAGGAAGAAAATTCACATGGTACATGATCAATGAACAATCCAAAAATGAGATTATGAGATTAAGAAAACAGTTTTATTTACCACAGCATCAAAAAGAATAAAATATTTAGGAATATATTAATGAAAGATGTGCAAGACTTATAAGTTATAAACTTCAAAATGTTGCTGAAATTAAAGATGTAAGTAAATAAAATGACAATCATGTTCATGGATCAGAACACAATATTGTTTAGATAGCAAAATTCCCCAAAGTGAGCTATAGATTTAACTTAATCCCTGTCAGAATTCCAATTGGCTTTTTTTTTTTTTTTTTCAAACAGAAATTGATAAAGTGATTCTAAGACTCATACAAAACTATAAGGGACACAGAATAGGGGAAAATATTCTTGAAAAAGAACACAAGGAGAACACACACTTCCCAATTTCAAAATATATTATAAGACTACAGTAATCATGACAGTGTTTTATGACATAGGATAAACATATAGATCAAAAAAAGCATATTGAGGGTCTAGAAATAAATTATTACATTTATGGTCGATAGATTTGTGAAAAAAGTGCCAACAGTTCAATGGAGAAAATGTCTTTTCAATGTCTTTTCAACAAACTATACTGGAACAATTGGATATCTATTTACAAATGAAAAAGAATAAATTTAGAGCCGTTTCTCACACATTACTGAAAAATCAACTCATGGAACTAAATGTGTAAGCTAAAACTATAAAACTCCTAAAGAAATCTTAAAGAAATAAGCATTTGTGACTTTGGGTTAGGCAACAAATTCTTAGATTCAACATCAAGTCATGAACAACAAAGGAAACTATAGATAAATTGAACTTCATCAAAATTAAAAAAAAAAAACTTTTGTATATCAAAGGTCATTATCAATAAAGTAAAAAGACAAAAAATATAGTGGGAGAGCATATTTGTATATTGCATAGCCGATAAAGGCTTAATATCTGAAATATATAACAAATTTCTACACTTCAACAACAAATTGATAAACAACTCATTTTTTAAAAAAATGGATGGAACACTTAGACATTTCTCAAAAAAAGATAAACAAATGATTAGTATGCTCATGAAAAGATGTTCAGCATCATTGGACTTTAAAGAAATGAAAACTAAGCACAATAAGATATCACTTCATACCAATCAATATCGCTAAAATTAAAAAAAAAATAAATAAAAATAGCATGTTGGTGAGAGATGTGGAGAAATAGGAGCCCTCAAACATTCCTAGTGATGGTGTAAAACGATATAGCCACTGTGAAAAATAGTTTGGTAGTTTCTCAAAAAGTTAAACATAGAACTATCACATGACCAGTGATTTCACTGTTAGGAATATATCAAGGGAAGTAACATTTTCCCACAAAAAAAGAAAAAAAAAAAAAGCTTTGCACATGAATTTTCATAGCATCATTATTCATAATACAGAGAAAGTGGGGGGGAAAATCCCAACTGACGAGTGAATCTAGAAAATGTGGTGTAGTATATCCATGTAATTGAATATTATTTGGCCATAAAAATGAACATAGATGTGCTCCATGGAAGAAGCCAGTCACAAAGGACCACATATTGCTTGAGTCCATTCATATGAAATGTCTCAAATAGACAAAGCCATAGAGACAGAAAGTAGACTGATGTTTGCCTCTGGGAAGAGGATGGGACAATTCAGAATTGATTGCTGATAGATGCTGGGCTTCTTTTGGGGGTGATGAAAATGTTCAGGATTGGGAATGTGTGTACACCCGTGGCGGATTCATGTTGATGTATGGCAAAACCAATACAATATTGTAAAGTAATTAGCCTCTAATTAAAATAAATAAATTTAAATTAAAATGAATTGTGGTAAAGTTGCACATCATTTCAGAAATGCAAAAACCCATTGAATTGTACCTAACTAGGTGAATTTCATGCTATATGAATTCTATCTCAAAGCTGGAAAGGGCCTATCTCAGAGCTGGTAGGTCCTCTCAGGCCGTCTGTTAACACCTCCTTCTAACTGCAGTCATCATTCCTCTTTGCTGTTTCAACAAATGGACCTGCAAGGTAGATCAGAGTGTCCTTCCTGAGCAGCAGAGTTACCAGCAACATTTCATTTCAGGATGTGTCTGCAAAGCCACTAATTAAATCTGGTGCTCTCTAGGATCTGCACTTGCTCCTGGAAAAGTTTTGAGCTGGTTTTCGACTCCCTTGAATGCTTTGCTTAATATTTCCTCAACTCTGATTGTGTATCCTGGCCAAGTTCATACTGGCCAGTGTTTAGTTTTTATTCTTCTATTTTAGCAGCAAAGACATTTATTTCAACAAATACCTGAGTGACAAAATACGGAACTTTACTGATGAGGTTATATATATATATATATTTTTTTTTTTTCAAACATAAGAGTAAGTTTTATTTTAATTCTTAACGAGATAGTCATCATTATGATGGACACAAACTGTAGAAACAGTATGATTTTTCTCATAATGAAAAATATATGATATATGAAAGACATGTTCATTTTATAGCTTAACTAGTATCTATTTCAGTAAACTTTTGCAAAGGAAAATTATATTATTATGAGCAAGGTTATACTACCAGAGTATTCTAACTTTCCTGGATCAGAATTTGGTATTTTTAATTGGATGGCTTTATTATAGCCTCATTGTGGCCTTTTCTGTCCTTGTTTGATAAACATTATTTATAATGCAGGCACATAGACTTTCTAAGGACATACTTTTCAATTGCCTTTCTAGGGACAATTCCATAGTTTATGCCTAATTTATACCTTTGGGGCAATAGTCACAATTAGTTATTCAGTTATATAGTTCTTTTTAGTTTAAGCATTCTCAGAAATGCATTTTTAATATTTCTGAAGCTTCGTTTTATTTAAACTTTATTTATAATAATATTCTGGTCATTAAACAATTGAATACTTCATCACATACATACAGAGTAAGGCAGTTTTGAAAATGCTTTCACTGCCATGGTACCATATGATCTCCTTGTCCCAGGGCCTCCTGGGTGGTGGCAGACCTTGGACTGGGGTCTGCACAGGATTATTCTCCCTCCAACTGCCTCGAATAACTCTTCAGGTGACCCACCACTCGAGCCACCTTCTCCCTATGTCTTGCTGGGTCCTGCATCCTGTTGTGCAGGACTCCACTCTGGGGCAGCATGGACCAAGGCACTTTGAGAGACAAGACAATTGTAAAGTGATGTACCACGATCAGTGCCTACACTAGAATTTTTCTTTCCTTCTTCTTCCCACCTACAAATATATGGTGAGAAACTCTGCTACGTCAAGCAGAGTGCTGAGTGCTGGGGACATCACCTGCCCACTCTGCTTTAACTATCAGTTCTGCAGCACACACACACCAACAGAAGCAGGTGGCAAGAGGCTCACTCCTCAGACAAAGTCTGAGCTTCTTTAGCTTCCCCAATTCCAAGCTGTTCAGCTGCTAACCCTGCTTCATACTTTAAACTTTACCTAGAGATTGCTAAGAGCCTTAACTGTAACCCCTCCCTGCATGGAACCCTTTGCTTGGGCTTCAGCCCCAGCTCTCACCTGAATTTCTGCCTGGTACAGTTTTGACCTTACCTGACCTCTCTCTGGCTTCCCTAATGTGGTCCTTCCCTAAGGATGCTTCCAGATCACCTGTATCATTTGTGAAACTGCATGTTCCTAGGCTCCAGTGATGTCTGCATTCAGGAGAACTAAAATTCTGCACTTTCCACAAGCTCACAAGGTACATTATAGTTTGAGAACCATTGACTTATGCAGGAAAGAAAAAAGACAAAAACACATCAAAAAACTGCTTAGAAGTCTAGTATGGAAAATATATGGTTCCTTCCCTTCAGTGAAGCTCAGGAAACTATAATTTATATAGCATCTATATATATGCCAGTGTCTGAGTTAGGTGCACTCATTTAATCCCTAAAGTGCCCTTTGAAGGATGGATTATACCTGCCTCCTGTTAGCCAAGGTGCCCATGGAGGCCAGAATCTACCCCAAACCATAACTTCCTTCCTGGGGAGCCATAAAGGCACAAGGAATAGTGACTAAAGGGAGGAGAAATAACATTTGACATTTACCTGCAACTTTGACACACCAGTCATGAGGTGGGGGGGTGGTGGTGGATGTGGAGAAAGTCATTTTTCCTAAGCCAGTCAGACCTAGATGCCTTCAGGCCAAAAACGTCTGTCAGACCGACTGTTCCGTCAGTGTCCCCCATATGTCCCTACCTGCCAGACCCAAATCTCACCTTGAAGCAGGAGAGTTGCAGGGTGGATGCACAGAGCCAGGTGTGAGCTGGCCCAGGACAAGTTCCCATCCAGCCCTAGCTTCAGTTGGTAGAGAGAAAGAGAAGAGGATCGTGGCAGGCATCATCCTGCAGAGGACCTGCTCTGAGGCCTCAGGTCCTGGCACAGAGTGGGAGGCAGAAGGATGGCTGTATTCGCACCCAGGTGCAGTGACTCCCAAAGCACAGCCTCTTCCAGCCCCAGAGGCACAACTCAGCCTGAACCTGGAGTATGAGCCACTGTCTGATCCTCAGAATCCCCCGGAATCCTTGCTAAGGCCCTAGACCACTCTCCCAGAAACTCTGATTCATTTTGTCTGCCCGAAGTCCTGGATTTTGATAAGAACCAGGCAGTCCTTATCGCCAGGAAGGTTTGGGCTTGGGGTGAAGAGACTGTGAGGAGTGGGCAGAGAAAGGGCCTGTGAACCAGGCCCGCTAGGCTCCAGTCCCAAAGCCCCTGTTTCTGCCACTCCCTTTTCCTCAGCCTGCTCTGTGCTAGAGGAGAGCTCAGGCCCCTCCTTAACGTGCTGTGGGGAAATAGATGCCCCAAATCTGGTCAAGAACAGATCAGAAATGCAAACCTAGAAAGTTGGAGGCTGAGATGAAGTGGGCAGCATAAAACGTGGGGAGCAGACACGTCTATCTGTGTCAGTAACAGCATCCTAAAGGGCCCGAGACAGGCCGGGGGCCAGGTGGGGTGACCTGGTCCACATTTGGCCCTGTGTGTGGGGACTGTGCCAGTCTGGAAGTTCTCCCTTTTGCAGTAGTGGTGACCCTTCCTCTTGCCCCTGGGTTTGTGGATGCTTCAGACTTAGGAGTGATGAGATCATCCTAAAGTTTCAAGTATTTCCTTCATAGCACAAAGACTTTGGCTGAATTTTCTCCACTACTCTTGTGGGGGTAGAGAACATGACAAGTGAGTTACACAGGAGTACCCAATTGGGGGCCACATGCTTCATGAAACATTTCTAGGGATTGACTTTTCCAGCCACTAGAAGCTCATCTGTCCCTTCATCTCCCTCTAGAAGTCCTCCTTTCTAAGGTTCATGTCAAGAGATGCTGCAAAGACAAAGAGAGTGCAGTGTGAAGCCTGGCCTGGCCTTGCTGTCTTTGACCAGTCATCTTTTGCCGTCATTTCAGGGCCACTACTAGGCTGTGACCTGGTGAGTGCTGCAGGAGTTTGGGACACTTAGGGGGCCACACTCAGGGTGAAAGCCCTATCATGTGTGACTCACTGGCCTGAATGTCACAGAGAACACATGGCTTCTGGTTTGCACTCTCCCTCCTGGTGACCTTGGGGAGCTCCATACCCTCCCTGGGCTTTAGTCTCAACATCTGTGAAAGTAGCAGACACAGCTATGAAATAGAAGCTCAGGGCCTGGAGCCCCTGCCCCATACCACACAAGTACCCAAGACAGGGTATACAGCCACTAGAGAACTGCTAAATTGGCCAACACCAAGGATGGGAAATGGCTTTGCACTGAGACCTGAGCCAAGAATAGGCTCTCTGCTGCTTACTTCTCAAGCTCACCCACAGGCAGAAACTTCTTCCTTGGGCCAGAACAAGCCTGGTCCCATAAGTAGAACATTGCTTAGCATCAAGAAGTCAGAGAACTAAGGCTCAAGGATTTTCCCTGACCTCTGTGAGCTGTGCAGCTTAGGAACAATCACCTAAACTTTCTCAACCTCAGTTGTAAAAACTGAGGAAAATGACTGGATTTACTAAAGGATGACTTAAAGAATCATGCCCCCACCATCACCCCATATCTCCCACCCTTTGGGGTACCCCCAGAGGCCCAGTGACCCTCTGACTGAGCATACTCTCATACACTCCACTGGGAGTATTGGAGAGCTATTGCTCAAGGAAGCCAGGGCTGCTCAAAGTGACTTTTCTCATTGTAAATCACAACACTGCTTTGCAGTTTATGTTGAGCAGGGTTTATTATTTTCTTAAATAAGCCATTCATGAAATTGAACTAGAAGTCAGAGGAGGAGAAAAAAAAAAAAAAAAAAGCAAGCCAAGTCATGTTTCATGAAAAACCACAACAAAAATAATTATCCAGAGGGCTTGATCAACAATTTTTCATTTTTCACTGAGAACAAAAGGCTTGAGGTGAATGGGAAAGAGTCTGGAGTGTAGGGACTCCTGTGTGCAGCCCCCACTTGGGCACTCCTGTGTAACTAGGGTCTGATCCTGCCCCATCTCTGTGCAGCAGGCAGACTGGTGGGCTCGAGGCCCTGCCTGCTCTGAGACTTGGCATTCGTGATCACAGGGCTGGAGGAACCAGGAAAAACCACAGTACAAGGAACTCAGGTGGAGACTCCACTGCAGGCAAGAATGTAGTGGATGTCTGCCATGCCCAGGACCTTCTGTGCACCGTGGGGCCTGTGAACCTGCATGTGGTCTGCGGCCGTCTCGCTGAGAAGTCAACAATGGGAGCCATGTGGTTTAGTGCTGCATGCTGAGTGGCTGCTTAGGTGCAGGGTGCACAGGGAACATAATCGCAGGGGAAGAGGTTTGCCTCCACAGAGGACACGGAAAGGGAGGCTGAGCACTGAGCGATGCAGTGGGCTAACTTCAGGTGTGGGGGAGACATGTGAGCTGACATCAAGTCAGGACCCATGGATTCCTACACCTGAACTTTTGTGCCAGTTGACCTTGTGGGCAACAGGAAGGGGTGGGAGATCTGGGGCGATGGTGGGGGCATGATTCTTTAAGTCATCCTTTAGTAAATCCAGTCATTTTCCTCAGTTTTTACAACTGAGGTTGAGAAAGTTTAGGTGATTGTTCCTAAGCTGCACAGCTCACAGAGGTCAGGGAAAATCCTTGAGCCCTAGTTCTCTGACTTCTTGATGCTAAGCAATGCTCTACTTATGGGACTAGGCTTGTTCTGGCCCAAGGAAGAAGTTTCTGCCTGTGGGTGAGCTTGAGAAGTAAGCAGCAGAGAGTGTGTTCTTGGCTCAGGTCTCAGTGCAAAGCCATTTCCCATGTTTGGTGTCAGCCAATTTAGCAGTTTTCTACTGGCTGTATACCCTGTCTTGGGTACTTGTATGGGTGCTGGGGATGAAAAGCAGAGAGAAATGGGGCTGGCATTGAAGGATGGAAGACACAAGGCAACATTCATGCATTTATCTGCCCAAGAAGACTCATTATTCTCTTCTCTTGTGTCAGAGCTGGAATGAGATTTAGGGGCACAGTGAGATGAGTGAAGCAGCTGTGGTCCCTTCATAAATGCATCACACCCAACAGGGGTGAGTCCCATGAAGGGAGTCCTGACCGAATTAGTGGCAACAGTGGTGGGAGGACAAAGGCTTTTGAGGCAACGCTCCAGGTGATGAGTGGGAAGCCTTGCTTTAGGGTGAAAGGGGAATCTGACCCACTGGAAAACAACCTGTGCTTCTGAAGGCCTGGGTAGACCAGGTGCTATTGCTCCTGGTGTGGAACCAGGTCAGATGTGGATACACTTGTCATATAGAGAAGAAGCCCCAGCATCTGGGAGGCAAGACTACCAGCAGAAAGACAGGTTGGCTGGTGGCCACTTTCCCCTCAAGTAGGATAAAACTGTAATTTATCATTCAAACCAGGGCACTACTGGGCGTGAAAGGATACACTATGATAATTATGCTGGGTCAATTGTCTCTGGCCAACAGAAGTGCATGACCCCTCACTTAGAAGGCACCCCCCCAAAGGCACCCCCAAAGCCTTCAATGGGGAGATAAGCAGCTGTCAGCAGAGCAGCTGGGGTCTCCAAGATCAGAACCTTAAAGGCTACATGTCCCAGGAAATCTGGTGGATGATAAGAAATCCAGGCTTCTTATTCCTTGAAGCTATGGATTGAATTCCAGTTTGTGTTCCTTTGTACCTGGGTTATCCTTTCCCTCTGCGGGCCCCTGGTGAAGTTCCAGTTGTCAGTAGTGGGAGGTGATGAGGGAGGGGCAGAACTTTAAAGACCAGCATTTAAACTAGGGTTCTGTCCTTCCTGCATGATCTTAAGCACATAATCTAATGGACTGAACCTCAGCATTTTTGAAAAGGTCTGTGATAATTCTGACCTGCCTCTTGAGAAACCTATATGCAGGTCAGGAAGCAACAGTTAGAACAGGACATGGAACAACACACTGGTTCCAAATAGGAAAAGGAGTACGTCAAGGCTATATAGGTGTATATTGTCACCCTGCTTATTTAACTTATATTCAGAGTACATCATGAGAAACGCTGGGCTGGAAGAAGCACAAGCTGGAATCAAGATTGCCTGGAGAAAATATCAATAACCTCAGATATGCAGATGACACCACCCTTATGGCAGAAAGTGAAGAGGAACTAAAAAGCCTCTTGATGAAAGTGAAAGAGGAGAGTGAAAAAGTTGGCTTAAAGCTCAACATTCAGAAAATGAAGATCATGGCCCCTGGTCCCATCACTTTATGAAAAATAGATGGGGAAACAGTGGAAACAGTGTCAGACTTTATTTTTGGGGGCTCCAAAATCACTGCAGATAGTGACTGCAGCCATGAAATTAAAAGACGCTTACTCCTTGGAAGGAAAGTTATGACCAACCTAGATAGCATATTGAAAAGCAGAGATATTACTCTGCCAACAAAGGTTCATCTAGTCAAGGCTATGGTTTTCCCTGTGGTCATGTATGAATGTGAGAGTTGGACTGTGAAGAAGGCTGAGCGTGGAAGAATTGATGCTTTTGAACTGTGGTGTTGGAGAAGACTCTTGAGAGTCCCTTGGACTGCAAGGAGATCCAACCAGTCCATTCTGAAGGAGATCAGCCCTGGGATTTCTTTGGAAGGAATGATGCTAAAGCTGAAACTCCAGTACTTTGCCCACCTCATTCGAAGAGTTGACTCATTGGAAAAGACTCTGATGCTGGGAAGGATTAGGGGCAGGAGGAGAAGGGGACGACAGAGGATGAGATGGCTGGATGGCATCACCAACTTTAAGGACATGAATTTGAGTGAACTCCGGGAGTTGGTGATGGACAAGGAGGCCTAGTGTGCTATGATTCATGAGGTCACAAAGAGTAGGACACAATGGAGCGACTGAGCTACCTGATGATATTTCCCACCTCACAGGCAGTGAAAGCATGTATATGCGTAGAATCCCCAGTTAGTTACCTCATCCCTTAGCCTTTTATGTGCATTTGCTCTTTCTTCCAACCAACCTCTGTGGTCTCTACAGAGAAGAGAGTCTGATATATTTGAGATAGGAAGGAAAGGTGCTGGGAATAATGATTAAGAATAAGATGTGACATAAACTTGCTAGAACCAACTAGACCCAAGATGGTGGGAGATTCAACTTCCAGTAGACCTTGAATCTCAGTATACACTCATTGTTATTACATTAGCTAAATAACACATACACTGGTGCCATGACAGTTCTGAGGCCAACCATAAAAGCCCAGAAATTGAGTAAGTGTTGCCCCAACTTCTGGAAATCGTCCCTTCCCTGAAATAATTGGAATAATTCTCCCATTTATTGGTTTATGTAATTACTTCCCCAATAAAAATTAATCACCCCCACACCTCAGAGTGACTCTCATCCACACTGTGGAGTTTCTCCCTACACCCCTGTCACTTACTGAGGCAACCCCATGAGATGGCCCACACTCCGTCTATGGAATATGTACCTCTATAAATAAACATGCTTTCACTTTACTATGACTTGCTCTTGATTTCTTGCCTGGGTGAAGCCAAGGACCCTCACTTGGCAGCCCTTCCCACAGACTCATCTGAGACCCGGGATATGACCAATTTCTTGCACCCCATTTTTCCTACAACATTTTGTCTTCAGCTCACTGAAGAGAGGGCAGGAGAAGAACTCTGCCTTGGAGCTGGGTGAAGGCACAGGTTTAATGATGAGGGTGATGTATACGTGTTCTGGGCATATCAGACTGAAAAGACTTGGTGATTCTGAGCTTTTAAAGGTGCCTGAGAAAAATGGGTGAATGAGAGGCTGTCGTGTTGCAAGTTTTGGCCAAGAATGAGTCTGGGAGTTAACTGGAGAGCATCCCTGGGCCTCGTGGCTAGACCAACAGAACAACCTTTCCTTAAACAAAAACTGTTCCAAGAGGCACTGGGTTTTCATAAAGCTGCAGTTCACTCGCAAAGTACAGTACCACTGTCCAGGGCCACAGGATGGTATATGTCCTGGCATACCACAGACTTAGTGAAAAAGAAAGTAAGTTTCAAAGTTCTGGAGGAATAATTTCAAGGAATAATGTCCTTGAGAAAAGGTTGTCCATACATGAAATCCTTGCTCTTCAGGGTTCCCACCAGGGGCCCTGGTCTCTCCATGGAAAACACAAACCCACTTACAAGATCCCACTGAGGCATCTCCATGAGGACCTTTCTTTCCCTCGGTATTCCTCACACTAGCTCTGGTCTAGGTCTCTGGTCCCAATTTCTGGTCTCACTGGCCGCCATTGTGAGGAGTGCTGGTCCATCTCTCCTTGAGAAAACAGGTTCCTCTATTTGGAGCCCTGGCTGTAGAGGGTTTGTGGTGTCCCCAACTCCCCTTTTCCCTCTGAACCAAGTGCATAAGCCTTTTATGCTTTAAGGGTTTTACTGCTTATTCCCGTAGCAGAATGTGCAAAAGTATGTAAGTGTTTGTCACTCAGTTGTGCCTGACTCTTTGAGACCCCCATGGACTTCAGCTCACAAGGCTCCCCTGTCCTGGAGATTTTCCAGGCAAGGATATTAGAGTGGTTTGCCATTTTCTTCTCCAGGGGATGTTCCCAACTCAGGGATCGAACCTGGGTCTCCTGCACTACAGAAAGATTCTTTACCTACTGAGCTACCATGGAAGTCCTTATGAACAAAGACATAGAAAAACACACATGGAAGAGAGAGAGAAGAGTTTCTTCCCCTGGGATCTGATCTCTGGCTCTTGACTCAAGCTCAGAGGCCTTGGAGAATCCAAATTTGGACATTTAAATCTGAGGGGAGAAGTCATCCAACCTTTCTCAGTCCTGTCCTCTCAGCTTATCTCAGCTCCTGGGGTTCTGCTGTTTGGAGTAGTGCCCCTGCAAGTTTGGAGGGTAGGCATCAGCTTCTTGTGGTCTGGGTTACATCAGACATGCATGTTCTCCAGGTCATCTCAGATATGCCCTGATGTCAGCACCAAGAATCTGTGTGATTCTCAGGCATGTGAATTTGAGACTCATGTTCATAGAGAGCTTACATGCTTGTTTGGGGTCTGGCAGAGTTGCTGGCTGCCAATCACTTCTGCTAATTAACTCAGAAACCTCATTGCTTATCCAGTGAGGTGATTAGATTGGAGAGAAGAGCACACAATTTTAGACATAGCCCATTGTCCTATAAATAAGGAAGAAAAGTTTAGTGAAAGGGAGGTTCTTTAATAACCCTCCCCTCCTCAACATCACCTTCCAGTTGGTGATGGTCCCACTGATCCCCTCTTTTCTAAAATTTATTTTCATTTTTTAAATTAACTAATTATTTAGTTTGGCTGCACGAGGTCTTTGAGCTGTGCCAGGACTTTCTCTAGTTGCGGGGAGTTGAGGCTACTCTTCGTTGTGGTGTATGGGCTTCTCATTGCTGTGGTTTCTCTTGCTGCGGAGCACCAGCTTTAGGGCATGTGGATTTCAGTGTTGAGGTGCATGGCTTTAGTTGCTTCTTGGGGATCTTTCAGGACTAGGTATTGAACCCATGCCCCTACAATCACAGTTCACTTTAATTCAGTTCAGTCGCTCAGCCATGACCAACATTGTGACCTCTTGGAATGCAGCATGCCAGGCCTCCCTGCCCATCACCAATTTCTGGAGCTTACTCAAACTTATCTCCATTGATGGTCGGTGAGGCCATCCAACCATCTTATCCACTGTCATCCCCTTCTCCTCCCGTCTTTAATCTTTTCCAGCATCATGGTCTTTTCCAATGAGTCAGCTTCTCACATCAGGTGGCCAAAGTATTGGAGTTTCAGCTTCAATATCAGTCCTTCCAGTGAATACTCAGGACTGATTTCCTTTAGGATGGGCTGGTTTGATCTCCTTGCTGTCCAAGGGAATCTCAAAAGTCTTCTCCAACACCACAGGTCAAAAGCATCAATTCTTCAGCGCTCAGCTTTCTTTATAGTCCAACTCTCACATCCATACATGACTACTGGAAAAACCATAGCCTTGACTAGATGGACCTTTGTTGGCAAAGTAATGTCTCTGCTTTTTAATATGCTGTCGAGGTTGGTCATAACTTTCCTTCCAAGGAGTAAGCATCTTTTAATTTCATGGCTGCAGTTACCACCTGCAGTGATTTTGGAGCCCCCAAAAAATAAAGTCAGCTACTGTTTCCACTGTATCCCCATCTATTTGCTATGAAGTGATGTGACTGGATGCCATGATCTAAGTTTTCTGAATGTTGAGCTTTAAGCCAACTTTTTCACTCTCCTCTTTCACTTTCATCAAGAGGCTTTTTAGTTCCTCTTCACTTTCTGCCATAAGGGTGGTGTCATTTGCATATTTGAGGTTATTGATATTTCTCCCAGCAATCTTGATTCCAGCTTGTACTTCATTCAGACCAGCATTTCTCATGATGTACTCTGCATATAAGTTAAATAAATAAGGTGACAATATACATCCTTGACATACTCCTTTCCCTATTTGGAACCAGTCTTTTGTTCCATGTCCAATTCTAACTGTTGCTTCCTGACCTGCATATAGGTTTCTCAAGAGGCAGGTCTGGTCTGGTATTCCCATCTCTCTCTCTCTTTTTTTTTTTTTTTTAATTTTATTTTATTTTTAAACATTACAATATTGTATTAGTTTTGCCCAACATCAAAATGAATCCGCCACAGGTATACCCGTGCTCCCCATCCTGAACCCTCCTCCCTCCTCCCTCCCCATACCTTCCCTCTGGGCTGTCCCAGTGCACAAGCCCCAAGCATCCAGCATCATGCATCCAACCTGGACTGGTGACTCGTCTCATACATGATATTACACATTTTTCAATGCCATTCTCCCAAATCTCCCCACCCTCTCCCTCTCCCACAGAGTCCACAAGACTGATCTATACATCAGTGTCTCTTTTGCTGTCTCATACACAGGGTTATTGTTACCATCTTTCTAAATTCCATATATATGCATTGGTACACTGTATTGGTGTTTTTCTTTCTGGCTTACTTCACTCTGTATAATAGGCTCAAGTTTCATCCACCTCATTAGAACTGATTCAAATGTGTTCTTCTTAATGGCTAAGTAATACTCCATTGTGTATATGTACCACAGCTTTCTTATCCATTCATCTGCTGATGGGCATCTAGGTTGCTTCCATGTCCTGGCTATTATAAACAGTGCTGCGATGAACATTGGGGTACACGTGTCTCTTTCACTTCTGGTTTCCTCAGTGTGTATGCTCAGCAGTGGGATTGCTGGATCATAAGGCAGTTCTATTTCCAGTTTTTTAAGGAATCTCCACACTGTTCTCCATAGTGGCTGTACTAGTTTACATTCCCACCAACAGTGTAAGAGGGTTCCCTTTTCTCCACACCCTCTCCAGCATTTATTGCTTGTAGACTTTTGGATTGCAGCCATTCTGACTGGCGTGAAATTTCAGAATTTTCCACAGTTTATTGTGATCCACACAGTCAAAGGCTTTGACGTAGTCAATAAAGCAGAAATAGATGTTTTTCTGGAACTCTCTTGCTTTTTCAATGATCTCGTGTATGCTTGGCAATTTGATCTCTGGTTCCTCTGCCTTTTCTAAATCTAGCTTGAACATCTGGAAGTTCATCGTTCACGTATTGTTGAAGCCTAGCTTGGAGAATTTTAAGCACTACTTTGCTAGCGTGTTAGATGAGTGCAATTGTGTGGTAGTTTGAGCATGCTTTGGCATTGCCTTTCTTGGGGAATGGAATGAAAACTCACCTTATCCAGTCCTGTGGCCACTGCTGTGTTTTCCAAATTTGCTGTCATATTGAGTGCAGCACTTTCACAGCATCATCTTTTAGGATTTGAATTAGTTTAAATAATTCCATCACCTCCACTAGCTTTGTTGGTAGTGATGCTTCCTAAGGCTCACTTGACTTCACATTACAGGATGTCTGGGTCTAGGTGAGTGATCACACCATTGTGGTTATCTGGGTCATGAGATCTTGTTTGTTTAGTTCTTCTGTGTGTTCTTGACTCTTCTTAGTATCTTCTGCTTCTGTTAAGTCCATACCATTTCTGTCCTTTATTGTGCCCATCTTTGCATGAAGTGTTCCCTTGGTATCTCTAATTGAAGAGATCTCTAGTCTTTCCCATTCTATTGCTTTTCTCTATTTCTTTGCACTTATCACTGAGGAAGGCTTTCTTATCTCTCCTTGCTGTTCTTTGGAACTCTGCATTCAAATGGGTATATCTTTCCTTTCCTCCTTTGTTTTCACTTCTCTTCTTTTCATAGCTATTTGTAAGGCCTCCTCAGACAACCATTTTGCTTTTTTGCATTTCTTTTTCTTTGGGATGGTCCTGATCCCTGCCTCCTGTACAATGTCACGAACCTTTGTCCGTAGTTCATCAGGCACTCTGTATATCAGATCTAATCACTTGAATCTATTTCTCACTTCTACTGTATAATTGTAAGGGATTTGATTTAGGTCATACCTGAATGGTCTAGTGGTTTTCCCTACTTTCTTCAATTTAAGTCTGAATTTGGCAATAAGGAGTTCATGATCTGAGCCACAGTCAGCTCCTGGTCTTGTTTTGCTGACTGTATAAAGGTTCTCCACTTTTGGCTGCAAAGAATATAATCATTCTGATTTCAGTGTCGACCATCTGGTGATGTCCATGTGTAAAGTCTTCTCTTGTGTTGTGCTGCATTGACAGGTGGAGTCTTAACCACTGAACTATCAGGGAAGTCTTTTTCTCCTCCTAACAGTGCTAGGATCATTTCACCAACCCACTTTTCTCCACAAATCCATCAATTCAACAGTTATTTACCTTGCTCTGTGCCAGGTGTGGCAGATGCAGAAGCACAGCCCTCAGTCTCACTGTCTTGAACTACTGAGATGCCCAGTGAGTGACTCTTGGGCTTACTTACCTCCCCTGCTACCCTCCAGCCTTGCTTTTTCCATGCCATGAGTAAAGATGCTTTCCAAGGTAGAATGTGACTACCCTAAGCCTTTAGGATGAAGCTGACACTCTGAGCATGGATGAAGGTGCTCTTAGGTTGATGTCCCCTGCCAGCTCTCCAGGCTCTTCTCTGCTTTCTGACAGATCACAACCAGTAGTGCAAAGCCATTTGTGAGATGGCACATGCCTGGTACCTTTCCTCACTTTTGGCCCTTTGCTTTAAACCTTTCTGCTTACCAACAATGCCTTCTCCTACCTGGTGGATACTGATTCCACTTTTCAAGATTTAGTACAAGAGTATTTAAAAAGTCTTTCTTGAACACCATCCCTACCCTGTTCCCAGGCAAATGTGCCCCCACCTCTGCATCATGCCTCACTGCAGACTCCTCATGGAACATCTCCAGGGTCACAAGTCTCCCTGCCTTCCCACTCCAAGTCCTGGAAGCCAAGTTACCACTTTGCTCAATCCACTCTGGGTCTCCCATTCCTGGCCTAGCACTTAACTCATATGTTTCTGTTGAGTGGATTTCCTCCTGTGACACCTCATCAAAAGTGTAAAAGGCTGGTGATAAAGAAGAATGAAGGTGAAATCAGCTTAGTTACTTTGTGTGTTTCACTGTCTGCATTTGTTTCTAGTGCACTGACCAGCACAGAGAAGATGCTCACTAAGTCATCACTGATTAAAAGGAAGTGAAGAGGGACTGAGAACTCATGCCTCCTCATCCCCATCTCAGGGCTGCTCTTCCCACTGGAAGGCATATTCCAGCAGTGTCTTGGTGCTATTGGTGATAATCCCAGCCTTTAAACACAGTTGAGTCCTGGCACAGTTTCTTTTTTTATATAGGAACAGACTCATTGTTCTATATTGGCTGATGTTTGTCTGTTTTTCTGGCTTTGTGTGGGTGCAGGGAAAGAAATGTTCAAGTCAGCCTGCCTTT
The DNA here is from genome assembly GCF_003369695.1 of Bos indicus x Bos taurus. Taxonomy (NCBI): domain Eukaryota; kingdom Metazoa; phylum Chordata; class Mammalia; order Artiodactyla; family Bovidae; genus Bos; species Bos indicus x Bos taurus. The sequence continues at coordinate 2,963,120 of NC_040077.1, read as the reverse complement.
CTGGATCAGGGAGGGCAGATTTGGGGCTGAGAAGCAAGTGTACCTCGACTCCTCCTTTCTTCTGCACCCATGGCACGTGTGGCTCTTTTTTTCTGCTGAGCACAGATGAAGCACAGAATTCTTCTCTACAACACAGTGATATAGTCAATCACTCCAAATCAATTCCACATATAATGAAGTTGGTTTGACATCCTTGTCCAACAGCTTCCTAGCCCATCCTTTGCTTGGCAGGTTTTCCCACTGTATCCTTAGTCACCCCTCAGCAGGCTCAAGAGTCCCTTGGGATGATTAGGTTCCTGGAACAGCTATCCTTCTGGATGAAATAAGATACATCCTTCAGGAGGAAGTAAGATAGCTCTTACAGGGCCACAGTGCTCTGCATGTGTGGGGCACAGGAAGCCTGGCCTGGAATCACCTCGCTTCAGTGGCAGGTCTCTCCATCTGGGGTTTCAAGTGCTCTCCTGGCTATTAAAATTGCAAACCTGGGATAACATTAAAAATGTTAATGTGCTGTAAAACTTTCTATGTGCAAAATCTCACCTGAAAAGAAAAAGAGATGAGCCCATAATGGCTGGCTTTTCATCTTCTCGATGGATTTTATTAGAGCTGTAACAAGAGCAATTCCACTTAAAAGACTCTTGTCAGGGAACAGTTACAGTCGATTATAACTTGGAATAGGAAACGATCTCTACTCCATACAGATTTGGAATGGCCAGGGAAAAATGAGCATCAAGAAATACAGTTGTCTGGCGTTACACCCATGAAACATTTTGAGGGATATGGGAGTTGGGGGAGAAACTGCGGGTGGGTTAATTAAGGAAGTAGATCACATTGCTCTATTAGTCATTCACCAGCAGAGCACAAAATGGGCTCAAGAGGAGCCCAGAAATACAATTTTTTATCACTCAAAAATTGCACCTAAGACTGGGACGAGCATCTGCCAGGCTTGTTATAAAAGCAAACCTGGCACCTCTAATTTTAAGTATCCAGGATAGCATACATATCTTGGAAATAGGAAGGGGGTTCTTAATACCAGGAAAATGAGTCCGGTATGAAGACCAAACCATCCTGTGGAAGTGTCTCAGTGGGAGAGAATGTATACTGTTCTCTTACTTTCTACTGCCTGACTGATACACATCACCTATGTTCCCTGTGACACACCACGGCCTCTCTTAAAGACAATCAACGTTCAGTGGCAGCAGCCCTGCATCCTGAAACTGGCCAATGGCTGTCTTCACTTCTCACCGGGTGTGCCAGGGACTGGAAGACTGATTTTGCCCCATATTTGCAGGGGAAATAACCAAAATCCCACTGAGTGGTAGTCTTCAGTGCAAGAGCCATTTGTGAAAGACAGATAACCTGATTGGTGTCTTTGGAGTAAGATTATCTCTCAGCAGAGTCTTGTCCTCTGAGTTCCCTTTCTCAGCTGCCTGTGGGAGGCTGGCCCCAGTTTCCAGGTCTACTGTTTTGGGAGACTGACACTAACATAATATCTGGGATGAAGTCTGGGCTTAATAGATATAATAGTACAATTGTAAAAAGTGTCTTTAAGTAAATCTTACATATTCTATGGTTTATATGACAGGCAAAAACTTCTGAGAGATGAGCCAGGTCACAGAATATTTCATTCACACCTTTTAAATAAATCAACTCAAATAGTGAAAACGAAGCTAAACTTACCACTATTAACTTAGCACAGAAAGGCTATGTACCTCAAGACATCAGACAAGGAAGGAAAGAGAAGATTTTGGCAGTGTCTTTCTCTGTATAACCAAAATTACCCTAGGAAGCATTGTTAGTGTTTTTCTTTTTAAGTATTCAACATAGGAAAATGTGTAATTAAACTATTATACATCTGTTAATGATGAAGCCATTAAAATTAATGTTCACAACTCTTTAATAATGTGAAAGTGCTTACTGTAATATACAAGTTGAAAAGAAAGGACTCAAAATTATATATGTGATATTATTCAAATTTTGGAAAACAAATGAAAACTGCATTAATAAAACCTTGAGAGAAAGTGGATTAAGACTATTTTATTTTTTAAAAATAAACTTTAAAAATGTTTAGAATAGATTTATAGAAAATTTGCTAAGATAGTACAGGGTTTTCTATATACTCCACACCAGTTATCCCCTATTGTTAATATCTTACATTATGGTGGTACACTTTTACAGGTGAGTCCATATGAATCTATGTTTAAACAGAGAATATGAGTCACAATCCTCTGTAACAGAGTTTTATTTTGCATGAAATCCTGAAATCTGATCCCCTGTACTCTGTCTTGTCTATTAATGAGTCTCATTATAGGATTAGTTGTGCATCACACAGACACACAGAGGCTGCATCCTGGTAGCTGAGGCTTTTTCTGAAGCTCAGGGATTATTTTGTGCTGGGGCCAATGAAATAAGTTGAGTCCCTACAGAGAAGTTTCACAGATTCACAAAGTTTGGAGTGGGATAAACTGGCAGAACTTCCTTCCCATACTTTGGCAAGGTTGCTTCTAGAGACTGGAAAGACTTAAGCTTGCCCTTTCAAGACAAAGGTACGAAGGAGCCATGGACTCATCTAATTATTCCAGCTGGTCTCCCCTGATTTTAGCCCACATTCAAGATGGTCATTAGAGGAGCTACTGCCTTTTCACCTACTTTGCTAGGAAATGGGATTTGGAGTCCTGACTTCATGGGTAGAAGCAGAAATAGGTGAGTTCAGAAATGCAAAGAAGCTGGATTCAGGGTTCCTTAAGTTTGACTGGGCTTGTGGCATAATATAATGTATTATGTTAGATCCAAAATTCAATTCATTGAAGAGAAAGAAAAAAAAAAACATTTGCCATTTATCTCCTGGTGCATTCATCAAAATGTTTGAGTACATACTGTGTGCCTGGAATTATGTAAGTGCTCAGTTGTGTCTGACTCTTTGCAACCCCATGGATTTGTGGTCCACCAGGCCCCACTGTCCATGAAATTCTCCAGGCAAGAATATTGGAGTGGGTTACCATTTCCTACTCCAGGAAATATTCCTGACCCAGAAGTCAAACCTGTATCTCTTGTGACTCCTACACTGGCAGGCAGATTCTTTACCAACTGTGCCATATAGGAAGTCCAGAGTTATAAGAGATGGCATTTAAAACTAAATTAACCATGATCTTCCCTCCTATAATGAACTACTTAAAAGGCCATATATATTTTTATATCATGCGAAATGCTTGGTTGGATGAATAACAAGCTGGAATCAAGATTACTGGGAGAAATATCAATGACCTGAGATATGCAGATGATATCACCCTAACGGCAAAAAGTGAAGAGGAACTAAAAGCCTCTTAATGAAGGTGGAAGAGGAGACTGAAAAAGTCAGCTTAAAGCTCAACAGTCAAAAAATGAAGATCATGACATCCTGTCCCATCACTTCATGGCAAATAGATTGGGGGGAAAATGGAAACAGTGACAGACTTTATTTTCCCAGGTTCCAAGACCACTGTGAATGGTGACTGCACCCATGAAATTAAAAGATGCTTGCTTCTTGGAAGAAAAGCAATGACAAGCCTAGACAACATAGTAAAAAGCAGAAACATCAATTTACTGACAAAGGTCTATATAGTCAAAGTTATGGTTTTTCCAGTAGCAATGTACAGATGTGAGAGTTGGACCATAAAGAAGACTGAGTGCCAAAGAATTGATGCTTTCCAACTATGGTGCTGAGGAAGACTCTTGAGAGTCCCTTGGCCAGCAAAGAGATCAAACTATTCAATCCTGGAAATCAACCCTGAATATTCATTGGAAGGACTGATACTGAAGCTCTAATACTTTGTCCACCTGATGTGAAGAGCTGATCCATTGAAAAAGACACTGATGCTGGGAAAGATTGAGGGAAGGTGAAGAAGGGGGTGACAGAGGATAAGATGGTAGGATGGTAACATCAACTCAATGGACATGAGTTTGAGCAAACTCTGGGTGACAGGGAAGGACAGGGAAGCCAGAGGTGCTACAGTCCATGGGGTTGCAAAGATTCAAACATGACTTAGCAACTGAACAACAACAATGTATTTTAATTTGGAGTATAATTTTAATATAGCATTATATTCATTTCATGAGTATAACATGCTGATTTCATATTTCCATATATTGTGAAATGATCACTGCGATAAGTCTGATTAACATCAATCATCATATAGAGTTAGAAAAAATTTTTCTTGTTGTGAGAACTTTTAAGATTGACTCTCTTAGCAACTTTCAAGTATGTTATGATTAATTATAGTCACCATTACATAGCCAAGACTCATTTATTTTATAGCTTGAAATTCATACCTTTTGACTCCCTTCACCCATTTAAAACCTTCCCTCACTACCCCCACCACTCTGGCAACCATCAATCTGTTCTCTGTGTCTATGAGCTAGATTTTTTGCTTGTATATTTTCCTGTTTTGTTATTTTTAAGATTGCACATATAAGTGATATCATATAGTATTTATCTTTCTTTGTCTAAATTATTGCACTTAACATAATTCCTTCAATGTCCATCCATTTGCTGAAAATGTCAATATTTCCTGTTTTTTAATGACTGAATAATAATATATGTTATAACATATACAGTAAACAGGTCTTATGTTTATTGAACTTTTCTATCTCTTTTAATCTCTAATTTATTTCTGTTACAATCTTTGTTTCCTTTCTTCTACCAATTTTGAGCTATATTTCTTCTCATTTTTCTTGTTCTCTGAAATGTAGGGTTAAGTTCTTTATTTGATATTTTCCTTCTTTATGGAAGTAACTTTTTTTTCTTTGTTTTTGTTTTTTTTTTTAACTGGAGGATAATGACTTTACAAAATTGTGTTGGTTTCTGCCATACATCAACATGAATCAGCTCCAGGTACATATATGTCCTCCCCCCGCCCCCCCCCAAAAAAAAAACTCCTACCATCTACCCCCTCCATCCTACCCCTCTAGGTTGTCACAGAACATTGGATTGAGCTCCTGGTCTCACACAGCAAAATCCCACTTGCTATCTATTTTACATATGGTAATGTGTATGTTTCCATGCTATTCTCGCAATTCACCCAATCTCTTCTTCCTCCACTGCTGTGTCTGCATGTCTATTCTCTACATCTGCATCTCCATTGCTGCCCTGCAAATAGGTTCATCAGTATGCTCTTTTTAGATTCTATATGCATGCATTAATACACAATATTTTCTTTATCTTTCTGACTTGCTTCACTCTGTATAATAGGGTCTAGGTTCATCCACATCATTAGGACTGACTCAAACGCATTATCTTTTATAGCTTTTTAATATTCCATTGTATATATGTGTACCACATTTTCTGTATCCACTCATCTGTTGACGGATGTCTAGGTTGCTTTCATATCGTAGCTATTGTAAAAAGTGCTACAGTTAACACTGGAGTACATGTGTCTCTTTCAATTATGATTTTCTCAGGATATATGTCCTGTAGTGGGATTGTAGGGTTATACTGTAGTTCTATTCCTAGTTTTTTAAGGAACCTAATACTGTGGCTATATCAATTTATATTCCCACCAACAGTGCAAGAGGGTTTCTTTTTATCCACATCCTCTCCAGCATTTATTGTTTGTAGATTTGTAAATGATGGCCATTCTGACTGGTGTGAGGTGATAACTCATTGCTTTGATTTGCATTTATTTAATAATGAGTGATGTTGCAGATCTATTCATGTGTTTGTTTGCTATCTGTCTGTCTTCCTTGAGAAATGGCAACTCACTCCAGTATTCTTGCCTGGAAAATCCCATGGACAGAGGAGCCTAGAGAGTAGAGACCATGGGGTCACAAGAGTCGGACATGACTTAGCAACTAAACTACCACTACCACCACCATGCTTTCTTTGGAGAAATGTATGTTTCTGTCCATTTTTTGATTGGGTTGTTTGTTTTTCTGGTATTGAGCTTCATGAGCTGCTTGTATATTTTAGACATTAATCCTTTGTCAATTGTTTCATTTGCAATTACTTTCTCTCATTTTGAGGGTTGTCTTTTAATCTTGTTTATTGTTTTCCTTAGATGTGCAAAAGCTTTTAAGTTGAACTAAGTCCCATCTGTTTACTTCTGATTTCATTTCCATTACTCTAGGAGGTGAGTCAAAGAGGGACTTGCTGTGATGTATGTCAAAGAGTGTACTGCCTATGTTTTCTTCTAAGAGTTTTATAGTTTCTGTCCTTATATTTAAATCTTTAATTCATTTTGAGTTTATTTTTGTGTATAGTGTTAGAATAGCTTCCCAGATAGTGCTAGTGCCAGCCTGACAATGCAGGAGATGTAAAAGATGCAAATTTGATCCTTGGGTCTGGAAGATCCCCTAAAATGGACATGGCCATGCACTGCAGTATCCTTTCCTGGAGAATTCCATGAACAGTGGAGCCTGGTGAGCTACAGTCCATATAGTCTCGAAGAGTTGAACATGACTGAAGTGACTTAACACACATACACATAGTGTTAGAAAGTTTTCTAGTTTCATTCTTTTATGTGAAGCTGTCAAGTTTTCCCAGCACTATTTATGGAAGAGGCTGCCTTTTCTCCATTGCATATTCTTGCCTCCTTTGTCAAAGATAAGGTGCCCATAGGTGTATGGGTTTATCTCTGGGCTTTCTATCTTGTTCCATTTTGTGTTTTTGTGCAAACACCATACTGTCTTAATGACTGTAGCTTTGTAGTATAGTCTGAAGTCTGGAAGGTTGATTCTTCCAGCTTCATTCTTCTTTCTCAAGATTTCATTTGCTATTTGGGGTCTTTTGTATTTCCAGAGGAGTGGTGATTTTTTTTTTTTTCTAGTTTTGTGAAAAATACCATTGGTAGTTTGACAGGAATTGCATTGAATCTGTAGATTACTTTGGGTAATATAGTCATTTTAATCCATTTAAATTTAAGGCAGTTATTGATTTGTATGTTTGTATTGCCATTTTGAATTAAGAATAAACATATTCTTAGTTTTTTTAGTTAAGAAGATCTTTTTCCATTCCCTGACTTTCAGTCTGTTTATGTCCTTAGGTCTGAAGTGGATTTCTTATAGGCAGTATATACATGGGTCTTGTTTCTGTATCCATTCAGATAGTCTGTGTCTTTTGGTTGGGACATTTACTCCATTTAAATTTCCATTGGGTAGTATGATCATTTTAATCCATTTACATTTAAGGTAATTATTAGTACATATGTTCCTATTGCCATTTTCTTGATTGTTTACGGTTTGTTTTTGTGAGTCTTCTTCTTTTAAGTTTCTACTAGAGAAGTTTCTTTGGCATTTTTTGTAAGGCTGTTTTGATGGTGCTGAGTTCTCTTAGTTTTTTCTTTCTTTCTTTCTGTCTATAAAGTTTTTGGTTTCACTGTCAAATCTGAACGAAATCCTTGATGGGTAAGCAACCTTGGTTGTAGGTTTTTCTCTTTCATCACTTTAAGTATATCCTGCCACTCCCTTCTGGCTTGCAGAGATTCTGTTGAACAATCAGCTGTTAGCATTATGGGGATCTCTTTGTATGCTATTTTTTGCTTTGTCTTTGTGACTTTTAATATTTTTTTCTTTGTGTTTAATTTTTGTTACTTTGATTAATATGTGTCTTGGTGTATTTCTTTTTGGGTTTATCCTGTATAGGTACCTCTGGGTTTCCTGGGCTTTATTTCTCCTAGGTTTTTGTTAAATGTGTTAATTGTTTCTTGCATTTTCTCCATTCTACTTTCAATATTTTGGAACTTCTTTACTATCATTACTCTAAATTCTTTTTCAGATAGGTTCCCTATTTCCTCTTCATTTATTGGACCTTGTAAGTTTTTTACCTTTCTTCTTCATCTGTAACTATTTTTTTTTTATTTTAATGGGTGGGACTGTGTTCCTTACTAGTTGTTTGGCCTAAAGTTTCCAGCAGTGGAGTTTACAGGCAATTGGGTAGAATCAGGTTTTGGTGTTGAGATATGGATCTCTGAAATACCTATCAGTTCAGACTCAGTATTCCTGCCTCATTGGCTCAGGCCTGATCTGTGGCCCATGAACCAGGATTCCACAAGCCATAGGATGCAGGGGAAAAGAAAGAAATAAAAGAATAGTAACAAAGAATAAAAGATAACACCTCCTGAAGGGTAAAACTCAATTCCAATAGCAAAGAGAGTGAAAGAAAAAAAGTACATACTTAAATAAAAAATAAGAAAAATAAAAATAATAGGGTCCAGAATAATAGCGAAGATTAAAAAATAATTGAGTATGTTTACAAAACTAACAGAAATAGTAGAAAAAATATGAATAAGTATGAAACAACCACTGAAGGGTAAAACTGAACTCTACTGGCAAATAGTGAAACAAACAAACAAATTAACTAAGAGAAAGGTAGAAAAAACCTTTGCTGTGAGGGCAGAGCTTATGTGTAGAAGAGCTTAAGTATTGGATTTAGACAAGGGTGGGGTTCTGATTGAGGATCCAAGCCTTCAGAAATGGCCCTGGATCCATACAGCCAAAGAGACTCTGCAGTGCCTCCAGCTTTGAGGTATAGAGGATAAGGCCCAGGTCCCCAGGAGGCTTCCTGAGGCCATGGGTTGGGGAACACCAGATGGATTCCCTTTTCCTCCATACCTGGAGGGACCTTCCCAGCTGGCCTTGCTCCATTTCCCCTCCTTCCTGCAACCACAGGACCTATGTGGGCAGAGGGTGCCCTCGGTGGTGTCCCTGAGGACAGAGGAGGCCCTGGAGAGCAGAGGTCTTGGCCTGGTGGGTGGAGGGTGCCCCGGGGGAGGGTGGCCATGGAGGATGGAGGTGGCCCCCAAAAGGCAAAGGGAACCAGAGGGTAAGAGGGGTGCTGGATGATGGTGAGCCCAGTCCAGAAGTCAGACAAGGCCCTTGGAGGAGTGAGGGGTCAGATTGAGGATGGGGATCCTGGAGAGAGGAGAAAACTGGACAGCCGAGGGGACCCTGGAGGGATGAGATGGCCCAGAAGGGAGGAGAGGGCCTTGGAGAGCAGAGGCAGGCCACAGAGGGCAGAGGGGAAACCCTGGGGACAGTCTGCCCAGTCCAGAGGGCAGATGGAGGTCCCTAGAGGGATAAGGTTCTCTAGAGGATGGGGACTCCAGAGGGAGGAGGATTCTGGAAGGTGGAGAATAGAGGCAGGTGAGGAGGGAGTTCCAGAAGGTGGACAGGCCAGGAGCATGGAGGTGGTTCTGAAGGTTGGAAGGCTCAACCTGGGGGTCTTAGGAGGCTCCCCAGGGCTGAATGGCTGAGAGAACACCAGGGTGTTCCCTATTCCTGCAACCCCTCAGGAGGCTCCTCCCTTGGTCTCATACTTAGAAAGCCAATGGGTGGTGGGTCCCTGAAGAGTGGAGGGCTCCCTGGAGGGCAGAGGGCAGGAGATTCAGCTAGAGAGGGCCCTGGAGGGCACAGAGGGATGCAGAGGGCAGAGGCCCCAGCCCTGGAGCCCTTGGAGTCTCCTGGGCCCAAGTGAAAGGGGAACCCCATGGACTTTCCCAGTGAATCCTCCAGTCCCCTCAGGGGTCCCTCCCACTCTCAACCAAGCAGGTATGCTGCTCCCAAGCAGGTATGGGAGCACCGAAACCATTCCCAGCCCCCAAACCACTCCCCTCCTGCAACAGCCCCTTTGTTGCTGGTCCTCCAGCCTAGTCCTTCCCCCACTCCCTCCTACCCAGTACCTGGTTTTCCCTAGGGCTCCTCTTGCCTGCCTGCTTGCCAGAGGTCTCCCAGTAACACCCACAGGTATTCTAGGCACGGGGAGACATGGACTCTGTTTCTTCCCTCACTGCCTTCTTGGCTCTGCCCCTGGAGTGAGAATTTTGAAGTAACATTTATTGCTATGAGCTCACTCTTAGAACTACTTTTGCTACATTCCATAAATTTGGTATGTTGTATTTCTATTTTCATTTATCTCAAGCTTTTTTTTTTTCTTTTCTGTTTTTTAAAAATTTATTCCCTTACCCATTGATTGTTTAGTAATGTGTTATTCTCCACATATTTCTTCATTTTCTAGTTTTCTTCTTGTAATTGATTCTAATTTCATATCATTATGATTAGGAAAAAACACTTTGATTAAATTTAGCAAAGTCCCACTTTCTTGTTATGATATATCCTAAAAGTGCCCTTCTGATATATTTGGAATCTATTCACATACATGCCCCAGATAACGAATGAAATTCATAAAGACCAAGGGAATTCTTCAACTAATACCAATGTTCCAAGCTGAGTACAATAACAACCATGACCAGGAAAACCAATCTAGCAGAATCATGCCTTATCTGTACTTTGTGACTCCAAAAGATAAATGTAGCTTTTCTTCAGCCTTGCTTTCTCTACTGGTCATAAGAAGTCTAAACAGACTTGAGGCTTAGAATGTAGGTCAGGCTTGATGCTCAAAAAGTGAACATTTAAGATAAATTCTCATGTGGTGCTGAGTCATGGATATATCAGAAAGCTATGACTCAGTGGTCTACCAGAAAAGCCTGCTGGAGAGATGAGGCTTCACTTAGGGAGTCTTGGTCTGCTTGAGGGAAGAGATATATGTAGAACTTGAGTATTTAAGGAGAATGTAGGAAGAAGTTTAAAAAATAAGATGAATAAGAAATAATAATTTCAGTTGACAAAAAGATCAAGGTGCTTTGCAGAGAAATGTTGAAGGCTAGGAAAGATTGGTACCCAGAGGAGAGTAGAATGTAACACACTCATCATGGTAACCATGGTAATCATACAGCAGCAGTCTTCACCCCTGAGGCCTGTGATGGCTCAGCCCATTGTTAGCACATCCCATGCATGCATTATCTTTTGAAATTGTGCATAGCTAATCTGTAGTGCAGGAATTATAAGCTTTGTCTCCAAGAAGGAACAGCACAGAGAAGTGAAATTTGGCTTGCCTAAAGTCAAAGTTGCCTGATTTATCTCAAAGCTCCAGCTTCTGAGCACTATACTCATCCATCCATCCATTATCAACTATTCACTTAATCACCTACCGTGTTACCCATTGATCCATCCATCCATCTACCCATCTACCCATCCATTTACATATCTATCCATCCATTCATCCATCCTTCCAACCAGCCATCCAGCCATCTATCCATCCATGTGGAAATTTGGTGGTACCACCTGATGAATGAGCATTGGGTGTTTCAGAGTCACTTCTGAGAGCCTCCTGACAGGTTGGCTAACGAAGTGAAGGCCAGAGGACAATGACATGGGCAAAATCTAAATAGGAGAAAAATATTTCTTGAGACTAAGTATGAACAGAGGGTACTAATGACTGAAGAATGGGTGAAGTTTTTTTATTCCCTTTTAATGAAATTAAAACTAGATTTTCACCTCACTTGACTAAATATTTTTCTCCAACACAAAGCAAGGAAATGAATAAGAAGAATAATTTTTTTCTCTCCCATTTCTAAGTTTCAGTGGTTTTCTGAGTGTCTTGGAATATCTCCATGTGAAGAGGGGTCTGGAAGGGTTGTTTTTACTATTTCCTTCTTTATTTGGGAGGGGGGATGTAGGGTGGGAGACAGTTTAGGACCTCTTGTAAGAGTGCAGTCTAGTGAATTAATAGTTTGTAGGAATCACAAAATGCTGTCATTTTTCAAATGGCTACATAAAATTGTTTTAGAATTTTAGTTTTAAAAATGTATCCTAGCATGACAAGTTTTTATTCTAAAAGATTTTTTTTATAGCCAACTGATAAACTATAGTAGTAGTACCCAATAAAACTGCATGCAGATCTTTACCTATAGTGGCATAAATGTTGTCACTGCAATAAAAGGGAGTAAGAGCATTGTCAGACCTGCCTTTTTACACATACCATGATGTCCTCAGTCTGTGAAAGGATACAGGACTGATTATATTCATGAAGTCTTAAGAGTTATACAAACACTGACAAATATACAGCTGTGTACAGAGTACCCCAAATGAAATATTTTCACTCTACAATTCAGCCCTGGCTGGTGACAGAGAGCTTGGGACGTGCCAAGCCTCTGCATTATTTATTACAGTTGTGCTGCTCTTATAAAAGTGTGAGCAATATTAGAAGGCATCTGAGTGGAAAAACTGATTATTTTGTCATTTCATGCCTTTGATGCATGGCATTCTTCATGTTGGTTATCTGAGACACTTCATGCTGTTAGCAAAGACCATATTTTTCACATTGACAAAACTCTGCTGAAGAGCCGGATAGTAATCGTATTAAACATTATGAAGCTGGATTCATTAAAAAGGGGGAAAGTGCTTCATGAGTACCCATAGCAGCCTCCCTCATGCTGGGTGTTTAGTTTCTGTAAAGAATCACATTCCAATACAATAATAGATCAGGCAGATAAATGTGGGGATCCACACGAAGAACTGTGTAATGAACTGGAAAGGATGTGATGGGAAGAAGCAGCTGGCAGAGAATTCTACCATGGCAAGAATTTGATACTGAATCTTGTTCTTGGGGCTGGGAAAAATGAATATGTTCTGGTGTCTGCTGTACCAGTAGGTAGTTTTGCTTATTCAGCTTACACTAGATAGAACAGCTGAAGAAAGGCTTCAAACTGTAGATAAGAACAGTTATTAATAGGATAATACCCAGGAATGTTGATCCTGCACTAGCTGGAGGGAGGGCAGGCTTTTGAACAGAACATAGATAATTTGGATCCTGAGAACATCAAGCAGCAGGGGATCTATCTTCAGAGCATGAAGGCAGGTGTTAGGACAAATACTAAGAAGAGTAAGAGGAGAGTATGACCAAGTGCACTGGGAGCTGGCTTCTGGTGAGTGTGTGCTGTAGTATTCTTTAATTCCTCCCTTTCTCAGTAGTACATAACCTTCCTCACAGGTCTTCTGCTCCAGGGTAGCTGGAACATGCGTCTGAGCCCTAAGTAAGGATTTCACTGCTGCTACTGTGACTGCCATTCCTGCCCCTACTAGACTCTGTCACCTGGAGGGTGAGGACTGAGTCGTGACAGCCTGCTTCTCAGCAACTAGTTAGCAAAGTTTTCCTCACAGAGTATAGGCAAGGCAAGTCACTCAGTCATGTCTGACTCTTTGCGACACCATGGACTGTAGCCCACCAGGCTCCTCCATCCATGGGATTCTCCAGGCAAGAGTACTGGAGTGGGTTGCCATTTTCTTCTCCAGAATATAAGTGCTCCTCAATTGCCAGTTCACTAAATAATAAAATATTTACTGTTACAGAAGCTCAATTACTTTTTGTTTTATCCTAAGCTCCTTTAGGGTAAAGATATTCTTTCTTTTTTAACGTGGCCTTATTCCTTATATATTCACATAGTTGCATTGATAGGTATATGAACAAATACATTCACAATTTAACGAAGCCTAAACTGTTTTCCAATGCACATTAAACTTCTTAAAGGAGTTTAAAGCTTCTGTATCTCCTTTTGGCCTATTAACTAAAACAGTGCCCAGAATAGAAATTTAGTAAATATTGGCAGAGTGGAAGGAAGGCGGAAATGACAAATAATAAGTTAATCCTCTGTGTAAGAACCTTTTAACCTGGGCAATGAGTGCGAATCTTCTTTTAACACTTTGGGTAGGGATATGAAATAGAATCTGCTAGAGTCAAGAAGACTGTAGTAGAGTTTCTGAAATAAAAATGGGAAGAGTCTAGGATTAATTTTGGATGATTCCAACTTTGCATTGACCAGCCCCCCTGTCTCCACCTTGAAACCTCATACTCAATTGTAGCTCTAGAATTTGATGTTATTGATGATATATGTACCTCAAAGATAGTATATTTGGCTGAAGAGTTGCAGACACAGTGCACACAGAGCTGGTAGCCTTAGATAGTGCTACTGGCCTCATGACCTTGAGCAAACACCTTTAACCCTACGAGTCTCAGATCCTTCACATGAGAAATGAATGACAATTTTTTGCTTTGCATGACTACATATGTAAATCCGAAGTAACTGATATTCAGTCCCTCACAAGCAGTAGATAAGAAAAAGTTCATGAAATTTTTGTCTACAGTGAATAATTTATTCCTTTTATAATTTGCAGAAATAAACTGAATGCTTCATTGTTTCAAGAGTTCAAAACACACAGAAAATGTGAAGCTTATCTTTCATTACTACAAATTCCCAATACAATTCGGCACATAAGTTATCTAGATTGACATTAAATACCTACATATAATAAGTGCATGTATGTTTGTGTGTGTGTGTGTATTTTATATATAGGATCATTCTTACACATAGCTCATTGTCATTAAGTCGTGTTGATCTCTTTGGGATCCCATTAACTGCAGCACGCCAGGCTTACCTGTCCTTCACGATCTCCCAGAGTTTGCTCAAATTCATATCCATTGAGTTGGTGATGCGATCCAACCATTTCAACCTCTGTCACCCCCTTCTTCTGCCCTCAATGTTTCTTAGCATCAGGGTCTTTTCCAATGTCAGCTCGTCACATCAGCTGGCCAAGGTATTGGAGCTTCAGCTTCAGCATCAGTCCTTCCAATGAATATTCAGGGTTGAGTTCCTTTAGGATTGACTGATTTGGTCTCCTCGAAGTCCAAAGGACTCAAGAATCTTCTCCAGGACCACAATTTGAAAGCATCACTTCTTTGGCACTCAGCCTTCTTTATGATCCAACTTTCACACCTGTATATGACTACTGAAAAAAACATAGCTTTGACTATAAGGGCCTTTGTCAGCAATGTGATGTCTCTGCTTTGTAATATGATGTCTAGGTTTGTAATAGCTTTCCTTCAAAGGGACAAGAGTTTTTTAAAGAAAATCTGTCACTACTTCTATTTTGTCTCTATCTATTTGCCGTGAAGTGATGGGACTGGAGGCCATGATTTAAGTTTTCTGAATATTGAAGTTTAAACCAGCCTTTTCACTCTCCTCTTTCACCCTCATTAAGAGGCTCTTTATTTCCTCTTTGCTTTCTGCCATTGCAGTGGTATCATCTGCATATCTGAGGTTGTTGATGTTTCTTCCAGTAATCTTGATTCCAGCTTGTGATTCATCCAGCCTGACATTTCACATAATATACTCTGCATGTAAGTTACTTAAACAGGTTGATAATATACAGCCTCGAAGTCCTCCTTTCCAATTTAGAACCAGCCCACTTTTCCATGTCTATTTCTAACTTTTGTTTCCTGACTCACATACAGATTTCTCCGGAGGCAGGTAAAGTGGTCTGGTATTTCCATCTTTTTAAGAATTTTCCACAGTTTGGTATGATCCACAAGATCAAAGGCTTTAGAGGAGTCAATGAAGCAGATGCTTTTTCTGGAATTTCCTTGCTTTTTCTATGATCCAACGGATGTTAGCAATTTGGTCTTTGGTTTCTTCACCTTTTCTAAATCTAACTTGTACATCTGGGATTTCTCAGTTCACATACTTCTGTAGCCTAGCTTGAAGGATTTTGAGCATTACCTTGATAGCACGTGAAATGAGAGCAATTGTATGATAGTTTGAACATTTTTTGGCATTGTCTTTCTGTGGGATTGGAATGAAAGCTGACATTTTCCAGTCCTGTAGCCACTGCTGAGTTTTTCAAATTTGCTGACGTACTGAGTGCAGCACTTTCACTGCAGCATCTCTTAGAATTTGAAATAGCTCAGCTGGAATTCCATCACCTCCACTAGCTTTGTTTGTAGTAATGGTTCCTAAGGCACACTTGACTTCAAACTTCAGGCTGTCTGGCTCTAGGTGAGTGATCACACCATCATGGTTATCTGGGCCATTTAGGCCTTTTAAAAATAGTTCTGTGTATTCTTGACACCTCTTTTCAGTCTCTTCTGCTTCTGTTAGGACCTTGCCATTTCTGTCCATTATTGTGTCCATCATTGCATAAAACGTCCCCTTGGTTCCTCCAATTTTCTTGAAGAGATCTCTAATCTTTCTTATTTTATTGTTTTTCTCTATTTCTTTGCACTGTTCACTTAAGAAATCTTTCTTATCTCTCTTTGTTTTTCTCTGGAACTCTGAATTCAACTGGGAGTGTTTTTCGCCTTCTCCTTTGTGTTTTGCTTCTCTTCTTTTCTCTGTTTGTAGTGTTAGTCGCTCAGTTGTGTCCACCTCTTTAAGACCCTATGGACTGCAGCCCGCCAGGCACCTCTGCCCATGGGACTCTCCAGGCAAGAACACCAAAGCGGGCTGCCATCCCCTTCTCCAGGTTCTCTATTTGTAAGACCCCCTCAGACTTTGCCATTTTTTTTTTTCACACTGAATTGGGCCTTCATTGTTGTGTATGGACTTTCTCCAGTTTCAGTGTTTAGGGGCTGCTCTCTAGTTGCACTAAAAAGGCTTCTCATTGAGGTCATTCCTTAATTGCCGAGGATGGTGGAGCAGAAGACCGTTCACTCATCTCTATAAGAACACCAAAATCGTAACTAGCTATTGAACAAGCATGGGCAGGATGATGTTGGAACCTACCAGAGAAAGATACCCCACGTTCAAGGACAAAGGACAAGGGTAAGAGGGGCACAGTCATGTTAAATTCAAATCCTATACCCATCAAGTGGGTGACCCACAAACTGGAGAACAACAATACCAAAAAATTCTTGCCCTGTTGCAAAGGTTCTAGACCCCACATCAGAATTCCCAACCTGGGAATCCAGCAAAGGGACTAGGAATTCCCAAGGAATCTGACTTTTAAGGCCAGCAGGATTTGATTACAGGACTTCCACAGGACTGGGTGAAACAGAGATTTTTCGAGGGCACAAACAAAATCTCATTGGCACCAGGACCTAGGGGGTGAAACGGTTTCCTCAGAGGAGACTGAGTCAGACATGCCTGTTAATATTTGAGGGTCTCTGGAAAAGAAGTGGGTCAGCAGTGACATCCTTCAGGGACAGGGACACTGGCAGCAGCAGTCCTGGGAGGTGCACATTGACATAAATCCTCTTAGAGTTTGCTAATAACCATACCTTAGAGGGTGTAGATTCCAGGACTGGGGCTGCCTCAGGCCAAACAACTAACATGGAAGGAACATAGCCCCACCATCAGTCAGTCAGTCAGTCAGTCAGTTCAGTTGCTCAGTTGTGTGCGACTCTTTACGACCTCATGGACTGCAGCACAGCAGGCTTCCCTGTCCATCACCAACTCCCAGAGCTTACTCAAACTCATGTCCACTGAGTCGGTGATGCCATCCAAACACCTCATCCTCTGTTGTCCCTTTCTTCTGCCTTCAATCTTTCCCAGAATCAGGGTCTTTTCCAAGGAGTCAGTTCTTTGCATCAGGTGGCCAAAGTATTGAAGTTTCAGCTTGAGCATTAGTCCTTCCAAAGAATATTCAGGACTGATTTCCTTTAGGATTGACTGGTTTGATCCCCTTGCAGGCCAAGGGACTCTCGAGAGTCTTCTCCAACACCACAGTTCAAAAGCATCAATTCTTTGACACTCAGCATCTTTATAGTCCAAATCTCATATCCATACATGACTACTGGAAAAACCATAATTTTGACTAGATGGACCTTTGTTGGCAAAGTAATGTCTCTCTTTTTAAGTAGACAATTGGATTAAAGATTTATTGAGCATTGCCCTGCCAACCTGAGCAAGCCCTAGTTTTCCCCCACAGCCAGTCCCTCCAATCAGGAAGCTTACACAAGCCTCTTATCCTCATCCATTAATGGGTAGACAGAAGAAGCAAAAACCTTCAGAATGAAAACCACAATCACATATGATTCTGCTTACAGTTTTCTTTTCAATCAGTCATTAGTTAAAGATAATCACTAAGATGATCAGTATAATGTTGCATAGTTTTCTTTAGCATGAAAGCATTTCTCCAGTGTTAGAGGGGACTTAGGTTACTTGTTGAATGCTGAAGTGAATGCCCTTGTCCATGCCACTCTGGGCCCCCATGAAAGCATTTCTCTCAAAGATATGATTGCATCCCTAGTTCACTGTGTCCCAAGTTCCTACTGTCACAAAGGCAATCTTTCTCCTTGGCTTTGCCTGTAGCTTCTCAGCAGTGTACACCTTTTAAAAATAGTTCTTTCTTCATAAACAGTGGGAGCCAGCTGACACATATTTTAGCACTGGCTGAACAATTTGCACACTTTTCCAGCTTTGGTTTCAATTATAATTATTAAAATAGACTCTATGTTTTAGAGTAATTTTAGGTTCATAGCAAAATTTAGTGGAAGGAGCAGTTTTCCCATTTACCTCCTATCCCCACACATATACAATCTGTTTATTATCAACATCCCTACCACAGTGGTGCATTGGTTACAACTGATGGTTCTATACTTGACACATCATTATCACCTGGAGTCCACAGGGTTCACTCTTGGTGTTGCGTGGTCTGCGGGTTTGGATAAATGTATAATGACAAGTATCCACTGTGGTTTCAATTGTTTTCTAAATGACACAGACTCAATGGGGAATGAAAAATGAATTGATCTCTTTCTCTTAGGAACACAGTAAAACCTTCCTGTTGACTCTGTTCCTGACTTTCTGCTTAAGCACAGCACCACAAAGAAAGGTTTCAGGGGGATTTATTTGAAGGGCAGCCATGAAAGAATCTGGCTTATTAGGGGCCAGGTGGACTTGTGTGGGCATTGAGGGGCACTAAGCTGGATATTCTGTCCTGGAAAACTGTGCTGCCCTGGAAATCAAACATAACAGATCTGATCTTCAGTTTGTGCTTCCCATGTAGCTAGCTTCATACAAGGTACTTGGTGCATTATAAAAACAGGAAACAAGTATCTCAAAGCCAAGGAGCTAGGGATGTGTGTGTGTGTGCACATATGTGCATATGCATGTGTGTGCATGTGGATGTGTGTGTGGGTATATATATGCATATATGTGTATGTATGTGAATGTATGTGTGTGTATGACTAGATATATATGTGTATTGGAGGAGTATATGTGCACCTGTGTGTCGGGGGGTATATTTGGAGATTGACACATCACCTAAAGGTCACTATTACAGGAGCAGGTGTCACCATAAAAATTACCAACATAAGGAGAAGTGTTGGGGCACCAGGGGTGAAGAAACTAAGCTGGGAGCACACTGCTTATAGGGGTTAGAAAGGCAGAACTGGGCACTCCTGTCAGAAGAACAATGAAATGGGTGGCCAGAGGCCTGGGCTCCATAGGGTGACTGTCTCCTTAAGCCTCAGCCTTTCCTTAGAACAACAAAGTCAAGGTATTATCTAGGGGACAGAACTAGATGACTAACACAAGAATGCTTGTAAGCTATAAAGTACTACATAGCATCGTTATTAGTCAAACAAATCATGAAGGAGAAGATTTGAGGTGGGTGCAGGGTGGGAAGAAGGGAGAAGCAAGGGTTTGGGGTAGAATCTGATTCTAGATATATTTGGCCCCAGGAATCTGGTCTGTGTGTCTGGTTTGGCTGGTCAGAAAGTACCAACCCTGGAGGTATAGGAATGAGTGAAGCCCAATAAAGGAAGTGGTAGTGAAAAGAGAACATCAATACAGCAGTCTGTGTAGGGAGTTGGGGGAGGGGAGTGAGGACAAGCATTAAACCCAGTCTAGGGTGGAGGATAATGCTTTTGCATCCCTACTTCTTGCAGATATGAGAGCAGTACCAACCAGGCTGTCAGGCATTCATGAGAGTGAACGATTGCAAATTTGTCCTTGGAGGCTGTGGTTCACTCCGTTCTTATGAGCCTTCATGACAGAAGTGTCATGTTGTGAAACAAAAATCAAAAATTATTATTGCACTAATTCTTCAAAGAAGCAAACCTCCAAACTCTGAAAACAAAGATAAGTTGCTTGCTATGTCAATTTCCTTATTTTTATTTCCGATAAAATGGTTTAAAGGCATGCATAGTTCAACTGATGACATTCACTTTAAAAGAGAATAGATTAACTTAATTTAAATCTACACAATAAATGAGTTACATTTCACTTATGAGTCATTTGCTATTTTTTTTTTAATCTTACAGATAATTCATTTCTGAGAATCATCATTGGCTTCTAGTGACATTGATATAGCTGGTAAGATTACACATGCACACACATACCTTCCTAAGTTTTCAGTTGAAAGCTTACAGATCAGAGATCTGAAAGTGTACCAGGATCTTACAGTTTTATCTGTTTTCCCTCCAGGGCTTGGCAAGGCTTTTGATTGGTTTACTTCTGTGTGAGGCTCTGAAGGCTTTGAGCCCCCACTGATATGGCATCATTTATACTGTGTTTGAAATGACCACCGCTATATCTGTCCTGATGAGCTATTTCAAGGACACATGCTGTAAAAATGGATCTGGAACTGCTCTTCAAAGAGGATAATGAGTCTTCCTGATATAAATATGAACTGTGAATCCATTAAAAGAGAATAGTCAGTGAAAGCTTCCCAGAGTTGGTGAAATGCAAACTGTGATGTATTAATATTTCCATATCAATGAAACACCCTTGATTAAATAGTTTGCAGTAAAATGCCAATAACTGATAGTGTAAAGTGACATATCTTTAGAGAGAACACGGTCTTAGTCATATTTCTGGACCCAACAAAGGGTACGTTTCCACTGGCTGGTCTTGTTGAGGTGTGAGAGAACTTCTACAGTTCAGGAGTTAGTTTCTTGATCACCTAGAAGTCACAGCACATTGGCAGACTCTTCCTGTTCCTAAGGGCAAAGCTAGGAAAACAGTGAGAGCTTCAGGTGTGGAGACATCATGCTTTATGCAGAAACATGGACTTTGCCCTATTCCAAACCTTCCTGACCCATTCCTCTGACACCTTGGTAATCTACCATGCACACACAGTCATGTGTGTGATACACAACCGCCTACTTCCTTGGTTACCCTGTGGGTTGGCAGCTCTTTGGAAGCTGAAGCTCTTCTCGACCATCTTGGTTTCTTGGCACTTGCTGTAGAAACTGGAATATTGGAATTTCTGGGAAACGTTGGTTGCATGAATGGAAACTACAGAAAGTTGCACAGCTGCCAGGTGCGGGGCCACTGTTCATCACCTCAACGGCATGTTCTTGAATATCTACAGGGAGGGCCATCAGCCCTTTGCACATATGAAAAAACAGGTAAGAGTGTTGTGGTCTTCTCCAGGCTCTCACTGTGGGTATAAGATGGAGCTGGGCTGTGAATCTAATGTGCACCCACAATGTCTGGGGTTCTCTTGTGCAGGCTTTGAGCTCTTTAGGTTCTGAGGTGTCATGGAAAGAACTTGGATCCTTTAGTCACAAGACTGGTGTTTTGGTCAGGCCTCTGCTGCCAACCTGCCTTTGGACAGCATCACTGAGCTTCTGCTTCTCTCTGGGGGGGCAGGTGTTGGGAGGGGAAGTGTCTGTGGCTCAGAGGCTTGTGAGATGAGAATGGGTGTGTGTTTTGGAAAGAATATAATGGAAATCACTGGTCCCCTGGCCCTAGCCCTCAAGCACATGAAGGGGTATGTAGAGCAGCATGAGGGGCTGGGGAAGGTCCCATCTCTGTTGCTATCTCTGCCTACTTGCTTTCCAGGCCCTAGGCTTTTAGAAATGAATTAATTTTTTAAATACAGAAATCTAAATGACTTTAGAAAAATATTCTCTACCATGTGCACCCTGAACTTTTTTGTTGTTTGTTTGTGTTTTAAACAGATTTTACACATGTGACAAATGGATCTTCTAGTCAAAGCCAAGTCACCCATCTCTTTGCAATGTCCATGCAAAGAAAATTGAAGGAACAGACCACGTCCATTTCTTGGTTGACTTGTCTTTGCTCCTAGGCCCAACTCCTTCCTCACTATCTTCTCACACTTTGGCTTATAGTTACTTCAAATTAACCAGAACTTTGAACTTCAAATCATTCATACTCAGGAGGCCCCAGAGCTATTAAATTCATCCTAAATTTTCTAGCAAGAGACAGAGGCCTCTCTGAGCAATGTGATACTACAAACAGCCAGGCCATCCTTGACCACTAAGAGTAGAGGTGATTAGAGCTTGAGATGGACATGAGAGGACAGCCAGAGGTCTGCTTAGAGGGACAGCTCCATAAGACATCAAAACCCACTGGCCCTGGACCTTCAGACTATTTCTAAGACACAAAAAGAAAGCCAATTTCATGACTTTTCCACTGGTTTTTTAAACCAGTCCCATTTCATTTCTGTCCTTACTTTCCAGGCAGCCGTGACTCAGAGATAGTGTACCTAATGCTTGACACTGTCTGAGTTTGAATTCTGGTCCCATCATTTATGAGCTGTGTCACCTTGGATCAACTACTTAGCTTCTCTGAGCCTCATTCTTTTATGTTTAATTGGGAAAAATTGAGGAATCTGCCTGATAAGTTTTCGGTAGACCAGTGTTCAAGTTCTGGTTAATTTGTTGCATGTCCTTAAGGAAGTTTTGGTGGCTCTCTGGTAATATCCTCAGAGTGAAAATGTTGGAATAGATATTTCTTCTCCTGTGCCCAGCTACACTGCAGGCTATTCAGTTCACAAAGTCAATTGCAAAGAACTTATTGTTGTACAAATTTAAATAAATAGATTACATGTGAGATGCATTTTCATTTACATCATCTCACATAATTATACAGACATCCCAGCTCTGGTTGCTGAGGACTTGCCTGAAGTGGACACTGTGCAGCTCATCAAATATGAAGTTTAGTCATCAAAGGATGAAACACATTCCCTTCAGTGCATTTTAATTTGACTCTGAAACCATCCTGAAAGAATAAACCCATTGACCAATGACCTCCCTATTTCCATCTTTCTTCACCTTTGAAATATAATCCAAAAGCAGATCTGAAATAGTTAAAGGTGAGATGGAGGCCCCCTGCCAGAGGCCAGTGGGGCCTGACCTAAAGGGACTTCGGTGGGAAGACTGAAGGTCTGAGGACATAGTTTCTGGTTTATTTGCCACTGTTCAATTCCATGTCTTCCATGTCTTTTAGGGCAGTTAGCGACTTTAGCCCAGTTCAATCTGATGTAAGCCTGCATAAAGATGCTATTGTTTCATCAACCAGTGAAGACAAGGATTCCCAGAGAGGTTGAGCCCTGGTCATTTTGGAGGGGCCGGGGTGGGGGTTAAGTGCAGTGAAGTGGCAGAGATATGTGTCCTGGCACACTTGTCCCCAGAGTCTGGCTCCTTCTGCTCTTTATTTCCTCTGCCCTCCACTTATGGTTGTGTTTTTTTTTTTTTAATTTAAATTTATTTATTTTAATTGGAGGCTAATTACTTTATAATAGTAAGCCAGAAAGAAAAACACCAATACAGTATACTAATGCATATATATGGAATTTATGGTTGTTTTGCAACTCCCATACCACTGGGACTCTGACTTTGCATCCCTAAGTAGTCAAACTAAGCTCAGAGGTTTCGCTTCCTAGTTGGCCTACAACTCCAGGAAGACCCAAGGACAGATGGTGTCACTGAGATGAGTGTGCAATCCCTCAGGTGTTATCTTGGAATAGAATCATGCACGTGCATATGCCCAAGACGTGATATATGTGTTACACAGTACTCATTTAGAAAAATGTCCATTGTGCCCCTGGATAGCTCTTGAAAGTTTATAAAGCATTTTCCTATATGATTGACATTTAACCCCTACAATTCCTCCAGGACATAGGTATTGTAATCCCATGTACAGGCCAGAAGCAGTGCCAGACCCAAGTGCCCGACCCTTACCCAAGTCCTATGGCACAGGAGCAGAGGCCTGACTTGATTATGTGTTTTCTGACCAGATCCAGTGCCAGGCTTTCCTCCCACCAGGATTCCCCATATTCAGTGCCCTAAGTTCAGTTCAGTTCAGTTGCTCAGTCGTGTCCGAATCTTTGAGACCCCATGAATCACAGCATGCCAGGCCTCCCTGTCCATCACCATCTCCCGGAGTTCACTCAGACTCACGTCCATCGAGTCAGTGAAGCCATCCAGCCATCTCATCCTCTGTCGTCCCCTTCTCCTCCTGCCCCCAATCCCTCCCAGCATCAGAGTCTTTTCCAATGAGTCAACTCTTTGCATGAGGTGGCCAAAGTACTGGAGTTTCAGCTTTAGCCTCATTCTCTCCAAAGAAATCCCAGGGCTGATCTCCTTCAGAATGGACTGGTTGGATCTCCTTGCAGTCCAAGGGACTCTCAAGAGTCTTCTACAACACTACAGTTCAAAAGCATCAATTCTTTAGCACTCAGCCTTCTTCACAGTCCAACTCTCACATCCATACACCACCAATGGAAAAACCATAGCCTTGACTAGACGGACCTTTGTTGGCAAAGTAATGTCTCTGCTTTTGAATATGCTATCTAGGTTGGTCATAACTTTTCTTCCAAAGAGTAAGCGTCTTTTAATTTCATGGCTGCAATCACTACCTGCAGTGATT
Organism: Bos indicus x Bos taurus; assembly: GCF_003369695.1. Lineage (NCBI taxonomy): Eukaryota > Metazoa > Chordata > Mammalia > Artiodactyla > Bovidae > Bos > Bos indicus x Bos taurus. The sequence continues at coordinate 2,938,917 of NC_040077.1, read as the reverse complement.
TTGGAGCCCAGAAAAATAAAGTCTGACACTGTTTCCACTGTTTCCCCATCTATTTCCCATGAAGTGATGGGACCAGATGCCATGATCTTCGTTTTCTGAATGTTGAGCTTTAAGCCAACTTTTTCACTCTCCTCTTTCACTTTCATCAAGAGGCTTTTTAGTTCCTCTTCACTTTCTGCCATAAGGGTGGTGTCATCTGCATATCTGAGGTTATTGATATTTCTCCTGGCAATCTTGATTCCGGCTTCTGCTTCTTCCAGCTCCTCATTCCTCATGATGTACTCTGCATATGAGTTAAATAAGCAGGGTGATAATATACAGCCTTGACGTACTTCTTTTCCTATTTGGAACCAGTCTGTTGTTCCATGTCCAGTTCTAACTGTTGCTTCCTGACCTGCATACAAATTTCTCAAGAGGCCAGTCAGGTGGTCTGGTATTCCCATCTCTTTCAGAATTTTCCACAGTTTATTGTGATCCACACATTCAAAGGCTTTGGCATAGTCAATTATACAGAAATAGTTGTTTTTCTGGAACTCTCTTGCATTTTCTATGATCCAGCGGATGTTGGCAATTTGGTCTGTGGTTCCTCTGCCTTTTCTAAAACCAGCTTGAACATTTGGAAGTTCACGGTTCACGTATTGCCAAAGCCTGGCTTGGAGAATTTTGAGCATTACTTTACTAGCGTGTGACATGAGTGCAATTGTGCAGTAGTTGAGCATTCTTTGGCATTGCCTTTCTTTGGGATTGGAATAAAAACTGATCTTTTCCAGTCCTGTGGCCACTGCTGAGTTTTCCAAATTTGCTGGCATATTGAGTGCAGCACTTTCATAGCATCATCTTTCAGGATTTGAAATAGCTCAACTGGAATTCCATCACCTCCACTAGCTTTGTTCGTAGTGATGCTTTCTAAGGCCCACTTGACTTCACATTCCAGGATGTCTGGCTCTAGGTCAGTGATCACACCATCATGATTATCTGGGTCGTGAAGATCTTTTTTGTACAATTCTTCTGTGTATTCTTGCCACCTCTTCTTAATATCTTCTGCTTCTGTTAGGCCCATACCATTTCTGTCCTTTATCGAGCCCATCTCTGCATGAAATGTTCCCTAGGTATCTCTAATTTTCTTAAAGATATCTCTAGTTTTTCCCATTCTGTTGTTTTCGTCTATTTCTTTGCACTGATTGCTGAGACCTAGGGGCAGAGTAAGTTCTCAAGACTTCACTTCTTCATGAAGAATTGAAGAACAATGCCTGGGCTGAGGGAGTGTCTCCTAACATAAGACTAACTTTAAATTAGAAATCAGAATATTGCTGGAGGCAAACATTGGCAGAGTTCTCTGCCCAGCTCTGTTGCCGCCTCAGATACACAGAGCCACAATATGGGGAGAGTCAGAGGAGGGTATGAGGGCTCATGTTCAGGACCCTCAAACTCCAAATTTTTGCCATCTACTTAATGCTTCAGGTTCCCCATTTGCAGGGTGGGATGACAGTGTGAGTTGGTTGAGATATGGCTGGCATAAGGCCTGGGCCCAAGTAAGTTCTCAGTACACAGTCTTTATTGCTCCTGCCATTTTTGTTCCTGTCTTGTCCTGGACTCCCCCAAGGCCCCTCCTTTCCATCCTTGGTTTGCTTTGTTTGTTTTTCACTTTCTGTGCTTGCATTTTCTTTGTAAGCACACACTGTTCATCTATATTAGACATGAGTATCCTGTAATCACTGCAGCCATCCCTCCAGAATATCTATTAGAGACCTTCTGGGCAAGGTGATCTCCTAAGGGACCTAAGCAGCCCTTCTGATACCAGATTATCAAGCGAGATGTGGTGTGTCAGATGTCAGGGTGGCCCTGACAGGGTATTTCCCATGCCTCCCATAGGAGGTGGTGCTTTACACTCCCATGAGGGATCATCATGATACTGCCCATAATAGAGCTGGGAAGAATGCCCATTTGCTGCACCAGCCTAGTGTGGTTGCTAAACACCACCAACAAGGGCCCAGGTATGTATTTCTCTTCTCCATCTTCTGATTTCTTGATGCTTTTGGTATCTGCTGTATTTGTGGATTTCCAGACTGCTTACTGACTGATGGATTTTCCTAGACTTCATAGATTATTTGTGATCCCAGGGCCAACTTTTCCAACTGTCCTCCAGACCTTTAACCTCCTTTGACAGAATGGCTGTGAGCACCAATTGGAAAACAACAATGAAATGAATTTCTTATAGCTCGGCATGGCCCAGCAGTAGAAAGATATTTTGTTTGTATGTTTTTAGCTTCTATCATTCTCTTTCTTTTTATGATGGTTAACTCTAAGTCTTATCACTAGTAAATAAAACCATGATGTTGGTAGTCACTGACCTTACAATAATTTTTTATGTAAACATCCTAAGACTTATCCCTTTGTTTTTTTTTGGTTTCCTTTTGAGTTGTAAAAAAGTTCCCCAATTAATCAGATCTAAGCTCTCCTGCTTCCATTATTAAGCACAGTCTGTCACTTGAAGCTTTCTAGAACTGCATATCTATTGCCCCTCCATAGATGACCACCAACATCCTTGGATCTGTTTCCCTCTTCTCTTGAGATCCAGATGTCAGGCACTCATTTAACATCAATCTGTCCAAACCAGATCCTCCTGGAGTCCCCACACCTGTGAAGAGTATCCCAGTGGTCCAGTAAAGGTCATTTAGGCTCCTCCCACTATCCCTTTCCCCATGTACGGTAAGTGATCAGTCCACTTTGTCTATTTATTTATTTTTTGGCCCTGCTGAGCATCTTGTGGGATCTTAGTTTCCCCAACCAGGGATTTAACCTTGGACCTGGGCAATAAAAACATGGAGTCTTAACCACTGGACTGCCAGAGAATTCTCCTACATTATTTTCTCACACCCTCTTTTCCATTCCCATCCCTGTTCCTTTAACCCAGTATTTTTACTTTACATTTAGATAATTGAAATAGCCAAATAGATAATCTTGATTTCTACAAGCTCACCTGTAGTTTGCTGCTTTGCAATCGGTCTTTCCCAACCATCCCACAAATGCTCTGAGGATTATTTGCAAAATTCATTATTTTTTTTTCAACAAATAAGATCTTTTATTTGTTACCATTAAAAGTCTGCATTTTAAACAGATTCTTGGACTGGTGGCTTGTATCCATCATCCCGTTCAACTTTAGCACCTGTCTCACCCACAGCAGCTTTTCCAGAACTACTACCTTTAATATGTAACTCCATGAGTTTTGCCAATTCAAACTTGGGCTTCTTCAGCACTTTTTCTTTTCTGATGAAGACATCATAGAGCAGATAAATAGATTGGCAAGCTTTTTCTATGTCTTTCCTAATGCTATATGGAATCAATTTATTGACCAACTCTTTCAAGTCATTTGTCTGCACCTTTCAGGTCATGATTTCCATCATCTTCTTGCAAATCTGGTGCACCTGCTGGTGCTGGGCATCTGAAGTCATCTGAATCTGATTGCTGCACTTTTTTTTTTACTAGAACCCACACAAAACAGATGAAGCAAGTAACCATTGGTAGTCTTGACATCAACATGAGCTTTAATCATGGTCTGCCATTTTTTGATCCATGCCATGGAAAGATCCATGCCATGGAAATTAATTAAGCACTTTTTGCCCTGAACATCCTCAGTAATTAGTTTGAGTTTTCTAAATGCAACGTCATCATTGTGCAGATCAGCAAGACTCACTTCAAAAACATGCCCCAATAAATGCTGGAGAGGGTGTGGAGAAAAGGGAACCCTCTTACACTCTTGGTGGGAATGCAAACTAGTACAGCCACTATGGAGAACAGTGTGGAGATTCCTTAAAAAACTGGAAATAGAACTGCCTTATGATCCAGCAATCCCACTGCTGGGCATACACACTGAGGAAACCAGAAGGGAAAGAGACACGTGTACCCCAATGTTCATCGCAGCACTGTTTATAATAGCCAGGACACGGAAGCAACCTAGATGTCCATCAGCAGATGAATGGATAAGAAAGCAATGGTACATATACACAATGGAGTATTACTTAGCCATTAAAAAGATTACATTTGAATCAGTTCTAATGAGGTGGATGAAATTGGAGCCTATTATACAGAGTGAAGTAAGCCAGAAAGAAAAACACCAATACAGTATACTAATGCATATATATGGAATTTAGAAAGATGGTAACAATAACCCTGTGTACGAGACAGCAAAAGAGACACTGATATATAGAACAGTCTTATGGACTCTGTGGGAGAGGCAGAGGGTGGAGAGATTTGGGAGAATGGCATTGAAACATGTATAATATCATGTATGAAATGAGTTGCCAGTCCAGGTTCGATGCACGATACTGGATGCTTGGGGCTGGTGCACTGGGATGACCCAGAGGGAAGGTATGGGGAGGGAGGAGGGAGGAGGGTTCAGGATGGGGAACACATGTATACCTGTGGCGGATTCATTTCAATATTTGTCAAAACTAATACAATTTGTAAAGTTTAAAAATAAAATTAAAAAAACAAAAACATAAACAAAAACATGCCCCTTGAGGTCATCAGATGCAATTTTGATTCCTTGAGATCTTGTGACCAATGTTTTACCAATATTCCTTATATTGAACATAGCTGGTGCTTTCACATCACACTAATCTTTTTTAGAAAATGGGTCAGCCACTTTCTTCTTGGCTCCCCTTTTGCCTCCTTTCATAAGATGCTTGTTCTTGCCAACTACCATGGTGCTGCTCAGTGAGCCAAAAAGGGCAAAATTCTTTTTCTTCTCATATTATTCCCTTGCCAAATTATTTTGTGGTTCTCATTGGTTTATTGGTTTAAATCCTAAGCCCTTACTGTGATATTTAAGACTGTCCACAGCCCTCTCCAAACCTGTCTCACAATGTTTTTCAAGGACTTCATATCCTCCAAAAAATATTTCCATTCTACGTTTTCCTAACAGGTCCACAATTTTTCATCTTTGTAGCTTTCATTTACTCATCAAGTAATTAGTGGATCAATACTCAATGACAAGGCCTGGGATAGGTCTTGCTGATGATACAGCCTCTTTTCCCTAAAAAACACACCTACTCCCTCATGCTCTTTCTGTGATGGGAATGGCCTCCCCTCTTTCTTGTGACACCCTTCTCTTGAAATCCTGCAGTGAGATGGGATATGCCTGACTTTATGAAAAACATTTTCAAAAATATATCAAGAAATTCAAAGACATTCTTGCCCTTTGAACTAGTGATCTCCACTTGTTGGGAATCTAAGGGTATAATCCAAACTGCAAAAAAATAGTTTGTGTAAAAAGATCCACTTTGCTACCTTATTCATCAGCTTTATTGATAGTATTGAAAATGGAGATAACATATATAATACAGGATGACATAAACAAAAATAATTTGATTATAAGAATAATAGAAGACTTTTAAACTCTACTTGATAAACTTTGAGGAATATATTACATTTCCTCAATTTCCAAGTACAGAAGCTTCTCATAATATGAGAAAATGCCCATGATGAATTATTTGAAAAAAATCATACTGAAATAATGCATATGTATTTATGCATGTGTGTATGTATTTAATCTTTATAACTGTTTAACAAATTATTTTAAAATTATATATAGTAAAAAAGGACAATGAGTAAACAAATTACAATATTACCAGTGATTATCTCCAGAAATAGATTGTAGATAATTTCTTTTTAATTTCTTTTTTATGTCTTCCAAATTTTCAATGTAACAAGCATGTATTATTTTCACATGATTTATTTTTAACTGCACTTGTGACTTAGCCAATTCTGTGTGGGTGTTTTAGTGCCCAGATGTACTCCAACTTGGCCGCAGATCATTTTCAGGTCACCAAAATGCACATCCCTTTCTCTGAATTCAAGTAACACTCATCACCTTTGTCATTAGTCAGGCATATCATATAACACAATATACTTTAATTGTTCGAGTAAGGACTTTTCTCCTCAATTAAATTGTGAGCAAACAGGAAGCATGGCTTAGGTATTGCTGTTCCCTCAACATTGAGCCAGTTGACTTGTGGAAAAAAAAATTCTGGGGGAATAATCTGTGTTAATAAGTATTAAGGCCTTTTAGTATTAAAGGACCATATAAGTAGCAAGTTACTCTTTGATTTGAAAGAAGTAAGAAGGGAAGAATATGAGGCCTGTCATTGTTTAAGTCCTTGCTGGGGCAAGCTTGTTAATGGCCACCTGATTTTATGACTATTTTATATTCTTTCAAACAGTTGTATGGGGTAGGTGCTTTTGCTCATTCAATAGATAAAAAGATGGAGGCCTTGGGGTGAAGGTCCCTAACCCAAGATCACATAGCTAGTGAGTATCAGTTCTAGCCATTGATCCAAACTTGACTGGTTTCAAAGCTCACTCTCCTTCCATTGATTTCTCACATGATAAAATTCAGTTGCCACAGAGACTTCTGACATACTCTCCCATCCTCCTCCTTTCCTAGCCAGATGTGTGGTTAAGGGAAGCCTAAAAGTCAGAATGAGAAAACAAGAGTCTAGCTTCCAGTTTCCAGGTGTATTAAGATCCCCTGCATAATTAATATTTCTGTGTGTATCACTGACCCTGTCCATGATGCCCACTATCTTGCTGTTCACACTGTGCACAGTGTTCGTTGAACCCAGGTTAGGAAAGGTGCAAGCTAAGAGGCTGGAAGAAGATGCAAAGAGCTGTACGAACTGCAGATATGTTTATTCTCTCCTGGCTCATGCTGGAGCCATACCACAATGCTCTCCTCTCACGGCTGACCCAACGGACAAAGCCGTGATGCAGCAGTAATGCTGCTGCTTTCTCAGGGAAGCTCACATATGTGTACAGAACATGACAAAGCAAGTACCTTGTGACACTCATGTGCAGTGGTATAAGTGATCTCAGCTGTTACATAATCATTATGTACAAAATGTGGGGCAAGAGAGCCTGACCACACCATCTTGGCTAATTTGCTTTTTCTCTACACTGTGTAGTTGAAATCACTGTTGAAATTAATGAGAATTGAGTATTCAAAGGTTGCCACATCACTTGCCTTTGGCAGACACTCAAAGCAGGCAGAGGAGTGGGAAAACTTTGTAATGAAGAACAAAGAAGGCTTCAGGTGTGCCTTGGCTGCTGAAAAAGAGGCTGCTGGCCCAGGGAAGCTGCAAGTGAGGCAGATAGGAGCAGGAGTCCATTGTGGTTGGCTGGTCATAGGTTGGAGGCAGGGGCAAAAATTAAGGAAGTTGTCAATTATGTCAAGATGCGTGGAGGGCCAGGGGCAGAACCGCCTCATTCATTCTGACACTCTGAGAACCCACTCTGTTCCTAACTGTAAGAACACTAACCCCCCTCTGCCCCTTCCTCCCACCCACCCAGCCACACGGCCATTGCTTCCCTGGAACATGCACTTTGGAAGTAAGAACACAGGCACAAGTCACCCCTAACAAGAAATCAACCCAAATTACTCAAGCAACATTTCACACCAAGGACAAAAAAAAAAAAAAAGAAGAAGAGGGACCTCAGATATGCAGATGACACCACCCTTATGGCAGAAAGTGAAGAGGAACTAAAGAGCCTCTTGATGAAAGTGATAGAGGAGAGTGAAAAAGTTGGCTTAAAACTCAACATTCAGAAAACTAAGATCATGGCATCCAGTCCCATCACTTCACAGCAAATAGATGGGGAAACAGTGGAAACAGTGGCATACTTTATTTTAGGGGGCTCCAAAATCACTGCAGATGGTGACTGTAGCCATAAAATTAAAAGACTCTTGCTCCTTGGATGGAAGGTTATGACCAACTTAGACAGCATATTAAAAAGTAGAGACATTACTTTGCCAGCAAAGGTCCATCTTGTCAAGGCTATGGTTTTTCCAGTAGTCATGTACGGATGTGAGAATTGGACTATAAAGAAAGCTGAGCACCAAAGAATTGATGCTTTTGAACTGTGGTGTTGGAGAAGACTCTTGAGAGTCCCTTGAACTGAAAGTAGATCCAATCAGTCCATCCTAAAGATCAGTCCTGAGTGTTCACTGGAAGGACTGATGTTTAAGCAGAAACTCCAATATTTTGGCCACCTGATGTGAAGTGCTGACTCATTGGAAGAGACCCTAATGCTGGGAAAGATTGAGGGCAGGAGGAGAAGGGGGCAACAGAGGATGAGATGGCTGGATGGGATCACTAACTCAATGGAGATGCGTTTGAGTAAACTCCAGGAGTTCGTGATGGACAGGGAGGACTGGTGTGCTGTGGCCCATGGGGTCACAAAGAGTTGGACATGACTGAGTGACTGAACTCAACTGATTCTTTACTTTTTTGTTCTTCATTTTGAATAAACTTTATTGACCTGTGTTTGTCTTTACTTCTCCTATCTTCACCTGTGGTTAATTTCAATTAAATGTATGCAATGAATTCTTAGTCTCAAAACAGTATTTTCTTAGCTTTTAGAATATATATTTGAGCTTTATAAATTCAAATTATCTGTTGATATGCTTTTTTAAGCTATTTTCCATCTTTTGCTTTATTTTTACCTAAAATATTAGTTTAACATATTAAATTAGTCTTTGTCTTCTAATTTTAATAACTAAATCATCTCCAGATCTGCTTCTATTGACTATTTCAACTACTGATTTCTAATCATTTTGCCTGCATATTCACATATCTAGTATCCAGGGCCTTTTTATTGTGAACTGTTCATATGAGTGATACACTTCAGAAGTTTTGGATTACATACTCTTCCTTCAAATCATGTTAAATAGAACACATGTACACCTGTGGTGGATTCATGTCAGTGTATGCCAAAACCAATACAATATTGTAAGGTAATTAGCCTCCAATTAAAATAAATAAATTTATATTAAAAAATACATAGGAATAAATTAAAAAAAATTTTTTTTCTGGATGGAAATTAAATCACCAGTAAATCACCTTGATTTTCTTGAGATCTGGCATTAAGGTTTGTTGAGGCAGGCATGTTTCAGCATTTATCTTGTGTCTAGAGGGTACATCTTGTTTTTACATTGTGGGCATTTCTTGACCCTCAATCAACAACTTGACTGCACCAGACTCAACATTACCCATCACTTTGTAGTCTCTAAAATATCATCACAATTCTCCATCCCCCAGGAAATCTCTGCTAGGCCTTCCAGACTAATACCATGCTTATGAACAGTCTATGTTGAGGTCAAGAACTCAGTGGGAATTTTTATATGAATGCTAGGAATCCTTTATTGTACTGTTCCCCTTATTCCCTGTCTTGCATATCACAGAGGAAGCTAAGATGAATGTGAAATTCTTCTTGTGTGTTTTCATTCTCCCAAAGATAATAGCCCTAATATAGTCATTGCTTTCAGTCTACAAGTTGTCATATATTTTAACCAGCTTCTACTCAAAATAGGAAAATGTATATTTGATACCAGCAATTTCAACTTGGCTATAACTTAGAAACTATGTTTTGTGCTATACCTAGAATCACTATGAGCATACTCACACATGTGTTTCTGCTACACCTAGAATCGCTATGAGCATACTCACACGTGTTTTGGTGACTACTTCTGTTGTTGTTCGGTCACCTAATCATGTTTGACTCTTTGCAATCCCATAAACTTGCACCACACAAGACTTCCCTGTCTTTCACTATTTCATGGAGTTTGCTTAAACTCATGTCCATTGAATCAGTGATGCAATCCAACCATCTCATCCTCTGTTGCCCCCTTCTCCTCCTGCCCTCAATCTTTCCCAGCATCAGAGTCTTTTCCAATGAGTTGGCTCTCCACATTAGATGGCCAAAGTATTGGAGCTTCAGCATCAGTCCTTCCAAAGAATATTCAGCATTGATTTCCTTTAGGATTGACTGGTTTTATCTCCTTGTGATCCAAGAGACTCACAAGAGACTTCTCTAATGCCACAATTCAAAACCATTCATTATTCTGTGCTCAGCCTTCTTTATGGTCCAAATCTCACATAAGTACACTGTTACTGGAAAAACCATACCTTCGATTATATGGATCTTTGTTGGCAAAGTGATATCTCTGCTTTTTAATATATGGCTTAGGTTTGTCACAGCTTTTCTTAGAATATCTGCAAATAATATCTTTATTGCCATAAAGATGGATGCCTTCCCTGAGGTTGACCTACTCTCCCATATCTAAGAGTGAGGACTTTCTGGGTCATAGTGAGAGAGTCAGTTCCTAGGCAGATTGATAGGAAGTCTGGGGTCCCCAAGAAGGAGAGAGGGGTCTGGGGCTCTCAAAGATGACACAGGAATCTGGAATTCTCAAGGAGGAGGAAAGGACAAACATCATTTTATTTTCTCTACATTCCTTAGTCAAACTTTTTTTTTTTTTTTAAGACCAGAACTGATGATTACACAACAAACAATTCAGTTTAAACTTTGTACTAAGGATTATATAACAACAATGCATCCTGCATGAGGACAGTTTCTCCTTCTTGGAAACCTTCTGACTAATCCTGATACCTTAGAATGTATATTATGGGAGTGGGTCTGGTAAAATTTATCTATTGTTAAATTATAATCCTGTTATCTTAAAATGTAAATTTTGGGAGTGAGTATGGTAAATTTTTTACAACCTTGAAAAATATTTTGACTTATTGCAATAACTAATTTGAAAAAGTATAAAATTCCTTTGCTTAGACTAGCGAGGGGAGCACTCTCTGTTCCCCTTCTGATGTCTATGTTAGAAGTTTCCTCTGCCCCTTTTTCACTTTAATAAAACTATGTTACCCAAAAGCTCTTGAGTGATCAAGCCTGGCCCCTGGTACTGAAGCTAAATCTTCTTTGGAGGTCACAAATCTGACATCATTCACCTTATCAATAGGATTTGTATTCAGTTCAGTTCAGTTCAGTCACTCAGTTGTGTCCAACTCTTTGGGACCCCATGGACCGCAGCACTGCAGGCCTCCCTGTCCATCACCAGTTCCTGAAGCTTGCTGAAACTCATGTCCATTGAGTTGGTGATGCCTTTCAACTATCTCATCCTCTGTCGTCCCCTTCTCCTCCCATCTTTAATCTTTCCCAGGATCAGGGTCTTTTCCAATGAGTCAGTTCTTCACATCAGGTTGCCAAAGTATTGGAGTTTCAGCTTCAATATCAGTCCTTCCAATGAACATTCAGGACTGATCTCCTTTAGGATGGACTGGTTGGATCTCCTTGCAGTCCAAGGGACTCTCAAGAATCTTCTCCAACACCATGGGTCAAAAGCATCAATTCTTTGGTGCTCAGCTTTCTTTGTAGTCCAACTGTCATATCCATACATGACTATTGGAAAAACCATAGCCTTGACGAGATGGACCTTTGCTGGCAAAGTAATGTCTCTGCTTTTTAATATGCTACCTAGGTTGGTCATAGCTTACCTTCCAAAGAGTAAGCATCTTTTAATTTCATGGCTGTAGTCACCATCTGCAGTGATTTTGGAGCCCCCAAAATGAAGTCTGACACTGTTTCCCCATCTATTTGCCATGCAGTGATGGGACCGGATACTATGATCTTAGTTTTCTGAATGTTGAGCTTTAAACCAACTTTTCCACTCTCCTCTTTTACTTTCATCAAGAGGCTCTTTAGTTCTTTTTTGCTTTCTGCCATAAGAGTGGTGTCATCTGCATGTCTGAGGTTATTAATATTTCTTTCAGCAATCTTGATTTCAGCTTGTGCTTACTCCAACCCAGTGGTGCTCATGATGTACTCTGTATATAAGTTAAATAAGCAGGATGACAATATATAGCCTTGAGATACTCCTTTTCCTATTTGGAACCAGTCAGTTGTTCCATGTCCAGTTCTAACTGTTGCTTCTTGACCTGAATACAGATTTCTCAAGAGCAGGTCAAGTGGTCTGGTATTCCCATCTATTGAAGAATTTTCCATAGTTTATTGTGACCCACACAGTCAAAGGCTTTGGCATAGTCAATAAAGCAGCAATATATGTTTTTCTGGAACTCTCTTGCTTTTTCAGTGATCCAAAGGATGCTGGCAATTTGATCTCTAGTTTCTCTGCCTTTTCTAAATGCAGCTTGAATATCTGGAAGTTCACTCTTCACATACTGTTGAAGCCTGGCTTGGAGATGAGACTTTTGAGCATTATTTTGCTAGTGTGTGAAATGAGTGCAACTGTTTTGGTAGTTTGAACATTTTTTGACATTGTCTTTCTCTGGGATTGGAATGAAAACTGACCTTTTCCAGTCCTGTGGCCACAGCTGAGTTTTCCAAATTTGCTTGCATATTGAGTAGTATCATCTTTTAGGAATTTTAGGATCTTTTAGGATTTGTATATATTTATTTTTATCATTAGGAAAAACCTAGGTGGAAGCACTGACAGATTTCCTCTTCATGGGCTCTAAAATCACTGAAGATGGTGACTGCAAACATGAAATTAGAAGGCGATTGCTTCTTGGCAGGAAAGTTATGACAAACCTAAGAAGTGTATTAAAAACCAGAGTCATCACTTTGCCTACAAAGCTCCATATAGTCAAACCTACAACTTTTCCAGTAGTCATGTATGGATGTGGAACTTGGACCATAAAGAAGGCTGAGCATTTAAGAACTTATGCTTTTGAACTGTGGTGCTGGAGAAGACTTGAGAGTCACTTAGACTGCAAGGAGATAAAACCAGTCAATCGGAAAGGAAATCAACCTTGATTACTCATTGAAAGGACTGATGTTGAAGCTGAAACTCCAATACTTTGGCCACCTGATGTGAAGAACTCACTCATTGTAAAAGACCCTGATGTAGGGAAAGATTAAGGGCAGGAGGAATAGGGGATGACAGAGGATGAGATGGTTGGGTGGTATCAACAATTCAGTGGACATTAACTTAGGCAAACTCCAGGGGATGGTGAGGAACAGAGAAGCCTGATGTGCTACAGTTTATGGGGTTGCAAACAATCAGACACAACTGTGGGTTCAATCCTTGGGTCAAGTAGATCCCCAGGAGAAGAGAATGGCAACCCACTCCAGTATTCTTGCTTGGAAGATCCCATGGTCAGAGGAACCTGCGGGCCTATGGTCCATAGGGTCACAAAGAGTCAGACATCGCTGAAGCAACTTTGAACAACAAAAAAATCATTAATAGGTACGGCTGTACAGTTTTTCAAAGTAGTTGTTCTACATATATTCACCAGCAAAGAAAATTCCAGTTCTAATATCTTTGATATTCTTTAATATAGCCATTTTATGAAACATTCTGCCAGTTTTTCTTGAGTGTGTGCCAGTATCTCATTGTGGTCTTTTCAAATGGGTGAATTGGACACTCACATGGGAAATAACAGACATTGACCTACCTTTACATCAAGAACAAAAACAGATTCCTGATGGGTCACATACCTGTTTATGAAAGGTAAATATGCAAAGTTTCTTTAAGGAAATAAAGAATATTTGAGTAGACAACAAAGGAAAAGACTGATAAATTTGACATCAAAATTAAGAACTTCTGTTTGCTGCAACAACATTAAGAAAGGCCAAAAGCAAATCACATCTAGATAAGACTCTTTGTTACCCCGTGGGCTGTAGCCCACCAGGTTCCTATGTCCATGGAGTAGGCTCTTTACATCAGGTGGCCAAAGTACTGGCGCTTCAGCTTCACCATCAATCCTGTCAATGAGTATTCAGGATTAATTTAAGATTTACTGGTTTGATCTCCTTACGGTCCAAGTGACCCTCAAGAATCTTCTCCAATACCACAGTTCAAATACATTAACTCTTTGGTGCTCAGCTTTCTTTATTGTCCACTTCCACATACATACATGACTACTGAAAAAGGCATAGTTTTGATTATATGGACCTTTGTTGGCAAAGTAATGTTTCTGCTTTTTTAATATGCTGCCTAGGTTTGTCATAGCTTTTCTTTCAAGGAGCAAGTGTCTTTTAATTTCATAGCTGCAGTCATCATCTGTAGTGATTCTGGAGCCCAAGAAAATGAAGTCTGTCACTGTTTCCATTGTTTCCCCATCTATTTGCGTGAAGTGATGGGACTGGATTCCATGATCTTTGTTTTTGAATGTTGAGTTTTAAGCCAGATCTTTCACCCTCTTCTTCACTTTCATCAGGAAGCTCTTCAGTCCCTCTTCACTTTCTACCATAAGGGTGGTGTCATCTACATATGTGAGGTTGTTGATATTTTATTGATAATTCTCCCAGCAATCTTGATTCCAGTTTGTGCTTCATCCAGCTTGGCATTTCACATGATGTTCAGTTCCATTCAGTTAAGTTGCTCAGTTATGTCTGACTCTTTGTGACCTCGTGGACTGCAGCATGCCAGGCTTCCCTGTCCACCACATGCTGTACTCTGCATCTAAGTTAAATAAGCAGGGTGACAATATACAACCTTGATGTATTATTTTCCCAATTTTGAACCAGTCTGTTATTCCATGAATGGTTCTAACTGTTGCTTCATGACCTGAGTTCAGGTTTCTTGGGAGGCAGGTAAGAAAAGTAAGTTATTAAAAGTCTATGAATCAATAGATGTGAAAATAAATAAAGATGATTTATTACTCCATTTATTCAAATTTTTTTCCTCTCTATTTTTTTCTTTGCAGAGATGTCACACATCTTTGATCAAATTTATTTCTAGGAATTTGAGTTCTATGTTTTTATAAATTATATCATATTTTAAAATATTTTAACATTGCTTTTCATTAAAATAACAAATTGGGATAATGTAATGTTACATATTGACATTGTATCCAGCATCTTTTTACAATAATCAGCTGTTAGCCAAAGAATAATACATAAGAAATCAACTAAGAGTTCAGTGATAATGGATAAACTGATGAAGACCTGAATGAGAATGTGTGATTGAGAATTAGCTGGGGCTCCTCTGCCTCTGAATGAGAATCTTGGATTTGTTTGGGACAGCTCTGCTCCATGTGTCTCGTTCCCATACACAGGACAGATGGACAGACATACCCAATATGTGTTCTCTGCTGGGAGGAGGTGACATCCTTGCAGATGGCTCAATCATAAAACTCCCAAAGCCTAAGCACATCATTCATTTCTGCCCATGTTCCCCTTGCTGAAGCAAGTCCTATGGCCATGTTCAGTATCAGTGAGGTAAAGAGGTTTGCTTCTTCCCAGGAGTTGAGCAAAGTAGCAAATACTTGCTGGTGTTGTTGTTGTTCAGTCGATAAGTCATGTCTGACTCTTTGTAACCCCACAGACTGTCCTTCACTATCTACTGGAGTTTGCTTAAATTCATGTCCATTGAGTCAGTGATGCCATCCAACCATCTTATCCTCTGCTGTCCCCTTTTCTCCTTTGGCCTTCAATCTTTCCCAGGATCATAGTCTTTCCCAAGGAGTCAGCTCTTTGCACCAGGTGACCAAAGTATTGGAGCTTCAGCTTCAGAATCAGTCCTTCCAATGAATATTCAGGATTGATTTCCTTTAGGATTAACTGATTTGATCTCCTTGCGGTACAAGGGATTCTCAAGAGTCTTCTCCAGCACCACAATTTGAAAGCATCAATTCTTCTATGTTCAGCCTTCTTTATGGTCCAACTCTCACATAAGTACATTTTTACTGGAAAAACCATAGCTTTGACTATATGGATTTGCTGACAAAGTGATGTCTCTGCTTTTAAATAAATTGTCTAGGTTTGTCATAGCTTTTCTTCCAAGAAACATGCATCATTAAATTAAATGGCTGCAGTCACCATCCACCAGATTTTGGAGCCCAAGGAAATCAAAACTGTCATGTTTCCACTTTTTCCCCATCTTTTTTCCATGAAGTGATGGGACCGGATGCCATGATCCTAGTTTTTGGGATGTTGAATTTTAAGTCAATTTTTTTTCACTCTCCTCTTTCACCCTCATCAAGATGCTGTTTAGTTCCTCTTCACTTTCTGCCATCAGAGTGGTATCATCTGCATATCAGGTTGTTGGTATTTCTCTCAGCAATCTTGATTTCAGCCTATGATTAACTCAGCCCAGCATTTGACATGCTGTTCTCTGCATAGAAGTTAAATAAGAAGAATGACAA
This sequence comes from Bos indicus x Bos taurus, assembly GCF_003369695.1. NCBI lineage: Eukaryota > Metazoa > Chordata > Mammalia > Artiodactyla > Bovidae > Bos > Bos indicus x Bos taurus. The sequence goes on along the minus strand of NC_040077.1, from coordinate 2,922,961 downwards.
TATGTAGCCTTGTTGTACTCCTTTCCCAATTTGGAACCAGTCTGTTATTCCATGCCTTATTCTAACTATTGCTTCTTGATCCACACACCACTTTCTCAGGAGGCAAGTAAGGTGGTCTGAAACTCCCATCTCTTTAAGAATTTTCTACACTTTGTTGTGACCCACACAGCCAAAGGCTTTAGCCTAGTCAATGAGGAAGCAACAGAAATTTTTCCATGATCCAGTGAATGTTGGCAGTTTGATCTCTCATTCCTACATATGGCTAATTTATATAGGTGCTAAATTTGCTTATTCATTCAAGTAATCCTTATGTATATCCTTTTGGGTTATCTGTATGAATAACTGCCTTAACCTCAAATACTAATATTTTAATTTTTCCTCTCAAATAAATATAACTTTCATTCTTCTTCTCTTATACTATATAGAACACAATTAAATAAAAGTGGACACCTTTGTTTTATGCCTTAATCAAGGACTAATCTTTCCATATTTTACACACAATTGTGATTTTTGTTTTATGCTTGTTCAGTTCAGTTCAGTCACTCAGTTGTGTCCGACTCTTTGCAAACCCATAGACTGCAACATGCCAGGCTTCCCTGTCCATCACCAACTTCAGGAGCTTGCTCAAACTCATGTCCATTGAATCAGAGATGCCATCCAACCATCTTATCTTCTGTTGTCCCCTTCTCCACGTGCTTTCAACATTTTCTTGCATCAGGGTCTTTTCCAATGAGACAGCTATTTGCAACAAGAGCTGAAGTTGCCAAAGTATTGGAGTTTCAGCTTCAGCATCAGTCCTTTCAATGAATATTCAGGACTGATTTCTTTCAGGTTGACTGGTTTAATTTTCTTGCAGTCCAAGGGACTCTCAAGAATCTTCTCCAACACCACAGTTCAAAAGTATCAATTCTTTGGCACTCATATTACTTTTGTAGTCCAACTCTCACATCCATACATGAGTACTGAAAAAACCATAGCTTTGACTGGATGGACTTTTGTTGGCAAAGTAATGTCTCTGCTTTTTAATATGGTGTCTAGGTTGATCATAACTTTTCTTCCAAGGAGCAAACATTTTTTAATTTCATGGCTATGACTTGGGAGCCCAAGAAAATAAAGTTCTCTCACTGTTTCCACTGCTCTATATCTATTTGCCATGAAGTGATGGGACTTCATTTTTGGAATGTTGAGCCTTAAGCCAAATTTTCACTCTCCTCTTTCACTTTCATCAAGAGGCTCTTTAGTTCCTTTTCACTTTCTGCCATAAGAGTGGTGTCATCTGCATATCTGAGGTTACTGATATTTCTCCTGGCACTCTTGATTCCAGCTTGTGCTTCATCCAGCCTGGCATTTTGCATGATGTATTATGCATATAAGTTAAATAAGCACGGTGATAATATACACCCTTGACATACTCCTTTCACAATTTGGAAACAGTCCGTTGTTCCATGTTCAGTTCTAACATTTGCTTCTTGACCTGCATACAGATTTCTCAAGAGGCAAGTCAAGTGGTCTGCTATTCCCATCTCTTTCAGAATTTTCCAGTTTACTGTGATCCACACAGTCAAAGGTTTTGGTGTAGTCAATAAAACAGAAGTAGAGGTTTTCTGGAACTCTTCTGCTTTTTTTGTGATCCAATGGATGTTGACAATTTGATCTCTATTTCCTCTGCCTTCTCTAAATCCAGCTTGTACATTTGGAAGTTCTCAGTTCACGTATTGTAGAAGCCTGGCTTGGAGAATTTTGAGCACTACTTTGCTAGTGTGTGAGATGAGTGCAACTGTATGATAGTTTAAACAATCTTTGGCATTGCCTTTCTTTGGGACTGGAATGAAAACTGACCTTTTCCAGTCCTGTGGCCACTGCTGAGTTTTCCAAATTTGCTTGCATATTGAATGCAGCACTTTCACAGCATCATCTTTTAGGGTTTGAAATGACTCAACTGGAATTCCATTACTTCCCCTAGCTTTGTTCATAGTGATAGTTCCTAAGGTCCCCTTGACTTCACATTCCAGGACGTTTGGCTCTAGGTGAGTGATCACACCATTGTGATTATCTTTTGAAGATATCTTATGAAGATCTTTTTTGGATAGTTCTTCTGTGTATTGTTTCCATTTCTTCTGAATATCTTCTGCTTCTGTTATTTCCATACCATTTCTGACCTTTATTGTGCCCATCTTTGCATGAAACGTTCAGGTGTTGAATTTTATGAAACAGTTTTTTTTTTTTTTGTAGCCATTTGGATAATCATATGCTTTTCTCCTTTTTTAATAATTGTGAATAGTTGCAGTGATCATTTTCTTAATATTAACATTGGCATATTTCTAAATCAATCCAATTATGGGCTATTGTTATTCAGTTACTCAGTTATAGCTGACTCTTTGCAATTAATGGACTGCTGTGTCAGGCTTCCCTGTAGCTCACCATCTCCTGGAGCTTGCTCAGACTTTGGTGATGCTATCCAACCATCTCATCCTCTGTCCTCCCTTTCTCCTCCTGCCTTCTATCTTTCCCAGTATCAGGGTTTTTTTCCAGTCAGTCAGCTCTTTGCATCATGTGGCCAAAGTATTGGAGCTTCAGCTTCAGCATCAGTCCTTCCAATGAATGTTCAGGACCAATTTCCTTTATGACTGAATTGATCTCCTTGCAATCCAAGGGACTGTCAAGAATCTTCTACAGCATTACAGTTCAAAAGCATCAGTTCTTTGGTTCTCAGCCTTCTTTATGGTCCAACTCTCACATCCATACTTGACTACTGGAAAAACCATAGCTTTGACTATACAGACCTTTGTTGGCAAAGTAATAATGTCTCTGCTTTTAAATATACTGTCTTGTTTTGTCAAAGTTTTTCTTCCAATGAGCAAGCTTCTTTGAATTTAACGGCTGCAGTGATTTTGGAGCCCAAGAAAATAAACACTGTCACTCTTTCTGCTAGGAGGAGGTGGAAAATTCTGCACTGTCATTGTTACCCAATCTATTTGCCATGAGGTGATGGGACCAAAAGCTTTGATCTTCATTTTTTTAATGTTGTGCTATACATTTATTATACATATAAACTATGGGCTATATATGTACATATATATTTTATATATATATATATATATATATATATATATATATATATATCAATTCAGTTCAGTTCAGTTGCTCAGTTGTGTCCAACTCTTTGCAACCCCATAAACTGCAGCACGCCAGGCCTCCCTGTCCATCACCATCTCCCGGAGTTCACTCAAACTCATGTCCATCAAGTCGGTGATGCCATCCAGCCACCTCATCCTCTGTCGTCCCCTTCTCCTCCTGCCCCTTATCCCTCCCAGCATCAGAGTCTTTTCCAGTAAGTCAACTCTTTGCATGAGGTGGCCAAAGTACTGGAAGTTCAGCTTCAGCATCATTCCTTCCAAAGAAATCCCAGGGCTGATCTCCTTCAGAATGGACTGGTTGGATCTCCTTGCAGTCCAAGGGACTCTCAAGAGTCTTCTCCAACACCACAGTTCAAAAGCATCAATTCTTTGGTGCTCAGGCTTCTTCACAGTCCAATTCTCACATCCATACATGACCACAGGAATAACCATAGCTTTGACTAGACGGACCTTTATTGGCAAAGTAATGTCTCTGCTTTTGAATATGCTGTTTAGGTTGGTCATAACTTTCCTTCCAAGGAGTAAGCATCTTTTAATTTCATGGCTGGAATCCCCATCTGCAGTGATTTTGGAGCCCAAGAAAATAAGGTCTGACACTGTTTCCACTGTTTCCCCATCTATTTCCCATGAAGTGATGGGACCAGATGCCATGATCTTTTATATATATATATATATATATATATATATATATATATATATATTCTTATGGGTTTTATGTATATAATATATATTCAGTTTGCATGTATTTTTAAAAGATTTTTTCATCAATATTCATGAGGGAGTTTAATGGGAGTTCATATGCAATTGTTTTTTTTTTATATCTTTTTCAAATTTTATTGTCCAGGTTGATGGTTCGATAAATGAAGTTGCAAGTGATTTTTCTTTTTCTATTTTCTGGTAGACTTTGTGTAAAGCTAATTTTTTTCCCTTTAATTATTTGGGAGAACTCACCATTCAGTAATGTGGGACTTAATTTTCTTTTTTGAACAAGTTTCTTAAATTATGGATTAAATTTGTTTAATGCATATGGATTTATTTATATACTTTATTTCTTCTTGGTAACCACTGATAAAACATTTATTGATTAATGTCTGTTTAATCTGAGTTTTCAAAATTTCTCATATAAATTTTCATACCTTTTAATAGTTTTTTTTATGTCTACAGAATATGTAGTTATGTTCCCATTAATTTTCTGATTTTGTCACCATATCTTCTCTTTCCCTCTCCCTCTCACTGTCTTTTTCTATCTCTCTGTCTCTCTCTCTAAAGATTTATCATGTTTTTTAAAAATCATCTTTGCTTTACTATCTTATATTTTTTCCTTTCCATATTTTTTTCTTTCATGTTTATTTTTCCTTCTACTTTTCTTTTGCTATTATACTATCCTTTGAGATAACTGAGGTGACTACTTAGATCAGGCTTGGTAGATCCCTGATATCATGGCTATGGGGATAGCCCTGAACCCCAATTTGTGACTCTTTGTCCCAGTAAGACTGCTGAAAGGACCAAGCATGATGCTTTCTGCTTAGTCTTTATGTCTCAGGCTGAAAATTGTCAAATGTTCTAGGGTAAAATGCCACTGCAAATTTAAAGGCCCTGAAGTGTTTTCCTTCTTCAAACGTGGTGATCATTTGATCATTCAAACCCTGGTGTCTTGGTGGCTTTGAATCTATTGTTGATCCCTCTCTAATAAATTTTTATTTTATTTGTGGTATTTTTCACTTTCAGAATTTCCATTTGGCTTTCTTTAATAATTTCTTTTTATTAACATTTCATGCTTCAGTTCAGTTCAGTCACTCACTCATGTCCGACTCTTTGCGACCCCATGAATTGCAGCACTTGATCTTCATTTTTTTAATGTTGTGCTATAAACTTATACACATAAACTATGGGCTATATATATATATATATACATATATATATGTGTGTGTGTGTGTATATATATATATATATATATATATATTCAGTTCAGTTCAGTCACTCAGTTGTGTCCAACTCTTTGCAATCCCATGAATCGCAGCACACCAGGCCTCCCTGTCCATCACCAACTCCCAGAGTTCACCCAAACTCATGTCCATTGAGTCGGTGATGCCATCCATCCATCTCATCCTCTGTTGTCCCCTTCTTCCCTGCCCCAAATCCCTCCCAGCATCAGAGTCTTTTCCAATGAGTCAACTCTTCACATGAGGTGGCCAAAGTATTGGAGTTTCAGCTCAGGGAAATATTATTATCATATTTTCCTTTATTTTTTTAAATAGTTTTTTTAGATTTTTGAACATATTTTAAATGTCTGACTTAAACTCTTTGTCCAGTAATTTCAAAATCTATTCTTCCTCAAGGACTGTTTCAATTGATTTTTTTTTTTTTTCTTTCCTGCATATGGGCTATATTTAAGTTTTTTCCTTTCTTGATTTTTTGTTGTTATTGTTGAAAAGTGGAATTTCAAATAACATAGTGTGGCAACTCTAGAATAAGATTTGCCTCCCTCCCCAGAGTTTGTTGTTGCTGCTACTAGTTATAGTTGTTGGTGTTTATTTAATGACTTCTGAACTAATTCTGTATACTCTGCATTTTTTGTTGCATGTGACGACTGACATCTCTACTTAAATTGCTCCTGCTGCTGCTGCTGCTGCTGCTAAGTCACTTCAGTTGTGTCCGACTCTATGCGACCCCATAGACAGCAGCCCACCAGGCTCCCCCGTCCCTGGGATTCTCCAGGCAGGAACACTGGAGTGGGTTGCCATTTCCTTCTCCAATTCATGAAAATGAAAAGTGAAAGTGAAGTTGCTCAGTCGTGTCTGACTCTGTGCGACCCCATAGATGGCAGCCCACCAGGCTCCTCCATCCATGGGATCCTCCAGGCAAGAGTACAGGAGTGGGGTGCCATTGCCTTCTCCCTACTTAAACTAGTGATCACTTAATGATGGACAGAGATTTCCTGAAATTCCTGACACAAATATTATCTGTGTCTTTCCCAGGAGCTCTGTGTGTGTGTTGGGGTATACCCTCAAACCCAGACAAGGCCATGTACCACTCTGCCTTAAACTTCACTTTCTGCTTGTGCAGGTCTTTCCTGATCATATACACAGCCCTGTGTGTGTGCATGGCATTCTATATTTCTAAGAGTTTATGGAGCTTTTCAAAGTCCTTTGAACATCTCAGACCTTAGTTTTTCCTCTTCAGGATTTTGATTAGTCTATTGTTTGCACTGGCTATTTGGCTATTACTTAATTTAGCATACCTTTAAACACTTGCTAGTATATATTTCAACAAACATATTGGTCATCAGGAAACTGATTTAAGCATTGGATCACCTTTCAGATCAAGTGTCCCAGGAAATCATTAGATAGGTCAAAAGAAATTACTTGGATATGACATTTCTCTGGCATTCGGTCCCATCACACCATGGCAAATAAATGGGGAAACAATGGAAACAGTAATAGACTTTATTTTCTTGGGCTCCAAGATCACTGCAGATGGTGACAGCAGCCATGAAATTAAAAGATGTTTACCTCTTGGAACAAGAGCTATGACCAATTTAGACAGCATATTAAAAAGCAGAGACATTACTTTGCCAACAAAGGTCCATCTTGTCAAAGCTATTGTTTTTCTAGTAGTCATGTATGGATATGAGTTGGACTATAAAGAAAGCTGAGCACCAAAGAATTGTTGCTTTTAAACTGTGGTGCTGGAGAAGACTCTTGAGAGTCCCTTGAACTGCAAGGAGATCCAACCAGTCCATCCTAAAGGAAATCAGTCCTGAATATTCATTGGAAGGACTGATGCTCAAACTGAAACTCCAATACTTTGGCCACCTGGTGCAAAGAACTGATTCATTGGAAAAGACCCTGATGCTGGGAAAGATTGAAGGTGGGAGGAGAAGGAGATGACAGAGGATGAGATGGTTGGATGGTATCACTGACTTGATGGACATAAGTTTTAGTAAGCTCTGGGAGTTGGTGATGGACAGGGAAGCCTGGTGTGCTGAGGTCCATGGGGTTGCAAAGAGTCAGACATGACTGAGTGACTGAACTGAACTGAAGTGCTCACTCTAGTACCGAGAATAAAGGCTATTATTTTCAGTGCTACTACTGAACCAGGATGCGGGTGATAGGAATAGTGTAACTTAAAATACGTCCAAGATTCATCTGTTTTTCTTGTAGAAACATTCTTTGGGAATAAACACCTGCATGTATACATGCCATTGTTTACATTATTTTCTACAGGTCATGGACTCCGTAAATTGGAATAACTAGGTTACAAGGTTAGTAATCATGCAGTAATTTCTTGGGACAGAGTTTCCAAAAACTTTGCAATTACTTAAATGATTAGAATACCAGGAATATCTTCTGTTTTGTGATTTCTTCTTTGAGCCTGGTTTCTGACAGATCTTAAATCCCTTGAGATTACCTGAGTTATAGATCATTTGTTCTAAGGAATTGACTGTTGGTAGGCTACTGTGTAACTTCAGAATGAGAGTTAGTTACTAGAAAACTAGCCATGATTAGAAGGTTAGAACTTTCTACCCACACCCACCTCCTCCTCTGGGAGGGAGATTGAGTTAGTGATCAGTTGGGGATATGTGATGTAGTTTCAGTAAAAATTACAAAAGTAGAATGTTCAGGAAACTTCCAGGTTGCAAAGCATGTGGAGGTGCTGGAAAGCGAGTATAACCACAGAGGGTAGGGATTCTCTGGAATCCTCTCCATACCCCACCCTATATATCAGTTCACTTGTATCCTTACTTGTATCCTGTATAATAAATTAGTAAATATAAGTGTTGCCCCGAGATCTGTGACCTATTCTAGCGAATTGTTAAAAACAAGGTGGTTGTCAGTCAGAAGTACCAGGCATAGCCTGGGACTTGCAATTGGCATCTGAACTGGGGACAGTCCTGTGGGACTGAGCTCTTAACTTGAGGGATCTGCTACTAATTCAAAGTGGATAGTGTCAGTAGTGAATTGAATTGTAGGGCACCCAGTTGGTGCCATAGACTTGACTGGTGTGGAAACAGACCTTCACATCTGGTGTCAGAAGTATTGAGTGTAAGTAGAAGAAAGCAGTGAGCTTTTCATGGGTGACTGTCTTAAATTGACAAGTAGGTTTGGGATTAGAATGTAAAATTAATCCTATAATGACTATTTTCTAATCCTTCTTTTTCTTCTAACATGAAAGCATTTTGGTTTGGGACTTAAAACATCCAACATCTTTATCCTAAATGACCTCATCATCATTTCTTAGAGGAACTTGTGGGAAATTGTGTGCATCAAACACTGCAGGACTATAATCCAGGGCTCATCACACCCCAGTAGATTAGTAACCTATTATTAATTGCCTTGAACTTTCATTTTCCATAGGAATGTAGAAAGTAGCTCTATTTGCTCTAATGAAGTGTTAATTTTTAGATGAATGAAATGCAAAATTTATCTTTCCCTTGGCTTGATTTGAGCAGGATCATAGATAGCACAGATCTATCATGGATGAACTTTGAAAGGTCAAAGGAGTCAAAGAGCTGCAAATTTCATTAACTAAACTCTACTGGCTGCCGTATGAATGCAAAAGTAGACAGACTGTCCTTCCTAGAACACTTTTCTCTGGGTCTGTGCAGAGTATTAACAAAGTAAGAAAAGCAGAGATTACTCAGCTAATTAACTGAAAGCTGAGAATAGATAATCAGGCCAAATGATCCTTTATGGTCTAACCAGGGCATGAATAATTGGGGGAGTCTCTGTTGAATGATGATTATTTTGTAGTGCTTGTATGTGGGTAATGATAGTATTTAGGAACTGACTGTCATCTGGCAACAGAAAAAAATGTCTAAAAGTATAATGAACAAACAGCATGTAATTTCAACAAACAGGAAGGAGTTCAAATTTTAGGCTAAGCAATATGTCTCCAGATTTCACTTTTAATATGCAAATTTTGGGGGGGCATGTATTTAAAGTTCCTAATATTTCTATATGAATGGAATATCTTGACTAGTGGAAGAGCAGACCTATTGAAATTATCTGACTTAGTTTCCAGGCCTTTTATGCAAGACCCAGCAAAAGTATGTTGGTGTGGGTCAGGAAATCGGTCTCATACACCTTGCTTTGGCCTAGTTCCCACATGCAAAAACATAGCACCGGTGATGGGGACAGAGGCAGATTGAGAATTGCTGAATTAAATCTATTCTCTATGTCTGTTTCTCCACTGCTGCCCTGTAAGTAAATTATTCAGTACCATTTTTCCAGATTCCGTATATGTGCATTAGAATACTATATTTATCTTTCTCTTTCTGACCTACTTCACTCTGTATGATAGATTCTAGGTTCATCCACCTCAAATGTTCCCAAAATTAAAACCACAAGAGAAATCTTATGATGTGGTAAAGCATCATGAGCTTAGAACTTCCCAAGTCACCCTGGGGCAACATCCCCTCTGTGCACTTGAGATTCCTTACATATAAAATTAGAAGTATAGGGTAATTTATTAAGGTTTCTCTTTATCTAACAGTTCTGGGTTCAGTCTAACCCCTGATCAGTATTAAACTTGCTCCCATAGTTGCATTTTGGAGCAGTGCTTCCACAGCATTCTGTGCTTACCTGGCTTAAAATTCACCATGATAACTGAGAGTTGCTTGTTTGTCAGTTTCTCCAGTGCAAGGCCCATTTTTGTCTAAATCCATCAGCACTGAGTCATCTGTACGTGGTGACATGCATGGCACAGGTTAGTTCCTTGGGCATTCTTAGGGTGAGGGAGTGAATGAGTAAAGCTGACCACATATCTGCCCCTAAGCACCCATGGGACTCAGAAGCAACTGATACTGTGCCTTCCTCAGTCATATCAGACAGGTAAGAGAGCACATAATTTGATTTTTTTTTTTTTTTTTTTACCACAAAAGCATTATGAAAACTATGCTCAGAGCCTAATTTTCTCCTGTGGGAGAAGAGCTGCTGAACTCCCCATGTCTCTGGAGGAGGTGAGAGGTGTGTCAAGGTCAGGCAAGGAGTCAAGCTCAAATCAAGATTATTCTGAGAGTAGCCAAGAGCAAGACACAGCCAGAATGAGAGAGGAAACTGGGCAAGGAAAGGCCATCAGGGACATTTCAGAAGACAAGGCTGGTGTCTGATTCTGCTGTTTACATAGGCATGTTGGTGTGTGATCAAAAATCAAAATCAAGCTGAGCAATGGTAAAAATTTGCTTGACATCTTTTCCCATCTTCCCTGTTTTTTTTTTTTTTTTCCCCTGGTACTTCCAACCTCATCTTCCTTGGCTTAAGGCCTCTCTCTAGTCAATCATGTATTCTCCTACATTGACAAAGAAATCTTTGTAAAAGCTCAGAGATCAGTCATCCCTTAAACTAAGATTTCTCAACCCTCATCATACATAAGCACTCTCACCAAAACAAAAAAACAAAAAAACAAAGCACTCATTAGTGAGCCACAGGCCAGACTAAGACTCAGTCCCTTAGAAATTCAGCACAATTAATGGTATTTTCAAGCTCTTTTATGTTCAACAGGTGTTTCTAATTTGCTTTTATTTTTTTGGGAAAAGCCAGTTTTGTCTTGTCATTGCTTGGATTTGATCTCTGTTGGCATCTGAAAATTCTACACACATTTTATTCTTCATTTCCTATTAACTCCACCATTTTTTTTTTCCTATTCTGCTCCTCTTAATTCATAACAAAAACTGAGTTCTGTTCTTGGGAGACATTGGGAACAGATAAAAAATTTCAACAGGTGTATTTGTCTACCCAGTATCCAATTTTCTTTGTCACCTGTATGCATGTCTATAGTGTTTCTGAAATTCAGCCTGTGTTCACTGATGCTGAATAGAAACATGGAGACAGAGTTTTGGGCGAAGTAGAAAAGGGTGGCTTTAATTGCTTTGCCAGGCAAAAGGGGCCATAGTGGGCTAATGCCCTGAAGACCATGTGGCTCTCCCTGGAAAACGTAGTAAGGAGTTTTATAGTGTTCAAGGAGAAGAGCATGAGCAGCTCATGGACAGTTCTTGGATTGGTTTGCATCAAGGTGAAGTTTTAAGTATCATCAACCTTCTGGTTTCCACCAGTCTAGGGTCTATGTTCTTACGGTCAGCAGTTTTCATCTTCCTATACAAACGACTTAGGAATGTGTGTCAGGTCTTTATATCTTTCAGGGAACTTGGAGTTCAGTGATTCTGTTATGTGGCAGAAGCACAGTCTAAATTGTTATCAGCCGTTCTTTGTTTCTACATCATCACATTTCCCAGTCATTAGCTCTTGTATCAGCATTTTACTTCAAAAGACAAGGATACAGGGGCTTATACATGGCTTCAATACCACACCTCAGCACCCAAAGACAGTGAGTTTCAAGTCCCAGTCAATGTTTAAGAAGCTCTTGTCAATTTGAAAAATTTTGCTTTGATTTTATTTATACTTACCTAAGAATTTTTGTTTGCTGTATTAGTTTTATATTACTTCTGCAACAAATTATCAGCAATGTAATGGCTTAAAACAACACAAGTTTATTTTCTTACAGTCCTATAGGTCAGGAATATTGGTTTCACTGGGCTAATATCAGGATATCAGTAGGGCTGCATTACCTTCTGGAAGTTCTAGGGGATGATATATTGATATTTTTTTGACCATTTGAGTTGTTGGCAATATTCAACTCCTTGAATTATAGATGAGAGGCCTCTATTTTCTTGCTGGCTGTAAGATGAGGGTCAATCTAACTTCTAGAAGTCACCAGCCTTCCTTGGCTTGTGGCTCTTCTCTTCATCTGCAGGTTGCATCTCTCTGACCACAGCCAGGAAAGGTTTTCATCTCTTAATAATTCATTGATTAGAGATTTCTCTGGTGGGTCCAGTAGTTAAGAATCCACCTTGCAATGCAAGGGACACAAGTTGAATCCCTGGTCAGGGAACTAAGGTCCCACATGCCATGGGGCAACCAAGCCTGTGCACTGCAACCACCAAAGCCCTCAAGCTCTGGATCCCATATGTTGCAGCTACTGAGCCCATGTGCCACAGTTAGAGACCTTGTGTGCTGCAACAAAAGATCCCACATGATGCAACAAAATTCTGCTTGCCACATCTAAGACCTGATGCAGCCAAATGAATAAATGAAAGTGAAAGTGTTAGTCACATAGTCATATCCAATGCTTTGTGACCCCATGGACTGTAGCCAGGCTCCTCTGTCCACAGAATTCTCCAGATAAGAATATTGGAATGGATAGCCATTCCCTTCTCCAGGGGAATCTTCCCAATACAGGGATTAAACCCGAGTCTCCTGAATTATAGGCAGATTCTTTAACAAACAAATAAATACATATTAAAAAAAATAATTGATGTAATTCGACTGGGCCCATGAGGGTGACCCAGTATAATCTCCACATCTGAAGGTCTATAACCTTAATCATATCTGCAAAGTCTGTCTGTTACCTAAGGTATCATATTCACAGAGACTAGGGTATGTATGGGAATTTCTGAAGGATTTTATTCTGCTTACTTTTGTCAAACTCTGTTTTAGTCTTTAACTTCTATTTCAGTCTTTAACCTGTCAGAATTTGCAGTCCATATGCATTAAATGTCCAGAATAGGCTTGACACTTAGTGGGTTCACAATGAGTGCTTATAGAGTATAGGAATGGATGTTGTGTGAGATTACTCTCTTCAGTATATGGGTCTGTGTTTTGCAACAGACTTTCCTTGGCTCAACATTCCTGCAATCAAAGATTAAATATTTCTGTTTTTATCTCAGCTCCTGGAAACACAACTCCCATACCCAGGCCCTCATATAAGACCAGTAAACCTGCATCCTGGTATTATGGGCAGAAAAGTCACATTTCTGACCAACATTTCAAGCCTTGGGGTTACTGCGGTCTGGCAAGTGAGATGGCAAAATGATGCATGTGAGTTACTCATCATTCTTGTTGACTTTTTTTCTAATGTGTGAAACTGGCATTTCAAAACTCAAGGTACACAAATCCATTGATAAAGTTCACAATTTTTTTATTAACTCCATTGAAGTTATTGATGCTGTGCAGAAAAAATAATAGGTTCTTTGATTCTGCAAATGATAGAGTGAGTGACTATAGCCTTATTCTGGCAGTTTGCAACACTCAGCAATTATAATTGCCTGTAGAGGGACAGAGAATTTCTGAGAACTGTGGGAGATCAAAGAGCATGAAAGAACCAGCTTTCCAGGAGGATTTGTTTACAAGTTCTAAATGGAAAGAACATAACCTCCCGTCAGCTTCTTTCTTTCTCTTTATAATCTTTTCCCTCCAGACAGTCATTTGTTCATTTAATAAATATTTACTGAGCAGGTACTGAATGCCCAGCACTGAGGATACATGAGTAACCAACAGTGATTCCTAATTCTGTGTACTTTTCATTCCATAGGCTACCATTTATTGCCGGCCTTCCCTGTGCTAAGTCCTAGATGATAAAAGACACATCAGACCCAGCCCTTGCCTAACCGGGCTGACTTGTGGTGGTAGACATGCAGGGAAAATGGCAATCAGAATACATGACAGTACACTATATCATTTTATGATAAATCTATTAGGGCCTGAGCAAGCACAGGTAGGGCCACACCTCACTCAGCCCAGAGGAATCACAGAGAGCTTGTTGCATACATGACACCTGAGTTCAATCTGAAGAAAAGATGTTCTAAACAGAAAAGAAGGGAGAGACTTTTCAGAAGGAAGGGACTGAGGCAGGCTGGGACCTGGATCCTTTCTGCAGTGATTACACCTGGACAAATGTTTCCTTGAGCAACAAAATACAAAGAAACTACAAGGGACTAAAAATAACTATGTGTGCTCATAGGGCAAATTATGAACAACAAGATAGGGAAAAAACACGAAGTTCCGCCACTTCTGAAGAGCTGGAAACAAAAGCAGGAGTTGGAGAGGAAAGCAACGTACAGCATATGTCCCCTGTATACAACACTAACAAAGGAATGGGCAAACCACCTAAGCCACCTTTCCGGCTCAACCCCTGCACCCACCCCTACCTCGCTCCATATAAGAAATCAGTTTGCCCTCTCAAACCAGGGAACTAGTGAACAGAAGGACCTCTTATTTGTTTTTGCTCCCTCCTGCTGCAGCAGGCAAGGCAATAAAACCTTGCCTGAATTTCTCATCTGGCCTGTTGTCTATTTGTAGGTCAAGAACCCTGGTCAGCAACAGGATGCTCCAGATTTGCACAGGTGTACATCTAAAACGTACATTCTGTGTATGAGGCTAGCAACTGTAGAGATCAGAGGGGGGACCAATAATTTAAATCTTTTGCCATTGGGTGGGACTGGAACCTCAGCTTGCCCCTAGGGCGACCCAGCCCAGGTGTATTTGAGTTCTGGACTGTCAGCCTTGAGAGATCAGGGCAGCAACTCCATCTGCTAACTTGGGCCATAGGGTGAATAATGGAGACTAGTTGGGAGGTGAGATGGAATGCAGATCCAGCCACTGAAGTTACAACAAAATTTTAAAAGCTTTTTAATGTCATGGACTGTTCTAAGAACTCATTTAAAAGATCTCCAAGGCCCTGCCACTCTAGGAGCACTATAGACAATCAGCATTGATCAGGAGGACAAGCTGTATCACACAGACAAAAAACATTTCAGGCAGCCATTAAAAAATTCTTTCAATATTCAATTCCATTCTTGAAACAAATGAAAAAAAATCATATCACAGGAAAGAAATAGATATTATTTGAAAGAATCAAATAGAACTTACAGAACTGAAAAATATAGTAACAGAATTTTAAAAAAATCCATATGAGTTAAATGATAGAGTGGAGATGAATTATGAAAAAGATTAGAACTAGTGAACTTTAGGAAAAAGCAACAGAATCTAAAATAAATAGCAATAAGAAAACAGAGTAGAATAGAAAATAAGCATAAGTAACTTGTGAATCTACAATGAGTGCAGACTTGGGATACCATGAAGGATCCTCTAATTTACTTCTTTTGGAATAGTAATGGTTTGTGGATAACCTGGTTTTATGAAGTTAATCTCCACGCTTAGGATTAAAATTGGCTACCTGGCAGGCTGCACAACTCAGCAATTGAACACACCCAGTTAAGACTCTCCACTAAAATTTGAAATAATCTTTTTGTTTCTTCCCCTTCTTGCTATGTCATTTGGAGATAGCTGTGGACTTCCAGAATGCTTGAGAGGGCCTTTATTTATTTTTCCCAGGAATGTCTTAATGGCAAGTGGAGCTAAATGGGCATCTTAAGTGCTGTTCCTAGTAGTAAATGTCCCAAATGAGACACTCTCGAGGCCTTCGAATCCTCCTTATGCTAAACCAGCCATCCCATCCAGGAATATGGGTTAGGCAATAACAGTTATTTGCCAGTTCCAGCTGCCCCTAAGCACAGGCTGGATGCATGATGAGGCTAGAATTCTAACAAGGTAAACGGCTTTTTAAGTAACCTGGTATTTCTATATATGGAATAATAGGGTATTCATTCCTTTGGTGAGTCCCTGCTATAGTTTTATTTTTAGCTTTTTTTTTTTTTTTTCCTAGAATATATCTTCTTGGTTTAAGTTTGGCATCATATACTACTGTCCTCATAAAATCATTTGGAAATTGTTTCTATTTTTGCTATTTTCAGGAAGTGTCTTTGTAGAAATTATAGTTTTCTTAAGTGTTATTTTTAATTCACCTGTGAAGATTTCTGGGTCAGGAATTTTCTTTGTGAGGAAGATTTTAACAATTTTTTTTTCCCCAATAGATACAGATATTCAGGTTACTTATTTATTCTGCAGTAATTTGTGTCTTCTAAGAAATATACCCAAGGCATCTAAGTTTTCTTATTGATTAATTAAATTGCTATCCTTTTAATGATATGGAGCTTCCCTTGTGGCTCAGATGGTAAAGAGTCTGCCTGCAATGTGGGAGACCTGGGTTCAATATCTGGGTTGGGAAGATCCCCCTGGAGAAGGAAATGGCAACCCACTCCAATATTCTGTCCTGGAGAATTCCATGGATGGAGGAGCCTGGCAGGCAACAGTCCACGGGGTCACAAAGAGTCAGACATGACTGAGCAACTTCACTAATGACATGATTTGTAGTGTGTACTTTATTTTATTTTGCTATAGTTAATTTGTATTTTATTTTGCCTTGTATTGGTCAATACGATATTATATATTTTATTAATTTATAAAGAATAATCTTTTGGTTTCATTGATTCTGTTTCTTTCTGTTTTTCACTTGATAATTTCACTTTTTATCATAACTATTTATTTTGATGATTTCTAGTTTTATTTGCTCTTAAATTTCCTCTTTTATCATTCGTTTTCTGTTTGAATAATTTTCTTTGGCTAATCTTTAAGGGTGGGACTTCCCTTTTGGCTCAGTGGTAAAGAATCTGCCCACAATGCAGGAGATGCAGGTTTAATCCCTGGGTCTGGAAGATCCCTGGAGCAGGAAATGGCAACCCACTCCAGCATTCTTACCTGGGAAATCCCATGAGGAAAGGATCCTGGAGGGCTACAGTTCATGGGATTACAAAAGAGTCAGATACAATTTAGCCAGTAAACAATGATAATCTTTAAGTGTAGGTGTACTGACAATAAATTCTTTCATTCCTGAATGATATTCTTATTGCATGTATAATTTGTGGTTGATAATTGTTTACCTTCAGTACTTGAAACATAGAATTACTTCTTCCTGAACTCTGTTTCTTATGTTGCTGCTATAACTAACATTCACATTTCTCTATAGATGATGTGTCATTTCTCTCTGGCTGCTTTCAAAACTTTTTTAACTTTAGTTTTCAAATATTTATTATGTGCTTTTGGCATGGGCTTCCTTAGGTTTATCTTGTTGGGACTTCACTCAGCTTCTTAGAATTGTAGGTGTGTATCTTTCACCAAATTTGGTAAATTTTCATTCTTTTTTCCATTTTTCCTGGAACTTTGACAATAGAAATGTTTAGTCTTTCATTATTGGTTCATAGGTCATTCAGGCTCATTTTTTACCTTAGTCTATTTTCTCATTGTTATTCATATTGGATGAGTTATATTGCTTTTTCCTCAAGTCCACTAGTTCGACCCTATTTTATAATTCATCTCCATTCTAGTATTGAACTCATCTAGTGAGAGGTGTTTTTTTGTTGTTGTTGTTACTGTATTTTTCAGTTCTGTAAGTTCTATTTTTTTCTTTCAAATGACATCTGTATTTTTCCTGTGGTTTTAATTTTTTTTCATTTGTTTCAAGAATAGAACTGAGTGTTGAGTCAATTTTATAATGAATGCTTTAAATCTTTTTTCAGATTGTCTTTATTCAGATTCAGTGTCTGTTCTTATTGGTGATTCCCTACTGTATCCTAGTTTGTCTGTTTTCTAGTATCTTGGGACACTGTTGGGCTTATTAAATCATTTATTATTATTTTATTTTATTTTTTAACTTTACAATATTGTATTGCTTTTGCCATATATCAAAATCATTTATTTTAATAGGCAATCACTCTGTTTAGGTTTAGTGCACAGATCTTCCCCTACATCTGTTGTCTTTATATCCCAAGGCAGTTTAACCTCCAGAGCCTTTCTATTATTTTTCCTTGCTTAGTTTTTCTGGTACTAGTAGAATTCCCACTGGTCCTGGCTGCTGTTGCCTGAGTGAATGCAGGGTTTCCACAGCCTGGGCCACAGGTTGTATCTCAGTGGTGAAATGGTGTCATGATATCTCATTATTAGGGCTGCCCACCAATCCACGTGTTACTGGGTACAAAAGGAGAGTCAAGTGTGGGAAAAACACTTCCCACACAAGGTCACTTGCTGTTACTTGTTCCAGTTGTTTACCTTGGTGTCTCTTATAGGAGTAGAGTTGATGGTCATTTGTCATGGTCATAAAGAAAATTTCCTAAAAATAGCTGCTTACAACAGCTAAATCCTTCATTGCAGACACTACCTATTTGCTTTGGTATCTCTTCATACAAAAGGGGAATATCAAGTCTATCCGTAAAGGACGATATTTCCCTTGGGTGTTTATTTCTAGTGGGGCTTACATTCATCCTCCTTGCCAGTGATTTTGGCTAACCTGATATTGTCAGAGGAAATATCAGTTGACACAGGAAAGGAATGAGCACATCTGGGTCACCTTCTGTTGCTATCTCACTGGTCAGGAAATGCCAGATCAGGGTGACTATTCCCTGTTGAGTGAGTGATACAAGGTGTCCTGACACTGTCCAGTCTGAAGATCCCAAACAAGTCTGCCTATTTTGTACAATCTTTCAAAGTTTTTTGGTTGTCCCTTTCAGTACTTCCAGGGTTTATAGATTTGCTTTGCAAGGAGTATGGAAAAGTGAACCCATGCCATTTTTTTCTACAGAAAACCCTCTTCTTTATTATTGAAGAAAATTTTTGCTGCAGATACAGATTTGTGGCTATTGTTTGTTATTTTACCACTTTAAAGATGTCATTGCACTGTATCTTGATGTCTATAGCTTGTGATGAAAGATCAGCTGTTATTTAAAACATTTCATTTCTGAATATAATATGCGTTTTTTTCTCCAACTGCTTTCACAATTTTTTCTCTACTTTTGACTTCTAGAAGCTTGACTATGGTGTGTACAAGTATGATAATCATCATATTTGTCAAACTCGAGGCTTGCTGAAATCCTTGAATCTATACGTGCATCTCTATTGTCAAGTTTGGAAAAGCTTGGTTTCTGCTATTTTCTGTAGATTCCTTGCTCATTCTGTCTCTCCTCTACTCCTGGAAATTTAACTTTCTGTATGTTAGAGTTTTTGATATTGGTCTGTACTTCTTAAAGAGAGGTTTATTTTTTAAATAATTTTAATCTCATCTTCATATTGTTTCATCATTCTGTTTTCAAATATATTGAGTCTTTTAACCACCATCTCCATAAATGGCATTAAATCCACCAGTATTGGATTCCAGCTGAGTTATTTCAAATCCTAGAAGATGATGCTGTGAAACTGCTGCACTCAATATGTCAGCAAATTTGGAAAATTCAGAAGTGGCCAAAGGACTGGAAAAGGTCAGTTTTCATTCCAATCCCAAAGAAAGGCAATGCCAAAGAATGTTCAAACTACTGCACAATTGCATCCATCTCACACACTAGCAAAGTAATGCTCAAAATTCTCTAAGCCCGGCTTCAACAGTACATGAACAGAGAACTTCCAGATGTTCAAGCTGGATTTAGAAAAGGCAGAGAAACCAGAGATCAAACATCTGTTAGATCATAGAAAAAGAAAGAGAATTCCAGAAAAACAGCTACTTCTGCTTTATCGACTATGGCAAAGCCTTGGACTGTGTGGATTACAACAAACTGAGGAAAATTCTTCAGGAGATGGGAATACCAGATCACCTTACCTGCTTCCTGAGAAATTTATATGCACATCAAGAAGCAACAGTTAGAACTGGACATGGAGCAAAAGACTGGTTTCAAATCAGGAAAGGAACCCATCAAGGCTGAGTATTGTCACCCTGCTTATTTAACTTGTATGCAGAGAACATTATGCAGAACGCCAGGCTGGATGAAGCACAAGCTGGAATTAAGATTGCCAGGAGAAATGTCATAGCCTCAGATTTGCAGATGATACCATCTTTATAGCAGAGAATGAAGAGGAACTAAAGAGCCTATTAATGAAAATGAAAGAGCAGAGTGAAAAAACTGGCTTAAAATTCAGCATTCAAAAAATGAAGATCATGACTTTGAGTCCCATCACTTCATGGCAAATAGATGGGGAAACAGTGGAAACAGTAACAGACTTTATTTTCTTGGGCTCCAAAATCACTGCAAATGGTGACTACAGCCATGAAATTAAAAGACACTTGCTCCTTGGAAGAAAAGCTATGACCAACCTAGATAGCATATTAAAAAGCAGAGACATTATTTTTCCAACAAAGGTCTGTGTAGTCAAGGCTATGGTTTTTCCAGTGGTCATGTATGGATGTGAGAGTTGGACTATAAAGAAAGCTGAATGCCAAAGAATTGATATTTGTAAACTGTGGTGTTGGAGAAGACTCTTGAGAGTCCCTTGAACTGCAAGGAGATCCAATCAGTCCATCCTAAAGGAGATCAGTCCTGACTGTTCATTGGAAGGGCTGATGCTGAAGCTGAAGCTCCAATACTTTGGCCACCTGATGCGAAGAGCTGATTCATTGGAAAAGACTCTGATGCTGGGGAAGACTGAAGGTGGGAGGAGAAGGGGACGACAGAGGATGAGAGACTGAGCTACTGAACTGAGCTGATTGTTTTGCACATTCTATATTATTGAGTTTTAGAAATATTATTTAGTTACTATGCCTCCTCTTTCATTTTTCATCTTATTTGATTCGTTTCCTGTTTAGTCTAGCTGAAGGTTATGTGTTTATATTTTCAAAATCCCAAATCTGTTTTATTTTTATTGCTTTTCTCTCCTTTATTTCTGCTCTGATCTTTGTTATTTCTTTTCTTCTGCTAAATTTGAGCTTTGCTTCTTCTTGTTTTTTAAGTCATTTGAGGTATAAGTTAAGGTTTGTTATTTGAGAACTGTCCTCCTTTTTTATTTTAATGAAGGTATTTATTACAATGAACTTCCCTCAGTACTGTTTCTTGCATCCTATAAGTTATAGTAAGTTGTTCTTGCATTTTTGTTTAGGATAATTTTTCTCATTTAATTTTTTCTTTGACCCATTGGTTCTTTGCTTTATTGTATATTTTCCACATATTAGTAAAATTTCCTTTTTTTCTCCAGGACTGATTTGGAGACATGTCTACGCAAGTTCTTTTCCCATTTATGAATTGAGTTTGGTTTTTCCTGTTGACTTTTAGGGATTCTCTTTTTATTCTGGATATTAATCCCTTATCAGATATGTGATTTACAAGTGTCTTTTACCCGTTTTGTGAGTTGTACTTTTCCTTTCCTGATAAAATTTTGTGATGCACAAAAATATATTTTTTTACATTGAAATTTTTATTGAACTATTATGGATGTACCACATTGTGTTAGTTTCTGGTATATGGCACAGGAATTCAGTTTCTATGTATTATTGAATATAACTCCCTGTGTTATATAGTAGGACCTTATTGTTTATCTGTATTATATCTGCTAATCCCAAACTCTTTAATTTCTCCCTCCCCCAGTTTCCACTTTGATAAACTTAATTGTTTTTTTTGATGTCTGTGAGGCCATTTCTGTTCTGTAAATAAGTTCATTTGTGTCATATTTTATATTCTACATATAAGTGATATCATATAATATTTGTCTTTCTCTTTTTGACTTAACTTCACTTAGCATAATAATCTCTAGGTCCATCCATGTTGCTGCAAATGGAATGATTTTATTCCTTTTTATCAGTTCAGTCATTTCAGTCACTCAGCCGTGTCCGACTCTTTGCGACCCCATGGACTGCAGCATGCCAGGCTTCCCTGTGCATTGCCAACCCCTGGAGCTTGCTCAAACTCATGTCCACTGAGTTGGTGATGCCACTCAACCACCTCATCCTCTGTCATCCCCTTCTCCTCCCGTCTTAAATCTTTCCCAGCATCAGGGTCTTTTCCAATGAGTCAGCTCTTCACATCAGGTGGCCACAGTATTGGAGTTTCAGCTTGAGCATCAGTCCTTCCAATGAATATTTAGGACTGATCTCCTTTAGGATGGACTGGTTGGATCTCCTTGTAGTCCAAGGGACTCTCTAGAGCCTTCTCCAACACCACACTTCAAAAGTATCAATTCTTCAGTGTTCAGCTTTCTTTACAGTCCAACTCTATCATCCATATGTGACTACTGGAAAAAACTGTAGCTTTGACTAGATGTACTGTTTTATGGATGAGTAGTATTCCATTATATTTATGTATGTAAGTGTGTGTGTGTGTGTGTGTAGCTTTTGTATCTTCTCTATTGTAAATTGTGTTGCCATAAATATTGGGGTGCATGTATCTTTTTGAATTATAGTTTTTTTTTCAGATATATGCTTAGTAGTGGAATTTCTGAATCATATGACAACACTATTTTTATTTTTTTAAGGAATCTCCATACTGTTTTTCATAGTGGTTGTAATAATTTATATCCTCACCAAGAGTGTAGGAGGGTTCCCCTTCTGCCATAATGTTTCCAGCATTTATTATTTTTAGACTTTTCAATGATGGCCATTCTGACCTTTGTGAAGTGATATCTCCCTGTAGTTTTGGTTTGCATTTCTCTGATAATTAACAATTTCAAGCATATTCTCACGTGCATGTTGGCAATATGTATATCTTCTTGGAGAAATGTCTATTTAGATCTTCTGTCCGTCTTTTAATTATTTTTGTTGTTGTTGTCATTGTTATTGATTTGTGTGAGCTGTTTGTATATTTTGGAAATTAAGCCCTTTTCAGTTGCTTCTTTTGCAACTATTTTCTGTCAGTCCATAGGTTGTCTTTTCTTTTGTTTATGGTTTCCTTTGTTGCATAAAAGCTTGTAAGTTTGATTAGGACCCACTTGTTTATTTTGCTTTTATTTCTATTACTCTGGGGGACTGACCTCAGGAAACATTACTACAATTTATGTCAGAGAATGCTATTCTCTAGAAGTTTTATGGTATAATGTTTTATATTCAAGTCTTTAAGGCATTTTGAGTTTATTTTTGTATGTGGTGTGAGAATGTGTTCTAACTTCACTGATTTATATGCTCCTCTCCAGCTTTCTCAATACCACTTACTGAAGAGACTTTTTCTCAATAATATATTCTTTCCTTTGTCACAGATTAATGGGCCATAGATGTTTGAGTTTATTTAGAGGTTCTTTGTTCTGTTCCATTGAACCATATATCTGTTTTTATGTAATCACCATGTTCTTTTAATTACTGTAGCTTTATAATATTGTCTGAATCTGGGAGGGTTATACCTCTAGCTTTGTTCTTTTTTCCCAAGATTGCTTTGACAAATCTGAGTCTTTTATGGTTCCATATAAATTTTAGGATTATTTGTTCGAGTTCTATGAAATGTCATGGATCATTTGTTAGGGATCATATCATATCTGTAGGTTGCTTTGGGTAATATGGCCATTTTGAAAATATCAATTCCTCCAATCCAAGTGCAGGGGCTATTATTTCATTTCTTTTAGTCATTTTCAATTTCCTTTATTAATGTTTCATAGTTCTTAGCATATAAGTCTTTCACCTTCTTGGTAAGGTTTATTCCTAAGTGTTTTTTTTTTTTTGAAGAAATTTTTTTAAAGTTTTTTTTTTTTTCTTTCTTTTTTTTTTTACTTTTCTTTTCTGGTATATCCTTGTTAATGTAAAGAAATGCAACAGATTTCTCTATTTTAATCTTGTATTCTACCACACTGCTAAATTTGATTATCAGTTCTCTTAGTTTTTGTGTGAAACCTTTAGAGTTTTCTGTGTACAGTAACATGTTACCTAGCATATGAAGACAGTTTTACCTCTTCTCTTCAGGTTTGGATACCTTTATCTCTTTTCCTTATTTGATTGCTGTGGTTAGGACTTCAAAGTATTATGTTGAATAAAAGTGATACGAGTGGGCATGTGAAGTCTAAATATTTAAAACTGACAACGATCCAAATTTTGGGATCTATATTTTGTTGCCTATGTCTTTGGCATCAACATCAAAAATTCATTGTCAAATCAAATGTGATGAAGATTTTGCCCAATATTTTCTTCTCATAGTTTCAATTACAAGTCTAACATTTCTGATTTTGACCCATTTTGAATGAATTGTTTATATAATGTTAGGTAAGGGTACAACTTCATTTTTCACTTGTAGACATCCAGTTTTTCTAGCACCATGTGTTGCAAAGAGTGAATGATCTTGACTGTCAGAAATCATGAGAGGTATGAGTCTTTCTTTGCTCTGTTCTATTCCATTGGTCTGTGGAACAGAACATGTGTGTCTATCTTTATTCTGGGAGCACACTGCTTACTTTAGCTTTGTAGTATATTTTTAATAAAGAAGCATGAATTCTACCACCTTAATGGGTCACAACTTTGTCATGGCAAAGGGGCTTGCATAACATAATGAAACCTATGAAGCTCTTGCCATAAGAACCCCATGAATAGGATAAAATGGCAAAAAAATATAACACCAGAAGTTGAATTCAGTAGGTTGGAAGATGTCCAATATGCTACTGGGGAAGAACAGAGGGCAATCACCAATAGCTCCAGAAAGAATGAAACAGGTGGGCCAAAGTGAAACAGCACTCAGTTTTGGGTGAGTCTCGTGCTGAAAGTAAAGTTCAGTGCTCTAAACAACAATATTGCATAGGTACCTGGAATGTTATGTCCATGAATCAAGGTAAATTGGATGTGGTCAAGCAGGAGATGGTAAGAGGGAATTGATATCAACATCTTAGGAATCAGTGAACTAAAATGGACTGAAATGGGTGAATTTAATGGACTGAAATGGGTGAATTTAATTCAGATGACCATTACATCTAAAATTGTGGGCAAGAATTCCTTAAAAGGAATGGAATAGCCCTCATAGTCAACAAAAGAATCTGAAATGCCATACTTGGGTGCAACCTAAAAAATGAGAGAATGATTTCACATTGTTACCAAGGCAAACCATTCAACATCAGAGTAATCCAAGTCTACACCCAATCACTGATGCTGAAGAAGCTGAAGTTGACTGGTTCTGTGAAGACCTATAACACCTTCTAGAATTAGCATGAAAAAAGATGTCATTTTCATCATAGGGAATCGGAATGCAAAAACAAGACGTCAAGAGATACCCAGAATAATAGGCAGGTTTTGCCTTGGAGTACAAAATGAAGCAGGGCAAAGGCTAACAGAGTTTTGTCAAGAGAACATGCTAGTCATAGCAAGCACCCTTTTCCAACAACCCAAGGGAGAATCCTACATATTGCCATCACAAAATGATCAAGACTAATCAATGATCAGATTAATTATGTTCTTCACAGCCAAAAATGGAGAAACTCTACACAGTCAGCAAAAGCAAAACCTGGAGCTGACTGTGGCTTAGATCACAAGCTCCTTATTGCAAAATTCAGGCTTAAGTACAGGAAAGTAGGGAAAATCATGAGGACACTCAAGTAAGACATGAATCAAATCCCTTATGATTATACAGGGGAGGTTATGAATACATTCAATGGATTTGGTCTGGTAGAGAGAGTGCTTGAAGAACTATGGACAGAGGTTCATAACATTGTACAGGAGGCAATGACCAAAACCATCCTAAAGAAAAAGAAATGAAATAAGGCAAAGTGATTGCCTTATAAGATGAGAAGCCTTTACAAATAGCTAAGGAAAGAAGAGAAGCAAAAGGCAAAGGAGAAAGGGAAAGATATACCCAACTGAATGTAGAGTTCCAGAGAATAGCAAGGAGCGATAAGAAAGCCTTCTAACCTAAATAATGCAAAGAAATAGAGGAAAACAATACAATGGGAAAGACTAGAGATCTCTTCAAGAAAATTGGAGGGTCAAGAGAGCATTCCGTACAACGATGGCCACAATAAAGGACAGAAACTGTAAGGATCTAACAAATATAGAAGAGATTAAGAAGATGTAGTAAGAATATACCAAAGAACTATATACAAATGGTCTTAATGTTACAAATAACCATGATGGTCAGTGTGGTCACTCACCTAAAGCTGGACATCCTGGAGTGTGAGATCAAGTGGGCCTTAGGAAGCTTTACTACGAACAAAGGTAGTGGAGGTAATGGAATTCCAATTGAGCTATTCAAATCCTAAAAGATAGTGCTATTAAAATGCTATACTCAATATGCCAGCAAAACTCAGCAGTGACCACAGGACTGGAAAAGATGGGTTTTCATTCCAAGCTCAAAGAAGGGCAATGCCAAAGAATGCTACAACTACTGTACCTTTGTGCACATCTCACATGCTATTAAAGTTATGCTCAAAATCCTTCAAGCTAGGCATCAGCAGTACATGAACCAAGAACCTACAGATGTACAAGCTGGGTTTAGAAAAGGCAAAGGGACCAGAGATTATATTGCTAACATTGTTGGACCAGAGAAAAAGCAGGGGGATTTCAGAAAAACATCTACTTCTGTTTCATTGACTATTCTAAAGGCTTTGACTGGGTGAATCACAACAAACTGTGGAAAATTCTTAAAGTGATATGAGTTCCAGACCACCTTGCTTGTCTCCTAAGAACTCTATGTGGGGGTCAAGAAGCGAAAGTTAGAACTGTACATGGAATAGCTGACTGTTTCCAAATTAGGAAAGGGTTATGATAAGGCTGTATATGTTCAAGCTGGTTTTAGAAAGGGGCAGAGGAATCAGAGATCAAATTGCCAACATCCGCTGGATCATGGAAAAAGCAAGAGAGTTCCAGAAAAACATCTATTTCTGCTTTATTGACTATGACAAAGCCTTTGACTGTGTGGATCACAATAAACTGTGGAAAATTCTGAAAGAGATGGGAATACCAGACCACCTGATCTGCCTCTTGAGAAATTTGCATGCAGGTCAGGAAGCAACAGTTAGAACTGGACATGGAACAAGAGACTGGTTCCAAATAGGAAAAGAAGCATGTCAAGGCTGTATATTGTCATCCTGTTTATTTAACTTACATGCAGAGTATATCATGAGAAATGCTGGACTGGAAGAAACACAAGCTGGACTCAAGATTACCAGGAGAAATATCAATAACCTCAGATATGCAGATGACACCACCCTTATGGCAGAAAGTGAAGAGGAACTAAAAAGCCTCTTGATGAAAGTGAAAGTGGAGAGTGAGAAAGTTGGCTTAAAGTTCAACATTCAGAAAACGAAGATCGTGGTATCCAGTCCCACCACTTCATGGGAAATAGATGGGGAAACAGTGGAAACAGTGTCAGACTTTATTTTTCTGGGCTCCAAAATCACTACAGATGGTGACTGCAGCCATGAAATTAAAAGCGTTTACTCATTGGAAGGAAAGTTATGACCAACCTAGATAGCATATTCAAAAGCAGAGACATTACTTTGCCAACAAAGGTCCATCTAGTCAAGGCTATGGTTTTTCCCGTGGTCATGTATGGATGTGAGAGTTGGACTGTGAAGAAGGCTGAGCGCTGAAGAATTGATGCTTTTGAACTGTAGTGTTGGAGAAGACTCTTGAGAGTCCCTTGGACTGCAAAGAGATCCAATCAGTCCATTCTGAAGGAGATCAGCCTTGGGATTTCTTTGGAAGGACTGATGCTAAAGCTGAAACTCCAGTACTTTTGCCATCTCATGCGAAGAGTTGACTTATTGGAAATGACTCTGATGCTGGGAGGGATTGGGGGCAGGAGGAGAAGGGGACGACAGAGGATGAGATGGCTGGATGGCATCACCGACTCGATGGACGTGAGTTTGAGTGAACTCCGGGAGTTGGTGATGGACAGGGAGGCCTGGCGTGCTGCGATTCATGGGGTTGCAAAGAGTCAGACACGACTGAGCGACTGATCTGATCTGATCTGATTGTCACCCTGCTTATTTAACTTGTATGCAGAGTACATCACGGGAAATATCAGGCTGGATGATTCACAAGCTGGAACCAAGGCTCCTGGGAGAAGTATTTATTGTTGTTTGTTGTTGTTGTTTAGTAGCTCAGTCGTGTCCAACTCTTTGCAACCTTATGGATTATAGCCTGCCAGGCTCCTCTGTACATGGGGCTTTCCAGGCAAGAATACTGGAGTGGGTTGCCATTTCCTTCTCCAGGGGATCTTCCCAACACAGAGATCGATCCCAGGTCTCCCGCATTGCTGGTAGATGCTTTAACCTCTGAGCCACCAGGGAGAAATATAAACAACCTCAAATATTCAGGTGATACCACTCTAATGGCAGAAAAGAGGAACTAAAGGGCCTCTTAATGAGGGTGAAAGAGGAGAGTAAAAAGTCTGGCTTAAAACTCAACATTCAAAAAAAAACAAGATCATGGCATCTGGTCACATCACTTCATGGCAAATAGAAGGGGAAAAGTGGAAGCATTGACAGATTTTATTTTGGGGGGGGGGCAAATTACTGAGGACAGTTATTTCAGCTACTTGTGGGTCCTTGGAAGGAAATACATGACAAATATAGGTAGCATATTAAAAAGCAGATACATCACTTTGTTGATAAAATTCTGTATAGTCAAAGCTATGATTTTCCAGTAATCATGTACAGATGTGAGAGTTGGAACATAAAGAAGGCTAAGTGCCAAAGAATTGATGCTTTTGAATTGCAATGTTGGAGTAGACTCTTGGGAGTCCCTTGAATTGCAAGTATATCAAACCAGTTAGTTCTAAAGAAAATCATCCCTGAATATTCATTGGAAGAACTGGTACTGAAGCTGAAACTGAAGTATTTAGGCCATCTGATGGAAAGAGCTGACTCATTGAAAAAAAACCCTGATGCTGGGAAAGATTGAACATAAAATTAGAAGGGGACGACAGAGGATGAGATGGTTAGGTAGCATCACTGACTTGATGGACATGAATTTGAACAAACTCCAAGAATTATGGAGAACAAAGGAGCCTGGCATTGTGCAGTCCATGATGTTACAAAGAGTTGGACATGACTTAGGGATGAAACTACAGCAACAACTATATATTCACATGTACTATTATAGCACTATAAAATTAACCTAAAATGGATTAACAGCTAAAATATAATCCTTGAAGCCATGAGACTCCTAGAAGAAAACATAGGAATAAATCTCCTTGACTTGAGTCTTGATAATAATTTCTTGAATATGAAATTTGAACCACAAAAAGTACAATTTGAGATCTACATCAAACTAGAAATGCTTTTGTACAGCAAATGTTCATCAACAAAGTGGAAAAACAACCTATGGAATGGAAATATATATTTCCAAACTGTATATCTGACAAGGAATTACTATCTGAAATATATAAAGTTCACATATAACTCTAAACAGAAAACAAATAAATAATCCTGTTAAAAATGGGCAAAGAATCTGGGTACACATTTTTTCCAAAGAAGACTTAAGAAAGGCCAGCAGACACATGAGATCATGCTCACTATCACTAGTTATTCAGAAATGCAAGTTAAACCCACAATGAGGATATCACTTCTTGCCTGTTAGAATGACCATCATCAAAAAGACAACAGACAACAAATACTAGCATGGATGTGGAGAAAAGGGAACACTTGTACACTCTTGATGGGTTTGTAAATTGATAGGGGAAACAGTATGATGGGTCAGTAAAAAATTGAAAACAGAACTACCATGTGTTGTACTGTGCTTAGTCACTGAGTCATGTCCAACTCTTTGCGACCTCATGGGCTGTAGCCCACCAGGCTCCTCTGTCCATGAGGATTCTCCAGGCAAAAATACTAGAGTGGGTTGCCGTGCTGTCCTCCAGGGGATCTTCCCAAACCAGGGATCACCCAGTTCTCCTGTATTGCAGGTGGATTCTTTACCATCTGAGCTACCAGGGAAGCCTGGAATGGAAGGAAACCCATATGACCCAGTAATTTTACTTACTGGAAATATTTCCAGAAGGAAACAAAGGCATTAATTCAAGGAGATATCTACATCCTCATGTTCATAGCAGGATTGTTACATTATCCAAGACATGGAAGGCAATCTAAGTGTATATAATAACTTTTATATCTATCCACTGATAGATATGTAAGTATATATATATAGCCATAAAGAAGTTACTATAAATATATTCAGACATAAAAAGCTGGAAATTCTTATTTGTGCAACATGGTTAGACCATGAAGACATCATGCTAAGTGAAATAAATCAGAGTGAGACAAATAGCATATGATCTAATTTATATGTAGAATCTAAAATAAAACCAAAACCAAAAAAAACTTACCAAGTCTTTAATCTATTCTCTATCTTTTATGTGATTTAAAACACTAGTGCAATGAAAAATACTAGTATAAATACTAGTATTAGTATAAGTGCTAGTTATTGCTTTGTTGTCTTTCAGTTGCTAAGTTGTGCATGACTTTGCAGCCACATAACTTCAGCACAGCAGGCCTCCCTGTCCTTCACTGTCTCCAGGAGTTTACTCAAACTCATGTCCATTGAGTCAGTGATGTCATCCAACCATCTTATCCTCTGTCACCCCTTCCTCCTACCCTTAATCTTTCCCAGCATCAGAGTCTTTGTCAATGAGTTGGTTCTTTGCATCAGGTGGCCAAAGTACTGGAGCTTCAGCTTCAGCATCAGTCCTTCTAATGAATATTCAGAGTTGATTTCTTTTAAAATTGACTGATTTGATCTCTTTGCTTTCCAAGAGACTCTCAAGAGTCTTCTCCAGCACTACAGTTCAAAAGCATTTCTTCAGTGCTCAGCCTTCTTTATGGTCCAATTCATATCCTTCAGTTTATAATTCCACATTTTTCTACATAATTAAACAAAAATTAATGAAATTTTAATTATTAGTTTATTATTTGGTCACACACTGTATAAAGATGTAATTTTGTGACATTAACAACTGCAGGGGTGAGAACAGAGCTCTAAAAATTCAGTTTTTTCATGTTCTTAAAGTTATGATAGTATAAACTCAAATTAGAGTGTTATAACTTTAAGACGTTAGGTATAATCCACATGGTAACTACAAAGGTAATAGCTATACAATATCTA
The DNA here is from genome assembly GCF_003369695.1 of Bos indicus x Bos taurus. Lineage (NCBI taxonomy): Eukaryota > Metazoa > Chordata > Mammalia > Artiodactyla > Bovidae > Bos > Bos indicus x Bos taurus. Next base: position 2,892,338 of record NC_040077.1, on the reverse strand, counting down.
GAAATGGGAGCATACAAGGGATATAAATATTTTGCTTTTAAAAAGATCAACTAAGTGCAAAAGAAGACAGTAATATAGGGTTTGAGAGACAGCAAAACTTTTAAGTCATACGGTAAACGAATAGCAAGATGAAAAAAATGAATACCTCCTTAAATTGCACTTTAAATTTAAATAGGAGATTGAATTCTCCAATCAAAAGACAAAAATTGGCAGAATGGATTAAAAAACAACAATATAATCCCACTATATATAAGGTCTCAAATCCAAAGACACAAATAGACTTCAAGTGAAAGACATGAACTAGTAAAAAAGAATGGAAATAGTAACCATTAAACCATAAAAGTGGAGAAGGCAATGGCACCCCACTCCAGTAATCTTGCCTGGAAAATCCCATGGATGGATAAGCCTGGTAGGCTGCAGTCCATGGGGTCGCTAGAGTCAGACACGACTGAGCGACTTCACTTTCCCTTTTCACTTTCATGCATTGGAAAAGGAAATGGCAACCCACTCCAGTGTTCTTGCCTGGAGAATCCCAGGGACAGGGGAGCCTGGTGGGCTGCCGTCTCTGGGGTCGCACAGAGACGGACACGACTGAAGCGACTTAGCAGCAGCAGCAGCAAACCATAAAAGAGAAGAGTTGGGTATACTGATATAATACAAAATAGATTTTAAGCTTTAAAAATTACAGAAAATAAAAAGAGCATTATAATATGTATAAGACACAGTGAAATAAAGACGGAAATTTATAACCCTATTCATATACATCAAAAAATGAGAAAGTTTTCAAATTAGCAATTTTAGACCTCAAAGAACTAGAAAAGGAAGAACAAAATAAGTCCAAAGTGAATAGAATTAGGGAAATAATAAAAATTCAAAGAGAGACAAATTAGAGAATAGAAAACCAATAATTAATGAAACTAAAATCTGGCTTCTTGAAAAGATCAACAAGACTGAAAAACCTCTGCTAGATAGACTAAGAAAAAATAGAGAAGACTCAAGTTACTAAAATTAAAAGTGAAAGTGTAAACATAACTATTGTTTTTAAAGAAATCAAAAGAATTAGAATACTATGAACAGTTGCACAGCAACCTATTGGATAACCCAGATAAAATGAAAAAAAAAAAAATCCTACAAACACAAACCTATCAAGACTAAATCACAAAGAAATAGAACACCTGAATAGGCATATAGTTACTAAAAAGATTGAAACAGTTATCAAAAATCTCCCAAGAAAGACCATCACTGAACTCAGTGGCTTCACTAATGAGTTCTACCAAACAAATTTTATTAAACTTATCCAAAAATTGAAGAGGAAGGTACAATTCCTAACTTTCTATATAAGGCCAGTTTCACCAGATCAGGATGCTATGAGAAAGCTGTTTCCTTTGTCTCTGAGGAGTTTTTAGATGATAATGATCACTATTTACCAGGAAATTTAGTGACATTTTACTACTTTCTATGGGCCAAAAATAAGCTCACAGGATTGAACAAATGCAAAACAAAGTTTTAAAGGAAACAGGGTATTAAAAGTTAACTCAGGGCTTCCCTGTTGGCTCAATAGTAGAGAATCTGCTTGTCAAGGTAGGAGACATGGATTTGATCCCTGATGTGGGAAGATTCCACGTTGCTACAGGGCAACTAAGCCCATGCACCACAGCTGTTGAGCCTGTGCTCTGGAGTCTGGGAGCCACGACTACTGAGACCATGTGTGCCTGCAGGCTGTGCTCCACAAGAGAAGCCTGTACATTGCAACCAGAGAGCAGACTCCACTTAGCCTACTCTCTAATCACTACTCTCTAAGTCTACTCTCTCTAATTACTTGCCACAATTAGAGAAAAGCCCAAGCAGGCACAAAGACCCAGAATGGCCAAAAATAAAATAAATGAAAATTTTAAAAAGTTAATTCATGATTTATAAAAGTAAACTCGGTCATTTTATTAAGAAAAATAAAATACATTTTATAAGGGATAAGAAAATCTAAATGGAGCTAAAATTAATTCCCACTCCTTATGCATATAATGACTTATGTGCTGCATACCTGTATATCCATACCAAATATATTTAGAATTTAGTATACATTAAGTGAATGGATCATGAAGGATAAGAGCCAGGCTTCCATTGGTTGGAGAGGGGGTTACAAATAAAAAGGGAGAGGAGGCTAGAAAGGCCTGCATGGTTAGGCACATGCATCAGTATGAATTCATGCTCAGCTTAAAATAGTAATGGAAAGTTACACAGAGAAATATTTATAGATATGTGTACATACACAGGTTGTTCTGGTGTCATGTATGCTAAGTTACTTCAGTTGTGTCTGACTCTGAGACTCTATGGACTGTAGCCCACCAGGTTCCTCAGTCCTTGGGATTTCCCAAGCAAGCATCCTGGAGTCGGTTGCCATGCCCTCCTCCAGAGGATCTTCCCAACCCAGGGATTGAACCCATGGCTCTTCTGTCTCCTGCATTGGCAGGTGAGTTCTTTACCACTGGCACCTCCTGGGAAAACCATATACACAGATTAATCTACTAAAACACAACACACATATGTTCTTGTTCTTTCAGCTGAACAGACCTAGAAACATTGACACTCCAGTAGCAGAGTGTGTACCTTCTGTCTCAATCTTGGTTTCTAATACAGTTATAAAAAAAAAAAAAAAAGCCACTAGATTTTTCCAACCTAAATAACTTGTACATTCTTTTTTCATATTTGCTTTTATTTCACTAGCTAGGTGTTGTTGACTAAATGTCTATGTCTCTCTCCATCATATATACACTGTGTGCTCAATTGCTAAGTGTGTCCGATTCTTCGTGACCCCGAGGATTATAGCCTACCAGGTGCTTCTGTTCGTGGAATTTCCCAGGCAAGATCCTAGAGTGGGTTGCTCTTTCCTTCTCCAGAGGATCTTCCTGACCCAGGGATCTAACTCGTGTCTCCTGTATTGGCAGGTAACTTTATCTCTGAGCCACCAGGGAAATCCCACACAAACACTACCATGTGTAAAATAGATAGCTGGTGGGAATCTGCTATATAGCACAGTGAGCTCAGCTCAGTGCTCTGTGGTGACCTAGATATGCCAAATGGATGAGGGTGGGTGGGAGGGAGCACTAAGAAGAAGGGGATATATGTATACATGTATAGCTGATTCACTTCATTGTACAGAATAAACTATTGTAAAATTGTAGAGCTTGTAAATAAAAAAAAAAATTGTATAATGAACTTCTAACCCCCTGCTTTAACTATACTGAAATGGGACCTCTATGGAAGTAATTAAGATCACGTAATTAAGGTTAAGTGGATCCCTAATACTATAGAGATTATGGCAAGGACCTAACAGAAGCAGAAGGGATTAAGAAGGGATGGCAAGAATACACAGAAAAACTATATTAAAAAAGGCTTTAATGGCCTGATGTGAAGGACTGACTCTTTGGAAAAGACCTGATGCTGGGAAAGATTAAGGCAGAGGAGAAGGGGATGACAGAGGATGAGATGCTTGGATGGCATCACCAACTCAATGGACATGAGTTTGAGCAAGCTTTGGGAGTTGGTGATGGACAGAGAGGCCTGGCGTGCTGCAGTTCATGGGGTCACAAAGATTCAGACATGACTGAGCAACTGAACTTACTGATGATAATAACCTGATGATTAGGATGGTGTGATCACTCACCTAGAGCCAGACATCCTGGAGTGTTAAATCAAGTGGACCTTAGGAAGCATTACTATGAACAAAGCTATTGTAGGTGATGGAATTTGAGCTAAGCTATTTCAAATAGTAATGGATGATGCTGTTAAAGTGTTGTACTCAATATGTCAGCAAATTTGGAAAATTCAGCAGTGACCACAGAACTGGAAAAAAAGGTCAGTTATCATTCCAATGTCAAAGGAAGGCAATGCCAAAGAATGTTCAAACTACCATACAGTCACACTCATTTCACACACTATCAAGGTTATATTCAAAATCCTTCAAGATAGGCTTCAGGAGTACATGAACCAACCAGATGTACAAGCTGGATATAGAAAAGGCAGAGGAATGAGAGTACAAATTGCTAACATCTGTTGAATCATAGAAAAAGCAAGGGCATTCCAGAAGAAAACACCTACTTCTGTTTCATTGCTATGCTCAAGCCATTGAATGTGGATCACAACAAACTGAATTCTTAAAGAGATGTGAATCCCAGGCTACCCTATCTGTCTCCAGAGAGGCCTGTATACATGACAAGAAGGAACGGTTATAACCTTACATGGAACCACAGACTGGTTCTAAATTGGGAAAGGAGTATTTCAAGGCAGTATATTGTCATCCTACTTATTTAACTCCTTTGCAGGGTACATCTTGTGAAATTCCAGGGGATGAAGCACAAGCTGGAATCAAGTTTGCCAGGAGAAATATCAAAGTCCTCACATATGCAGATATTACCACTTTAATGGAGAAAGTGAAGAGGAAATGAAGAGTCTCTTGAGAGTGACAGAGGAGACTGAAAAAGCTGGCTTAAAACTCAACATTAAAAAAACTAAGATCCTGGTATCTGGTCCCATAACTTCTTTGAAGATAGGTGGGGAAAAAGTGGAAACAGTTTCAAATGTGAGAGTTGAACCATAAAAAAAGGCTGAGTGTTGAAGAATTGATGCTTTTGAATTGGGCTTGAGAAAACTCTTGAGAATCCCTTAGATAGAAAGGAGATAAAAAAAAGTCAATCCTAAAGGAAATCAACCTTGAACAGTCATTGGAAAGACTGATGCTAAAGCTAAAGCTCCAATACTTTGGCCACCTGATGCAAAGAGCTGACTCATTGGGAAAGACCTTGGTACTAGGAAGGACCTAGGGCAAAAGGAGAAGTAGGCAACAGTGGGTAAGATGGTTGGATGGCATCAGTGGCTCAATGGATGTGAGTCTGAGCAAATTCGAAGATAGTGAAGGACAGGGAAACCTGGCATGTTCATGAGGTTGCAGAGAGTCAGACATGACTTAGTGACTGAACAACAGCAATGATATTATAGAAAAAAGTGTCCTTAGAAGAAGTGACACCAGGGGGAATTTGATCAGACACACAAGAAGAATTTGACCACTTGCAAGCAAGGAAAAGGACCCTCCCCCAAACCTGACTATGTTGGTATCCTGATCTCAGACTTCCAGCTCCCAGAACTTTGAGAAAGCCAACTTCTGTTGATTATGGCAGCCCATAGACTATCACACTAGGATTTCCAGTATGATGTAGAACTGAAGTGGTAAGAGAAGTTTCCTTGTTCATGATCTTAGGGGAAAAGCATAAATTTTATCACAGTTGAGTGTGAGTTAATTTCAGTGACTTTGGAGATATTTTTAATCAAATTGTGAAGTTTCCCCTCTATTCCTAGTTTGCTGAGGATTCTTATGGTAAATGGGTATTGGCTGTGTCAAATGACTTTTCTGTATCAAATGGTCTGATTAAATGATAATAAATCATATATTAGACTGTTTTTTCAAACACCAAAATAGCCTTGCATTCCTGGAGTAGATCCAACTTACTCATGTTGTGTATGTATTGTTATAGTTTGTTGATATTCTTTGATAATATTTTGTTGACAAGTTTTGTATATATGTTAAAAAGAGATTGGTCTGTAGTTTTTCTTTCTTGAAACTTCTTTATCATAATGGTGGCCTCATAGAACAAATTTGAGGGTACAGTAAATCCCCTACATACAAATGAGTTCCATTCCAAGAATGAGTTTATAAGTCCAGTTTGTAAGTCCAACAAAATTAGTCTAGATATGTAATTAGCACAATCAGCTATATAGTACTATACTATAATAAGTTTATAATACTTTTCAAACAAATAATACATAAAAACAACAAACTAAAAAATAAATAAAATACTTTTAACTTTACAGTACAGTACAGTTCAGTTCAGTTCAGTTGCTCAGTCATGTCCAACTATTTGCAACCCCACGGACTACAGCATGCGAGGCTTCCCTGTCCATCACCAGTCCCAGAGCTTGCTCAAACTCAAGTCCATCGAGATGGTGGTGCCATCCAATCATTTTATGCTCTGTCGTCCCCTTTTCCTCTTGCCTTCAATCTTTCCCAACATGTGTCCTTCCCAGTGAATCAGACCTTTGCATCAGGAGGCCAAAGTATTAGAGTTTCAGTTTCAGCATCAGTTCTCCCAATGCACATTCAGGACTGATTTCCTTTAGGATTGGCTGGTTTGATCTCCTTGGTTTGATATTCCAAGGAACTCTCAAAAGTCTTCTCAAACAAGAAAATAAAGTCTGTCACTGTTTCCATTGTTTCTTCATCTATTTGCCATGAAATGATGGGACAAGATGCCATGATCTTAGTTTTTTGAATGTTGAACTTTAAGCCAGATTTTTCACTCTCCTCTTTCACTTTCATCAAGAGACTCTTTAGTTCCTCTTTACTTTCTGCCATAAAGGTGGTGTCATCTGCCTATCTGAGGTTATTGATACTTCTCCTGGCGATCTTGATTCCAGCTTGTGCTTCATCCAGCCTGATATTTCACATGATGTACTCTGCATATAAGTTAGATAAGCAGAGTGACAATAAACAGCCCTGATATACTCCTTTCCCAATTTGGAATCAGTTTATTGTTCCATGTCTGGTTCTAACTGTTGCTTCTTGACCTGCATACAGATTTCTCAGGAGGCAGGTCTGGTGATTCCATCTCTTGAAGAATTTTCCAGTTTGTTGTGAGCTACACAGTCAAAGAGTTTTGTGTAATCAATGAAGCAGAAGTAGATGTTTTTTCTGGAATTCTCTTGCTTTTTCAATGATCCAAGGGATGTTGGCAACTTGATCTCTGGTTCCTCTGCCTTTTGTAAATCCATCTTGAACATCTGGAAGTTCTCGGTTCATGTACTGTTGAAGTCTGGCTTGGAGAATTTTGAGCACTACTTTGCTAGCATGGGAGATGAGTGCAACTGTGTGCTAGTTTGAACATGGGCATTGTCTTTCTTTGGGATTGGAGTGAAAACTGACAAAAAATGTTACAGAACAGTCCTTTGAAAAGTATAGTAGTGCAATACAACAGCTGGGATATGGGGTTTGGCATCAAATGAACAGGCAAGAAGAGGTAGTGACTGGAGGTTGGAGAAGTGGGATATGGAACATCTTTTTCCATCCCTTTACTTTAAGTCTGTTTTTCTTATATCTAAAGTGAGCCTTTTGTAGGTAGCATGTAGATGGTTTTTGTATAGTTATTGATTAATTTCTCTTGATTGAGGAATTTAGTCCATTTATTTTTAAAGTTACTGTATAAAGGTTTGTGCTTATTGACATTTTGTTAATTGTTTTCTGGGTATTTTTGGTAGTTCCTCTCTTTTGCTTTCCCCTTCTCTTGCTCTCTTCCTTTGTGATTTGATGACATTCTTTAGTGTTATGCTTATATTCATTTCTCTTTATTTTGTGTGTATTTACTATGGGTTTTTGCTTTGTGATTACCATGAGGCTTACAAATGATAACTTGTATCCGATGTAGGGAGATACTCTCAAGATGGTGAAGGAGTAAGACATGGAGGTCACCTTGCTCCCCACAAATATCTCAAAAATACATCTGCCTGTGAAGCAGCTCCTACATAACACTTACTGAATGCTGACAGAAGACCTCAGACTTCAAAAAAGGCAAGTAATCTCCAAATAGAGGGATTGGGAAAAAGAAATAAGAAAAATAATAGAGACAAAGGAATTGGGACAGGACTTGCTCCTAAGGGAGCGAGGTGTGTAGGAGGAAACTTTGCCTCACACTGGGAAACTCCCTCACAGGTGAGGGTGGAGGGACCTTTGGGACCTCAGAGGGGAGTGCAGCAATAGGTGCATGGAAGGCAAAGCAGAGAAAATTCAGCACAGAGGTCAGTGCAGACGGCACTACTCAGCCTGAGATGCTTGTATGCACACATGCTGCCATGAATGGGGCCTCGGTGCTGAGGCTCAGATTTCAGAGACCAGACTCCAGGGAGAGGACTGGGATTGACTGCCATGAAAACACTCTGACAGGGCTAGTACAACATGACTGAGGAGTCCAGGGGAAAACTTGGAACAGCAAAAGAGGCAAGAGAGCATTGTCATGAGGACCATCTAACTCCATGCACTCACGGACAGCAGGATACCACCTTCATGGGTGTCAGAAGGAGGATGCACTGTGGCTACAGTCTGTGACCCCAAGGATTGACAGGCTGGCTTCTGCCAAAGCTTGTACCAGTGTCAGAAGTCAGGACCCAGCTTCATCTGTAGTCTGCAACATCAAAGGTGGGCATGATGGCTGCCATAGTGGCCAAAATGAGGGAGACCTGGTTTCTATCCCTGGGTTGGAAAGATCCCCTAGATGAGGGAAAGGCTACTCACTCCAGTATTCTGGCCTGGAGAATTCCATGGGCTGTATAGTCCATGGGGTCGCAAACAGTTGGGTAAGACTGAGTGACTTTCACTTTCACAAAGGGAACCAATAGCAGAATAACTGAGGCAGAAGAAAGATATGTGAGCTGGAAGATAAAATAGTAGAAATAATGGAAGCAGAGCAGAATAAAGAAAAAAGAATTAAAAGAAATGAGGATAGTCTCAGAGACCTCTGGGACATTAGCACACCAACATTTGAATTATACTGGTCCCACAAGGAAGTGAGAAGAAAAAAAAGGGGAGGGGGTAGGTATGAGTAAAGATTTGGGGAGATTATATTCACAAACTTCTCTAGCATGGGAAAGGAAATAGCCACCAAAGTTCAGGAGGGCCAGAGCATCCCATACAGGATAAACCCAAAGGGAAACATACCAAAAATTATAACAAACAAATTAACAAAAATTAAATACAAAGACAGAAATATTAAAAGTAGATAGGGAAAAACAACAAATAAGTGAATCTCTACAAAGTTAACAGCTGATTTTCAAAAGAAATTCTGCAGGCCAGAAGGGAGTGGCAGGATATATTTAAAGTGATAAAAGGGAAGAGATCTACAACCAAGATTACTCAGCAAGGATCTCATTCAGATTCAATGGAGAAACCAAAAGCTTTACAGATAAGCAACAGTTAAGAGAATTTGGCACCACCAAAACCAGCTTTACAATAAAAGCTAAAAAATATCTTTCTCTAGACAGGCAACCCAAGATAAAGAAAAGACCTATAAAAACAAATTCATAGCAATAAATAAGTGGTAATAGTATCATACATATCAATAATTACCTTAAATGTACATCGAGCGAATGCTCCAACCAAAAGACACAGACTGGCTAAATGAATACAGGAACAAAAGGCCTACATATGCTGTCTGCAAGAAATCTACTTCAGACCTAGAGATACATACAGATTGAAAATGAGGGTTCTGAATAAAAGATATTCCATGCAAATGGAAATCAAAAGAAAGCAGAAGTAGCAATACTCACATCAGATAAAATAGACCTTGAAACGTATACCATTAGAAGAGACAAAGGTGGACATTATATAATGATCAGGGGATCAATACAAGAAGACATAACAATTATAAATCTATATCCACCCAATATCATAACACCTCAATACATAAGGCAAATGCTAGCAAGTATAAAAGGTAAAGTAAGCAGCAACACTATAATAGTGAGGGAATTTAACACCCCCACTCACCCCACTGGACAGATAATCCAAACAGAATATTAATAAAGAAAAGTAAAAGTGAAAGTGAAAGTCATTCAGTTGTGATTAAAATCTTTCAAGAAAGAAAAATTCAGGGTCAGATTGTTTCACAGGCATATTCTATCAGATGTTTAGAGAAGACCTAATACTTAGGCTGCTAAAACTTTTCCAAAAAATTGCTGAGGGAGGGACGCTCTCAAGCTCATTCTTTGAGGCCACCCTCACTCTGATACAAAGACGTCACAAAATAGGAAATTACAGGGCAATATCACTTGTGAAAATAGATGGAAAAGTCCTCAACAAAATTATAGCAAGCAGAATAAAACAACACATTGAAAAGATCATACACCATGATCAAGTGAAGTTTATCTCAAGGATGCAAGGATTCTTTAATATATACAATTCAATCACTTGATACACCATAGTAACAAATTGAAATATAAAAACATATGATCATCCCAATAGTTGCAGATAAATCTTTCAACAAAATTCAACAACAATTGATAAAAACTCTGCAGAAAATCAGCATAGAGGTAACCTACCTAGACATAAAAAAGACATATAGGACAAACTGAGAACAAACATTACTCTCAATACTGAAAAACTGAAAGATTTTCCTCTAAGATCAAGAACAAGAGAAGGGTGCCCATTCTCAACACTATTATTCAAAAAATTTTTGGAATTCCTAGCCATAGCAATCAGAGAAGAAAAGAAATAAAAGGAATCCAGATTGGAGAAAAAGAAGTAAAACTATGTGTTGGCAGATGACATGATGCTATATAGAAACCCTAAGTATGCCACCAGAAAATGACCCAGCAATCTCATTACTGAGTATATACCCTAAGAAAATCACAACTGTAAAAGACACATGTACCCCGATGTCCACTGAAGCACTATTTGCAATAGTCTGGACATGGAAGCAGCATATATGTTCATTGATTTATGAATGGTAAAGAAGTTGCAGTACATTTATACAATAGAATATTACTTAGCTATTAAAAGCAGCGAATTTGAGTCAGTTACAGTCAGGTGGATGAAACTAGAGCCTGTTTTGAAGAATGAAGTAAGTCAGAGAGAGAAAAACAAATATCATACATTAATGTATATGAAATCTAGAAAAATAGTATTGATGAACCTATTTTCCAGGAAAAAAACCACAGAGGTAGAGAACAGAATTGTGGACACAGTGGGTGAAGAAATAGTAGGAAAAATTGGGAAAGTATCATTGACATGTATATGCTATCTTGTGTAAAATAGGTAACTGGTAGGAAGCCACTGTATAACACAGGGAGCCCAGCCTGGGGCTCTCCCAGTGAAATGGGAGGGGGAGGGAGTCTCCAGAGGGAGAGGATATATATATTAATGTATAATTATGACTGATTCACATTGTTGTATGGCAGAAACCAACACAAGATTATTAAGCAATTATCCTCCAATCAAACTTGTTAAAAAAGTGAAAATAAAAACACCAAAAACTTGTACATGTAACAGTAAATTAATAACTTAAGTTTGATCCCAGTGTAAAGCTCAACATTAGTATTCCTCCTTCATTCATATTTTATACTTTTGATGGTGCACTTTTACATTTTTTAATCTTGCTTATTTCTTAACTAATTATTATATTCTTAGTTATTTTTTACCTTTTACACTTCCAATTACTAGTTTTTGAATGATTAGTCAGTACTTTTACTGTATATTTACATTTCTAGTTAGATTTGTTCTTTTCATATGTGTGCACATTACTAATTATCACCCCATTTTTTCAGCATAAATTCTTTTAACATTTCTTGTAATACTTTTGAGTGGTAATAAATTCCTTTAGCCTTTGCTTTTATAGGAAACTCTATCTCTCTTTCACTGCCAAATGATAACTTTGCTAGGTGGAGTATTTTTGGTAGATTTTTTTTTCTTTCAATACTGAATATATCATACTCTTTTTTCATTGTCTGCAGTTTCTGCTGACAAATTTGCTGATATTCTCATGGAGCGCTGGGAGCCGGCAAGAAACATTCCACTCGTGACAAAGGTCATGAGGAAGGAGGCTCGGCATACGCAAAGGCGGGATCGAGCCTCAGGAGTCCCCCTGGATATTCTCGAGCATCTACCCCCCAAAAAACCAGAGTCTGCCTACTTTATTGCTTTGTGCTCTCACCTCTGACTTTACTGGGGGCTGTCCCCCACCACTATCTCGCTCTCTCTGTCAAAGAGTTAACTTACAGCTCCAATTAATAAAGTTCCTGGGCAATTAGGAGTGTTTAAATCCAAACTCCTCAGATGGCTCTCTAACTCACCTGACAAATTTACCCGGACTCCTACAGCTATGCATAGGATTGTTTACAGTCTCCCAGCCTCCAGAGGCACGGGAAGCTTAAGATATTCAAATAGCTTAGAGCCTCTCAGAGAGTTAGAAACTGTCAGAATAAAGTAGTAAAAGATTTCATTGATGAGCCAATGCTTTTTGCCAAGTTTTCACATCCCCTGAATTGTATTCTTGAATGTGTATTAATTAATAGTTGGTATGTAGAAAAAATAAGTAGTGGCCTTGGTGTTAGTAACTTTAGACCCTTAAGGTAATAAATTATTTCCTTTGTTGTACACCCATTACACATCCGCCCTATAGGAATGCAATTTTATCTTCAGAAGATGGCGCCAAACCTTAAAATAATTACTCTTAGAGAAAATAAGTCTTAAGGTTGATAAGTCTTTGTCAAGAGTCATAAAATGTTAATAGGCCTTCTGGCCAGAAGATGATGTAAATCACCTAAACCATTTGTATACGATAAATTTGCAGGAAAGAAACCCTGGTTTTTGATAAGGATCAAAGACTGCTGACTTTGCATCCCCTATTATCCTCTATGTGTAACTTAGGGCATAAAAGCCCCTGTTGTAAATGAAGCTACGGGCCTTGCTCACCAACGCTTGGTCTCCCCATGTCATTCTTCCCCTCAACTTCCAGCTGAGTCTCCATCTGGAGTGCGGATATCCTCTGCAACCATTTATTTGCCTGGGCTTCTAAGACCCACTCGAGAAGGTGTCTAAGGTGGGGCACCTTCCGCTATTCGAGAGGGTGCCTGCGGCCTCCGTGGTCAGAGCCAACCTGGTGTCACAGGTTATATTGATTTTCTGCATAAACCAAGCTACTCAGCTTCTTTTCTCCACTGAATTTTCCTACTGAGCTATCCTCATTCTATTACTCTTTATATCTTTGATAAATAAATAAATAAATAAATAGGTCGCCGAAGCCATCTCTCCTTCGAATACCCTGGATCAGCTGGGGCTGGACCTCGGCAGAGGTTCCCTTGTATGCAAGATGTTTATCTTGCTGCTTTTAAAATTCCATCTTTACAGTAACAACAATCCTACATGCAGGGCAGCAAAGGAAACACAGAAGAATGGACTTTTGGACTCGGTGGGAGAAGGTGAGAATGGGATGATTTGAGAGAACAGCACTGAAACATGTACATTACCAAATGTAAAATAGATGACCAGTGCAAGTTTGATGTATGAAGCAGGATATCCAAAGACAGTGCTCTGGCACAACCCAGAGGGATAACAGCTCAAGAGACTTATGGGACAAAATCACATGGACAAGAAAGCTATGGTACATATACACAATGGAGTATTACTCAGCCATTAAAAAAAATACATTTGAATCAGTTCTAATGAGGTGGATGAAACTGGAGCCTATTATACAGAGCGAAGTAAGCCATAAAGAAAAACACCAATACAGTATACTAACACATATATATGGAATTTAGAAAGATGGTAACAATAACCCTGTGTACGAGACAGCAAAAGAGACACTGATATATAGAACAGTCTTATGGACTCTGTGGGAGAGGGAGAGGGTGAGAAGATTTGGGAGAATGGCATTGAAACATGTATAATATCATATATGAGTCGCTAGTCCAGGTTCGATGAACGATACTGGATGCTTGGGGCTGGTGCACTGGGACAACCCAGAGGGATGGTATGGGGAGGGAGGAGGTAGGAGGGCTCAGGATGGGGAACACATGTATACCTGTGGCAGATTCATTTTGATATATGGCAAAACCAATACAATATTGTAAATTTAAAAGGTAAAATAAAATTAAAAAACAAAACAAAAAACATTTTCTTGCTGTTCTGTATGGATAAGTTCCACTGCCTTGTCTTCAAGTTGACTGGTCCTTTCTTCTGCTTTATCTAGCCTCCTGTTGAAGTGTTCTGGTCTGTTTTTCAGTGCAGTTATATTCTTTGGCTCTGTTACTACTATTTAATACTTTGCTATATTTTCTATCTCTTTACTGGAATTTTCACTGTATTCATTAATTTTTCTCCCCCATTCAGTGATCATTTTCTTTACCATTACTTTGAATGCTTTATCAGGTTAATAGTTTATCTCCATTTATAATTTTTTTCTGATGTTTTATCTTGTTCTTTAATTTGGAACATATTCCTGTTTCTTCATTTCTTCATTTTACTTGAATCTTTGAGTTGATTTCCATCTAGTAGATAAGAAAACCACCTCTCCCAGTCTTGAAGGGATAGCCTCATGAAGGAGATAAGCTTTGTCATTTAACCCTGTCTCAGCTCTTGGCTAGCTCTCAAATCTCCATGATTGTCCAAACAGTCTATTATATTTTTAATATCTCCCAGTAGTTGAGAGGGTGCCAAAATCAGTCAGTGTTCCAAAAAAGATTTCAGCTCCTAGTTTCAGGCTGACTAGAAGGCAGACCCTCAGACATCAGCTTTTAAAATATACTAACATATACAATCCCATGTGACTGAAAGAATAAGCCCTGCTGCCCATGAAGAACCCAGCAATTTGGAGGTGTCCCCTGGGTGGCAGTCAGAGAAAATGAGGTTCCAGTTTCAGTTCTTCTCTGTGCCATACCAGTGAGCTAGAGCAAGGTAGAGAGAGAACACAAAGATGGTGTCCAGAGTCTATATTCCCTAAGAATGCCTCTGTAGGTTACTAAATGTGTGCCAAAGCCTGCTTCTCAAGCCAAAAGTCCAGGACAAGCAAAGAAACTTACTTCACAGAAAGATTCAGGAGTGTGCCTCAATCTACTCTCTGTGTAGTGCCCTGGGGTTGGTAGCCTGCCAAGAACTGTCTCTGATTGCCACAGTCTTGGACAACTGAGGAATGCAAGCCACACAGTCACCAGAGGCAGGTGACCAAAGGACATTCTCTGGGCAGCAGCTATACAAACCAGGGCACAATATATAAAAACCAGGGCACAAGGCAAATGTCTTCTTCAAGACACACTGGTGCTTTGGAGAATGGCAGAGGATGACCATGAAGAAAATGCCTGACCTTCAAGGTCTCTGGAAAGGATTAATGTTTCCTCATTCTGAAGTTTGTTTTATCTGAAATTCAAATAGCTACTCCAGTTGTTTTGTTTAGTGTTAGAACAGCATATGCTACACCATTTCTTATTTTAACCTATATGAATTGTTATATTCAATATACATAGGTGTGCTAGTTTTCTTTCTATTCATTCTAAATATTGATCAACATAGGTTAATAGCAATCCATTTTTGCATTTTTTCTTTGTTGCATTTGTTCTTTATTTCCCCCTTCTTTTTCTGCATTCTCAACTTTTTAATTGACCATTTTATATTATTACATTTCACCTTCCCTCTTAGAATATCAATTATACCTTTTGTAAAAATTCTTGTTTGACACAGTTTTAAATAATCTAAATTTCCCTTCAAACACATGTAGTGCAGTTACCTTATCAAAAGATAGTCCCAATTATCCTCTTCCATCCTTATAATACTACTGTCACTCTTTCCATTTATCTATATGCTATAAACAGCAAGTACATTGTTACTATTACTTTAAAGTTATTTTTGGATCAACCAAAAATAAGACAAAGATCTTATTCAACTTTCATTTTTTCCTCCTCCATCATTAATCTTTTTCCTCCTTGTAAGAAACTTACCTGTAATGTAAATGTAAGAAACTTAGCATTTCTTAAAAGGCATGTCTACTGGTATTAAATTAGGGTTTATTTAATTTTTTGTTGTCTGTAAAAATTTTTACTTCCTCTCTAATTCTGAGTGATAATTTTGCTGACTATAGATTCTAGGTTGGGAAAGTGTTTTTTTTTTTTTTTTAATTTTATTATTATTTTTTAATATAAATTTATTTATTTTAATTGGAGGTTAATTACTTTACAACATTGTATTGGAAATATAAACACTTTGCTGCTGCTGCTGCTGCTGCTAAGTTGCTTCAGTCGTGTCCAACTCTGTGCGACCCCATAGAGAGCAGCCCACCAGGCTCCCCTGTCCCTGGGATTCTCCAGGCAAGAACACTGGAGTGGGTTGCCATTTCCTTCTCCAATGCATGAAAGTGAAAAGTGAAAGTGAAGTAGCTCAGTCGTGTCTGACTCTTAGCGACCCCATGGACTGCAGCCTACCAGGCTCCTCCATCCATGGGATTTTCCAGGCAAAAGTACTCTACTCTTTTTTGTGGTTTCTGATAAAAAGTTTACTATTATCCTTTTCCTTGTTCCTCTATAAGTAAGGTTGATTTTCCTTCTCTGGGTTCTCTAGCTATCTACGTGTAACTCTTTGGAATTTATCTTGTGGGTAGTATTTCTCTGAGCTCCTTATTTATATGGTTTCATGTCTATCATTAATATAGAAAACATCTTTGTTCTTTTCATTTCAAATAGTTCTTCTGATTGTCTCTTTCTCCTATTTCTAATATTCCAGTTATTTGTATTTTACACGCTTTGAAAGTATCACAGCTTTTTGATGTTCTGTTCTACTTGTTGTTGTTGTTTTGCTTTGTTCTGGTAATTGATTCCACCCCCTCTCCAACCCCGTATTTCATTCTGGCAACTTTCTCTTTACCTCCTTCAAGTTACTGATTCTTTTCTTATTTGTGCTCAGCCTAGTGATAAGCCCATCGAAAGTATTCTTCCTTTCTTTTGCAGTGTCTTTGAATATGTCCTGTCAATACCTTTTAGAATGTACATCTCTCAGCTACATTTCATTCTTTCTTGCACATTTTCCACCAGTGATATTTACATATTAATTGCATGCATTTTGAACCCCCTATTTGATAATTCTAGCAACTTTTTCAATTGGGCTTGTGTCTCTGGACCGAATATAGGCTGTTTCTTTCCTCTTAGGTGAAACCAGAAGATTACAGGGGACTTAGGAGGGAGCAAAAATCTTTTTCCAGCTAGGATAATGCTCTCATAGATATTTCTTATAGATAGAAGACTTTCATTATAAAGAATATTCTGAATTTTGTTGTGAGATTGCAATAGGATTTCTGGAGGTAAACCATGTAAGTGAGAAGATATTCTTAACAACATGGCCTGAAGAATTTCTCACTCCGGAGTTAGTCTATTCTAACCATCAGATAGGTCAAAGTTACCATTTAAATATTTCTATTAATTTATGACACCTGTGACTTCTCTGCCTCCTGGCTATTAGGAATCTCTTGACTGTGATTCTTTGTATTTGCCTGTCTCAATGCTTTGTGGTCATGGTTTGCCTTGAGACATTCAGTTCAGTTCAGTTCAGTTCAGTCACTCGGTCGTGTCCGACTCTTTGCGACCCCATGAATCGCAGCACGCCAGGCCTCCCTGTCCATCACCACCTCCCGGAGTTCACTAAAACTCACATCCATCGAGTCGGTGATGCCATCCAGCCATCTCATCCTCTGTCATCCCCTTCTCCTCCTGCCCCTTATCCCTCCCAGCATCGGAGTCTTTTCCAATGAGTCAACTCTTCGCATGAGGTGGCCAAAGTGCTGGAATTTCAGCTTTAGCATCAGTCCTTGCAAAGAACACCCAGGACTGATCTCCTTTAGAATGGACTGGTTGGATCTCCTTGCAGTCCAAGGGACTCTCAAGAGTCTTCTCCAACACCACAGTTCAAAAGCATCAGTTCTTCGGTGCTCAGCTTTTTTCACAGTCCAACTCTCACATCCATACCTGACTACTGGAAAAACCATAGCCTTGACTAGAGGGACCTTTGTTGGCAAAGTAATGTCTCTGCTTTTGAATATGCTATCTAGGTTGGTCATAGCTTTCCTTCCAAGGAGTAAGCGTCTTTTAATTTCATGGCTGCAGTCACCATCTGCAGTGATTTTGGCGCCCCAAAAATAAAGTCTGACACTGTTTCCACTGTTTCCCCATCTATTTCTCATGAAGTGATGGGACCAGATATTAGTTCTCTAATAAGTATAGGAAAAGTTATGAATTTTCACTTTGTTTAGCTTTCTATTGGTGTAAAGATGAGAGTGATTACTTCTCAGATTTTTATATATTACATCTAAAACCAGAAAACAAAAACTGGAATTCAAATTATTTTAGAAATGGTAAAAAATTGCAAAATGCAAATATGAGCTATCTACATTTATATCATCTATATTAAGCTACTCTGAAAATTGTGATATATTTTCTTTCTGCTTTTCCCCCCTGTAGTCTCAAAATTAGTATTATTTTTCAAACAACACTTTCGAGTTTTAAATAATTAAAATCATACAAAAAACATACAAAAAGGCAAGAATAAAGCGATAAGTCACTACTAATCCTACCGTCTACATATAATGTTAGTATTAGGTTTTCTAAACATTTCTTAGACATATAGATAGAATAGAATGAAAAATAAGATAATTTGATACAAGTAAAGTCATGTTTTTGTGGGTGAAAAGGTATAAGTTAAAGCTATACTTTTAGAATCTTGGTCTCTGCTATATCATAAGATACTTTGATATTTACTGCAATAGCATTTTCTCCATCTAAGTGTGAGATATATCCTCTTCTCAAGGGGAAATCTTCTGACTTTACATTTCTCCCAAGGTGGATGTGTATATCCTAAAACTTGGTCCTGATGGTTATATTCATTTTACCCCATCTGTCTCCATTAGCTATATTTGATAACCCTTAGGGCAAAAGAGGAAAGTAAGTGGGCATATGACTAAGATTGCTTTTTTCCAGAATTTAAGCCACTTGTGAACAAATACAGAAACTTTTTTTTCTAGTTTATCTTGATGATAGCAATGTAAGCGATAGCAAAGTAAGGGTTATTGATCAAGCTGAAATTCATATCAAAATTTTACATTATTTTGCCACTGGCCCCCAGTTTGTAAAGGTTGTTGCTTTAAGTTATAGTCCATTTTTTTTTTTTAATGTTGATGGTAAGTCATTTGTGTTCTTTCAGTTATTTATTTTTTTTGCTCATTTAGTTATTAAGATAGGAAAATTCTCTGAAGTTTTAATTCATTATGTTAAAAGAAAATCCTATTTCCCCCTTTATAATCAGCAGTTTAATTAGTATAATATTTTTTTAAATTTATTTGTTCATCATGGGTTTTTGTTCTCACCTTTTCCATATATGTTCATTTTTATTTTTGCTTATACTTTTATTTCAATTTTTTTTAAAATATAGAGATTTGTTTTTTGGCCTAACATATAGTCTATTTTCAGAATGTACACTGTGAAAGAATAAGTATTCTGCTATTGCTGGGTGAGATGTTTTATTATATATATATATACACACACACAATATGCTAGCCTGTTTATATAATTGTTATATCAAGTCTTTTATTTTCTTACTCATATTTGAATAATTGTTCTATCCTCTAGTGCAGTTGGGATATTAAAGCCTGCAACCATTAAAATAAGTCCCCTACATATGAACAAGTTCCATACTGAGAGCTCTGTAAGCTCAGTTTGTTCTTAAGTCCAACAAAATTAGCTTAGGTACACGAGTAACACCATTGGCTATACAGTACTACATTGTAATAGGTTTATAACACTTTTCACACAAATAACACATGAAGGCAAATAAAAAATTAAAGAAAATACTCTAAATCTTACAGTACCTTGAAAAGTACAGTAGTATAGTGTAACAGTTAGCATACAGGGGCTAGCATCAAGTGGACAGGCAAGAAGAGTTACTGATCAGAGGAGGGAGAGGAGGTAGGAGCTGGTAGAGATAAAGGATCTTCAACAACAGGAAACAGAGGACAAGCTGTAATTTCCTCATAACCTGATGTTGATGGAACACATACTTGCATCTTTAAAGTTTGCAACTTGAGTGTTTATATGTAGGGAACTTACTGTATTGTAGAATTGTTCATTTCTCCATTCAGTTCTGTCAATTTTGCATCATGTTTTGGACTTTGTTGTTTATTGAATATATGTTTATACTGCTGCTGCTGCTAAGTCATTTCAGTCTGACTCTGTTCCTTTTATCAATGTATGTCATTTTTTCTCCTGCAATAGAGTTTTATTTAAATTTTATTTTGTCTGATAATATATAGCTATTTCAACTTCTTTTAGGTTACAACTTGTATGAAGGACCTTTAAATTTCAAAGTATTTGTGTATTTGTATCTAAAGTGACACTCTTATAGGAGCATGGAGTTGCATCATGTTTTAATTTTATTCCGTTTTGCCAATACTTTCCTTTTGATTGAAGATATTAATCCATTTACATTTAAAGCCTTATTGATGAGTAATAATTTTTTGCCGTTTTGCTACTTGTTTTCTGTATGTCTTATATCTTTTTTGTTTTTTGTTTCACCACATTTTTGGGTCAAGATTTTTTTGTTCTACTTTGCTTCTTTTTTCATTTTCTTTTTGTATACATTTCAGATATTATTGTTTAAAATGAAGATTATAATTAACAATATTAATTTATTTGTTGTATAGTCACTCAGTCGTGTCCTACTCTTTGCAATGCCATGGACTGTGTCCCACTTGGTTCCTCTATCCACGGGATTCTCCAAGAAAGAATATTGAAATGAGTTGCCATTTCCTTCTCTGCTATAAATTTATGACAATTTAAATTAACATCAACTTAATTTTGATAAGGAGAATGAAATGGCAACCCACTCCAGTATTCTTGCCTACAGAATCCCGTGGACAGAGGAGCCTGGTGGGCTGCTGTCTATGGGGTCGCACAGAGTTGGACATGACTGAAGCAACTTAGCAGCAGTAGCAGTAATTTTGATAAACATATTAAAACTCCACCTCTGTTATTTTATTAATTATCAAAAATTACATCTTTATATATTATGTATGTATTAATATATATTTGTACATATTTATTAAAATATGGGAAATGCAGGGCTGGATGAATTAAAAGCTGGAATCTTGATTGCTGGAAGAAATATCAACAACCTCAGATATGAAGATGATAACACTCTAATGGCAGAAAGTGAAGAGGAACTAAAGAGCCTCTTGGTATGTATGAAAGAAGAGAGTGGCAAAAGCTGGCTTAAAATTCAACATTCGAAAAACTAAGATCATGGCATCCAGTCCCATCACTTCATGGCAAATAGGTGGTGAAAAATGGAAACAGTGACAGATTTTCTTTTCTTGGACTCAAAAATCAATACAGATGGTAACTGCAGCCATGAAATTTAAAGACACTTGCTCCTTGGGAGGAAAGCTATGACACACTAGACAGTGTATTAAAAACAAAGACATCTTTTAGCAACAAAGGTCTGTATAATAAAAGCTATTTTTTTTTTTTTTTTTTGAGTAGTCAGGTATGGACGTGAGAGTTGGACCATATGAAGTAGGCTGAGTGCTAGAATTGATGATTTCAAGATGTGGTACTGAAGAAGACCCTTGAGAGTCCCTTGGACTGCAAGAAGATCAAACCAGTCAATTCTAAAGGAAATCAACCATGAATATTCATTGGAAGGACTGATGCTGACGCTGAAGCTCCAATACTTTGGCCACTTGATGTGAAGAGCTGACTCGTTGAAAAAGACTCTGATGCTGGGAGAGACTAAATTAAAATAATAGTGGCAGAGGATGAAATGGTTAGATAGCATCATGGACCCAATGGATGTGAATTTCAGCAAATGTTGGGAGATAGTAGAAGACAGAGGAGCCGGAGGTGCTGTATGTAGTACATGGGGCTGTAAAGAGTCAGAAATGACTCAGGTGGTTGAACAATAACAGAACATATTTATTAATGCATTGACTTTTAAATATAGTAAGAAATAAAAGAGGAGCCACAATTCAAAAGTACATTAATAATGAGTTTTATATTGACTCGTGTAGTTTCCTTTATGGGAGTCCTTTATTTCTTCACATAGCTTTATGTCTCTTGCCCTTTTATTTCAACCTGAAGGACTCCTTTTGATTTTCTTTGAAAGATAGTTTTATTAGTGATAAACCCCATTAACTCTGGTTTACTTGAGAATAATTTCCCCATTTTTGAAAGATAGTTTTTCCCAGTATAGAATTTTTGATTAATGGTATTTTTTTATAGTTTAAGTATATCATTCACTCCCTTTTTGCCTCCATGGAAATCGGCTATAAGTTTTATTAGGAATCCCTTGTACCTGACAAGTCGCTTTCCTTTGCTGTTTTCTTTTACTTTTGTTTTTTGATGCTTCATTATAATGTGCTTTGATGTGGATCTATTTGGTTGCATCATACAGTTTACTGAGATTCTTTGATTTGTAGATTCAGGTATTCTGTGAAGTTTGGGAAATTTGAGGCCATTCTTTCTTCATATTTTCTTTCTTCCCCTTTCTCTTTTACCCACTTCTGGGATTCTTATTATTCTTACATTGTGCACGTGATAAAGCCACATAGATCCTTCAGTCTCTACCCACTTACTTTAATTATTTTTTAATTGCTCTATCTTTAAGTTTGCTGATTCTTTCTTCTGTATGCTCAAGTCTGTTGTTTAATCCCTCTTGTATTTCAGTTCTTGCTTTGTTGTTGTTGATTTTATTGGCCCTATAACTTTTATTTGCATCATCTTTATATTTTTAGATTTTAATTGACATTCTTATTTTGTTCATGCATTGTCTTCATGATGTTTTTTTTTAGTTCTCTTCTAATGATTTCCCTTGGATCTGAAGCACTTTTAAGGCAGTTGATTTAGAGTCTCTGTGTAATAGGTCCAGTCCTCTAAGATTTACCTCAGTTTCCTCAAGGATGGTTTCTGTTGAATTCTTTATATTTTCTGTGAATGAACCATGCTTTTTTGATTCTTTGTATTCCTTGTAAATTTTTACTGTTATAGAATATTACAACATGAAAATCCTGGAAATCAGATTATTCTCATCTTTGTTCTGACATTCAGTTGTCAGTGAATGACTTGACAGAGGTTCTGTAAAATACCTGAAGTCAAAACAAACAAACAAACAAACAAACAAAACGCTCTTTCAGTGTTTGCAGCCTTAACTGTGCTGGAGGACTGAGCTGGAGGACTACTTCAATCCTAAGCCACTTAAGATTTTCCTTTAGCCACCAGTTTCTACTTGCATAGAGTCTATATGTCTGACAAGTGTATAAGCACAGAATCTTCTCAAATCTTCTTAGAGCATATGCATGATCCTGGGTGTGTACATTGCATTCTGTCTTCCCTGGTATATGAAATGGCTGTTCTGAGCCCTTCTTGTCCCAATAACACTCCTTATTAACTTCCTTCTTGTCCTTTTGGGTTTTATATGCCACTTGTCCAATCAATCTTACTGTGCCCTATGCAGGCAAAGCTTGCATATATACTTAAATCTTTTGACAGATACCACAATCATCTAGAAATTCAATCCATTTGGAAGACAGAGAACAAAACAAAGTCAACCTCTGTGCCAGTCTTTCAGGGAGCTACCAGCCAACTTAAGATGAACAACCACAGTATTTTTAAAGCAAAGTGCATATCAGCTCCCCATCACCAGCAAGTCACACTAGAAATGTGTTCCCTAGTCCTTACATCAGCTGTTGAGCTAAGGAATGGGGGACAAGAGTTGGGTGAAAATGGCATGGTGCTTTCTCACTGAATTTAAGCTGCCCACTCTTTTAAACAATCCTTGGTTTATGCAAATTTCAAGTTAGATTACAGAATTCCCAAAATGTTAATTCTATAAGACATAGCCAGTTTATAGTTGTTTTAATGGATACTGATTCTTAAAATGCCTTACTCCAACATTTTTCATATTCCCTACCCTCATTTTTAAATTAAGTTTAGCTGAGTATAGAATCTAAATATGACAGCTGTTTTCCATTAAAACATAAAAACCTTCCACGTTTATCCAGTTTTTTTTGTTTTGTTTTGAGGAAGAGGTACCTCAGTTCAGTTCAGTTCAGTCGCTCAGTCGTGTCCGACTCTTTGAGATCCCATGAATCGCAGCACGCCAGGCCTTCCTGTCCATCACCAACTCTTGGAATTCACTCAAACTCACATCCATTGAGCCGGTGATGCCATCCAGCCATCTCATCCTCTGTTGTCCCCTTCTCCTCCTGCCCCCAGTCCCTCCCAGCATCAGAGTCTTTTCCAATGAGTCAACTCTGATGAGGTACCTGCTGCTGCTGCTGCTGCTGCTGCTATGTCACTTCAGTCGTGTCCAACTCTGTGCGACCCCATAGACAGAAGCCCACCAGGCTCCCCAGTCCCCGGGATTCTCCAGGCAAGAACACTGGAGTGGGTTGCCATTTCCTTCTCCAATGCATGAAAGTGAAAAGTGAAAGGGAAGTCACTCAGTCGTGTCCAACTCTTAGGGGACCCATGGACTACAGCCTATCAGGCTCCTCCATCCATGGAATTTTCTAGGCAAGAGTACTGGAGTGGGGTGCCATATTAGACTATTGCCATTTCTTGTTAGAAATCTATCTTTTCTCTTATGCTTCATACCTTTTTCTCTTTTGGCTTTATGTGTTGTCTTTTCCCCTGATCTGTCACGATTTGTTGTTGTTTTTCAGTCACTCAGTCATGTCCGAATTTTGTGACTTCATGGACTGCAGCATGCCAGGCTTCCCTGTCCTTCACCATCTCCTGGAGCTTGCTCAAACTCATGTCCATTGAGTCAGTGATGCCACCCAACCATCTCGCCCTCTGTCATTCCCTTCTCCTCCTGCCTTCAAGGTTTCTCAACCTCAGGGTCTTTTCTAATGAGTCAGCTCTTTGAATCAGATGGCCAAAATTTTGGAGCTTCAGCTTCAGCATCAGCCCTTTCAATGAATATTAAGGACTGATTTCTTTTAGGATTGACTGGTTTGATCTTGAAGTGCAAGGGACTCTCAAGAGACTTCTCCAACACCACAGTTAAAAAGCATCAATTCTTATATGATATTATACATATTTCAATGCCATTCTCCCAAATCCAGGTTTAATGCACGATACTGGATGCTTGGGGCTGGTGCACTGGGACGACCCAGAGGGATGGTATGGGGAGGGAGGAGGGATGAGGGTTCAGGATGGGGAACACATGTATACCTGTGGCAGATTCATTTTGCTATATAGCAAAACCAATACAATATTGTAAAGTTAAATAAAATAAAAAATTTTTTAAAAGCATCAATTCTTCAGTACTCAGCTTTCTTTATATATAGTCCAACTCTCACATCCATATATGACTATTGGAAAAACCATAGCTTTGACCAAATGGACTTTCGTTGTCAAAGTAATGTCTGTCCAGATTAGCATTATTTTTTATTTATTATTTTAAGAATTAAGCATTTTTTTAAAATCTAAAGGTACTTGTTTTATTCAGCTTTGCATGTTGCTTCTCTACCATTCCTCATTGTTTTTATTTTTGATATTCCTATTATATAGATATTATAGGCTCTTGATAGATCCTTTGTGTCTTTTATTTTATTATCTCTCTATTTTGTGTTATGGATGAATTGAAAATCACTCGTAAATTCCTTACTTGTCCAAGTTACATGTTATTATACTCATTAATATTTTAATGACTATATATTTTTCACTATGAGATTTATCATTGCTTATTCTTTTTTATCACCAGTTGGTGAGATATTTATTGATAACATGTATTCTGATTATTAAAATGGTATCTGCTTTTTGTATAAATTAGAAAACTCAGGGCAAAAACACAGGAAAGTATTAGAGCAGAAAATGAAATGCATTAAGAATCCAAGCTGTCAGATATTCCTGATTTCATTTGATTTATGTTTTTATGCCTTGATTCTATGCATATATGTGTAAATATCTGAAAATATTTTAGTTCTATTTTGTATTTGTTGCTGATTTATGTAACAATGCTGCTGCTGCTAAGTCACTTCAGTCGTGTCTGACTCCGTGCGACCCCATAGATGGCAGCGCACCAGGCTCCTCCATCCCTGGGATTCTTCAGGCAAGAACACTGGAGTGGGTTGCCATTTCCTTCTCCAATGCATCAAAGTGAAAAGTGAAAGTGAAGTCACTCAGTCGTGTCTGACTCTTAGTGACCCCATGGACTGGAGCCTACCAGGCTCCTCCATCCATGGGATTTTCCCTGCAAGAGCACTGGAGTGGGGTGCCATTGCCTTCTCCGTTATGTAACAATAGTCAGGCATTTACTGACAAGCACATCCTCAAGCTATATACCCTGACTTTGTTTTCCTTTGTCTCATTTACTGAGGGTTACCCCAAATGTTATGAACTTCTTTCTCTAGGCCAATGGGTAAAACTATGCAAGTTACAAAGTACACAAATCTATTTGCATTGTGTTAATTCTGTTCATTTCCTGATTTAATAAATAAATTACCTTTTTTAACATCTCAAACTGTATCACTGCTGTCCCCCAGAATCTCTAAAGAAAAGAAAAGGGAAGATAATATTTCTTGGAAATATGTTCTAAAAGAAATGAACTAAGAGCTTAATTTGGATGGCCTTCAAACAAGTCGTTGCCTGGCATCCCATTATTTTAGGATTTGTTGCCCTTGATAAGGAGTAGTATGTCAGAGTAGCCTAGGCCTTTATGCAGCTCCTGAGATGAGTCTACTAGGGACTGCAACCACTTCAGTGCAGGTTTTGTTTTCTCCCCCTACTTCTGCATCAGAATTTTCTCCAGGCCTGTGTGCTTCTGAGTGATAGCATGGCTCGTGGCTGACCCCATGGAGAAAGCTCTATCTGATGTGGTAAGTAACATAGACAATGCAGACAAATGTAATCCCTCTTCTCAGCAGGACCTTTGCCTGACCAGGCGTAATGGAAGGGGCCAGGGGAGACCACCCGGGGGTGTGGGCCAAGAACTGCTGCAAGGGCAGAATGTAGCACAAACAGGGCCAGAGCTGGATTTAAACAGAAACAAAGGATTTTTCTTTTGCCTCCCTCAAAGCCCATGGAGGTTTCTCTCCCATCTATCTTTGTGCTTTCAAGTTCAGGGTCACAGCTTTGAATTCAAGGCCACTGACAGTTCATTTGTATCCTTCTACCCTCTGAAGTTCTGGGCAGCGTGCTTGCCTGGAGCAGTGATCTTATTGGTCAGGAGTTGGTTACCTCAAATTTGGAAGCACAAATCTATATGTAGCAGAGGCTATCTGTGCAGTGTTTAGGGAAGCGAACCATTTATGAATGTTGTTTAGCAGAATTAAAAAGTTACTACTAATTTATTCAACTGTGAAAAAATGCATACAGAAGGGAAAATTTTTAAAATAGCAAATTAGACATTTCTAATGTTGATAAATTAGAGAAAACTTATTTGCAGTTGGTGGCCTCCTGCAGCCCCAACCTGACTGATCTGGGCATTGTAACACAGTTCTCATCTGACTGCTTCAAAACTTACTTTTCCAAAGTATGCTCTTAAGTCCAGTGTAGAAGGTAAGGCTTATAAATCTGAAGGCTTCCCTTCATCCCTCATTCCCTTGATGTTGCATATCAACAAGGTGTTTCCTCACTCTACAACCATCCTCTCCCCTCTCTGCCCAATAAATCCAGACCATCTTTGAAAGCAGCTTTGGAATCCAATAAATTAAAGTCAACCTTCATTCTTCCACTTTATGGGGAAATTAGCTTACCTTCCTAATCCCCAGTGTCTCCTTCTGTAATATGTAGGGATTTTGATATCTACCTTGAGTGTTTATTGACACTTTAGCTTAGAGGCCAAACATATGTCAGGACCTGCTTTCATGATATCCATTGTTGCTTTCAATATTATTTTAGTTGCAATTACAAAATTCAGCCCTTATTCCACTTTCTGGAACATGCCTTCACAGGCCCTGTCATCCCTGTTATCACAATCAGTCAGAAAATAAAACCCTTATAAAAAGTTCAATTGCCCCAATAATTGTATAGTACTCTATTAGGAGTTCTGAGGGGAAGAACATGATGGAGACACAATGTATCTGTTTGGAAGATGAGTCAAATATGAATGGGGTGCTGGTTCCACTCCTGCCCATGGTCCATGCTGAGAAGTGGCCTGGAAGCCAAGCATTGCAGCAGGAAGAGGGTGCTATGTGGCAGCTTCTAATAAGTAACTCAGTGGCCTCAAAACTCCTCTGAGTTCAAAAATAATTCTTCTGCATTTCCTGTTTTAGAGAAAAGGCCTACTGCTACTAACTCACTTCAGTTGTGTCCGACTCTGTGAGACCCCATAGACGGCAGCCCACCAGGCTCCCCTGTCCCTGGGATTCTCCAGGCAAGAACACTGGAGTGGGTTGCCATTTCCTTCTCCAGTGCATGAAAGTGAAAAGTGAAAGTGAAGTCAGTCAGTCATGTCCGACTCTTAGCGACCCCATGGACTGCAGCCTACCAGGCTCCTCCATCCATGGGATTTTCCAGGCAAGAGTACTGGAGTGAGGTGCCATCACTTTCTCCAGAGAAGAGGCCTAAGGCAAATTGAATTTGAATGTAGTTGTGGATTTTGGGAGTCATATATATATTTTAACCCTTATAATTGCAGCTGAAAAATGGGGGTGGATATCACACCTGTTAAAATGACTATTATCAAAAAAGACAAAAGGTAACAGTTGCTGGCAAGCATTTCAAGAAGAGAAAACTCCTGTGCAGTATTGGTGGAAAAGTAAATTGGTGCAGTCACTATGAAAAACAGAACTATCACGTGATCACGTGACAACTCCATTCTTGGGTCTTTATCCAAAGGAAACAAAAACACTACCTCAAAAAGATATATGGATCCCCACGTTCACAGCAGCATTACTTATGATAGCTAACAAATGAAAGCAACTAAGTGACCATCAATTGAATGGATAAAGAAGATGTACATAGATATATAAAATGGGGTAATATTCAGCCATAAGAAAGGAATTTTTGCCATTTGTGAAAACATGGATAAACATTGAGGACATTAAGCTAAATGAAATAAATCAGACAGAGACAAATGCCTTATGGTCTCACTTATACATGCAATCTAAAAAAATATCCCCAAACAACCAAACTCACAGATTCTGAGAGCATATTGGTGGCTGTCAGAGACAGGGGGTGGGTGGGTGGGTGTGGCATGGGTATAATAGGTGAAAGTGGTCAAAAGATACAAACGTTTAGTTATAAAATAAATGTCAGGGGATACAATGCATAGCATGGTGACTATTTGAAAGTTATTGAGAGAATAGGTTTTAAAAGTTCTTAGCACAAGAAAAAAAAAACTGCTGCTTTGTATGGTGACAGATGTTAATTAGACTTATCATGCTGGAACATTTTACAATATATACAAATACGGAATCGTTATGTTGTACACCAGATACTAATAAGTTATATGTCAATTATACTCCAGGGAAAAATAACATACCTTGGAGGTTGATCTCTTTGGAGTGCTCTGTTCTGCTTCCCTATGATCCATCCTTAAATACTAGCCAAGTGGGTCTTTAAAGAATATAAGTCAAACTGTTGCCACCTGTTTATAAACCTGCAGTATCTCCCCAGTGGTATCTAGCAGAGAGTTTATGTCTCTCCATAGCTAGTAGGATGGTGTGTTTTGGATTATGTAGGCCTTTCTGATGTCCTTTCTTGCCACACTCACAGCTTGCCTCCTTTGACTCATGCTAAGGTAATCCTTACCCAGTTGTGCTGTTGGCTTGTTACCACCATAGATCCCTGCTTCCTCTGTGTCTTCTCCCTGGAGTATGCCATCCCAAGGTTCTTGACAGGTCAGGTCCAAGCTTCTAGACCACTTTTTCAGAAACATCTTTACTGCCCAAGCTTCTGTCCACCCCACTGTCACCTCTCTCTATCACTGAAAGGGTTTTTATTTTAATTCATTTGTTTGCTTGCTTGTTTTTGTTTTTCCCTATCACTGACCACTGGCATTTATACTCAGCCTGAATATAAAAAGTGAACTAAACTATTTGTTTGTTTACTTCAACATCTGTCCTAATTGCTCATGGTTTTCACTCTGATTTATGAGATTTATGTTGTACTAACAAAATGGCAGAGTAGAAGGACATGTGCTCATCTTCTCCAGTGAGAACTCCAAAATTGCAACTAACCACTGAACAACCATCGACAGGAGAATGTTGGATCCCACCAAAAAAGATACCCCACATCCAAGGGCAAAGGAGAAGCCCCAAACAGATGGCAGGAGGGGCAAAATCACATTTAGAATCAAACCACATACCTGCCAGAGATGATTGGAGGGCTCAAACAAATCCTTGTGTGCACCAGGACCCAGGGACCCCACAAGAGACTGAGCAAGACCTACCTTTGAGTGATTGAATGTCTCCTGTGGAGGCACATGTCAGCAGTGGCCTGTCACGAGGAAAGGGACTCTGGCTGCAGCAGACCTGGGAAGCATGCCATGTGAGCCCCACCATACAGCACCAAACAGACAATCCACAAACTGGAGAATAATTATACCGAAAAAGTTCTCACACTGTTGTGAACGTTCTAGGGCCCACAACAGATTTCCCATGTGAGGATCTGGCAACGGGACTGAAAACTCTCAGGGAATTTGACTTTGAAGGCCAGTGTGATTTGATTACATAACTTCCACAGTGCTGGGGAAACAGACTCTAGGAGGGCACAAACGAAACTCTGTGTGCACCAGGACCCAGGATAAAGAAGCAGTGACCACACAAGATAGTGATGCAGACTTTCCTGTTAGTGTCCAGGAGTCTCTGGTGGAGGCGTGGGTCAACAGTGGCTGCCAATGGATCAGGGGCACTGATTATAACAGTCCTGGCATAAATCCTTTTGAATGATGTTGCCATTACTGCCATTACCCATACCAAAGCTTGGCCTCAAGCCAAACTACAGGGAGGGTACACAGCCCCCTGTCAATCAACATAAACTTGAATTAAAGATTTACTGAACATGACCCCACCCATCAGAATAAGACTCAGATTACCCATAGCCAGTCTTTCCCATCAGGAAGCTTCCACAAGCCTCTTATCATTATCCATAAGAGGATAGACAGAATGGAAACCACAGTTACAGAAAACTAACCAAACTGATCACTTGGATCACAGCCTTCTCTAATCCAATGAAACTATGAGCCACACTGTGTTAGGACCACCCAAGATGGATGGGTCATGGTGGAGAGTTCTGACAAAACATGGTCCGCTGGAAAATGGAATGGCACACAACTTCAATATTCTTGACATGAAAACTCTATGAACAGTATGAAAAGGCAAAAGGATATGACACTGAAAGATGAACTCCCCAGGTCAGTAGGTGCCCAGTATGCTACGGGAGAGAAGTGGAGAAATAGCCCCAGAAAGAATGAAGAGGCTGAGCCAAAGTGAAAACAACACCCAGTGGTGGATGTGATTGGTGATGGAAGTAAAGTCCAATGCTATAAAAAACAACATTGCATACACCCCTGGAATGTTAGGTCCATGAATCAAGGTAAATTGGAAGTGGTCAAACAGGAGATGGCAAGAGTGAACATCAACATTTTAGGAATCAGAGAACTAAATGGACCAGAATGGGTTTTGATGACTATTATATCTACTACTGTGGGCAAGAATCCCTTAGAAGGAATGGAGTAGCCCTCATAGTAACAAAAGAGTCTGAAATGCAGTACTTGGTTACAATCTCAAAAATGAAAGAATGACCTCTGTTCATTTCCAAGACAAACCGTTCAAGATCACAGTATCCAAGTCTATATCCCAACCACTAATGCTGAAGAAGCTGATGTTGAATGGTTCTATGAAGACATACAAGATCTTCTAGAACTAACACCAAAAATAAAAATGATGTCCTTTTCATCATGGGAGACTGGAATGCAAAAGTAGAAAGTTAAGAGATAATCAGAGTAACAGGCAAGTTTGGCCTTGGAGTACAAAATGAAGCAGGGCAAAGACTAACAGAGGTTTTGTCAAGATGATGCACTGGCCATACCAAATACCCTCTTGCAACAACTCAAGAGATGACTCTACACATGGACATCACCAGATGGTCAACACTGAAATCAGATTGATTATATTCTTTGCAGCCAAAGATGGAGAAGCTCTAAACAGTCAGCAAAAACAAGACCAGGAGCTGAATGTGACTCAGATCATGAACTCCTTATTGCAAAATTCAGACTTAAAATGAAGAAAGTAGGGAAAACCATTAGACTATTCAGGTACGACCTAAACCAAATCCCTTATGATAATACAGAGTAAGTGACAAATAGATTCAAAGGATTAGAGCTTATAGAGTGCCTAAAGAACTATGGAAAGAGATTCATAACATTGTACAGAAGGCGGGATCAAAACCATCCCCAAGAAAAAGAAATGCAAAGGTGAAACGGCTATCTGAGAAGGCCTTACAAATAGCTGAGAAAGGAAGAGAAGTGAAAGGCAAAGGAGAGAAGGAAAGTATATCCATCTGAATACAGAGTTCCAAAGAATAGCAAAGAAAGATAAGAAAGCATTCCTTAGTGATCATTGCAAAGAAATAGAGGAAAACAATAGAATGGGAAAGACTAGAGATGTCTTCAAGAAAATTAGAGCTACCAAAGGAACGTTTCATGCAAAGATGGATGCAATAAAGGACAGAAACGGTATGGACCTAACAGAAGCAGAAGATATTAAGAAGAGGTGGCAAAAATGCACAGAACTATACTAAATGATCTTAATGACCCAGATAACCATGATGTGATCACTCACCTAGAGCCAGACATCGTGGAATGCAAAGCCAAGTGGGCCTTAGGAAGCATCACTACGAACAAAGCTAGTGGAGGTGATGGAATTCCAGCTGAACTATTTGAAATCCTAAAAGATGATGCTGTGAAAGTGTTGCACTCAATGTGTCAGCAAATTCGGAAAACTTAACAGTAGCCACAGGATCAGAAAAGGTCAGTTTTCATTCCAGTGCCAAAGAAGGGCAATGGCAAAGAATGTTCCAATTACAGAACAGTTGCACTCATCTCACATGTTAGCAACATAATAGTCAAAATTCTCCAAGAGAGGCTTCAACAGTACTTCAACCAAGAACTTCAAGAGGTTCAAATTGTATTTAGAAAAGTCAGAGGAACAAGAGATCAAATTGCTAATATCTGTTGGAGCATAGAAAAAAAATATTCTAGAAAAACATCTATTTTTGCTTTATTGACTATACCAAAGCCTTTGATTGTGTAGATTACACAAACTGTGGACGATTATTAAAACAATGGGAATACTAGACCACCTTACCTGCTTCCTGAGAAATTTGTATGCAAGTCAAGAAGTAACAGTTAGAACCAGAAATGGAAAAATGGACTTTTTCCAAATTGAGAAAGGAGTACATCAAGGCTGTATATTGTCACCCTGCTTATTTAACTTATATGCAGAGTACATCATGAGAAATGCTGGGCCGGATAAACACAAGCTGGAATCAAGATTGCCAAAAGAACTATCAATAATCTCAGATATGCAGATGACACCATCCTTATGGCAGAAAGTGAAGAGGAACTAAAAAGCCTCTTGATGAAAGTGAAAGAGGAGAGTGAAAAAAAACTGGCTTAAAATTCAGCATTCAAAAAATAAGATCATGGCATCCATTCCCATCACTTCATGGCAAACAGATGGGGAAAGAATGGAAATAGTGACAGACTATTTTCTTGGGCTCCAAAATCACTGCAGATGGTGACTGCAGCCACTAAATTAAAAGACGCTTGCTCCTTGAAAGAAAAGCTATGACCAACCTAGACATCATATTTAAAAGCAGAGACATTAGCTTGCCAATAAAGCTTGCCAATAAAGATCAGTATAATCAAAGCTGTGGTTTTTCCAATTTTCATGTATGGATGTGAGATTTGGACCATAAAGAAAGCTGAGTACCAAAGAATTGATGCTTTTGAACTGTGGTGTTGGAGAAGACTCTTGAGAGTCTCTTGGACTGCAAGGAGATCAAATCAGCCAATCCTAAAGAAAATCAGTCCTGAATATTCATTGGAAGAAATGATCCTGAAGCTCCAATACTTTGGTCACCTGATGCGAAGAGCTGACTCTGGAGAAAACCCAGATGCTGGGAATTATTGAAGGCAGGAGGAGAAGGGGATGACAGAGTATGAGATGGTTAGGTGGCATCAGATGACTCAATGGACATGAGATTTTGCAAGCCTGGGGTTGGGGGGGGGGATGGGGGAGGTGGTGTGGAGTTGGTGATGGACAGACAAGCCTGGCATGCTACAGTCCTTGGGGTTGCAAAGAGTTGGATGTGACTGAACTGAATTGAACATGGACAAATATTTATATTATTACCCTAACTACCACTCATTGCAAGTATCTTGTTCTTTGACTTGCTTTTTACCTATTTTTCCCCACGGCCCTTCAGCTCCAGAGGGGTAGGAAAGACAACCAGTGAACCCAGAGCATGTGGGCATGGGAGACACAGGTGAATGAATGGGTGGCTTCTTTCAAGAGCAATGTGAATCCTGAGGCCATATAATCTATTTCAAGATAGAAAAAACCACTTCTTTAATCATGTGCCTGATTATTGTTTGTTACTCCTAAGTATCCTCTACATTTCTTAGGTTGAGTCTCCCTTTTCAGTACTCAATTTATAGCATCCTCTCTCGTATTATTTTCTCTTTGCCTCTTTCTCTACTTCTGGAAATTGTATTTAACTTTGTTCCTAATGTTATTTTACTTTTTCTTAATGTCATTTATGCACTCCCCTGCCTCCAATGCAGTTTTAATTCTGCAAGTCAGTGTTTAATTTCCTTGAACTCTTGCACTGTTTCTTTTTTCTTCCATCTCTAGTTCAACTTGTCCTATCCACTTACTTTTCTGCTACATTTTCATAGAAGGTATGTGCTTGCATCCTTTTGAGGACACCAAAGGATAATGTCCAAACATTCTTCTGCTTGCTATAGTGCATCATTTTCTACATACACTTTAATTAAAGCTCCAGATTAGTTTCATTTACTTATTGTGTGGATTTTTTAGATCTTTGTATGGTTTGTTATGCCTCTTTTATGCACCTCACCGAAGGAAAGACTGACTCTGACTGCCTTGGCAGTACTCACAGGTGTTGTTAGTACCCTGTTTCTCAGGCCTAGACATGGAGAAGGTTAATTTGCTTGACTAGTTTTTAGAAAATATGCAAAGTACCTATTTTTTTCTAGGTGAAAGTGGATCTTAATCTTGTGGCCTACTTCTCTAAACTGATGACAAATGCACCATCTTTGCACATTCAATATGTAGTGCTCCCAGCTGCATCTAGATATTGCACCTTCCACGACCCCTAGGTGTAGAGATGAAACTCCAGGATGCAGGGGCAGAGCCCCACCACTGCCTTGCCTGCTGTCTTCTGGGAGCTGTGGCCTGTATCTGGAGGCCATTAGGGTTCTTCACTGGGATGGGGTAAGGAAAAGATCTGTTCTCAGTGCTGTAGTTTCTACATGGTCCTCAGTCTTGAACTATCATTTTAGAGGAATGTTAGTAAAGGTGAGATTAAGGACAGAAATACTGTTTTAAACAGAAAAGCTTGTTTGTTTGTTTTTTCCCTTCAAGATTAACTTTTCAAATCTCCTGCATGTGATAGTCTTACTCCGATGACTTCTTTCCTTCACCTTTTATTCTTCCCTATCGCTACTTGCTGAAACATTCATCTCTCCTCCTTCTCAATTCACACACCTTCAACACCCTGAGATAGGCTTTCTGAAGAGACCCATGGCCTTCCCTTTGTTATTATATTTTACCTGACATTTTTAGTCTTGTCCATTTCACTTTCACTTCATGGGCTCCTGGACCTGTTCTTTATTTCTTCTTCTCCCATAAGCATCTTCCCTACCAGTTAAGCTTCTGGCATTCAACTTGGAGAGAACACCCATCACCTTTCTGGAGATGACTCTTTTGCCCTGAGCTCCTCATCCACCTACAGTGCTTTCCCATCACCACTCTCCTCTCCCTTCTGGGTACAAAGGGAGACCTTTCCAAGCCCCTTTGTGGTTAGGTGGGACCATGCAACTATATCTGTCCAAAGTAACGGGAACAAAAGTGACATATTTCACTATTAGACCAAAGTATTTAAAATCCATGTTCTTTTAAATATATTTTTTTTAATTTTAAAATAGTTTCAGACTTTTAAAAATTTGTAAAGATAGTACAGAGGGTTCCCATATGTTCCATGCCTCTGTGTCTGTGTGCATGTGTGTGTGCATGTGTGTGTGTGTGTGTGTGTGAATAACTCAGTCATATCTGACTCTTTGCTACCCCATGGAATATAGCTCACCAGGCCCTGCTGTACATGGGATTCTCCAGGCAAGAATACTGAATGAGGTTGCCATTGCCTTCTTCAGGGCATCTTCCTGACCTGGGGAGTGAACCAGGTCTCCAGCATTGCAGAAAGATTCTTTACCCTTTGAGTCGTGTTCCATGCCTAGGTTCTCTTTTATTAACATCTTACACTAATATGGTAACTTTGTCACAGTTAATGAACCAATACTGACACATTATTAAGATTCATAGACTACTCAAATTTTCTTATTTTTTACCTAATATCCTTTTTCTGTTCCAGAAATTCATCCAGGATAAAACATTACATTTTATCATTATGTCTCCTCAAATTCCTCTTGGCTCTGACAATTTCTCAGACTTCCCTTATTTTTAAGTAATCTTGACAGTTTTGAAGTATTTTGTAGTCAGGTATTTTACAGAATGTCCCTCAATTAGAATTTGTCTGATGATCGTCTCGTGATTAGACTAGGGCAATGTGTTTGGGGGAGGTAATACACCATTTTCATTATATCAAGAGTGTGTATTATTGACATGTCTTTTCACTGTTGATGTAACCTTGATGACCTGGCTGAGGCAGTGATTATCAGGTTTCTCCACAGTAAAGTGACTGTTTCCCTTTATTTCTCATACTGTGCCCTATGCTAAGTAACAGCTTACCGTGATATCACTATGTACCACCCACAATGAAGAGTGTACAGTTAAGCTTCACTTCCTTGGGGCACAGTGCCCCTTCTTTTCCATGCTCTATATTCCCGTTGCCTTTGGAAAGAAATAAAATATTGTTGTATTAAAGTATTGAGGTTTATTTGTTATTACAGCTTAGCCTAATCAATCCTGGTTAATACACTGTTTTTTTCTATCATTGTTCCAGTGATACCTTAAACTCAGTATATCTGAAACTGATTTTGTCCAATCTCCTAGAAATGCTTCCAAACTTCCCTCTTAACAATTAAGTAAACCATGTTATTATTATAAATGTCCAGATTCAGAAGCTTAATATGTGTTCTCAGTACAGAATACAGTCCATGGTTTGTAAAACAACTTCATGAAACATTTTAATCATTCATATTCTGCATTACTCAGAGTTCATAGTTGCAACAAGCCAAGAGTAAATGAATGACTGCATTAAGAAGAAGAGACAGACTGCTAAGCAGCTCCTCAAAAAATTTTTGGGAAGGATGGAGAGCCAATCTAGGCCACAACTCTAAACAGATGCTGGACATTTCATGCCAATGCTGATGAACTTGGCAATTCTACATCAGCTCTATTCTCTCTGTCCTACAGCTCCTTATGAATGTATCTATATCACTGTTGCCATGAGGAATTTCTCAGCTCTTCCAAAATTGTATTATTCTTGCAAAATCCAAAGTTCCAATAGTACATTGGCTGGGCCAAGCCTGGGTCACTTGCCCAGACCTAGTTCCTGGCTGATCTATTCCTGGGCTGAGGGAATACCTGGCCATCACTTCAGCCAAGATCCATACAGTTGAGAGTCTCCAAATTAAAGAAAACCATATAGAAAAGGTATACATCCACTACAATACTTATTTGACTATTGCAATTTTTGAGAATCAGAAGCTCCATGCCTGCCCAAGGCTGTATGCTTAGTGGCAGAACAAATTTCAGACCCTGGATGTTCAGAATTAAAGTCTCTTCATTTTGACGTCTACACTACTCCTAATAGCTTTTCTTTCTTTTAAATATCAGTGATGAAAGGGCTTTATTTAGGGTTTTTATAACCGATGTTCAAGCTGGTTTTAGAAAAGGCAAAGGAACCACAGACCAAATTGCCAACATCCACTAGAT
This sequence comes from Bos indicus x Bos taurus, assembly GCF_003369695.1. Classification (NCBI taxonomy): domain Eukaryota; kingdom Metazoa; phylum Chordata; class Mammalia; order Artiodactyla; family Bovidae; genus Bos; species Bos indicus x Bos taurus. Next base: position 2,854,632 of record NC_040077.1, on the reverse strand, counting down.
CATGGAAAAAGGAAGAGAATTCCAGAAAAACATCTATTTCTGCCTTATTGACTATGCCAAAGCCTTTGACTGTGTGGATCACAACAAACTGTGGAAAATTCTGAAAGAGATGGGAATATCAGACCACCTGACCTGCTTCTTGAGAAACCTATATGCAGGTCAGGAAGCAACAGTTAGAACTGGACATGGAACAACAGACTGGTTCCAAATAGAAAAGGAGTCCATCAAGGCTGTATATTGTCACCCTGCTTATTTAACTTATATGCAGAGTACATCATGAGAAATGCGGAGCTGGAAGAAGCACAAGATGGAATCAAGATTGCCAGGAGAAATATCAATAACCTCAGATATGCAGATGACACCACCCTTATGGCAGAAAGTGAAGAGGAAATAAAAAGCCTCTTGATGAAAGTGAAAGAGGAGAGTGAAAAAGTTGGCTTAAAGCTCAACATTCAGAAGACTAAGATCATGGCCCCTGGTCCCATCATGTCATGGGAAATAGATGGGGAAACAGGGGAAACAGGGGAAACAGTGTCAGACTTTATTTTGGGGGGCTCCAAAATCACTGCAGATGGTGACTGCAGCCATGAAATTAAAAGATGCTTACTCCTTGGAAGGAAAGTTATGACCAACCTAGACAGCATATTCAAAAGCAGAGACATTACTTTGCCAACAAAGGTCCGTCTAGTCAAGACTTTGGTTTTCCAGTGATCATGTATGGATGTGAGAGTTGGACTGTGAAGAAAGCTGAGCACCAAAGAATTGATGCTTTTGAACTGTGGTGTTGGAGAAGACTCTTGCGAGTCCCTTGGACTGCAAGGAGATCCAACCAGTCCATTCTATAGGAGATCAGTCCTGGGATTTCTTTGGAAGGACTGATGCTAAAGATGAAACTCCAGTATTTTGGCCACTTCATGCGAAGAGTTGACTCATTGGAAAAGACCCTGATGCTGGGAGGGATTGAGGGCAGGAGGAGAAGGGGATGACAGAGGATGAGATGGCTGGATGGCATCACTGACTCGATGGACATGAGTTTGAGCAAGCACTAGGAGTTGGTGATGGACAGGGAAGCATTTTGTGATGCAGTTCATGGGGTCGCAAAGAATCAAACATGAATGAGCTAATGACCTGAACTGAACTGGATCTGAATATTCAGCAGGGGAGCATAAGCCTTGCATTGAAGAAGCATCTGAGATTGTTCTTATTGAAGTTGGAGAAGGTGGATCTAGTGCATAATAACACCAGAATAATTCCTGTTGCTTAAATATGCCTTGAATTTTTTCATGTCTACATATTTGCTGTTACTGTGGACCATAATGCAGAGAAGTTTCCATCTCATTTTCCCCTATTTTTCACTTACAGACACATCCATTATTCAAGCACAGTCTCCATGCCACCTTCGCTATGAAACCTACCAGCCACCACACTCCCAAGTGAACCATCTCTGTTTTCCTGAAGCTCTCATGTCTCCTTCCTACCCAACACATGCTGTGGTTAAGAGGTCCATCTGCCTCCCTTGCTGCTCTTCATCTCTGTGAAGAGAGAAACCATTTTTTAAAAAATTTGTCAGTGCAGACTTTCTACATAATAATTGTTCAAATATTTTTTTAAGTTTTATTTTATTTTTAAACTTTACATAATTGTATTAGTTTTGCCAAATATCAAAATGAATCCACCACAGGTATACATGTGTTTCCCATCCTGAACCCTCCTCCCTCCTCCCTCCTTATACCATCCCTCTGGGTCGTCCCAGTGCGCTAGCCCCAAGCATCCAGTATCGTGCATCGATCCTGGACTGGCAACTCGTTCCTTACATGATATTTTACATGTTTCAATGTCATTCTCCCAAATCTTCCCACCCTCTCCCTCTCCCAAAGAGTCCATAAGACTGTTCTATACATCAGTGTCTCTTTTGCTGTCTCGTACACCAGCTTATTGTTACCATCTTTCTAAATTCCATATATATGCATTAGTATACTGTATTGGTGTTTTATAGGCTCCAGTTTCATCCACCTCATTAGAACTGATTCAAATGTATTCTTTTTAATGGCTGAGTAATACTCCATTGTGTATATGTACCACTGCTTTCTTATCCATTCATCTGCTGATGGACATCTAGGGTGCTTCCGTGTCCTGGCTATTATAAACAGTGCTGCGATGAACATTGGGGTACACGTGTCTCTTTCCCTTCTGGTTTCCTCAGTGTGTATGCCCAGCAGTGGGATTGCTGGATCATAAGGCAGTTCTATTTCCAGTTTTTTAAGGAATCTCCACACTGTTTTCCATAGTGGCTGTACTAGTTTGTTGATTTGAATGTAGTGAAGTAGCTGGTGACACAACTGGGAATAAATGGGGAAAACTCAGCAGCCAGGTGAGACACTTTCCCATTTCTCATTAGAAGACAAGAAAGAAGTTGAATTATAGACCTGCATTTCACAGTGGACATGGAGCCTGTGGTGGTATCAGATTCTCTCCTATTTTATTAGAAAACTGAAATACACACCCACACACCACTCACACATATATACCATGAGACTTAAAGGAATTTTCTGGATGTGTTTTCACTCCCAGGTTTGATTGACTGCATCACTTATGGAAATCTGAAAAGATTCTTATTTTAGGCTTATACTTGTCATGTCTCCATTCCTCCTGCTCTATAAATAAACTGCCAGGCAGCACTTCTGCATCAAAAGCCAGCCCACTATAGTCACTTCTAGAAGCCTTCATCCTACACCTCAAATGACTGTGCAGATTTGCCAGGACCTCCTTGTAAGAAGTGGAACCCTATAAGCCAAGCCAAGAACCCAGCTGAGCACACCCATCAGTGATGGAGCCCATAAATCAGACACACAGAAGACCAGTTTTTGAAATGAGCTGAACCAAATGTTATCATACTTAAAGTGGGAGAAGTATTGGAGAAGTTCTCAGTTCAGAGTCAATTCTATGATACTATCATATGCAATAAATACATGTTTCCAACAAGAAGCAGACTATAGTGACCACATTGTTTATCTGAGGACTAGTCCTTCTCTTCCTTCCTTTTTTCTCTGTCTTTATTTTGTTCTATTATTTTTACTTTTTCCTTAAATTCACATTAATTTCAGTTAATATGATTATAAGAAACTGGGATTTTCACCAGTGTATCATTTTACTTTCAAGTTAGGTTATCAGACCAGATCAGATCAGATCAGTCGCTCAGTCATGTCCGACTCTTTGCGACCCCATGAATCGCAGCTCGGCAGGCCTCCCTGTCCATCACCAACTCCCGGAGTTCACTCAGACTCACGTCCATCCAGTCAGTGATGCCATCCAGCCATCTCATCCTCTGTCGTCCCCTTCTCCTCCTGCCCCCAATCCCTCCCAGCATCAGAGTCTTTTCCAATGAGTCAACTCTTCGCATGAGGTGGCCAAAGTACTGGAGTTTCAGCTTTAGCATCATTCCTTCCAAAGAAATCCCAGTGCTGATCTCTTTCAGAATAGACTGGTTGGATCTCCTTAATCCCTCGACTCAGCCTTCCCAGAGAAGACAGTGAGAAAGAACAGAGACTCCGTCTGGAGTTGATCTGGGGCTGTAGGTTAGCCACAGTACCATTTAAGATATGGGATCATACTGCTAAGTAAAGTTTGTGTTGAGGTATCAGATCTAGCTGCATCACACCCATTACAGACTTCAATGGGGAATGTCCTTCCATCATTAGCAAAGTCAGCCTGTTTCACTGGACTGTTTGTCCATTCCTTTCCTGTCTGCCACTGTGTGGCCTCCTTCTGCATGATTATTACCCCATGATCTCATGACATAGCTAAGTTCATTCCCATACATGTATATCTTCTAGAAAACAATCAAAATGATACAACATGAAGGTCCAAAAAGGCTGAAAGTAAAAGAAAAAACAATGTGATATAAACATTACATAGACAAAGAATCATGCATAAATTCTGGGAAAGTCCCCTGTGACTTAGAGGCTGAAAGAACTTTCTGTGGGCTTCCTATGAAGCAGAGTCCCAAAGGCCAGTTCTGGGCCTGAGTGATCTCCCAAGAGATGGCCAGCACTTTGAGGAGGCAGCCTTTGAAGGCAGGTAAAGGCAGGTCGACAAGAAGCTGTGCTGCATTCAACAAATCACTTCACTTCTCTGAGCCTCAGGGTCTTCATTTAAGTGTGGAAACTGTCACTTTTTTTGGCCTTTTGAGATTTTCTTTTTTTTTTTTTTTAATTTATTTTTATTACTAGTAAAGAGATGAAAGCATGGATGTTCTGATTTTAAGTGGGACATAACTGGGCAAATACCTAAGAATCTCAAAAGAAAACAGGCAACCTCCAACTTTGAGCATCTTTTATTTCACTGGTTCCCCCTTTTCCATAGCTCCTTCTCTGCCTTCTGAAAATGGTTGTATCATCTGTTAACTAAGCATTGTATTGAAAGGTACTCTTGGTAATACTATGATGTAAAGACATCATCCTCGGTCTCAGAGACGAAAAGAGGAAAGGGATAGGGAGAGGAGTGTTTGGTGGTTTCCAGGCACTGGGATGCAACCATATGTTGCTTTTAAAACAACCCTTCCTAAATGATTTTTATCACCTCATTTTCCAGATAAAGACACTTAGGATCACAGTTGAAACATTGTTAATAAATATTTTTTCTACAATGAATGTGTGCAAAGTGTAGATGTCTAAAAACCATAACTAACACAAAAATAAGGCTGGAAGATGTGACAATTATACTGGTGATGAGACACTGTGTGACACAGTTTCAATGTTGTTGAAAATCAAGCATGCCGGAGTCTGAGAAGGACAGAAAGCTTCCTGTTCATACATGATATTTTACATGTTTCAATGCCATTCTCCCAAATCTTCCCACCCTCTCCCTCTCCCATAGAGTCCATAAGACTGTTCTATACGTCCAGGTTTGATGCACAATAGTGGATGCTTGGGGCTGGTGCACTGGGAGGACCCAGAGGGATGGTATGGGAAGGGAGGAGGGAGGAGGGTTCAGGATGGGGAACACATGTATACGTGTGGTGGATTCATTTTGATATTTGGCAAAACTAATACAATTATGTAAAGTTTAAAAAAAAAAAAAAAAGCTTCGTGTTCTAAGTTTAGAGGATACACGTGACAAACGCTATCCTGAGCTAACTTCAAGCCAGGTGCACATGGAAATGAAGGGCTTGGTGGGGCAAAGTGTAGAAATGAGGTGGTCATTCATCCCCCACCTCCCTTCCCTGCATGGGTTCCCTAGAAGCAGAGCCTGAGACAAATACTCAGGTAGAAGAAATTTATTTAGAAGGTGATCCTGGGAAGCAGAAATGAGAGGGAATTGAGTGTGAGATACAGGGAGAGGAAAGAAGCCATAAAGCATGTCAGTGACGTGTCTCCTGAGAGACAGCAACAATTTTACTAGAACCCCTGAGAAGCACACAGAATGCCTCCTGGAACACCCCGTCCCCCATGCCCCAGGAGGGAGAATGGACACTTTTCATTGGGCTCGGTCCCACTGAGTGTAACTTGCAGTGGACATAATTCCCTTATCTGGACTCACCCATCAAGAGTCTTGTTAAGACAGCAAGGAAGGATAATGCATGAGATAAGTTTGAGCTCCCATGGAACCATCCACTGCACCTGCATCTGAAGTCGGTGAGGCTCTGAGGGGTGTGATGGACACCAGAAGTGTCAGCTTCATGGATAAAGAGAAAGCTTAGAAACCATTAAATAAAAAAGACCAGCCTTCTGAGCACTATCTACTGCTCCTCCTGTCACAGTTACCCGAGCACCTGGAAAATCACCGACAATTGGTAAATAGCTGTTGAACAAAATCCAGTGATGTCTCTCAGTCTGTCATGTAGAAAGAGCAAATATATATGTGTGTGTGTGTGTGTATATATACATTTTATATATATATATAAATATATATATATATATATTTTGGGATATATATATATATATATATATATATATATATATATATATTGGGATCACAAAGCATGTATATATATGCTTTGTGATCCCAAAATATAGAACTGGGGCATACAGATTGCAACTATAGGAGGCAAATTTTCTCACCAGTAGGTAATTCAAAGTAGAGTCTTCTTTGTGGGGGCAGGGTTGTGAACTGGGGCAGTGTGATAGTCTGGCAGAAATATTGTAGAATAACTTTCTACACCCAAAAGAAAAGCGAAATAGATGATTTCTTAGGCCCTTCTACCTATAAATATCTTCGTTCTATGTGATTCAGAAAAACAAGATCCTACAATGAAAGAGGAATAATAAAATCAGTGGTGGCTGGGTTTCCACCGGTAAAGCTGTTAAACTGGTGAGATAATGGCCATGATAGATTGTGGGTTCCATTTTTAGTTGACTATTGCTCTTATCTGAGATCTCTGTAACTTTGTCCTATTCCAAGAGGGGGAAACTGAGGAAACTGCTACTGCTGAGGATGGAGAGAAAGAAGAGAAGGAAAAAGGGCCTTTGGACATGTAGCTGTTACAGCTTTGGGAGACCTTTATGACTGTGTATGCCCATTACTTCTGATTCAGTTTCCTCCTCTTGTTAATTCTAAGTCCTTCTTCCATGGTCAGCTCATGGCACCTCCTGGAGGCAGCCCTCCACAATTGTCACTGGATTACTGTGTTCTTTCTGGAGCTCTTTTTGCTCATTATAAACCCCCTTCACCCCATGCCATGTAGCCCAGATCACATTGCAAATATAGTCAGTTTACTGCTCCACTGCCTCCCTCAGCTGTGAGCTCCCACTGATCAGAGACTCAGCTAAGACTTTTCCGCTCTGTGTTCACAGCATTTAGAAAATTGTGGTTTAGGTGCTAAATCATATCTGACTCTTTTGCGACCCCATGGGCTGTATCTCGGCAGGCTTCTCTGTTTATGGGATTTCCCAGGCAAGAATACTGGAGTGGGTTGCCATTTCCTTCTCCTGAAAAGCTATAGGACTGGGTAAATATTTGTAGAATGAATGAAGGATTAAGTAAACATCTCATTAAACTTCTTGACCATTAAACAAATTGGGCAAGACAGACCTTCTTATTCTTTATATTTAGACAGGAAATTCAAGCCTAGAGACTGAGCTGGAAGCTTGATCCACTGGCCCCTCATCCAGAGGCCTCTCCTTAAGAGAGATCCACCTGAACTAGGGCTCTTCCATCGAGCTGATGGTCAGAAATTGTCTGCAGCATGGGGAGCAACTGTCAATCTCCCTGCAGACAATTAGCTCACAAAAATGAGGAGGTGAGAGGAAGTGACTTTCCCAAGTCACAGCCATCCTGGAGACCTGTTAGATTCAGATGTCCCACTAAGTGGCAGGAGCCCATTGGGCCTCATCACTCAGAGGGTGCATACTGGCCAAGGTAGGCAGCTGAATTTCATCCTACAGAGTCAGACCCATTAAGTGTATGTGGAGTTTGGGCCTCTGGAAGCTGCATCAAATCAATCTTGCCAAGGATCTCAGCTCCCTGGGAGAAGCAACTATCTCTGTGTGTGGCTCCTGTCTGGGCCCCAGGCCACCAGCGAGAGGAGGGTTTTAGTCTTCACTTTATCAAGGGTGTATCTAGGAGCAGGTTCCTTGGTAACTATGGATTCTGTCTTGGAGTCTACTTGGAGACTACTGGTGATTTGGTTTAAAGTTGGTGCCCTGTGTCACAGAGCATAAGGTATCCAGAAAGATGGTTTCTCACAACTCAGCAACCTGTGTAGAAAAGGAAGTCTCCTTTCAAACTCACAGTAATCCAGGTAAATCACCTCTTAAGCCCTACCACTGACACAGTGGTTGCTGGGCCCCATTTTCTCATCATAAAGTGAAGATAGCAATGTTTACATTACAGGGTGGTGGATTCACATTGATGTATGGCAAAACCAATACAATATTGTAATTAGCCTCCAATTAAAATAAATTTACATTAAAAAACAATTAGAAATAATACACTAATGCCTATCACACAACAGATGTTAAGTGAATGATAGTTCTTTCTTTTATTTGGATACGGAACATAAACTTCAGTGAGAGTTTCACTGACATGTTCTAGTGGCACATAAACATATCAAGAATTACAGTGTAGAAGTGATGCTCTGGGATTTCTGCCTGTAGCCCAGATAAAGTCAAAGGAACTAGATTTATCCTCCTGTCAGAAACAAGAGCAACAAATGGACCAAATATATGAAGTAACAGGTTTAAGACACAAGCTTTAAGCAAAGAAGGACAGGGATCCCTGGCAAATGAAAACCAGATGAGATGAGCCTCTGACAGCCACAGTTCACTTCTCTGGAAAGCTTCCAGGTGTTGGGGGAGAAAAAGGGAGCTGATGCAGAGTACAGAAGTCTCCCTGAGTTGAGGAGACTGTGCTGCAGATCCAAGGAGGCCAATACAGCTGGAGTTCATGGGACAGAGCACATAGATGAGAGGGCTGCTGGGAAAGAGAATTGTGAAGATACATAGAGAGTTCAGCCTGATTGTTCAGAAGAGTGCTGGTGCATACATTCATGTGAGAACACTAGTCAAAAATGATGAAAAGCCTGGCCTAACAGGTAAAAGGACATGTTACCATTGTCTGTTCCCTCTCGCCAAATCAGAAAACCCACAATTCATGGGGCACTGAGGAGGGAACTCAGAAAGATGGTGTCTTAATAACACAGATAATTAACTGCAGAGCACCACTTCTGTCCTGTCTCACAAACCTTAAAAGCAAACCAGGAAAAAAAACAAGCTTTCCAAGTAACTTATACAGATGCACACACACACAAGCAATCTCAGGAGGAGCAGTGACAAAAATTTATTTTTAAAAAATGATATTCAGCAGAGTTTGAATTCACCCTGTATACAAACAATCAAAGAAATACAAACCTACAGTAAGAAGAAAAAAATCAATCAAGCAAAAGTGACCCAAAACTGATATTACTATTGCTAAATCACTTCAGTCATGTCCGACGCTGTGTGACCCCATAGACGGCAGCCCACCAGGCTTCCTCATCCCTGGGATTCTCCAGGCAAGAACACTGGAGTGGGATGCCATTTCCTTCTCCAATGCAGGAAAGTGAAAAGTGAAAGTGAAGTCGCTCAGTCATGTTCGACCCTCAGCGACTCCATGGACTGCAGCCTTCCAGGCTCCTCCATCCATGGGATTTTCCAGGCAAGAGTACTGGAGTGGGGTACCATTGCCTTCTCCGAAAACTGATATAGATATTAGAATTAACAGGCAAGTTTATTAAGCAGTTATTACAATTTTCATTTATATGGCAAAATCGTTTAAGGAGATATAGAAGACATTCAGTTCAGTTCAGTTCAGTTCAGTCACTCAGTCGTGTCCGACTCTTTGCGACCCCATGAATCGCAGCTCTCCAGGCCTCCCTGTCTATCACCAAGTCCCGGAGTTCACTCAGACTCACGTCCATCGAGTCAGTGATGCCATCCAGCCATCTCATCCTCTGGCATCCCCTTCTCCTCCTGCCCCCAATCCCTCCCAGCATCAGAGTCTTCAAATGAGTTAACTCTTCACATGAAGTGGCCAAAGTACTGCAGTTTCAGCTTTAGCATCATTTCTTCTAAAGAAATCCCAGGGCTGATCTCCTTCAGAATGGACTGGTTGGATCTCCTTGCAGTCCAAGGGACTCTCAAGAGTCTTCTCCAACACCACAGTTCAAAAGCATCAATTCTTCGGTGCTCAGCCTTCTTCACAGTCCAACTCTCACATCCATACATGATCACTGGAAAAACCATAGCCTTGACTAGACAGACCTTTGTTGGCAAAGTAATGTCTCTGCTTTTGAATATGCTGTCTAGGTTGGACATAATTTTCCTTCCAAGGAGTAAGCATCTTTTAATTTCATGGCTGCAGTCACCATCTGCAGTGATTTTGGAGCCCCCCAAAATAAAGTCTGACACTATTTCCACTGTTTCCCCATCTATTTCCCATGAAGTGATGGGACCAGATGCCATGATCTTCGTTTTCTGAATGTTGAACTTTAAGCCAACTTTTTCACTCTCCACTTTCACTTTCATCAAGAGGCTTTTTATTTCCTCTTCACTTTCTGCCATAAGGGTGTTGTCATCTGCGTATCTGAGGTTATTGATATTTCTCCTGGCAATCTTGATTCCAGCTTGTGTTTCTTCCAGTCCAGCATTTCTCATGATGTACTCTGCATATAAGTTAAATAAGCAGGGTGACAGTATACAGCCTTGAAGGACTCTGTTTCCTATTTGGAACCAGTCTGTTGTTCCATGTCCAGTTCTAACTGTTGCTTCCTGACCTGCATACAGATTTATCAAGAGGCAGGTCAAGTGGTCTGGTATTCCCATCTCTTTCAGAATTTCCCACAGTTGACATTACAGACACCCATATTAAACTTCTAGAGTTTAAAACTACAATGTTTGAAGTAAAAAAAAAAAAAAAAACAGTGATGAGATTAATAGCATTAAATATGGTGGGGAGAAAAGAATGTAAACATTAAGGAAAATGCTGGAATATGCAAAAGGAGACATAGAAACACAATTAAAGAATAAAAAAGGTATCAGTGATTGAGAGTTAGCTTCAAGCAGCCTAGTGCATGCTGGCTGTCATGTCTGACTCCTTGCAACCCCATAGACAGTAACAGGCTCCTGTCTCCATGGAGTTTTCCAGGCAAGAATACTGGAGCATTTCCACTTACTTCTCCAAGGAATCTTCCCAACCCAGGGGTTGAAACTGCATCTCTTGCATCTCCTGCATTGGCAGGTGGGTTCTTTATCAGTTGAGCCACCAGGAAAGACTTCAAGTAGCCTCACATACATGTAATTGTAATCCCTGAAGAGAGATGGTATGTGACAGATAAGTACTGAGGGAGAAAACAGAGATGGTCAGACAGTCAGACTCAATTATGTGCTGGGATTTCCCAGGTGGCGCTAGCGAAAAAGAATCTGCTTGCCAGTGCAACAGATGCAAGAGACCCAGATTTGATCCCTGGGTTGAGAAGATGCCCTGGAGAAGGAAACGGCAACCCACTCCAGTATTCTTGCCTAGGAAATCCCATGGACAGAGGAGCCTGGTGGGCTACAGTCCATGGGGTCACAAAGAGTCGGACACGACTGAGCACTTTTCAGCAGAAGCAACTATGTGTTGCTTATAAGAATGGTTGGTGGAAATAAGTGACAAGGAAAAATATGGGAAAAGATATCCTATGATGCTATCAAATGAGAGAAATCACGAGTGGCTTCACTCACTTTGTATTCAGATTTTTCACTGGGCTTTCATGCAAACTTAAGTACTTAAGTACTGGTCCAGTTTCATGCTTCAAGTCCTGCCCAGACTGAGATCTGCTCAAAAAACTCACCCCTAGGCCTGGGTCTCTTCCCTATTCCCTTTGTCCTGTCTGACTACCTTTATACCTGCTCTTTGCCAAACTCAGCTGTAGTTGCCCCTAACATTACTCCTGCAGGTCCACATGAGTTTAAAACACCCCATCCTGAGGTTATCAGAATGAACTTTGACATCTTACCCCATGCTGGGACTTCCACATTCCCTATCTGGTCTTGCTACCACCTCCCATTCATGATAGACCTCCATGCCAGAGTTTCATCTGCTCCATCACGTCCTGTTCACACTTCTCTGCCATTTTGTGGCTAAGCTCTATAGCTATGTTGACCCTGGGCTCTGCTGCTTTGCAAGTTTTAAGTACACCCAGTCTCTGACCTAACCCTGACCCCTGCCACCTCTTGGTGTTCGTAACTTTTGTTCATTTCTGAGTCCTGGGACCTGCTGACTGTTGTTGGGCCATTCTTATCTCCTTAAGTCACCAGGTGTGCGTCAACACAGTCACATACCAAGTGGGGCCCTGTTGCCATCTAGTCAAACAAAAGACGGTAAAAATCCCCATTCTCAGAATAGTTTTCATATTGAACTCTGACAGAAGAAGAGATAATTTATTATGGCTACTGCCCCAGGGCTTGTAAAAATATTCTCTCCACGGGTGTCTTCTTGCCACTGTGGGTTTCTGAGATGTGTGCAGGCAGAAGAGATAGTAAGTCCCCAGGGGAAACATTTATCAAAAGAGAAATATCCATATTGAAGGAAACTGCAGGAATCTGGCTCCCTTGTGTGGGAGACAATTAGCATATAAACATAGGGTCCCAGATGGCAGCAATTCATCCCACTGAGTAGCACAGGCCAAATGCTACAGGTGAGGACTAGAGGTCTGCACAGAGAGGTAGCCAAGCTCAGACCCGCATGAGGACAAGAGTGCACGGGATACATGGACTGATGGTGGATAATGGCCAACATTTGCCACATCTGGGAATTGCCCATCCCCTACATGCCATCCCAAGGGGTTTGTGTGCAGACAGCTGATTAGGCTGTGTTGTGCAGGGGAGATGTTTTCTCTCCCCAGAACTAGGGTTTTGATGCTGGTAGATATAAATAGAACAGGTTCTGGTGCTGGCTATGCATCAGAGTTACCTGGGAGCTTGTTAAATATATAGATCCTGAGAATCAGAATCTTCAGGGATGAGGCCAAGGAAGCTTCATCTTTCACTCCTCCTGTGGGGAAAGAGCAAATCAGCCAAGATGGTGGTGGTCAGGCTCTCTTGCCCCATGCCCTCTCTCTCTTGCCCCATGTTTTGTAAAAAATGATGATGTGGCCGCTGAGATCACCTATAGCACTGTCCATGCACATCACGAGCTATCCACTTGGCCACGGGCTACTTTTGTTCTGTAAGCATATATAAACTCCACCTGAAAAAGCCCTGGAGGCTGTGCTGGGGCTATGTTGTGGCTGTGTTATGGCAGTGAGCCTGCATTATGGCTGTGTCCACTGGATCGACCACTAGAGGAGAGAGTACAGTGTGCCTGCTGCTGCTACAGCTACTGTACTAGCCCAGAGAAAATAAACATGTGTGCAGCTCCTAAGGCTCCTAGAGTTTTCTTCCAGCTTCCCTGCTCACACTCGGTTCAGTGAACAGTGAGAGACAGCAAGACAATTGCCCTAGTAAATAAGACAATTCCCCACCTGCAATAACCACCAACCTGGCAGAGATTAGAGTCGGGAGCCACTGGACTGAAGTTATTTAAGACAAATTCATTTTCTCCACCTGGTCCAGCTAGGGTAAGGTATAGCTCTAATAATACAATATTTGATCATTTTCCTTCCGTTTTCAGGTCATAAAGACAAATGTCTACCCAGAGCAATAACATAGCTGAGTTGAAGAAATGGTTCCACTCATTATTATCAGTATCTAAGTTATTTTTGCCTCATGTTTTCCCTGATAAGTGTCCTTTGGGCTCAGAGACAAGGCCCCGAGCTTACAAAACTTGGACAGATGCAGCCCAGAGTATTAGTGAGCAGTTTCCTCTGGAATATCTTAGTTATCACATGCAATGGCATTATGAAGACAAGAGTCCATTGGTGTTTAAAAAAATCCAGATGCCAGAAACAGGTAGAAGAAAACAGTAGCGTGCATGAGAATTCATTAATTTACCCACCATCTGCTCATCTGTCTGTCCATACATCCATTGACACATTACTTCACTCAGCCTCCAGTTCAATCATGTAAGGAGTCAACCAACGTGGATTGCTACAATGTGCTCAGTAGTGAGGAGCACAGTTAAATACACCTGGTCTGTGCCCTCAGGGAACAGTCTCCTCCAGGAATGGTGAGTGACAGGCACGCCATACTCCCACATACCCTTAACCACGCAGACATGCATTCTTTCCCAAAGAATTCATATGCAGCCTCAGGATCCTTCAAAGCAGAGCAATGAGAAGCATCTGTCAATTGTTGTAGCTGAAAGGCAAAATAGAATTGTTTCCTCACAAAAACGGTGTATAAATTCGAACCCAAAACAATAAAGTAAATGGCAACGGGATCATACTTATAAATAATTACCTTAAACGTAAATGGGTTGAATGCCCCAACCAAAAGACAAAGACTGGCCGAATGGATACAAAAACAAGACCACTACATATGCTGTCTACAAGAGACCCACCTCAAAACAGGGGACACATACAGACTGAAGTGAAGGGCTGGAAAAAGATTTTCCATGCAAATAGGGACCAAAAGAAAGCAGGAGTAGCAATACTCATATCAGATAAAATAGACTTTAAAACAAAGGCTGTGAAAAGAGACAAACTCGATCACTACATAATGATCAAAGGATCAATCCAAGAAGAAGATATAACAATTATAAATATATATGCACCCAACATGGGAACACCACAATATGTAAGACAAATGTTAACAAGTATGAAAGGAGAAACTAACAATAACACAATAATAGTGGGAGACTTTAATACCCCACTCACAACTATGGATAGATCAACTAAACAGAAAATTAACAAGGAAACACAAACTTTAAATGATACAATAGACCAGTTAGATCTAATTGATATCTATAGGACATTTCATCCCAGAACAATGAATTTCACCTTTTTCTCAAGCGCACATGGAACCTTCTCCAGGATAGATCACATCCTAGGCCATAAATCTAGCATTGGTAAATTCAAAAAAATTGAAGTCATTTCAAGCATCTTTCTGACCACAATGCAGTAAGATTAGATCTCAATTACAGGAGAAAAACTATTAAAAATTCCAACATATGCAGGCTGAACAACACGCTGCTGAATAACCAACAAATCACAGAAGAAATCAAGAAAGAAATCAAAATTTGCATTGAAACGAGTGAAAATGAAAACACAACAACCCAAAACCTGTGGGACACGGTAAAAGCAGTCCTAAGGGGAAAGTTCATAGCAATACAGGCATACCTAAAGGAACAAGAACAAAGTCAAATAAATAACCTAACTCTACACCTAAAGCAACTAGAAAAGGAAGAAATGAAGAACCCCAGGATTAGTAAAAGGAAAGAAATCTTAAAAATTAGAGCAGAAATAAATGCAAAAGAAACAAAAGAGACCATAGCAAAAATCAACAAAGCCAAAAGCTGGTTCTTTGAAAGGATAAATAAAATTGACAAACCATTAGCCAGACTCATCAAGAAACAAAGGGAGAAAAATCAAATCAATAAAATTAGAAATGAAAATGGAGAAATCACAACAGACAACACAGAAAAATAAAGGATCATAAGAGACTACTATCAATAATTATATGCCAATAAAATGGACAACGTGAAAGAAATGGACAAATTCTTAGAAAAGTACAACTTTCCAAAACTCGACCAGGAAGAAATAGAAAACCTTAACAGATCCATCACAAGCATGGAAATTGAAACTGTACTCAAAAATCTTCCAGCAAACAAAAGCCCAGGTCCAGACGGCTTCACAGCTGAATTCTACCAAAAATTTAGAGAAGAGCTGACACCTATCCTACTCAAACTCTTCCAGAAAATTGCAGAGGAAAGTAAACTTCCAAACTCATTCTATGAGGCCACCATCACTCTAATACCAAAACCTGACAAAGATGCCACAGAAAAAGAAAACTACAGGCCAATATCGCTGATGAACATAGATGCAAAAATCCTAAACAAAATTCTAGCAATCAGAATCCAACAACACATTAAAAAGATCATACACCATGACCAAGTGGCCTTTATCCCAGGGATGCAAGAATTCTTCAATATCCACAAATCAATCAATGTAATACACCACATTAACAAATTGAAAAATAAAAACCATATGATTATCTCAATAGATGCAGAGAAAGCCTTTGACAAAATTCAACATCCATTTATGATAAAAACTCTCCAGAAAGCAGGAATAGAAGGAACATACCTCAACATAATAAAAGCTATATAAGACAAACCAACAGCAAACATTATCCTCAATGGTGAAAAATTGAAAGCATTTCCTCTAAAGTCAGGAACAAGACAAGGGTGCCCACTTTCACCATTACTATTCAACATAGTTTTGGAAGTTTTGGCCACAGCAATCAGAGCAGAAAAAGAAATAAAAAGAATCCAAATTTGAAAAGAAGATGTAAAACTCTCATTGTTTGCAGATGACATGATCCTCTATATAGAAAACCCTAAAGACTCCACCAGAAAATTACTAGAGCTAATCAATGAATATAGTAAAGTTGCAGGATATAAAATCAACACACAGAAATCCCTTGCATTCCTATACACCAATAATAAGAAAACAGAAAGAGAAATTAAGGAAACAATTCCATTCACCATTGCAACAGAATGAATAAAATACTTAGGAATATATCTACCTAAAGAAACTAAAGACCTATATATAAAAAACTATAAAACACTGGTGAAAGAAATCAAAGAGGACACTAATAGATGGAGAAATATACCATGTTCATGGATTGGAAGAATCAATATAGTGAAAATGAGTATACTACCAAAAGCAATTTATAGATTCAATGCAATCCCTATCAAGCTACCAACGGTATTCTTCACAGAGATAGAACAAATAATTTCAAAATTTGTATGGAAATACAAAAAACCTCGAATAGCCAAAGCGATCTTGAGAAAGAAGAATGGAAGTGGAGGAATCAACCTGCCTGACTTCAGGCTCTACTACAAAGCCACAGTCATCAAGACAGTATGGTACTGGCACAAAGACAGAAATATAGATCAATGGAACAAAATAGAAAGCCCAGAGATAAATCCACGCACATATGGACACCTTATCTTTGACAAAGGAGGCAAGAATATACAATGGATTGAAGACAATCTCTTTAACAAGTGGTGCTGGGAAAACTGGTCAACCACTTGTAAAAGAATGAAACTAGACCACTTTCTAACATCATACACAAAATTAAACTCAAAATGGATTAAAGATCTAAACGTAAGACCAGAAACTATAAAACGCCTAGAGGAGAACATAGGCAAAACACTCTCCGACATACATCACAGCAGGATCCTCTATGACCCACCTCCCAGAATATTGGAAATAAAAGCAAAAATAAACAAATGGGACCTAATTAAACTTAAAAACTTCCGCACAACAAAGGAAACTATAAGCAAGGTGAAAAGACAGCCTTCAGAATGGGAGAAAATAATAGCAAATGAAGCAACTGACAAACAACTAATCTCAAAAATATATAAGCAACTCCTACAGCTCAATTCCAGAAAAATAAGTGACCCAATCAAAAAATGGGCCAAAGAACTAAATAGACATTTCTCCAAAGAAGACATACAGATGGCTAACAAACACATGAAAAAATGCTCAACATCACTCATTATCAGAGAAATGCAAATCAAAACCACTGTGAGGTACCATTTAACGCCAGTCAGAATGGCTGCGATCCAAAAGTCTACAAGCAATAATTGCTGGAGAGGGTGTGGAGTCAAGGGAACCTTCTTACACTCTTGGTGGGAATGCAAACTAGTACAGCTACTATCGAGAACAGTGTGGAGATTCCTTAAAAAACTGGAAATAGAACTGCCTTATGATCCAGCAATCCCACTGCTGGGCATATACACTGAGGAAACCAGAATTGAAAGAGACACGTGTACCCCAATGTTCATCGTAGCACAGTTTATAATAGCCAGGACATGGAAGCAACCTAGATGTCCATCAGCAGCAGATGAATAGATAAGAAAGCTGTGGTACATATACACAATGGAGTATTACTCAGCCATTAAAAAGAATACATTTGAATCAGTTCTAATGAGGTGGATGAAACTGGAGCCTATTATACAGAGTGAAGTAAGCCAGAAAGAAAAACACCAATACAGTATACTAACGCATATATATGGAATTTAGAAAGATGGTAACAATAACCCTGTATACAAGACAGCAAAAGAGACACTGATGTATAGAACAGTCTTTTGGACTCTGTGGGAGAGGGAGAGGGTGGGATGATTTGGGAGAATGGCATTGAAATACATATAATATCATATATGAAACAAGTTGCCAGTCCAGGTTTGATGCACGATACTGGATGCTTGGGGCTGGTGCACTGGGACGACCCAGAGGGATGGTATTGGGAGGGAGCAGGGAGGAGGGTTCAGGATGGGGAACACATGTATACCTGTGGTGGATTCATGTTGATATATGGCAAAACCAATACAATATTGTAAAGTTTAAAAAAAAAAAAAAAAGAATAAACCTTAATTTACATGAAACTGAAAAAAAAAATAATTGTTTCCTATACTTATTTCAGAAGAGGAAAGAGGGGGAAATTAACATTATTGGACATTGTACCCATTAGATGCACAATATCTCTTTTAATTCTCAAAAATCCCTTAATCATTCATACAAATACCCCATTTAACTAAAGAAAGTGAGATTGGAGAGGCAATGCTATTTAGCCAGAACTGGGACTGAATTTGGATTTGATCTCAGGTGTGTCTGGAGCCAGAGTATGTTGGTCCCCTTTATCGGCCCATGCTGTCCCCAGTGCATGCCCAAAGTTGACCAGATGGAGCTGGGTGAGGGGGTGACAGCAGGCTGTCACACCAATGTGGGCTTGCAGGTAGGAGGGCCTGGATTGCTGTGTCTGGAATGAGACAGTCAGGCTGAAGTGATGCTCAGGTGGATGTGGATAGCCTCTTGCTCTGTTGCCCCAGGTGCTGGAGCAGAAGCCTCCCTCCTGGAGGAAAGAATCACAGCATAAGATAGGGGAAAATATTAAAAAAAAAAAAAAACAGATGATAGTTAAGGGGGAACTTTGGACCAGAGAAGAAGTTCCACTAAAATGAAGTTCATATGTGGATACAAGTAACTAGAAACACTGAGCAGTGATGTAGGCAAATATCTTTCTAGTACAAATAATATATGGCCTAATTTCTGAAGTTTCTGAATTTTTTATGCTACTACATTAAAGCATTGGCCAAGGCATACATGAGGCCTTAGTGCACAGGACTAAAGTAGTAGTATGGTGAACATGGGCATCATCTTGACGGGAAGGTGCAGGAAAGCATGGCCTCTGGCAGGGGCTTCCTCACAGCCACATGCTGGGCTGGTAACAGATGGTACTCCCAGGAGCCTGGTGATATTTTTCACTTTCCATGTGAATAATCTGGCCATGAGGAGGAACAGCTGGTCTGGGCTAGGTGGTAACTTCACTTTTTCTTTCTTTTACTCCAAGATTTAGAGTTTGCTGGAAAGTTAGAGATGCCTCAGTTGACTGCATTTTATAAACAGTGCACTGTTGTGCCTCCCAATTCTCCAGAAGCAAAAGCAATGGTAGTAAGTTCACCACATGGGCTCATGACTCCTTTCCATTGTCACAGGGGCCTGATACATTTGGAAAACACAGAATTGTATATTCATAGCACTTTTCCCTTTGGTTAAAGTCCAACTGAACAAGTAGTCAGTTTCCATTTTGCCCCAATATTTTTAGATAGATTCCCTACTATGACTCAAACATGCTTTTTAATACTAAAAAGCAGAGACATTACTTTGCTGACAAAGGTGCATAGTCAAACTATGGGTTTCCCAGTAGTCATGTATGGATATGAGAGTTGGACTGTAAAGAAAGCTGAGTGCTGAAGAATTGATGCTTTTGAGTTCTGGTGTTAGAGAAGACTCCTGAGAGTCCCTTGGACTATAAGGAGATCAAACCAGTCAATCCTAAAGTAAATCAGTTCTGAATATTCTTTGGAAGGACTGACGCTTAAGCTGAACCTCCAATACTTTGGCCACCTGATGCAAGGAACTGACCCATTGGAAAAGACCCTGATGCTGGGAAAGATTGAAAGTGGGAGGAGAAGGAGATGACAGAGGGTGAGATGGTTGGATGGCATTAGTGACTCAATGGACATGAGTTTGAGCAAGCTCCAGGAGTTGGTGATGGACAGGAAAGTCTGGGATGCTGCAGTACTTGGGGTTGCAAAGAGTTGGACAGGACTGAGTGACTGAACTGAACTGATCACTCAAACAAAAAACCAAATGGACAGCAATAAGGAAGAAAATGAGTCCAGTCATCTCTCCTTAGAAAGGAAGACTTTATCCAAACATAGCTTTCAAGTTTTGGAGAAAAGTGTGCTTTGTGGAGGCAGAACAATTATTTAGTCTTTGCCATTGCTGTTCAGGCTTCCAGGTGGCATTAGTGGTAAAGAACCCCCCTGTCAATGCAGGAGACATAAGAGATGTGGGTTTGATCTCTTGGTTGGGAAGATCTCCTGGAGGAGAGCGTGGCAACCCACTCCAATATTCTTGCCTGGAGAATCCCATGGACAGAGGAGCCTGGTGTGCTACAGTCTCTAAGGTCCCAAAGAATCGGACACAACTTAGGCAACTTAGCACACGGCACACACACCCCTGTTCAGGCCCCTTCACCACTTGATCTTCATGTTTCCTACTTGTTGGAAAGCCCCTTCATTACTCCAAGTCTAGGCTTAGAAGCAATAAAAGTGTTGCACAGTCCCAGGCCTGAGGGGTGTCTGTTAGAACTTTAGGAGACTTAAGATTGCATCTTGTGGGCCAGACCCTTGGGAAGGATGTGTGGTCATAACAACACAGACTGTCAGGGAACTGTTGTGTGCACATGGTTAGGGATAAAAATTTGGGTGGGTATCCTGGTGACCACAGAGTAGAAAAGGCTGAAGTGATAAAAAGTTTTCTTTCCCAAACCAAAGGTATTTATATAGGCCCTGCCCTCTAATAGGTGAATACTTAATAGGCATAAATACATGGGTAATATATGAGCAAATGGATATATTTATTTTTATATTTCTCACCTCTTGCCTTCTCTAGGCACATTTCATTCTCCCTGTTTGGTTTTGGGTGGAAAGTCAGAAGCTGTGGGTTTGAGTTTTGGTAACCCTTTTGGAACAAAAACAGTTTTCAGAAAGCTATTCCTATAAATTGATTCCGTGGAAACCTTCTTTATCTGAGTTCAGTTTTTTCAAATGTGTCTAAGAGCCTCATGGTACATGATTCTTTGCAAAAGAAAAAAAAAATCAAAATCAGCTTGAAACACATACATTGAAGTTCTCCACCCACCACCCCACACCCCACCCCCGTTATCTTTACACAGTCAGAAAGTTAGCATCCTTGTCTCAAGAATTTCCATCTCGAGTTTTGATTTTCATCCCAGTTGATGCCTGGATCTGTGAAGAGCTCTGAGAACACAAGGCTGAACTCTGAGAATGCCTTGTCAATGCCTGCTGCTGCTTTTTTGGGAGGTCTGTTACTCTGTTAATATTTAAATGGAATTTGTATCCAGGGTTAAAGCTCTTTCAGACTTTCATGTTCTGCCAAAATTAAGTCACAAGAATTAGATTTATCCACCTTCATGAAACATCAAAAAATACAGAAAAAACACATGGAAAAATTACTATCAAGATAGTAGTCAACAAAGTACTGAAGTACAGTGACTCCTGAGAAATAGGGATAAAACAATAACAACTTGAGCCCTAGGGTTGTCCCAGATTACCAGCTGGAGAAGAGGTTTAGAATACAGTACCAAGATGGGGAACCCAGGAGAACCTGCTGGTGGACCTGAATACACTGAGCAGAAGCAGACCTCAAAAGTCAGCAAAAGTGAGTTAATGAGGCAGAGCCCAGGAGGAGAGAGCTGCACAGATAGAAGTAGAAATCTTCATGGGGAGTGGTCCAAGATTCAGCTGCCTACTCATCAGTTAGTTCATGCACATGAGGAAACTAATCAAAGTATGGGGATAAGCATCTGAAAAAAATCGTGGAGAAGGGTGCCTGGACCCTGAACAGATTTCAGTATACTGCTTGATCCCAAAAGCCAGAGCAGAAAATCTTATGATTAATAGGGCATCAGTTAGAGTTCTAAGAAGGTTCTTGCTTCAGTAGTGGGAGAATTAGCCTTAGACTTTGTGTGGGTACTAAAAACAAATCATGAAGTGATCAAACTGTATCAATCAACTTAACTGTGTCCCAGAAAGAAAAAAAATCAAGAGTTTTTACAGGAATACAAAAGTATTCAGCACCCAAAAAATCAAAATTTACGTTTGACAGTGAAATGTGAATGTCATGAAAGGCATGAAAAGAAGCAGGAAAGCACAACCCATGAGGAGAATAAGAGATAAAAACTAAAAGGTATAAAGTAAACGATAAGTATTATTGTACAACATGGGGAATATAGCCAATATTTTTAATAACTATAAATGGAGTATAACCTTTAGAAGTTGTGAGTCACTATATTGTACTCCTTTAACTTATATAAATGTGTACAATAACTTTACTTAATTAAAAAAATAATTTTAAAAATGGTTACTTGCATTTAAAAGGCCTTTGAAATAGAAAATATGGTTGAGAAGCTTTTTTGGTGGAAAATGTGGACATAAAAAACATACTCACTTTTCTTGAACAAAAATGGACTTAAGGCTCTGGATTTGGGTAAGATGCATTAGACAAATTTCTTTCCATTCTTCCCTTCAAAAACACCTAAAAACACTGAGCATTATAGATCTAACTCTGAAAGATGGAGCAAAGGGGACAGACTGGATAGAAGCCTTAGGAATTAGAATTGAGAAGTGATATGATGCTAAGTTTCTTGGGTCTTCCTTTTGGGTAGTGTTATACACTGAGTGCTGAAGAATTTGGCATCTAGGAAATGCCAGTGGGCACAAACAAACAAACCAAAAAACCCTACTGGGGTGGGTTTGAAAATGTGAGGTAGGTAGCTGGGACCTTCATCCTTAGCTGATGGTGAAAAGACCTGACTCCCAGCATGGTGTCAGGTATGCCACGTGGGAAGCAGCAGAAATTTACCTTTCTCCCAGCAACTGCAATGCAGCAGAGAGCTGGGGGGCCACTAGGATGCCCATCCATCATTAGAAGCCAGGGATGCCAGAAGGAAGGGGCATGACATTTTCTCCAAGTGCAGATAGAAAAGAGCAGTCATCCCAGAATTATTTTGAATTGATAAAATTCCCTTCAGGATTAAATAAATTGCAAAAAATTTGAAGAGAGAAAAACAGCAAAGAAATTATAAAAGTGTTGATTCTCTGGAAAAAAAAATCAATAAAATTGAAAAATCTCTAACAAGACTATGTATATATGCATGTGTGTGTGTGTCTGTGTGTGTTTGTACACAAATCACCAATATTAGGAATGACATAGGAGATATCATAAAACACACTGCAGTCATTTGGAGGATAATAAGAAAATCGATGAATAATTCTATACACATAAATATGCAATGTAGACAAAAATGTATCAATTCCTCAAAAAGCACAAACTACTACAAAAACGTAGTATGAAACAGGTCATTTGAATAGCACTATAAATTAAAGAAAGTTGAAATTGTAATTTAAAATCACTAGAAATGAAATATCCAGGTCCAGATAGTTTTGCTGGAGAATTCTATACACAAAAATATTAGTTCTACACAAATTCTTCCAAAAATTACAACAGAAGTAAGATCTTTCCAATTCCTTTTATGAGGTCACTTGCCCTGATACCAAAACAAGGACAATATAAAAAGAGGAAGGAAGAAAATTGCAAACCAATATCTTTTATGAATATAGACAATTAAAATTCTTAAGGAAATATTAGCATATAGAATTCTGCATTATATAGGCATATGTGATACTGTGACAAAGTCAGGTGTATTTATAAGACTGGTTAAATATTAATATTTAAAACTCTACCAATGTACTGGAAAATATTAACAGATTAAACAGAAAAATCACAGCCATATCAATTCACTCACAAAACAAAATCTGGTATCTACTCTAACAAAAATAAAACAATAGAAAAGCAAGTTTGAGAGAAACATCCTCAACTTAATAAAGCACAGTCGACAAAAACCCTTCAGCTAAAATAACATTTAATGGTGAAAGACTGAATTATTTCCCATGAACTGGGAATAAGATAAGAATGTCTGTACACATCACTAGTATTCATCCTAGTACTGGAAGTCCTATACAGCAAACTAAAGCAAGAAAAAGGGAATGAAATACATAGGGTTCGGAATAGCAGATCAATTGCACTGTCCTTCTTTGCAGATAACATGATAGTTTATGTAGGATATGTCAAGGAATTTACAAAAACAGACAAAAAAAAGACCAAAAAACATAAACCTCAAACTAATGAGTGAGTCCGACCAGGTCACAGGATATGTTTTCAATATGAAAACAATTGGCTTTCTACATAACAAGCAATGAAAATTAAAAAATGAAACAATTAAAATGACTAATAAAATGAAAAAGATATGAATCTAATACACATACATCATTTATATTTTGAAAATTCCAAAATGTTAATGAAAGCCATCTAAAAGGAGCTAAATTATTGGAGAGATATGATTTTCATGGACTGAATAATTCAATGTAGCAAACAGGTCAATATTCTCAAAACTAAAATACAGGTTTAACACATTTTAAATTAAATGCCAGTAAGTGTTTGGGGTTATTCTGGTAGATATTGCCAAGATTATACTAAAATATATTTGTAAAGGGTAAGGAACTAAACTAGATAAAATAATTTTGAAAAGAAGCATAAAATAGCAGGATTCACATATCTGATTTCAAGACATTGTACAGCTCCAGTTGTCAGGACTGTGTGGTATTGGACAGACATCAATGAAACAGAACAGGGAACCCAAAAATAGACACACAACTGCAGTCAATTGATTCCTGACAAAGGTGTAAACGCAATTCAATGGAAGAAGGATAACCTTTTCAACAAATGTTGCTGGAAGAAGACTATACAAAACAAAATTCAGAGAGACAGATTGGCTATCCACAGGCAAAAGAGAAAAGAAACTACACATCATACAAAAATTAATTCAAAATAGGTCATAGTTCCAAGTGTAAACTGAAAAACTATAAAACTTTTAGAAGAAAACATAGGGTAAAAATCTCCTTGGTGAAGAATTCTTAGATATGATGTTAAAAGCATGACGGATAAAAAAAAAAGATGATAAATGGGACTTACAGTTGAAAATTTTTGCTCTCTGAAATACTCTGATAATAGGATAAAAAGACAAACTGCATTTTGGGAGAAAACATTTGCAAACAATGTATCTGAAAAAGAACTTAATATATTAAGAACTCTCAAAACTGAACAGTAAAAAACATCCAACTACAAAATGGGCCAAAGATATGAGGAGGCATTTCTTTTTTTAATTAGTTAATTAATTTTAATTAGAGGATAATTACTTTACAATACTGTAGTTTTTTCCATACATCAAGATGAATTGTCCACAGGTATACCTGTGTCCCCCTCAACCTGAACCCACCCTCTAACCCCCTCCTCACTTTATCCTTCTGGATTCTCCCAGAGCCCTGCTTCATGCAAAGAACTTGCATTTCAGAAATAATCTACAGATGGCAAATAAGCACATGAAAATATGTTCAACATTATTGGGTGATTGGGAAAATGCAGGTTAAAGTCGATGAGGTATCTCCGTGTACCCGTCAGAATGGGTGACAGCAATTATTGACAACACCAAATGCTGGGAGAAGATGCAGAAAGACTAGATCACTCATACATTCCTAGTGGGAATATAAAATTGCAGAGCCAGTATGAAAACAAGTTTGGCACTTTCTTTAAGAGCTAAATATGCAACAATCATGCAACACTGAAATTGTATTCTGGGCATTTATCCCAGAGAAGCAAAAACATGTTAACACAACAACCTATACACAAAAGTATTTGTGATAACCCAAACTGGAAACAGCCAAAACACCCTTCAATAGTTGACTAATTAAAAAAAAAAAAAAAGGATGCATCTATATCATGTAATACTTCTCAGCAATAAGAAGAAACAAACTATCAATTTATGCAACAACTTGGTTGAATCTCAAGGGAATTAGTGTTGTGAGCCTGAAAGAGTCCCTCTCCAATTCCATTTCTATGTGCTGAGGCACTTCAGTTGTCTCTGACTCTTTGCGATCCTATAGACTGTAGCCCACCAGGCTCCTTAGTCCATGAAATTCTCCAGCCAAGAGTACTGGAGTGGGTTGCCATGCCCTTCTTTAAGGGATATTACTGACCCTTGGAATATAGGGTTCAATGCAGGAATCAAACCTTGTGTTTTGCATCTCCTGTTTTGGCAGCCAGGATCTTTACCAGTAGCGCCACCTGGGAAGCTTACATGAAATGACCAGAAGTCATTTCTTTACCACTGAGCTACCAGGGAAGCCCTATAGGAATCTACATATCTAATAAAATGGTGATGTACCAATGTCAAGTTTTTAATTTTGATATTGTATTATAATTATGTAAAATATGTATTTTATAAATTATGTATTTTATGTAAGTTATGTAAGGTTGGGGAAAACTGGGTAAAGAATTCATGGGACTTCTCTATATTTTTCACTTTTTATAAATCTAAAATAATTTTCAAATAAACAATTCCAAAATATAAGATATAAAAACCAACTTAGAATTAGCAATCATAGAATTCAGAATTCAGTACACAAGGACATTAAATCAATTGTTTTCACTTCAATTCATATATTCAGTAAACAAGAGATAATTTTGTACATGTTAGGTAATGAAAGGAGGCTATTAAAAACATCTCCAATAAAACTGTTGATGAAGATTATAATGTGCAAAATGAAACAGAGTCTGGATGAAATTAAGAACAACTTAGATATTGCAGAAGAAATGTTTAATGAACTTGAAAACATAGGAATACAAACTATACAACATGAAATTCATAAAGAAAGAACAATGGGAGAGTGGGCAGAGCAGAGGACCAGTGAACTGTGGGAAAACTCCAAGGACCTGGATTTACATGATTTGAATTTCCAGTTCAGTGGGGGCATAAAACATATGAGGAAATAGTGACTAAAGTGCATAAATTAATAAAAATTTATAAATCTGTGCATCCATGATCAGTGACTGAAGTATAAGAAACAGGGGAAAGAGGGGTACCAAAGTACATAGTAATCAAATATATTATGACAAGTGATAAAACAGAGAAAAACATATACACTTTGTGTACAGTTAAAAGTGGAACTGAGATAAGGATGGTAGCAGATTTCTTACTAAAAATGATGTAAACTACAAGAGAGTAAGGAACAATATCTTTATAATACTAACCAGAAAACAAAGCCACATAAAACACACTTCTCAACCAAAAAGCCTTTAACCAGAGCAATATCTTTCCAAAAGTATGGAATACTTTTTATAAATATATAAATCTAGAAAATGTTATTGCCAGTACACAAGTGCTACAGAAAATTTAAGAGTTCCTTTAAGCAGAAGGAAAATGATTCCAGGTAGAAATCTGAAGCTAAACAAAGAAATAAAAGTAGCAGGACTGGTAACTACATGTAGAATGGTAACTACACACAGGAATCAGTTTTGTATTTATTTAAGAGATAATTGGCTATTTAAACCAAAGCAATAACAATGTATTATGAGGTTTAGGATAAAATGTATAACAATAGAACAAAAGTTTGAAGAGAAAAATGTATCATGTGGAGACATTCTTATACTGTACATGAAATAGTGTCACATAACTTGAAGGTGGACTGTGATAAGTCTTGTGACAAGTCAAAGAGGTATAAACCCTAAGATAACCACTAAAATATTACATCAAAGAATCAAGGAGCCCACCAAAAAGATAAAATTAAATTATACAACTTTTCAAATAATATGAACGTAAACAGAAAAATAGGAAGGGTGGGATAAAGCTCAGATGGAAAATAAAGACAAGAAAATCATATTACATGTAAATAGTATAGATATCCAATTAAACGGCAGAGAATTTCAGATTAAATAAAAAAGCAAGACTTTAGTATATACTGCCTAAAAGAAATGCCCTTAAAATAAGGACTTTTACTTTTTAGAAGTGAAAATATGAATAAATGTTTACCACATAAATTTTAAACAAAGCTATAAGATGAGTTGCAGCTGTATCTACAGCTCAGTCTAGAAACTTATGACAACTTTTCAAAGAAAATCTAAGGCCCTGCTAGGCCTTCCTCCTCTTTGAGGTTTGTTATTGTTGCTTTGCCAACTGAGGGTTTCAGAAACTGGTGCACACAGAGTAAGTCTGATCCCTCCTGAGGTATTCTCAGCCTAATCAGCTGCTTTATTTAGGTTTAAACCCACATCAAACACACATCCAAGGTTATGACCCTTCACTTATTTTTTTAGCACCAAAAAGTAAAACACATTCAGATTTTTATGTACATGATCGTTTTATGAAAGCTCTGAGGACTTGGCAATGGGCTCCCATGCTGCCCTGCACAGACTTCCTCCATCTCGCTATGGCAGCATCCTCTCCATTTCCTTTGGGATTGGTGCCCCTGGGCTCCTCTTCTGTCCCAGCTCTTTCCAGAACCATAATTCCCCTTCTGTGTTCAGTGTCCCAGGGGTATATTCAAGTAAATGCTTCTTCTATATTGACCCATCAAGCCAGAATGATTTGATTTTATCAACTCCCTTCTGTCTTTATTTACTGCTAGTTCTCAGAAACACAAGGCAGAGTAGACTGGGACCATCACCTCACTGTGGGGCTCCAAGGTAGATGGGTTCCCCAGTTGAACATGAAGGCTCATCACCTGCTCAGTTTCACCGCCAGGCTTCAGCTATTCAAGCAGTGTTTACCTTCCTAGTTTTCATCTCAGGCCTGGTTCCTGGTCATCAGGGCTACTGTGTGCCTGTCAGATTTCCTGGTTCTATTTTCCTCCTGAGACTGACAGCACCTCTGACGCATCACAGAGAAATGATCTTCCAGAGCTGTTGGATATGTTTTTGGTCAATAAAAACATGTCAAGAGAGAGAGGGGTACTCAAATGATATACTGAAATCGTATTCTGTGATGAGCACCTCACCTCAAGCCTGTGCTGTCACACCTGAAAGCCTGGTCTCACATAGAGACCTGCTCCAGGTCTACACTGAGCTCTGACCTTGGAACTTTGTCTGAAGCCTTTTTATCATCCTTCTAGTCTCATTCCACTTGTATCTCAAACTCTTCCCTTGGCTTTACTTCAGACAGCCTCTAAGGAAGTACTCGTTCTTTTTCTCTGAGATAACTCTGCCAGGGGTGGCTGTCGTTCCCAAGGTTGTATGAATTGGCCCAGGACTATGCCCTATGACATCTCAGTAAGGCTAGAGCCCAGATCTAAGATAACGGATCTCGTTCTCACACTCAGATCTTTGCAGAGCTTGGCAATACCTTCCAAGAAAGGGAGCACCTTAAGAGGTATCAAAACAGGTAGAGGCAATTCTGAACAATTCAGCACTCTGATCCCACTAGATTCTGTGATAGAGATGAGATATGGGGGTTTGCACCTGATCAATCAGAGCTACATGTTCATGAATATCTCTGGAGATACTTGGTGCAATTTTTTGTGTTTTTTTTAAGCAAGAACAATATTTTGTTTTCTAGTTCATTGTTCTCTTTTGAAAAGCTTGTCATGGCCTTTCATAGTTACTTGGTTTTAAAAGACTACTTGAAAAAGTAGATCGGGGCTTCCCTGATAGCTTAGCTGGTAAAGAATCCACCTGCAATGCAGAAGACCCTGGTTCAATTCCTGGGTTGGGAAGATCTGCTGAAGAAGGGAAAGGCTCCCCACTCCATTTTGGATATTTTGTTCATATTTGCATGCCCTCCCATCCCTCTGACCCATCCAGGGACTATAAGCACGGGGACATTCACTGCTATCATCTATCCTCTCATCCTTAAAGCTTAAAAATAAAATAAAATTTAAAAAAATAAAAAAAATAAAACCACACACTGAAAACATTCTAGATTAACCTACAATTTATGTCACTTAAGTGTGAACTACTGTTGTATTTTCACTGAAAACAATCTTGCAGAAAATGAAATACAAAGACTTTTTTTTTTTTTTGGCTTTTCGGTGTTATTATTAAATGAAGAAATCTCTCATTAGCTTTAACAACTTGACTACATTGATCCTTAGATTTTTATTTTTGAAGAAGGAAATACAGAACTGATTAAAAAGAGTGTCTTATTCACTATTATGGGAGTCTATAGTACACAAAAAATGAAGTTATTTAGACATTCAAAACTCAGGCTTCAATTTCTGTCTTTTACAGTGTATCACAGCTGACTCCTTCTAAGGATAAATAGGAAAAATTATTACCAAGTTCTGATTATAATTAATACTATTCTTTCCAAAGATTGTACACAAAACACATTTAAAAAGAAAGAAAATTCACAAATAAGAGTCTATGGGGGTCTACTCAGAACCCCAGAGTTGGTATAAAGATTATTTTAAGCTAAAGATGTTGGAGATTCAACAGAGGTATAAAGAACAATGTCATTATACATTTGTCCAAGCCCATTAAGTGTACAACACCAAGAGTGAATGGTAATGTAAGCTATGCTCTTGAGGTAATAATCATGTATCAGTGGAGGTGCATTAGTTGCAAGAATTGTAACTTTCTAGTTGGAGACAATGGTAACAGGAGAGGCTTTGTATGTGTAGTGTATGAGCAAATATTGGAAATCTGTACTTTTCCCCTAATTTTACTGTGTACCTAAAATTACTCTAGAAGAAGAAAGTCTATTAAAAAGTAGAGGAAGCCCAGTTAAATTTGAATTTCAGACAAAGAATAAATTATTTTTAGTATGTGTATCCCATATAATATTTGGAACATACCTATATAAAAATTATTCTGGAAAGATATGATATCTGACAATCCTTTTCAGGATATATGCAAGGTATGTTTGGTTGACATGTTGTGAAACGGGAGGGAGTGGTGTGTGTGAATACTGTTAGCAGAGGCCAAAACCACTTAATGTCCTGAAATTATGGGACAGTTCCATGCAACAAAACACTGTCCCATCAAAAATGCCAATTGCATTATTTGTGAAAACTGGAAGATTTGTTGGGTAGGGAATAAACTTTTCCTCTACCCTCTTCTGCGTACTAATTGGGGACCTACAAATTAAAGTGATAGAAAGCAGATTTATTTGCCTGCAGTTTTATGCATACAGTTTATTTGTATGCATAAAAGAAGCTACTAACAGAAAAAGTAGCCAGCTCATTAAATGGTTAAAGTTTGAGGTTTATATACCTGATTCACAAAGACTTTTTAAAAATCACTTTACTGAGCAATAATTTAGCTAAGACATATTTCATCCCATTTTAAGTGCAGTTAAATGAGTATTCACATTTTATTCATCCATGAGTAAATCAAACCAGACAAAATAGAAAACATTTCCATCACAGCATAATTCTTTTTTCATCAGTCAGTCTCATTCTAGGCAACTACTGGAAGGGATTCTGTTAACATAACTTGATGTTGTCTGGTCTGGAATTTCACACAAATAGCATCATATAGTATATACTCATTTTTTGGACTGGGTTATTTAATTTGCCATAATGTTTTTTGAAATGTTTCCATATTGTTTCAAGTACTATATTCATGTCTTTATATTACTGAGAAGTAGTCTATCATATGTATAGACAAGATTTGCTTATGCATTCATGAGCAGGAAGATATTTTAATTGTTTCCCAGTTTTTGTTATTATTAGTAAAGCTACTATAAATATCTATGCACAAGTATTTGTGTGTGTATATATATATATATATATATATATGCTTTTATTCTCTTGAGTATTTATCTAAGAGTGGAATTACTAGATTCTATAAGAAATATATATTCATCTTTATAAGAAATTGCCAAACTGTTTTCCAATATATTTATACAATTTTATATTCCTAACAGCAATGTATGAGAGTTTCAGTTCTTCAATATATGGCTGACACTTATTAAAACTTGTTTTAATCTTATCTATTCTTATTGATGCGTCATTACATTTTACTGTGTACTTACTTCATTTTATATTTCCTGATGACAAAAGATGATGAATATATTTGCAATCTGCACCTCTTCTTTGCTGAAGTTGTCTGTTTAAAAGTGTTTCCCATTTTGATCTTTATGTCTTACCATTGATGCTAAGATTTTGCAGCGTATTCTAAACATAAAGTCCTTGTAGGATGCAATTATTTAGGATAACATTTTCTCCCACTCTATAGTTTGCCTTTTTAAAGGTATCTTTCTAAGATCAGAGGGTTTTTTTTTTTTTTATGTGTAGGTGTGTGTGTATGTGTGTGTGTGATGTCTAATTATCCAAAAACCCCACTAACATTTACATAAAATTATTATTTAAACTATAGACTTTATAAAGAAGCAGAAGATATTAATAAGATGTGGCAAGAATACACAGAAGCACTATACAAAGAAGATCTTTATAACCCAGCTAACCACAATGGTGTAATCACTCACCTAGAGCCAAACATCTTGGAATGCAAAGTCAAGTGGGTCTTAGAAACCATTACTATGAACAAAGATAGTGGAGGTGATTGAATTCCAGTTGAATTATTTCAGATCCTAAAAGATGATGCTGTGAAAGTGCTGCACTCAATATGCCAGTAAATTTGGAAAACTCAGCTGTGGCCACAGGACTGAAAAAGGTCAGTTTTCATTCCAATCCCAAAGAAAGGCAATGCCAAAGAATGCTCAAACTACCACACAACTGCATGCATCTCACACACTAGCAAAGTAATGTTCAAAATTCTCCAAGCCAGGCTTCAACAGTACATGAACCGTGAACTTCCAGATGTTCAAGCTGGATTTAGAAAAGACAGAGGAACCAGAGATCAAATTGCCAACATCCGTTGGATCATCAAGAAAGCAAGAGAGTTCCAGAAAAACATTTGCTACTGCTGCTAAATCACTTCAGTCGTGTCCGACTCTGTGCAACCCCATAGACGGCAGCCCACCAGGCTCCTCTGTCCCTGGGATTCTCCAGGCAAGAACACTGGAGTGGGTTGCCATTTCCTTCTCCAATGCATCAAAGTGAAAAGTGAAAGTGAAATCGCCCAGTCGTGTCTGACTCTTAGCTTTTGCTTTATTGATTATGCCAAAGGCTTTGATTGTGGATCACAACAAATTGTGGAAAATTCTTCAAGAGAGGGGAATACCAGACAACCTGACCTGCCTCCTGAGAAATCTGTATGCAGATCAAGGAGCAACAGTTAGAACTGGGCATGGAACAACAGACTGGTTCTAAATCGGGAAAGGAGTATGTCAAGGCTGTAATTTGTCACCCTGCTTACCTAATTTATATGCAGAGTATATTATGCGAAATGCCAGGCTGGATGAAGCACAAGCTGGAATCAAGTTTGCTGGGAGAAATATCAATAACCTCAGATACGCAGATGACACCACCCTTATGGTAGAAAGCAAAGAAAAACTAAAGAGCCTCTTGATGAAAGTGAAAGAGTAGAGTGAAAATATTGGCTTAAAGCTCAACATTCAGAAAACTAAGATCATGGCATCCAGTCCCATCACTTCATGGCAAATAGATGGGGAAACAGTGGAAACAGTGAGAGACTTAGTTTTCTTGGGTTCCAAAATCACTGTAGATGGTGACTTCAGCCATGAAATGAAAAGACACTTTCTCTTTGAAAGAAAAGCTATGATCAACCTGGTGAGCATATTAAGAAGCAGAGACATTACTTTGCCAACAAAGGTCCATCTAGTCAAAACTATGTTTTTTCTATTAGTCATGTATGGATGTGAGAGCTAAACTATAAATAAAGCTGAGTGTTGAAGAATTTATGCTTTTGAACTGTGGTGTAGGATAAGACTCTTGAGAGTCTCTTGGACTGCAAGAAGATCCAATCAGTCAATCCTAAAGGAAATCAGTCCTGAATATTCATTGGAAGGACTGATGCTGAAGCTAAAGCTCCAATACTTTGGACACTGGATGTGAAGAACTGACTCATTGGTAAAGATCCTGATGCTGGGAAACATTGAAGGCAGGAGGAGAAGGGGATGACAGAGGATGAGATGGTTGGATGGCATCATTTAACTCGTTGGACATGAGTTTCAGCAAGCTTCGGGAGTTGGTGATGGACAGGGAGGCCTGGAGTGCTGCAGTCCATGGGGTCACAGAGTCGGAAAGGACTGATCAACTGAACTGAACCGAACGGATAGACTTTATTTATACTTTGCAACTTTTTTGAATAATGTCTTTTTCTTTTCTATTTCAGAATCTAATCCATAAGAAGACATTATTGCATTTGGCCATCAAGTCTCCTTAGTCTTCTCCAATGTTTATAGTTTCTCAGTCTTTCTTTGTGTTTTTGCAACCTGACACATTGAAACTTTACACAGGTATTATATAGTATGTATTTCCATTTGTAGTCACCTGATATGTTCTCATGTGTGCTGGAGTGATAGAATTTATGGGATAATACCACAGAAGTGAGGTGCCAGTCACATCTCATCACATCAAAAAGGATGTGATATCAGTATGACTTATTACTGGTGATACTAACCTTGACCTCAGTTATTACCTGTCAGCTGTCTCCACTGTAAACAAACTTATCTCCTTTCCACACTCTGATAGCTAGAAAGAAGTCATTAAGACCAGTCCACGTTTAAATAGGGGGAATTAACTCCACTTATTGGATAGAGGCATATTGTGGATACACAATTTAAATCTTCTTGGATAGAGGCATATTGTAGATACACATTAAAACCATCAGAATAATTAATAACCATTTTAATACTTTGAAACTATACAAATGTTCTGTTTCTCCTTAAAGTTTAGTTTTCTAAATTTAGAATTCATTAGTGGATCTTGCCAACAGTATTTATTACAGTGGTATTTTAAAGGTGATTTTCTATTTCCCACATTCCATGTACATTTATTATTTAGAATTCTTCTGTAAGAAAGATCTATTCTTTCTTCCAGTTTATACATTTAATCACTTATTTAAATTAGCATTGACATTATTTATTTTCTACTTTGAATTATAATCCAATACCACATTGTTTATTTTGTTGCCCATATTTTTTCAACTTTGGTCTTTGGAACTCTTTCAGGCTGGCATTACATACCTTTTTTCAAGTTCCTCCTTAATTTTTGGCATAAGATGCCCCAGGCTCAGTATATGTTTTCAAAGATATGTACAGTCCATTTCTCTGAGAAACCTTAATTCATTTTATTGGAGCATGATAATTAGGAATTAAGATCTGGGCTCTGACTCTGCTCACTGTTACTGTAATGTCACTGCTTTGAGGTCCTCTCAGTGGACAGAACTAGAATATATTTATGTACATTATATATATATATACATATGCATATATTGTATGCATGGTAATGGTGGTTTAGTCACTAATTTGTGTCCTATTTTTGCAACCCCATGGACTGTAGCCCACCAGACTCTTCTGTCCATGGAATTTCCCAGGCAAGAATATTGGAATGGGTTGCCATTTCCTTCTCCAGTATCAATGCATATGTACATACTAATACTATTGCCCCTCAATATCTATGGGGATTTGTTTCCAGAACCCTTCAAAGATACCCAAATCCATGCATACTTGAATTCCTTCATAAAAATTCATAGTATTTGCATATAAACTACATCTTCCCATATACTTTAAATGATCTCTAGATTGTTAATATATGATACAATGTAAATGCTTTGCAAATAGTAGTAAATGCAATGCAAATGCTATATAAATATTAACGGTTGCCCATGTGTGGCAAATTCAAGTTTTGCTTTTGGTACTTTCTGGAATTTTTTTAAAAATGTTTTTGATCTGAAGATGATTGAATCAACAGTTGTGGAATTCACTGATATGGAGGATCAACTGTAAGTTTTTGTATACAGGTAAGTGTACATATATATTAAAATAAATGAGGTATTGGGGCAATGTTTTTTAATTAAAAATTTTATTTTGAGATCACCATAAATTAATAATATATCGTTTTGAGAAATAGTACAAATATGCCTTTACGACTTGTACTCAGTTTTATTTAATGTTAGCCTCTTGAAAAACTATAGCATAATATTATAACCATGATATTGACATCAATCCAGTCAAGATATAGAATATATTTATTACAAGTATCATTCAGGTTGTCCTTTTACAGTAACACTCTTTTCCCTATTGCTCTCCTCCACTAGTCAATGCTGGCAGCCACAATATCATCTTCATTTCTGTGATGTTATTCTAGAATGTTATATAGGTGGAATAATACAGTGTATCATTTTGAGATTGGCTTTCTTACATCCGCAACAATTCCCGGAGAGTCATTTAATATTTAGTTTCCGTTCTGAGTTTTCTGTTTTATGGACATACCACAGATTGCTTAACCATTTGCCCAGCTAAGTTCATCTGGGTTGATTTTAGTTTTTAGCAAGTAAGAGTAAAGCTAGGATTTTGTATAAATATAAGTTTACATTTCTCTGGGATTAATATTCAAGAGAGAAGTTGCTGCGTTAATAGTTGCTGCATACTTAACTGTCCAAGGAACTACCAAACTTCAACAAAGTGGCTGCATCACTTTACATTCCCACCAGCAATATATTAGTGCTCTATTAATAGTTTCTGCATTCATTTTAGGATTTAGTATTACCACTAAGTTTTACATTATTCTGATACGTGTGTAGCAATAGTTCATTGTGGTTATAATCTGTATTTCATATGCTCCTTTGTCACCTGGACAGTCTTTTTGATAAAATCCCAATTGATGTTTTTTGTCCATTTTAAAATTGAATTCTTTGTTATGTTCTGTTGACTTTTTGAGAATTCTTTTTATAATTTAAATACTGGTCTTTTGTCAAATATGTGGCCTTCAAATATTTTCTCCCTGTCTCTCTTCTATTTCATTCTCTTAACTAGGTCTTTTCCTGGGGAGAAATCTTTAATTTTGATGAGGTCCACTTCTTTTTTCTTTTATGGATCATGTGGCTCAGATGGTAAAGAGTCTGCCTGCAATGCAAGAGACCTGGGTTCAGTCCCTGGGTCAGGTAGATCTGTTGGAGAAGGAAATGGCTACCCACTCCAGGATTCTTCTAGAGAATTCTATGGACACAAGAGCCTGGCAGGCTACAGTCCATGGAGTCACAAAGAGTCAGACATGGCGGAATGACTAACACTTTCACACTTTCACTTTTGGTATTAAGTTTAATAACTCTGCCTAGCCATAGATGTTGATGATTTTCTCCTATTTTAAAAAATTTTGCTTTACGTGTATGATTGAAGGCAGGAGGCGAAGGGGATGACAGAGAATGAGATGGTTGGATGGCATCACTGACTAAGTGGACATGAGTTTGAGCAAATTCTGGAAGATGATGAAGGACAAGGAAGTCTGATGTGCTGTAGTCCATGAGGTCGCAAAGAGTTAGACACGACTTTGTGACTGAATGACAACAACAAAAGCCTATTCTCTAATTTGAGTGAATTTTCTTATAGGTATGAGGTCTAAGTTTTTTTTTTTATTTTTTTGTTTGTTTGCTTGCTTTTGTTTTTTATCTCATGGATATCCAATTTCTCCAACAGCATTTGTTGAATGACTGTCTTTTCTTCATTGATTTCTTATGCACATTTGTCAAATAAAACAAACAAACAAAACCACAGATATTTTGTGTTGTTTACTCAGTTCCATTGACTTATGTGCCTAGTTCTGCCTCAATAATACACAAACTTGATTACTAAAGCTATATTAGTGCTGAGACTGGATAGGTTGATACTCCCACTTTTCTGTTTTGTTCACAATTTTTTTTTTAGTTATTCAAGTCTGTATTTTTTATTTTTTAGTATTATTCTACTTTATGGACATACCACAATTTACTTATTCATATTTTGTTGGTCTTCTCAGTGGTTTCTAGTTTTGAGACATTATAAATAAAACTGGCATAAATATGTAAGTTTTGTCTGTGCATATGTTTATAATTAGCTTGGATAAATACTAAGAAGTGGAATTTCTAGATTGCATGATGAATGCTGAGATAAGCATTAGGGTGCATGCATGTTTTTGAATTAGTGTTTTCTTTCTACTTAAAAAAAAAAAAAACTTTATTTTACATTGGATCATTGCCAATTAACTATGATGTGATAGTTTCAGGTGGACAGCAAAGGGACTCAGCCATACATATATATGTATCCATTCTTACCCATTCTTTCTTCCCATCCAAGCTACCACATAACATTGAGCACAGTTCCATGTGCTATACAGAAGGGCATTGTTGATTATCCATTTTAAATGCAGCAGTGTGCACATGTTGATCCCAAATTCCCTAACTATCCCTTTCCCCCATTCTTCCCCCATGACGACCATAAGTTTGTTTTCCAAGTCTGTGAGTTTGGTTCTGTTTGTAGATAAGTTTGTTCATATCATTTCTTTTTTAGATTCCACATATAAAGGATGTCATATGAACTTGAAATACTTTTGCATTTATTCATACTATCTTCAATTTCTTATCATTTTCCTAGCACACGTCTTTTACCTCTTTGGTTAAATTTATTTCTAAGTGTTTTATTCTGTTTAATGCAACTGTAAATGAAATTGTTTTCTTGATTTCTCTTTTCTCTCTCTCTTTTTTAAAATTGAAGTATAGTTGCTTTACACTATTGTGTTAATTTCTGCAGTACAACAAAGTGAATCAACTCTATGTATACATATATCCCCTTCCTCTGGCACCACACTCCCCACTCCCCCACCTAAGTCATCACAGAGCACTGAGCTGAGCTCCCTGTACTATACAGCAGGTTTCTACTACCTAGTTTACACATGGTAATGTATATATGTCAAACCCAATCTCCCATTTCATCCCACCCCTCCCCAACCATGTCCACTAGTTTGTTCTCTATGTTTGCATTTCTATTCCTGCCCTACAAAAAGATCATCTATACCATTTTTCTAGATTCCACATATACGCATTAATATATAATATTTGCTTTTCTCTTTCTCACTTACTTCACCAACACTTCTTGATTTCTGATAGGTCACAATTAGTGTACAGAAATTGGAGGATTTATGTATATTAATTTTTGTGTCCTACAGCTTTACTGAATTCATGTATTAGCTCTAATAGCTTGTGGGGATCTTTAGGGTTTTCTGTATATAGTATCTGGAGAAGGCAATGGCATCCCATTCCAATACTCTTGCCTGGAAAATCCCGTGGACGGAGGAGCCTAGTAGGCTCCAGTCCATGAGGTCGCTAAGAGTCGGGCACGACTGAGTGACTTCACTTTCACTTTTCACTTTTATGCGTTGGAGAAGGAAATAGCAACCCACTCCAGTGTTCTTGCCTGGAGAATCCCAGGGACAGAGGAGCCTGATGGGCTGCCGTCTATGGGGTCGCATAGAGTCAGATACGACTGAAGCGACTTAACAACAGCAGCAGCAGTATATAGTATCATGTCATCATCAATTAGTGACAGTTTTACTTCTTCCTTTCCAATTTGGAGGTCTTCTTTTTATTATCTGATTTGCTGTGGCTAGAACATCCAATATTATATTAAATAGATGTGGCAAAAGTGGGCACCCTTGTCTTCTTCCTGATCTTAGAAGCTTTTTGCTTTTCACCATTAAGTATGGTGTTGGCTGTACACTTGTCATCAGATCAGATCAGTCGCTCAGTCGTGTCTGACTCTTTGCGACCCCATGAATCACAGCACGCCAGGCCTCCCTGTCCATCACCAACTCCCGGAGTTCACTAAAACTCACATCCATCGAGTCGGTGATTCCATCCAGCCATCTCATCCTCTGTCGTCCCCTTCTCCTCCTGCCCCTTATCCCTCCCAGCATCGGAGTCTTTTCCAATGAGTCAACTCTTTGCATGAGGTGGCCAAAATACTGGAGTTTCAGCTTTAGCATCAGTCCTTGCAAAGAACACCCAGGACTGATCTCCTTTAGAATGGACTGGTTGGATCTCCTTGCAGTCCAAGGGACTCTCAAGAGTCCTCTCCAACACCACAGTTCAAAAGCATCAATTCTTCGGCACTCAGCCTTCTTCACAGTCCAACTCTCACATCCATACATGACCACAGGAAAAACCATAGCCTTGACTAGACGAACCTTTGTTGGCAAAGTAATGTCTCTGGTTTTGAATATGCTATCTAGGTTGGTCATAACTTTCCTTCCAAGGAGTAAACGCTTTTAATTTCATGGTTGCGGTCACCATCTGTAGTGATTTTGGAGCCCAGAAAAATAAAGTCCGACACTGTTGCCACTGTTTCCCCATCTATTTCCCATGAAGTGATGGGACCGGATGCCATGAAACTAAGCCATGCCCGTGGGGCAACCCAAGATGGGCGGGTCATGGTGGAGAGATCTGACAGAATGTGGTCCACTGGAGAAGGGAATGGCAAGCCACTTCAGTATTCTTGCCTTGAGAACCCCATGAACACTTGTCATAAATAGTATTTATTACATTGAAATGTTTCCTGTACACACACTTTGATGAGAAATTTTATCATGAATTGATCTTGAATTTTTTCAAATGTTTTCTCCTTCTATTGAAATTATCATGTAATTGTTATTTTTTATTTTTTAATGTGCTGTATCACATTGATTGATTTGTGAATATTGAAATATTTGCATCCCCACAATAAACCCCACTTCAGCATGATATATGATCCTTCAAATGCATTATTGAATTTTATTTGCTAATGTTTTGTTGAATAGTTTGCATCTATGTTCATCAGTAATATTGGTCTATACTTTTATTTTTCTATAGTTCCTTTGTCTGATTTTGGTATCAGGGTTATGCTGACCTCAACAATGAGTTTGAAAGTGTTCCTTTTCAATTTTGGGGGTGTAGTTTGTGAAGGTTCTTAGCTTCTTTTAAGGTTTGGTTGAATTTCCCTGTGAAGCTGTCTGGTCCCGGACTTTTGTTCATTCTGAAGATTTTCTGACATTTTATCCTGGAGGTTTAATAGTTTTAGCTTTAAATTTTTATATAAGAACCTTAAAAAGTAAATATCATATATGCCATGAGGTAGTGTGTAAAAGTTTTTTTTTTTTTTTCTTTCATATGGGTATCCCATAGTCAAAGCACAAATTTTCTGAAAAGTATAATTTCTTCCCACTGAATTGCCTTGAAGCTTTTGTTAGACAGTCATGATCCAATGAGCTGTATCTATTGATACACAAAAGTCCCACTGTCTTTAGATGTAGTTTTATAGTATTAAAAATTCTTGATATCAAATAGTATAATCCTTCAATCCTCCTTTTTAAGATGGTTTTGAATTGTCATATAAGTTTGAGTAAAAACTTGCCAGTTTTGACAGAAAACTTGTTAGAATTTTAATTGAGTTGCAATTCTGAATACACATGCTGAGTATAGAACTTCTTTCGAGTATTAACAATTTTCAGGGAATAGCATTCCTTCATCATTATTATGTTAGTTAAAGATTTTTTTTTTAAGATACTTTTCATTAAGTTGCAAAATTCCTTTCTATTCTAAGTGCTCTGACAGTTTTTATCATGAATTGACATTGATTACATATATGTGTGTGTGTGTGTGTGTGTGTGTGTGTATATATATATATATATATATATATAATGCAGGTTTTCTTCTTATTCTGTTTATGTGTAGAATTACAATTATCGATTTTCAACGATTAAATCAACCTTGTATTCTTTGAACAAACTCAAGTTTGTCATGATATATCATGAAATAAATTCACTAATATTTTAAAGAATGTTTGTTTGTATGCCTATAAGATTGTTTGACTTCAATTATTTTGCTTTTGATGTCAGAGTAATAAGTTCCTCATAAAATAAATTTGCAAGAATTTTCTCTTTTACTGTTTTTCAAAGTTTTTTTGTAGAAGTGAATTTCTTCCTTTAAAGTTTGGAATAAATTATAAGTGAAATTATCTGGGTCTATATTTTCTTTACAGATGTCTTTATCTTTACATGTGGTAGTCTAGTCAGTACATCATGTCCTGCTCTTGCGACCCCATGGACTGTAGCCTGCTAGACTCCTCTGTCCATGGGATTTTCCAGGCAAGAATACTGGAGTGGGTTTCCATTTCATTTAAGGAAATGGCAGGATATTTTACCAGCTGAGCCACAAGGGAAGCCCAAGAATACTGGACTGTGTAGCCTATGCCTTCTCCAGGGGATCTTCCCAACCCAGGAATTGAACTGGGGTCTCCTGCATTGCAGGTGGATTCTTTAGCAACTGAGCTAACAGGGAAGGCCTATCTTTACATATTTCTATTTAAAATATGTCTATTCAAATTTTCTGTTTCATACTTCTGTAAGTAATTTTTTTCAGGATATGTGACTTATCTGTATTGTTAAATTTGTTGACATAAAGTTATTAATAAAATAATATCTACCTAATATTATTTATTTATTTATTTTTACTTTACAATATTGTATTGGTTTTGCCATACATCAACATACATCCACCACGGGTGTACACGTGTTCCCTATCCTGAACCCCCCTCCCACCTCCCTCCCCATACCATCCCTCTGGGTCATCCCAGTGTACCAGCCCCAAGTTTCCTGTATCCTGCATCGAACCTGGACTGGCGATTTGTTTCTTATATGATATTATACATGTTTCAATGCCATTCTCCCAAATCATCCCCCCCCCCCCACCACAGAGTCCAAAAGACTGTTCCATACATCTGTGTCTCCTTTGCTGTCTTGCATACAGGGTTGTCATTACCATCTTTCTAAATTCCATATATATGCATTAGTATACTGTATTGGTGTTTTTCTTTCTGCCTTACTTCGCTCTGTATAATAGGCTCCAGTTTCACCCACCTCATTAGAACTGATTCAAAAATATTCTTTTTAATGGCTGAGTAATACTCCATTGTGTATATGTACCACTGCTTTCTTATCCATTCATCTGCTGATGGACACCTAGGTTGCTTCCATGTCCTTCCATGTCCAGTGATGCGCTGAACATTGGGGTGCATGTGTCTCTTTCAATTCTGGTTTCCTCGGTGTGTATGTCCAGCAGTGGGATTGCTGGGTCGTATGACAGTTCTATTTCCAGTTTTTTAAAGGAATCTCCACACTGTTCTCCATAGTGGCTGTACTAGTTTGCATTCCCACCAACAGTGTAAGAGGGATCCCTTTTCTCCACATCCTCTCCAGCATTTATTGCTTGTAGACTTTTGGATCGCAGCCATTCTGACTGGCGTAAAATGGTACCTCATACTGGTTTTGATTTGCATTTCTCTGATAATGAGTGATGTTGAGCATCTTTTCATGTGTTTGTTAGCCATCTGTATGTCTTCTTTGGAGAAATGTCTACTTAGTTCTTTGGCCCACTTTTTGATTGGGTCGTTTATTTTTCTGGAATGGAGCTGCAGGTGTTGCTTGTATATTTTTGAGATTAGTTGTCAGTTGCTTCATTTGCTATTATTTTCTCCCATTTTGAAGGCTGTCTTTTCACTTTGCTTATAGTTTCTTTTGTTGTGCATAAGCTTATAATTTTAATTAGATTCCATTTGCTTATTTTTGCTTTTATTTCCAATATTCTGGGAAGTATGTCATAGAGGATCCTGCTGTGGTGTATGTCGGAGAGTGTTTTGCCTATGTTTTCCTCTAAGAGTTTTATAGTTTCTGGTCTTATGTTTAGATCTTTAATCCATTTTGAGTTTTTGTGTATGGTGTTAGAAAGTGCTCTAGTTTCATTCTTTTACAAGTGGTTGACCAGTTTTCCCAGCACCACTTGTTAAAGAGATTGTGTTTAATCCATTGTATATTCTTGCCTCCTTTGTCAAAGATAAGGTGTCCATATGTGCATGGGTTTGTCTCTGGGCTTTCTATTTTGTTCCATTAATCTATATTTCTGTCTTTGTGCCAGTACCATACTGTCTTGATGACTGTGGCTTTGTAGTAGAGCCTGAAATCAGGCAGGTTGATTCCTCCAGTTCCATTCTTCTTTCTCAAGATTGCTTCAGCTATTCGAGGTTTTTGTATTTCCATACAAATTGTGAAATTATTTGTTCTAGCTCTGTGAAAAATACCCTTGGCAGCTTGATAGGGATTGCATTGAATCTATAGATTGCTTTGGGTAGTAAACTCATTTTCACTATATTGATTCTTCAGATCCATGAACATGGTATATTTCTCCATCTATTAGTGTCCTCTTTGATTTCTTTCATCAGTGTTTTATAGTTTTCTATATATAAGTCTTTTGTTTCTTTAGGTAGATATATTCCTAAATATTTTATTCTTTTCTTTGCAATGGTGAATGGAATTGTTTCCTTAATTTCTCTATTTTCTCATTATTAGTGTATAGGAATGCAAGGGATTTCTGTGTGTTGATTTTATATCCTGCAACTTTACTATATTCATTGATCAGCTCTCGTAATTTTCTGGTGGAGTCTTTAGGGTTTTCTATGTAGAGGATCATGTCATCTGCAA
This sequence comes from Bos indicus x Bos taurus, assembly GCF_003369695.1. Lineage (NCBI taxonomy): Eukaryota > Metazoa > Chordata > Mammalia > Artiodactyla > Bovidae > Bos > Bos indicus x Bos taurus. The sequence goes on along the minus strand of NC_040077.1, from coordinate 2,810,685 downwards.
ATAGTGAGAGTTTTACTTCTTCTTTTCCAATTTGGATTCCTTTTATTTCTTTTTCTGCTCTGATGCTGTGGCCAAAAACTTCCAAAACTATGTTGAAGAGTAGTGGTGAGAGTGGGCACCCTTGTCTTGTTCCTGACTTTAGGGGAAATGTTTTCAATTTTTCACCATTGAGGATAATGTTTGCTGTGGGTTTGTCATATATAGCTTTTATTATGTTGAGGTATGTTCCTTCTATTCCTGCTTTCTGGAGAGTTTTTATCATAAATCGATGTTGAATTTTGTCAAAGGCTTTCTCTGCATCTATTGAGATAATCATATGGCTTTTATTTTTCAATTTGTTAATGCGGTGTATTACATTGATTGATTTGCAGATATTGAAGAATCCTTGCATCCCTGGGATAAAGCCCACTTGGTCATGGTGTATGATCTTTTTAATGTGTTGTTGGATTCTGATTGCTAGAATTTTATTCAGTATTTTTGTTTCTATGTTCATCAGTGATATTGGCTTGTAGTTTTCTTTTTTTGTGTGGCGTCTTTGTCAGGTTTTGGTATTAGGGTGATGGTGGTCTCATAGAATGAGTTTGGAAGTTTACCTTCCTCTGCAATTTTCTGGAAGAGTTTGAGTAGGATAGGTGTCAGCTCTTCTCTAAATTTTTGGTAGAATTCAGCTGTGAAGCCGTCTGGACCTGGGTTTTTATTAGCTGGAAGATTTCTGATTACAGTTTCAATTTCCGTGCTTGGGATGGGTCTGTTAACATTTTCTATTTCTTCCTGGTTCAGTTTTGGAAAGTTGTACTTTTCTAAGAATTTGTCCATTTCTTCCACGTTGTCCATTTTATTGGCATATAATTATTGATAGTAGTCTCTTATGATCCTTTGTATTTCTGTGTTGTCTGTTGTGATCTCTCCATTTTCATTTCTAATTTTATTGATTTGTTTTTTGTCTTTTTGTTTCCTGATGAGTCTGGCTAATGGTTTGTCAATTTTATTTGTCCTTTCAAAGAACCAGCTTTTGGCTTTGTTGATTTTTGCTATGGTCTCCTTTGTTTCTTTTGCATTTATTTCTGCTCTAATTTTTAAGATTTCTTTCCTTCTACTAACCCTGGGGTTCTTCATTTCTTCCTTTTCTAGCTGCTTTAGGTATAGAGTTAGGTTATTTATTTGACTTTTTTCTTGTTTCTTGAGATATGCTTGTATTGCTATGAACTTTCCCCTTAGCACTGCTTTTACAGTGTCCCATAGGTTTTTGGTTGTTGTGTTTTCATTTTCATTCGTTTCAATGCAAATTTTGATTTCTTTTTTGATTTCTTCTGTGATTTGTTGGTTATTCAGCCTCTGCACGTTGGAATTTTTTAATATTTTTTCTTCTGTAATTGAGATCTAATCTTACTGCACTGTGGTCAGAAAAGATGCTTGGAATGATTTCAATTTTTTTGAATTTACCAAGACTAGATTTATGGCTCAGGATGTGATCTATCCTGGAGAAGGTTCCATGTGCACTTGAGAAAAAGGTGAAATTCATTGTTTTGGGGTGAAATGTCCTATAGATACCAATTAGGTCTACCTGGTCGATTGTATCATTTAAAGTTTGTGTTTCTTTGTTAACTTTCTGTTTAGTTGATCTATCCATAGGTGTGAGTGGGGTATTAAAGTCTCCCACTATTATTGTGTTATTGTTAATTTCCCCTTTCATACTTGTTAGCATTTGCCTTACATATTGGGATGCTCCATGTTGGATGCATATACACTTATAATTGCTGTATCTTCTTCTTGGATTGATCCTTTGATCATTATGTAGTGTCCTTCTTTGTCTCTTTTTACAGCCTTTGTTTTAAAGTCTATTTTATCTGATATGAGTATTGCTACTCCTGCTTTCGTTTGATCTCTATTTGCATGGAATATCTTTTTCCAGCCCTTCACTTTCAGTCTGTATGTCCCCTGTTTTGAGGTGGGTCTCTTGTAGACAACATATATAGGGGTCTTGCTTTTTTCTCCATTCAGCCAGTCTTTGTCTTTTGGTTGGGGCATTCAACTCATTTACATTTAAGGTAATTATTGATACGTGTGATCCCATTGCCATTTACTTTATTGTTTTGGGTTCGAGTTTATACACCATTTGTGTGTCTCCTGCCTAGAGAATATCCTTTAGCATTTGTTGGAGAGCTGGTTTGGTGGTGCTGAATTCTCTCAGCTTCCGCTTGTCTTTAAAGCTTTTGATTTCTCCTTCATATTTGAATGAGATCCTTGCTGGGTACAGTAATCTGGGCTGTAGGTTATTTTCTTTCATCACTTTAAGTATGTCTTGCCATTCCCTCCTAGCCCAAAGAGTTTCTATTGAAAGATCAGCTGTTATCCTTATGGGAACCCCTTGTGTGTTATTTGTTGTTTTTCCCTTGCTGCTTTTAATATTTGTTCTTTGTGTTTGATCTTTGTTAATTTGATTAATATATGTCTTGGGGTGTTTCGCCTTGGGTTTATCCTGTTTGGGACTCTCTGGGTTTCTTGGACTTGGGTGATTATTTCCTTCCCCATTTTAGGGAAGTTTTCAACTATTATCTCCTCAAGTATTTTCTCATGGTCTTTCTTTTTGTCTTCTTCTTCTGGGACTCCTATGATTCGAATGTTGTGGCATTTAATATTGTCCTGGAGGTCTCTGAGATTGTCCTCATTTATTTTAATTCATTTTTCTTTTTTCCTCTCTGATTCATTTTATTTCTACCATTCTATCTTCTATTTCACTAATCCTATCTTCTGCCTCTGTTATTCTACTATTTTTTGCCTCCAGAATATTTTTGATCTGATTTATTGCATTATTCATTATATATTGACTCTTTTTTATTTCTTCTAGGTCCTTGTTAAACCTTTCTTGCATTTTTCAATCCTTGTCTCCAGGCTATTTATCTGTGTTTCCATTTTCATTTCAAGATTTTGGATCATTTTCACTATCATTATTTGGAATTCTTTATCAGGTAGATTCCCTATCTCTTCCTCTTTTGTTTGGTTTGATGGGTATTTATCCTGTTCCTTTACCTTCTGGGTATTCCTCTGTGTCTTCATCTTGTTTATATTGCTGAGTTTGGGTGGCCTTTCTGTATTCTGGCAGTTTGTGGAGTTCTCTTTATTATGGTGTTTCCTCACTGTGGGTGGGGTTGTATTGGTGGCTTGTCAAGATTTCTTGGCTAAGGAAGCTTGTGTTGGTGTTCTGGCAGGTGGAGCTGGATTTCTTCTCTCTCGAGTGCAATGAACTGTCTAGTAACAAGTTATGAGATGTCAATGGATTTGTAGTAACTTTGGGCAGCCTGTATATTGAAGCTCAGGGCTGTGTTCCTGTTTTGCTTGAGAACTTGTGTCGTATGTCTTGCTCTGGAACTTGTTGGCCCTTGGGTGGTGCTTGCTTTCAGTGTAGGTATGGAGGCATTTGATGAGCTCCTATAGCTTAATGTTCCCTGAAGTCAGTTGTTCTATGATGTTCTCAGGATTTGGCTTGAGCCTCCTGCTTCTGGTTTTCAGTCTTATTTTTACAGTAGTCTCAAGACTTCTCCTTCTATACAGCACCGTTGATAAAATATCTAGATTAAAGATGAAAAGTTTCTCCACAGTGAGGGACACCCAGAGAGGTTCCCAGAGTTACATGAAGAAGAGAAGAGGGAGGAGGGAGTTAGAGGTAACCCGAATGAGATGAGGTGGAATCAAAAGAGGAGAGAGCAAGCTAGCCAGTAATCACTTCCTTATGTGCGCTCCACAGTCTGGACCGCTCAGAGATGTTCATGGAGTTATACAGAGAAGAGAAGAGGGAGGAAGGAGACAGAGGTGGCCAGGAGGATAAAAGGGGTGAATGAAAAGGAGAGACAGATCCAGCCAGTAATCAGTTCCCTAAGTGTCCTCCACTGTTTGGAATACACAGAGATTCAGAGAGTTGGGTAGAGAAGAAAAGGGGGAGGGAGGAGACAGAGGTGACCTAGTGGAGAGAAAGGAGAGTCCAAAGGGGGAGAGAGCAGTCAAGCCAATAATCTCGCTCCCAAGTAAAAATAGGTACTGAAGATTGGGTTCTTAAATGTACAAAGTTGATACCAAATACCAAAAAGCAAAGATTAAAATTCTATAGTAGGGGTTTGATTTTCAAAAATACAATATTAAAGAAAAGAAGAAGAAAAAACAAAGTCACAAACGTTATTTAAAAATATATATATATATATGAAGTTTGGTTTAAAAATAGTCTTTTTTTGAAAAGTAATAATAGGTTATAAAAATGAAAATTAAAGGAGTAATAGAGGACTTAAAAATTTTTTAAATTTAAAAAAAGAAAAAAGAAAAGAAAGATAGAAAAAAAAGAAGAAAAGAAAAGAATGAGCGTAAAAATAGTAAAAATATATCTAGGACTTTCTCTGGTGGTGTTGTGGGCAGTGTGGGGTCGGTTCCTTTTCCGATAGTTTCTTGGTCTGGCTTATATTTGAGGGAGAGGGTGGGAAGATTTGGGAGAATGGCATTGAAACATGTAAAATATCATGTATGAAACGAGATGCCAGTCCAGGTTCGATGCACAATACTGGATGCTTGGGGCTAGTGCACTGGGACAACCCAGAGGGATGGTATGGGGAGAGAGGAGGGAGGAGGGTTCAGGATGGGGAACATATGTATACCTGTGATGGATTCATTTTGATATTTGGCAAAACTAATACAATTATGTAAAGTTAAAAAAAAAAAAAAAAAAAAGATCTAAAGGCCCCTTCCAATGTAGTCGGTACTAACTACCCGGTTTTAATCTACTGCACCTGTCACTTCCAAGGCGGTTCCCTCGTTTTAGCTTCTGTTTGCTGGTCTCTTCAGTGTCTGATTTCCGCCCTGACACAAGCGGGCGGTGGTGGACACTTTTTTAGGCTCACTTGTTCAGTCGCTCTATAGGGAAGGACGGACGCTGCAAACAGATAACACTGGCGTGTGCTTGTAGTGTCTCAGCCACACTGGGCCTGCCCCCACTCATGGTGCATGCACCCTCCCTGCCCACATAGCTCAGGCTCCAGGTTGCTCCACCAGGAACCATCCGAGGCCGGCCCTGGGCTGCATGCACCTCCCAGGTCTAAGCCACTCAGGTTCAGGCACTCGGGTAGTCCTCAGAGCCTCAGACTCCGTTAGGCCTGTGTTTTGTTCCCTTCTCAGCTCTGAGCAGCTTGGGTGATGAGGTGTTTGGCGAATGCGGTCACTGCGACTTATCGCCTCTCCTGTCCCTGCCGCTCGGTTTTCTGGGTGTATAACCGGGACACCTTCTCAGGCGGATGACTGTCCAGAACCCCAAGGAGTCTTAGTAAGCAAAGAAGCCTGCTTGCAGCTTGGTAGATAAAGTCTCTCTGGGGCTGTGATTGCCCTCTTCCGGCTCTGGCTGCCTGTTTTTGGAGGGGGATGGTCTGCAGCCGGCTAGTTCTGTTCCACCCTTTGTTCTGTGCTCCCGCCTGGCGGTGTCTTAGGGCTTTGCTTGTTGTAGCTATCCCACAGTCTGATTTGCTAGCCCAAATTAGTTTGCTCTGATTATCCTCAGGGGCATTCAGGCCCAATCCTCACTCTAAGCAGTGCAGCCCGCGCCTCCCTGCCCAGCCCCCGCTTGCTAGTGGCGGGTGCAGGCGTCTGCGCTGCTTATCCGGTGGGGGAGTTACCGTTGGGCTTGTAATCTGTGGGTTTTAATTATTTAGTTATTTTCTCTCCCTATTATGTTGCCCTCTGTGCTTCCAAGGCTCAGCACAGACTCTCGGCAGTGAGAATGTTTCCTGGTTTTGGGAAACTTCTTTCTAAGACTCCCTTCCCTGGACGGAGCTCTGTCCCTACCTCTTTTGTCTCTTTTTTTGTCTTTTATATTTTTCCTACCTTCTCTTCTGGGTGCCTCATGTCCTCTGCCGGCATTCAGAAGTTGTTTTGTGGTTTGGTTTTTACTCAGCGTTTAAATGTTCTTTGATGAATTTGTGAGAGAGAAAGTGATCTCCCCGTCCTATTCCTCCACCATCTTAGGACCGCCTCCCTGATATTCTTTTAATACTTGACAAATATATAGTTTATTCTTGCTTCTGATATGGTATTTTTGTTTCCTTTAATTTTTCTTGGAAAAGTCTAGCTACAATGTCATTGTTATTTTGAAAGAAACACTTTTTAGTGTCATTGATTTTTTATGTTGATTTACAATGTGTTAGTTTGTAGTGTTCTTGCCTGGAAATTCCCATGGATGCAGGAGCCTGGTAGGCTGCGGTCCATGGGATCGCTAAGAATCGGACACGACTGAGCGACTTCACTTTCACTTTTCACTTTCATGCATTGGAGAAGGAAATGGCAACCTACTCCAGTATTCTTGCTTGGAGAATCCAAGCGACGGGAGCCTGGTGGGGTGCGGTCTATGGGGTCACACAGAGTCGGACACGACTGAAGTGATGCAGCAGCAGCAGCAGCAGTTTCTAGTGTACAGCAAAGTGATTCATACTATGTAGGTTTTTTCATGTTTTTTCCACTGTGGTTTATTATTTTTTTCTCTTATTTCTCTGGTTTTTAATTGACTTCTACTTTTGTTTTATTATTCCTTTCCTGTATTTTGTGTTTAGTTTTCTATTTTATCAACATAGAAATTTAAGCCATTGACTTCATATATTTCTTCACACAAGTATTTAATACTACATAATTGTTAGACCTCACTCAGTCATGTTCAACTCTTTGTAATCCATGGACTGTAGCCCTCCAGCCTCCTCTGTCCATTGAATTTACCAGGCAAGAATACTGGAGTGGATTGTCATTTCCTTCTCCACAGGATCTTCCCAATCCAGAGATTGAACCTGGGTCTCTCCTGCAGATTCTTTACCATCTGAGCCATTGAGGAAGCCCAGATAAGTCCTGATAAGTTCCTAATAAGTTCTGATTTATCAGCAATTGTATTTTGAAGTGATTTTGGTTGGTTTTCTTTGTGTTAATCTTATTTGGATTTTGTTATCTTCTTAGATTTATGGGCTTATAAAAAAAAAAAAAAGTGTAATTGAAGTCACTCAGTCATGTCCGACTCTTTGTGACCCTATGGACTGTAGCCTACCAGACTCCATTGTCCATGGGATTCTCCAGGCAAGATAATTCGTACCAAATTTGAAAGCTTTTTGGCTTTTGTTTATTGAGGGACCTTTTTCTTCACCCCTTCCTTCTTGAACTCTAATTACACACCTGTTGAAACTTGAAGCTATCCCAAAGTCGCTAAATCTTTGCTTATTTTTAATTTTTTTTTCATTTGTGTGCTTCAGTTGAATAGTTTCTATTGTAATGTTTTAACTTTCCAAATCTCTTATGTAGTGTCTAGTCTTGTATTTGGAGAAGGAAATGGCAACCCACTCCAGTGTTCTTGCCTGGAGAATCCCAGGGACGGGGGAGCCTGGTGGGCTGCCATCTATGGGGTCGCAGAGTCAGACGCAACTGAAGTGACTTAGCAGCAGCAATTTTATATTAAGTCCATTTGTTAAACTTTATACTTCACATATTGTCATTTTCTTTATCCCTGAAAGCTTTATTTTTACATTTTTAATCTTTCTCATTATGTTTTATGTTTTATTTAAAACATTTAGTGGCTCAGATGGTAAAGCGTCTGCCTGCAATGTGGGAGACCTGGGTTCAGTCCCTGGGTTGGGAAGATCCCCTGGAGAAGGAAATGACAATGCATTTCAGTACTCTTGCCTGGAAAATTCCATGTACTGAGGAGCTTGATAGGCTACAGTCCATGGGGTTGCAAAGAGTCGGACATGACTGAGCGACTTCAAGTCTTCTTATAATGGATGTTTTAAGGTCCTTGTCTTCTAATTCCATCATCTATACAATTTGAGTCTGTGACTGATTTTTCTTCTGGATATAGTTGACATTTTTTTCTTCTTTTTATGTTTATTAATTCTTTTTATTGGATATTGACATTGTGATTCTTATGTTGTTGAGCATCTGGATTTGGGGGAGGTCACTTTTTAAAGATTATTGATTTTAAGTTTTGGCTATTAATTTACTTGATGATCAGTTTTTTTTGTGCAGCACAGATTGTTCTAAGGAGACAAAAGAGCTGCACATAGAAAACTATAAGATATTGATGAAAGAAATCAAAGATGACTTAAACAGATGGAAAGATAAACCATGTTCTTGGAAGAATTAATATTGTGAAAATGACCTTACTATCCAAAAAAATGTACAGATTCAATACAACCCCTATCAAATTACCAATGACATTTTTCACAGAACCGAAACAAACAAACAAAAAATCACAATTCATATGAGGCTTGTTTTAATCTGGTCACATGTAGAATAGTTTCTATTATAGGTAGAGTTTACTTATACTGTTAAGATATGATTTTTCTTCAGTTTTGACAGACTGTCCTGGGTTTTTTAACAAGGTAACTCCACCTTGGCTCTTTGTAATTTAAAGTCTCCTTATACTGTATGTGTTACACAAACTGTTCAACCTTCATCACCCTGAAAGTTTCTTTCTTGGCCTGATAGCATTTTATCTAACTCAAGCATAGCTTTGTATTCAACAACAAACTTAAAGTGACCACTCTCCATTACTTAATTCTATAAGTTTTAGCCATATCTGCTTTACAATTCCATTTATTTTCTCAGTGCATTGAGACCATGGTGCTCTGGGGTGTTCTTTCTCTGCTCCTATCTGGAAAGTATCTCCAGCAGAAAACTGGGGAAACTTAGATATCTTTCACTTCACTTTTTCTGTTTATCTTAGTGATCATAATTTTGTGTTTGTTCAATGATTAAAAGCAATTTTGTGTATATGTTTTCAGTTTACTAATTAGCCAATAGTGTGGAATGGTGGAAGAAGCCAAATACATTGTTACTATTTTTGTGCTTTTCAATATTTCTCTCAAGACAACCCTAAATTCCAACCCTGGATTTACCTGTATTAGGTATTTGTCCTTGGAATTATTTAAAATACATGACTCTCAGTTTCTTTATATTTAGACTAAAAACAATAATAGAAGTGATTATAAATTTATAGGCATAAAACAACATTGTTGATAGGAATATATTAAAATACTTTATAAAAATATGGTTAAGACCGCCTAGCCCAGTATGTGGCATAAACATAGTCTATCAAAAATTATCTGTTTATCTACTACATAAAACTTCTTGTCATCTAGGATTAATCCTTAGGTGTGATGAATTACATCTATTTCCCCATTTCTGTAGATTTTTAAAGCAAGAGTTGAGAGCTTATTACACCAACAATTTTTCTGTGATGCACTATGCATATTTTTTAATGTTGGCAGGCAGCCCCCACCTCCTCCCATTGGTAATTTATTTTTAAATCAATTCATGAACTGGCTTTATCTAACCAGGGAAGCTGGTGGCCTTTGGCCAAAACACATTTCTTTCTTTCTCCCTCCTTAGGTTACTATTCCAGTTATGGCCATTTGAGAAGTTCTCATTCAAAGATTTATTCAGCTCATCTGGATGAGATGGTGTGTGTTTTTTCCCTCACTTGGGGTGCCAAAATACAAAGCAACTATTCCAAATGCTGTCAGTTAAGAGATTTTTTTTTTTTTTTTTAATTTAGGCAAGAAGATCCTTTTATCACAGAGACTGTGTGAGAAATGTGCAGGCAGTCTCACTCCTCTTTCTTTCTGGAAGCTCCCTGTGGTAGGTGGGATCTTAGTTCCCCAATCAGAAGTACAACCTGCTCCCCCACATTGGAAGTGCAGAGTCTTTGCCAATGAAGCAGGGGGATCTCAGCCTCCCCTTGGTAAGCTCACCAGGCCCCTCTGACTCCTTCAAACTGTCACACAAGCACAAGTCCTTCTGGTGTCAAACCATCAAGAGACCCACTCAGATGCCTTGTAAGCCAACACACACCACTCCCAAACACAGAACTTGAAAAGAGCGTTTCTTTCCAGTGAAGATGAGCCATCTACTAAATGGCAAGCAGTACATGAAAGACGTTGGCCCTCATCACCAGTGGATGTTCTGTCCATAGTGGGGCTGCTCTTCTCAGTCATGAGTCCAACAAAAGTGGCTGGTAAGATAGGCTGATTTTCTGTGCTTGGACAATGTGTAATGTCTGAAACTGGCTTCCTTTGATAAGTGGTCAGGGTTAGGAGGTTCCAGGGGTAAGTGTTACATCACAAAGGTAAGAGGTGAAGAAAGCCCTATGCATTCTGTCTCGCTGACCACACTCCCAAGGCTCCTTCTAAAGTGATGGTTTTTAATGGGCCTGAGAGAAGCGTACAATCCCATCAAGACAAATGAATCAAATTTGGTGTGTTCTTGGGAATGAACTGGGATTATTTACTGTGTTCATGACTATATTTGACAAATTACAGAGAAATCTGGTTGTTTGGTACAGATATAAATACAAATTGCAGGGACATGTATTATGTAAACTGGTAAAAAAAAAATGTTCTAAACGTGGAAATAGAGCCTCTGTTTACAGGGTTATGCTTTTTAGAATAAAGGGAACAGTTACACATTTTGTGTACAGAAGTGGGAAGGGAGGGAGGTGGCACTGAAGCGGATCTGTGCTGACCACAGAGGAATGACTCTGTTTATAATCCAGAGGGAATAAAGTTAACCAGCTGGACCTCAGATGAGCAAGAAAGGTCATGTTCCTTGTGAAGGCAGAAGTTGCTCAATACTCCAACTCAGTTCAATAGTACCGTCATTTGATTCAAGACAAGCTGGATGTTCCATTTATGATGCGAAATATCCCACTTGCTAAATGATGGAAACTGCTTTTCAAAAATATATGGAGGAACAATATAAATGTGGAACATATATATAATTAGCAAATGTAAAAAGAAACAAATTGAAAATATCACTGTTACCAGAACCCAGTCAAGAAACAGAAAATTGTCAGTTCCACAGAAACTCCACTGTCCACATTTTTACTCACATGACCTCTTGACACAATATAGAGTTTACTGGAAAATATGTACTTTAACTGAAGAAGGTAAGGATAAAAAAGGAAAAGAAAGAAGAGAAGGAGAAGGAGGAGGTGCAAGGAGAGGAAAAGGAGTAAAAAAAAGCAAAGAAGAGATGGAGGTGGGGACAAGGCCACGTAAGGAAAATGCAGCTCACTTTCCTCAGTTGTCAGTCTATGATTTGTTTTCATTCCAACACTCTTCCTGCATTTCTACCATGGAGCCCGGGAGTTTGAAGCAAGACCCAGGGTTCTGCAAATTCTTTAATTTTCTAGGTCTCTTCTGAACCAGATACTCTAAGGGCACTGAGCACCCCTAGTCTGTTGAGTATATGTGAGATAGTAATTTAATTGAGGCTACAAATATCAAACATTTCTCAGAGCAAAATTAATTGCATTTGTATTTACTGGAGAAGATAATCAAATATGTGTGTGATGAAGTAACTGTGTTCAGATGGACACAACCCAAGAAGAGTGATGTGATTCTATGCCTCAGTACTCAGTACCTCAGTATGAGGCTGGAGTGCAAAGCTGTGTTTGGACCACTAAATTTAAAGCCTATTAGAGATTCCCTGTGAGTCGCACCTTCTTATAGTATAAAAAGAGCTTCCTAAGTATCTTTGTCTAAATTATACTCGATGACTTCTGTAAGCTTCCACTTATGTTTTAATGCCTATACTGCCAAATTTCATATTTAAAATTTCCAAGATATTGTTTTAAGTATGCCTTTTGTAAGGTGTATGATGTTGGATTTTTAGTTTTGCAATAGCAATCTGATATCTGTCTTTGATTCAGAGAATTACATTCCTTAAAACTAAAATGTTTGGACTTCTTTCATCTGTTATATATATTTTGATAAATAAAAAATGCCCATTTTGTCACTATTTCCTTCTGATATTTGGAGTAGATATGTCTTTTTTTCAATATCGTGATTAACATTGTTTTCAAAACACTTCTATACATATCAAAGACAAAAATCAAATATTATATTTTGAGTTTCCCAATGTAGGACAGGATATTTAGCGGAATTTTATTCCCCCAAATCTCTTTCTACTTTAATTAATATACTGTAAAACATAGCATTAGCTTCAAAATGCTATTATTAATTTTTATTAAATTAGATTCTACTTTGCCAAGAATAATGTTCTGCATTGGCAGTGCATAGCAACAATATTCATTCTGATGATTCAGAATAACTCTCCATTCATTTAATCAGTTGAAGTTTCAGATAACTTTTTTCAGGATGAGACTTGGGTAGTGTAAATTGAACTCCTGCATATCTGAGAAGAAATTGTTTCAAATGAACACTGCCCAGACTAGTACAGCCTTTCGCTCTCAGAACCAGCTCAAGACCGTGTGTGAATGACTCTTTTTCTTCCAGCTTTTGTGGAGCAAGTAGGGTAGTGCCAGTCTCGGTGTGGTCCCCTTGTAGATTGTCTATTTCCCTCTTTCTGCCCAAGTGACTAAAAGGTTATTCCTTTTTTCCCCCTAAACATCTTTAATACAAAATACGTTTTCAGACATGTTCAGAGTGTTAATTTAAAATGATATTTTCAACTTTTATAGTCAAACTTTTTGTCAGAGCAGCAAGGCTGCTGCTCTGGTTATCTTGATTTTGGGGGGAAAGACTCCTGACCATATGTCACATTTTTGTCCTTTGCCCTACTTGGATCTCATCTTCCCTCTTATCATTTCTGTGCTTTTACCCCTTAGTTCTTCCTTCTGAAAAAGCTACTCAGGCATGTATTCTGCATCACTTAGCTATCCCAAATGTGAAGTTTGTATTATGTTACCTCAAAGATATATTCATTGGTAACATGTATTCATTCCTTTGCAATCTTAAGGGTTCTACCCACCTTCCCTTTCAGCTCATCCTGTGGCTTTAAAAAGTTCAACCTGTGTTCTATTGAGTGTTTTGCTCAGACTCATAGAAACTTTCTTCTTTCACCCTATTGAAAAGATAAATACATTTTTTTAAATGCAGTCATTTCTCCACACGGGAACCCTCTTACACTGTTGGTGGGAATGCAAACTAGTACAGCCACTATGGAGAACAGTGTGGAGATTCCTTAAAAAACTGGAAATAGAACTGCCTTATGACCCAGCAATCCCACTGCTGGGCATACACACCAAGGAAACCAGAATTGAAAGAGACACATGTACCCCAATGTTCATCGCAGCATTGTTTATAATAGCCAGGACATGGAAGCAACCTAGATGTCCATCAGCAGATGAATGGATAAGAAAGCTCTTACTCAGCCATTAAAAAGAATACATTTGAATCAGTTCTAATGAGGTGGATGAAACTGGAGCCTATTATACAGAGTGAAGTAAGCCAGAAAGAAAAACTCCAATACAGTATACTAACACATATATATGGAATTTAGAAAGATGGTAACGATAACCCTGCATGCTAGACAGCAAAAGAGACACAGATGTATAGAACAGTTTTTTGGACTCTGTGGGAGAGGGCGAGGGTGGGATGATTTGGGAGAATGGCATTGAAACATGTATAATATCATATATGAAACGAATCACCAGTCCAAGTTCTATGAATGATACCGGATGCTTGGGGCTGGTGCACTGGGACAACCCAGAGGGATAGTATGGGGAGGGAGGAGGGAGGAGGGTTCAGGATGGGGAACACGTGTATATCTGTGGCAGATTCCTGTTGATGTATGGCAAAACCAATACAATATTATAAAATAATTAATCTCCAATTAAAATAAATAAATGTATATTTAAATAAATAAAACACAGTCATTTATATTTTCCCTGTATCCCTTGTTTTGTCATTTTAGAATCTATTGTTTTGGTAATTCATTGATTTTTAAATGAGAAGAGCTCTATTTGGATCAACAGTCAAGATATATTGTTTGTCCATCCCTTTTCTTGTTTACTTGGATGATCTCAAATCCCCTCCATCTGTAGAGTCAAGGGCCGTGCCAGGATATGCCGCTCCTGGTCCAGTCCCAGAAGTCATGGGAAAGGTCCTGGTGTTTGAGAGGATCTTCTAATCTCATCATGATCTTGATTTCTGGGCCAAAAGGACATGAAGAGCTACATGCCCAGTACACAGATACATCAGATCTTCCAATTTGTATTTAATTCATTTTTTTTTTTTTCTCCCAGGAAACAAAGCTCCATGGCTGGGTCACTTCCTCTGACTTGGTGAATGGGGTGAGGTGACAGTAAGTGGGATGAATGGAGTGATGAAGATCGATGGCATCCTTTGTGTTATGTAAAACATGTTACCTGATCAGCAAAGGGACATCTCAGTCTGCCAAACATACAAGTCCTGCACCTCTGACCTCTGAGCTGAGTGTCAGAAATAGCCTTTGCCATACTGCAGATGGTGAACTCCACACCTCCTGGTAAACTGACACTTGATTCAGCTTCATCTGTCTTGAGGGAGATCACTCACACATTGGCAGTACTTCATTTTCAGTAGTGTTGTGTCATTGTTTTCTAGATATCTGTGCTCTTCTAGCTTGTGATTGGAGAAGGCAATGGCGACCCACTGCAGTGCTCTTGCCTGGAAAATCCTATGGGCAGAGGAGCCTGGTAGGCTGCAGTCCATGGGGTTGCTAAGAGTCAGACATGACTGAGCAACTTCCCTTTCACTTTTCACTTTCATGCATTGGAGAAGGAAATGGCAACCCACTCCAGTGTTCTTGCCTGGAGAATCCTAGGGATGGGAGAACCTGGTGGGCTGCCATCTATGGGGTCACACAGAGTTGGACACAACTGAAGCAACTTAGCAGCAGCAGCTTGTGATTATAAAATTAATATCCAATTTGTGATACTGCTGTTTCCCACCATCCATGTGGAATTGGCTTCCTCCCCTGGCTACACCTGGAACACACCTCTCTCCAGATAAAACAAATGAATAGCAAGAAGCCATCAGTACATTGACCTCCTGCATGACTCTGGCAGGCTTCAGGTAAAGTGCATGTCATGTTGTCTCCTGAAATTTTTCTTCTCCCAGCCCCTCTATCCCAATTCTCCCCCAGTTCTTTTTGTTTCTGCTCTGTAGCATCTGCTCAAAGGGACATTGAATCAGGTATATGTGTGTATATGTTAGTTGCTCAGTTGTGTCCAATTCTTTGTGATCCCATGGACTGTAGCCCACCAGCTTCCTTTGTCCATGTTATTCTCCAGGTAGGAATACTGGTGTGGATAGCCATGTCCTTCTCTAGGGGATTTTCCCAAACCAGGGATTGAACCCGAGTCTCCACCATTGCAGGCAGATTCTTTACCATCTGAGCCTCCAAGGAAGCCTACATAAGGTCTTAGCTTCACTTGTTTTTTGTCCCTCAGCAACCTTTGTGAGGTCAAGTGCATCCATGACTTCTACATCGCCTGACTCACAACCTCAAACATACACATCCAGTCCAGCTTCTGCTCAAGCATCCAGATCCTGACATCTGCCTCTAATGGACTGGATATGCTACAGGTGGACCTTCATGTCCTGACCTTTCTGGACATGTGTTTCTGAATATCCCCCATGGATAATATGTCCTATAAACTATATTTCTATAGAGCTTGCATTTCTCTAAGACCTAATTGTAAAGTGATTTTAACAATTACATTCAATAATTCCAAAGAAAGTCCTTTGAAGTCTAATAGAGCATAAGCTGATACTTGCTTTTTCCACCCACCTAGTTTCACTAGGTAGAAGTCTCCATCTTTTCTCAGACTGCCCCCGTTCTTTTTCTCCTTGCCTTCATGTCCATGCTCTGAGTATTTGGAATATGAATTACCTTGACTTCTCAGCTTTTCTTTTCTGCCCTCATTGCCAGCACTCTCATTGGATTTTGTCATTTCTCAGGTGGGCTAGGGTAGAAGTCAGGTAACAGTACTCCTGGCCTTGACCTAAAGGGTTATCTCTGTGGGCAGCACATCATGTCCTGCCCAGTCTTAAATATACTTCTGGTCTCCTGGTCCTCAGGTGACTAGAGTCCCAGCTCTACTCCTAGATACAGAGCCCAGGAGTAGGCCCTCTGTCCTGCTGTCTGCATCCAGGTGACAGTGAAGAAAAGTAGGCTCAGTGCTGAAGGTCACAAAGCACATCAGTGACTTAGGCAGATTAAGCTTCAGCTCCAGGTAGTAGGTATAAGGTCACCCTCCAATCTGCTGCTATAAACGAGTAGAACTTGAGTAAGAGAAAAGCCTGTGGGTAACTTCCAAGTCAATGTTTAATTTCATTCATACCCATTCACCTTTGAAAATGGAGCGTGTACAACACACATGACAGTGGTCTGATTTTGCCTGACACATTTAAAATGTGAAAATGAATGCCTTTATTGATTTTTGTTCACCACAAAATAAGCCATAAAACACAAATAAATCAGCCTTCCAAGCAGAGCCCATTTGCAGAGAGAAAGCGGGCTGGTTGACATAGCTCATCCATTATAGGTCCCCTCTGGGCTCTGAGTCATTTCTGAGCTTAAGTAAAACATATGGGCCAAGCTCAGAGTCCATGACAGCCCTTCTTCAACTATGATTCCGGTTTTTGAGCTCCCTTTAAGCCAAAGGTCACTTCTCAGGAGTAAGCTCTCCTGACAGGAGCTCTGGGGAGCTCTCCAGAGAAGTGGACATGTGTGCTGGATCAAGGCACAAAGAGAAATGTGAGGTGGACATTGCCACAGTCCTGACCACACACACACCTAGGAGCTGATGACTCCTCTGCCTGCAATTTATCCATTTTTCCATGCATACACCCTGTACTCCACCCCCAATTAAACTGTTTTCATTCTGCATCAAACAGGCTTTCATCTGAGTGGCAGAAATACTACCCATGGTGTAAATTAGGGATTTACTATAAGAACTATGGCTTACACTGTGTGGGGTTGGTAGGGTAGTCTTGGCAGACTACTACATCCATTATTGACCTGAGGCTGCCCAATAGGGCAGTGGTAGAAAAATAAGAAACTGCCTGTAGACAAGGCCAAAGATCAAAGGAAACTGGGACCAGGAAGGTCACACTGAAATGTAGGTCTGTCTCTACACCTATGATGCTGTAGGCAACCTATAGGGGAACATGGCTGCCTTGGCCACGTAGCTGGCCCTGCACTTTGCCTAATCCTTGAAGAAGCTGAAAGAAGAGACTCTGTGAAGACCAGAGATACCATATGGATCTGAGTGCTGCTTCCTGGCTGCCAGTTGGCATCAGCAGGCATGAACTGCATCTTTGTCCCCATCTTCAGAGCTTAAGAATATGATTGCAAAATGTCCCTTGAGGGCAACACTAACTGGGATTCCTACAGCAAGTGGAATATGGTGGCTGTGGTTCCAGCCTAGCTCAGTTGACACAGTCACAGCCACCACAGGAGACCAAAGACTCAGGTTCTTCTCATGCCCTTTCACCCACATGCCTGTTTTTATATCTGGAATTTACAATGATAGTCATTAAAGTGGTAGAAAGTGGTGAGAATTTGTCCCTGGCCAACTCCCTACTGTAGGCAAGATAATATCTACCCATGACTGCCCATGTTCCCTGTCCTGGGTGATGTAGTTAAGATATGCTAACCCTATGAGGTCAAGTGGGCATTAGGAAGCATCACTATGAACATGGCTAGTGGAAGTGATGGTATTGCAGCTGAGTTATTTCAGATCCTAAAAGATGGTGCTGTTAAAGTGCTACACTCAACATGGCAGCAAATTTGGAAAACTCAGCAGTGGCCACAGAGCTGGAAAAGGTCAGTTTTCATTCCAATCCCAAAGAAAGGCAGTGCCAAAGAGTATTCAACTACCACACAGTTGCACTCATGTCACACACTAGCAAAGTAATACTCAAGATTTTCCAAGCTAGGCTTCAACAGTACATGAACCAAGAACTTCCAGATGTTCAAGCTGGATTTAGAAAAGGAAGAGGAACCAGAGATCAAATTGCTAACATCCATTCAACATATAAAAAGCAAGAGACTTCCAGAAAAGCATCTACTTCTGCTTCATTTACTATGCCAAAGCCTTTGACTGTGTGGATCACAACAAACTGTGGAAAATTCTTCAAGAAATGGGAATACCAGACTACCTGACCTGCCTCCTGAGAAATCTGTGTGCAGGTCAAAAAGCAACAGTTGGAACTGGACATGGAACAATGGACTGGTTCCAAATTGGGAAAGCAGTACTTCAAGGTTGTATATTGTCACCCTGCTTATTTAACTTATTGCAGAGGACATCATGCAAAATGCTAAACTGCATGAATCACAAGCTGTACACTTTGTGAACACATGAACTGTCCATAGAATTCTCTAGGCCAGAATACTGGAGTGGGTAGCCTTTTCCTTCTCCAAGGGATCTTCCCAAGCCAGGGATTGAACCCAGGTCTCCTGCATTGCAGGAGGATTCTTTACCAGCTGAGCCACAAGGGAAGCCCCAGCTACGATCAAACTAGATAGCATATTAAAAAGCAGAGACATTATTTTGTTGACAAAGATCCATCTAGTCAAAGCTATGGTTTCTCCAGTAGTCATGTATGGAAGTGACAGTTGGACCATAAAGAGAACCAACCACCAAAGAATTGCTGCTTTTGAACTGTGGTATTGGAGAGTCCCTTGGACTACAAGGAGATCAAACCAATAATCCTAAAGGAAATCAGTCCTGAATATTCATTGGAAGGACTGATGCTAAAGCTTGAGCTCCAGGACTTTGGCCGCCTGATGCAAATAAATGACTCCTTGGAAAAGACCCTGATGCTGAGAAAGATTGAAGGCAGGAGGAGAAGGGGACAACAGAGGATGTGATGGTTGGATGGCATCACCAACTCAAAGGACATGAGTTTGAGCAAGCTTTGGGAGTTGGTGATGGACAGGGAAACCTGGCGTGCTGCAGTCCATGGGGTCACAAAGAGTCTTACATGACTGAGTGACTGAGCTGAACTGGACTGAAGTGAACTGAATTCTGCCATTTTCTTGTTATCTATAATCCACCCATCTGGACAGCCAGAGTGTCCTGCAGGCCTCGAGATGGACTGTGTATCAGCCAGGACCCCACAGTAAAAGAGAAATAACTCTTGAGTTGTTAAATTTCTTCAGCAACCCAGGAGACAAGGTAACCCAGAGATTTATTAAGCAGGACACTGCCTCTGCCTCTAGCCTCAAGGGAAAAAGGACAGAGTTGTGTGGCTGAAGCCCAGTAACCATGGGCCACTCTGAGAACTGAAGCTGCTGCTGCTACTGCTGCTAAGTCACTTCAGTCATGTCTGACTCTGTGCGACCCCAGAGATGGCAGCCCACCAGGCTCCCCCGTCCCTGGGATTCTCCAGGCAAGAACACTGGAGTGGGTTGCCATTTCCTTTTCCAATGCATGAAAGAGAACTGAAGCTACTCCTGACAGTTTGCACACATACCAGGTGGGCAGTGTCTTCCTTTCTCTGTCTCTCTGCTCCAGGGCTTCCACAGAGCTTCCCAGGCCCCACACAGATGGATGGGGAAAAGGCAAACAGACAATTGCAGACAAACAGACCAGCTTCCCCCAGCACTGACGCTGTGCTCGATGCAGCACTAGATGGATCCAGTAGGAGATGCCATTGCTCTGTTCTCAGGAAGCTTGAAGGTGTGAGAAACACTTTTCTTTCTTTCTTTCTTTCTTTGCAGAGAGGAAACCAGAGAGAAGGAAGTATGTGAAGGTGCTCTTGTAGCCTGGAGGAAGGCAGGAGGGGGACCTGCCTGAGCCCAGACTTTGATATCAGCCTGAGAGAAATCTCAGCTCATCCCCCAATATCAGGTAAGGTGACCTATGAATGCACCACAGATGTTCACTCATTCAGCTAATATTTTATTGGGTACATATTGTGTGCCAAGTATCACGTTTCTTATAATTATCTTTCCTAGGCCTAGTAATTTTCTAGAACTCATAGGATTGAGAAAGCCATTATATTCATTATTATTATTATTTTTTTTACAGGAAAATTACATAAATTAAAATTCACAAAGGGAAGGAAGTATGAGGCAATGTCCAGGAGAAACCAGATACAAGCTTCTAGGCTCTCAGTGGAGTTGCATATGGACACAATTAATTCTCCCAGCAATGATACATGACCACACACATGACATATTCTCAACAGGGAGGCTCACTGCTGCATGGTATTGGCCTTTTTATTTGGGGGTTGTTCACCTGGTGGCTCAGACAGTAAAGAACCTGTGGCAATGCAGAACACTCAGGTTCAATTCCTGGGTCAGGATGATCCCTCGAGAAGTGAAGGGCTACCCAATCCAGTATTCTTACCTGGAGAATTCCATTGACAAAAGAACCTGGCAGTTATAGTCCATGAGGTTGCAAAGAGTTGGAATCAACTGAGTGACTAACACTTTCACTTTTCTTTCACATAAGCATGCAGTGCTTACAAGACTGACATTGTCTACTCAGTCTCCAGTCCCAGGAGAGACAATACTGATACAGCACAGCCCAAGGCTTGAAGCATACAAAGCAGTCTCATTAGGTCACACATTCCAAGGGCTCAGAGGTTATCTCCCAGAAGATGGTCAAGGGCCAATCCTGAACCTTGGCCAATCAAGGACCAAGGCCTTACTTTGAATGTGCAGGCTTTGAGCAAACAATACCTGCTAAACCTTTACTGCATACTCAAGTATTCCCATTTTGATCCAGTTTTCACCTGATCTCTGGTCTCTGCTGCACCTCCAGGTGCTGTTTCTCCCCTGATTTCCTAGACTTGGGGTTTGCATTTAGATCACCTCATCAGAATCACTGAATTAATGACTCGAGGTCCAGTGTATGATAACTTTCTATTCAGAGATATTGCCTTAAGATTGATACACTTTTATTTATTCATTCAGTCACCGTTGACTGAGCATGTAGGTTGTACCAAGAATTGTAAGCACATTGGTTACAATAGTCAATGTAATAAACCCCAATTCTGCCCTAACAGTATGATCTGGTAGAGTAGGGCAAGTGAATAAGAAAACATAATATAACTGATACTTCACTAGATCAAATACTGCCCCCTAATACTTGTGTCTATCCAGAACCTCAAAAATATGAACTTTATTTGGAAATAGTCTTGAAAGTGTAGTTGAGTTGACATGTGTTCTTACAGGATTAGAGTGAGCCCTAATCCAGTGTCTGATGTTCTTATTAAGGAAAGAGAAATGTGGACATAGATACACAGAGGAGGACAGTATGGAGACACACAGGGGAGAACTCCCTGTGATCAGGTGGGCGGATGTCAGAATAAAGTATCCACAGGCAAGGAAAGCTAAGAATTGACATTGACTGCCAGAAGCTGGAAGGGAGAGGGAGAATCCTGTCCTCACCCAGAGTCTTCAGGAACAGAGTGATCCCATCCACACTTTAATTTTGGACTTCCAGCCTCCAAAACTGAATAAAATGCATAATAAATTTCTAGGAAGTCACTAAGTTTGCGATAGCTTGCTATGGTAGCCTGCAGGAACGAATACAGATAGCACTGAATTAAAAGAAAAACAGAGCATTGAGACACCAGAGGAGGAATGCCTGCAATCCAATTCTGGAGGCCAGAAACAAACTCCAGAGGTAGTGAGAACTTCCAGAAGTTTTATGCTATGGAGTCTGTAAAGAAAAGCATACAGAGAGAGAATTCTTGACATAGGGAAGAGTATATGCAAATGGGATGGAGGTAAATGAGAACATGGCCCACTAAAGGGTCTGAAAGAAAAGAAAGAGAATCATATCCTGGAGTGTGAGACAAGGTTGGGAAGATTGGAGCCTTCTTCTGAGTGTGAGCACAGTCCCTCAAGTTGTATAGATGTGATGCATCTGCATAGCTAGTCACCTGTTGGGCCTCAGAAATCAGTAATAAATCTTCTGACAGATTTGGTATCATCTCTGGTTCACACGTTACCCCCCAGGTCAGGGGATAACATGACCAGTAAGGAAGGGTTGCAAATTCAGCCTGTTCTATAAGAATACAATGAATTTGGTACCTGTTTACAGTGTTGGTGCTTTACTTGAAATCAAATCCTACCATGGCTATTATTGATTTCCTTTCCATCAGATAGCATTATAGATTTTCTGGGCTGGCATTAAAACCCTGCAGTGTCACTGCATATGACTCAGCACCATCAATTCTAATTAGAACTGCTGGTAACAAACAGAAGAGCTTTACTTTTTTCATGTGAACAGTATCAAACTCTCATTACAGGAAACCTGTCAGTGTTGCCTCACTCTTCATTTCTCTTTGTATGCTGTTGGGCTTAGGTTTATGATTTGATAATTCTATCATGATACTGCTTTTGAACTATGCTTTTTAAAAATATTTATTTATTTGACTGTGTCAAACCTTAATTGTGGCACACTGGATCTTCAGTCTTTTTTTGCAGCATGCAGAATCTTTTTAGTTGTGGTGTGTGGGCTCTAGTTCCCTGACCAGGGATCAAACTCGGGGCACCTGCATTGGGAGCATAGAGTCTTAGCCCCTGGACTACCAGGGAAGTCCTGCTTTTGAATTATGTTTTAAGCAAACATATCATGACTGATGTCTTACCATTTAAGACTCTTACCAGAACGAACAAACAAACTAGAAAACACTTGAGTTATCTTTGTCATTCAGCCATTTGGGAAATTATGAGAAGAGAGCAGAACGAAAGCCTACAGACCCAGTTTTCTTCCATTTCTCTGTTGACTAGCATAACTGAAGTTAGTAGTGACACATGCTAGAGGAGACACAAGGAATCAGATGTGTGCCAGGATACATCCACCCATCAACAAGATGCTCATAGGAATTTTGGCACAGTGGATGCCTCAGAAAGACCCTGTAGTAGAGTTTAAAGAACATGCCCAAGGATAGGGAGGCTTGGGATTGAATCCTGACCCAATGACTTTATGGGATGACCAAGAGGAACCCATGGAAAAGAAACAATGATATCCCCCTCAGAGGAGTGATGTTCGTGGTTTAGTCATTAAGGCATGTTCGACTCTTGTAGCCACGATGGATTGTAGCCCACCAAGATCCTCTGTCCATGGGATTTCCCAGACAAGGACACTGGAGTGGGTTGCCATTTCCTTCTTCAGGGGATCTTCTAGACCCAGGGATCAAACCTGGGTACCCTGCATTGTAGATGGTCTCTTGCATTACAGGTAGATTCTGTACCTACTGAGCCACCAGGAAAGACCCCTCAGAAGAGAGGATAGGGTAAATTTACTTACATTATGTAGATATATACATACAGTACATACATAAGTAATATGCATAATATATATGCATGTATTGACACACATGAATAATATACATATAAATCACACATATATATGTATTTGTATACATATATTCATTTGTATATAACATATGCATATATATATAAATTTACATGCATATATAAATTTTTTCAACTTCCTCCTCTGAGGAGAATATTATTGTTTCATTTCCATGGGTTTCCCTTCATCCCATAAATAAGTCTGAGAGGAAAATATGTGTGTATAAACACACAGAAAACACACAGTTTGGAAAAGTTCCTGGGATTCAAACCCACTTTTGTGTTTATATTCTGTTTTCTTTTCACTACATGGTCTTGTTTCATTCTTTAAAGTATTTATGTAACCTCTTATTAAGTGGTTTTTTGATCATTAACAAAGAAATAAATAACATCGTAAGAATGTTTCCAGATGGGCAATTGAGACTGGGAAGCTCTGCTGCCAGGCAGAGTAGAAAGAGGTTCTCAGCTCACGTCTCACCACCACAGGGCAGAGGACAAGCCAGTTTGCCTCTTTTTAAATCTCACTGTCTTCCTCTAAAACTTGAAGATAGAGGTCTGTGGGGGAAATTATAGGTAGAGTGTCTACATTACCACGTAGTATACAGTAGGTGTTCTATAAATAAGGACATCCATGAAATTGTACCCTGTAAGGAAACACCTGGACACCCTCCACCACTATCACACAGATAGATTTATGTCTGGTGGGGGACCAAGGCTGCCCATTCAGTCAATCACATATGTGATTATACATGTGTTCATTCTGCAAACACTTTACTAAACACCTCTGCCTGGCTCTATGAGAGGTGTTGGAATACCAGTAAGACTGTCACATGACCCCACACTCAAGAAGCTCAGATTTGGTAAAGGAGAAAAATAAAATAAATGTTAATACATGTTAAGTTTATAAGATAGCAATACAGTTACATACTGAGTATTTATATCTATTAACTCATTCTATTTTATTTCAAAGCATAACGTTAAAAATACATGCTTAAAAATCATAGGGCTCAGATTTTTAATTATGTACTATCTGTTTTGTTACAGATGTCTTTTGTAAAGAAAATTAGCTCATACATAATTAGTACATAAGCAACTGTCAGTATAAACTCAAGGTACTTTAGTATGGTTTTGCATCACCAAGTCATAGCAGAATGAGCATTAAAGATACTAAAAAAGAATGATAAGCATTACTGAAGCTAAAAAACAAACAAACAAATGAAAAAAACCTTGGACACAGCAAGCCAAGGGGATACGTGCTCCATGGAGTAGCTGTTCCCTGAAGTCCTCCTTCTAGTTGAGGTTGGCCATTGCTTTGCATTAAATGTTCTCATGGTACCCTAAGAAAACAGCATGTATTAATGACTCAAAGCCAGCCATCTATGGATGGTTGCATGCTGTATAAAACCAGCTCCTGCTTTGTACCTGAATCTCCTGATAATGAGGGTATACCACTGCTTTATCTCTATTAACTCCACGGCTTCAGCTGTTTCTTACAACTGCTTCCATCAGATTACTCTCACGTGTTCTGTTACAGTGAAATTTTACCAACTGTAGCTCTTTTATTCATTAAAAAGTTTTATTGTCTTTGTTGTTCAGTCGCTGAGTCATGTTCAGCTCTTTGTGACTCCATGGATTGCAGCACGCCAGGCTTCCTTGCCCTTTACTGTCTCCTGGAGTTTGCTCAAACTCGTATCCATTGAGTCAGTGATGCCATCCAATCATCTCATTTTCTGTTACCCCTTTTTCTTCCTCCTCCTGCCCTCAATGTTTCCCAGAATCAGGGTCTTTTCCAATGAGTCAGCTGTTCACACCAGGTGGCCCAAGTATTGGAGCTTCAGCATCAGTTCTTCCAATGAATATTCAGGATTGATTTCCTTTAAGAATGACTGATTTGATCTCCTTGCAATACAAGGGATTCCCAAAAGTCTTCTCCAGCACGACAGTTCAAAAGCATGGATTCTTCACTGCTTAGCTTTCTTTATGGTCCAACTCTCACATCCATATATGAGTACTAGAAAAAACATAGCTTTGACTATACAGACCTTTGTTGGCAAAGTGATGTTTCTGCTTTTTAACACATTGTTTCTTATAATTTCCTTCCAAGAAGTAAGTGTCTTTTAATTTCATGGCTGCAGTTACTGTCCCCAGTGATTTTGGAGTCCAGGAAAATAAAATCTGTCACCGCTACCACTTTCTCCCCTGCTATTTGAATTGAATGATGGATGAGAGTAGATGCTGTGATCTTAGTTTTTTTGAATGTTGAGTTTCAGGCCAGCTATTTTCCTCTCTTCTTTCACCCTCATCAAGAGTCTCTTTAGTTCCTCTTTGTTTCTGCCATAAGGGTGGTGTCATTTGCATATATTAGGTTGCTATTTCTCCCAGCAATCTTGAATCCAGTTTGTGATTCATCCAATCCAACATTTTGCAGATGTACTCTGCATATAAGTTGAATAAGCAGGATGGCAATGTACAGCCTTGACGTACACCTTTCCCAATTGTGAACCAGTCTGTTGTTCCATGTCCAATTCTAACTGTTGCTTCTTGACCTACATATAGATTTCTCAGTGAAAGTGAAAGTTACTCAGTCCTGTTTGACTCTTTGTGACCCCATGGACTATACAGTCCATGGAATTCTCCAGGCTAGAATACTAGAGTGCGTAGTCTTTCCCTTCTGGGGATCTTCCCAATCCAGGAAGTGAACCCAGGTCTCTTGCATTGTGCGCAGATTCTTTACCAGCTGAGCCAGAAGGGAAGCCCTTGTCCTTGTCTAGATTTCTCAAGAGACAGATAAAGTGGTCTGGTATTCTCACCTCCTTGAGAATTTTCCACAGTTTGTTGTGATCCACAGAGTCAAAAGCTTTAGTGTAGCCAATGAAGCAGAAGTTGATGTTTTTCTGGAATTCCCTTGCTTTCTCTATGATCCATTGAATGTTAGCAATGCGATCTCTGGTTCCATTAGAAAGTTAATATGTCTTTATGTCTTTAAAATGAGGTTAGTATTTTAATTGGGATTGTTGTTATTGTTTTGTAAGATCTGCTTTAAAATATACATTTTCCGTGGTCTCACCCAATATATTTCCCCCTTAAAGGTGTGATTTTGCAGAATTCAATGTTTTTAAGGATCACATAGTGTGAAATAGAAAACTTCTGCAGTTTTCCACCATTCTTCTTAATGTGATATTCTTCATAATGTGTGCTATTAGAAGTGGTAGTGTTAGCATCAGGAATCCATTGTCTGAGTCCTGTATTTCTTACTAACTCTGTGCTTACTCATTGTCACAAGAAATTCTCCTGACCCAGCACCACACTCCCAGCTGCAAAGCTTCCCCACCATCTGCCTCTTCATTCCCATCTTACCTGAATCTTCTTAGTCCTTCATTACCTCAGAATGAACATTGTGAGTGATTCTCCATGGTTTGGTTCTGTGCTTCCTCAGAGATGCTGTTTCTCATATGCTTCGCCAAACTTCAGCTAGGATATCACAGACATCTTCCAGTCCAGGACTATGGGATTCAACAGCTAATTGTATCTTTCCTCACACTTCATTTCCACAGAATGAGACAATCTTATAATTTTAATGGCAACAAACTCCAATATTCTTGCCTGGGAAATCCCATGTACAGAAGAGCCTGGCATGCTACAGTCCATGGAGTTGCAAGGAGTCACACATGATTTAATAACTAAACAACAACAACAGCAGCAGAATTACAGTTTCCCTTTTTCTTTTCTTTCTTTCTTTTCTTTAAACTACAACTAGAGCTTAGAAATATTTCCTGTTAATTCTGGATATTTATTTGGAATATGGGACTGAAATTATGGAGATATAACTCCTTAAAATTTCACTTCAGATATCTATATAAATATGCTGAATTTCATACTATAATGGCTTCCTTGATTGCTCAGTTGGTAAAAAATCTGCCTGCAATGCAGGAGACCCTGGTTTGATTCCTGGGTCAGGAAGATCTGCTGGAGAAGGGATAGGCTACCCACTACAGTATTCTTGGGCTTCCTCTATGGCTCAGCTGGCAAAGAATCTGCCTTCAATGTGGGAGACCTGGGCTAGATCCCTGGGTTGGGAAGATGCCTGGAGAAGGGAAAGGCTACCCACTCCAGTATTCTGGCCTGGAGAATTCCATGAATTGTATAGTCCATGAGGTCGCAAAGAGGTGGACTCAACTGAGTGACTTTCACTCACATCATAATTGATCCATTAAAACAATAGAATTTTAGATTGAACTTTTTTAAAGATCACACTTTATTTTTTTAGTATAAATTTATTTATTTTAATTGGAGGCTAATTACTTTAAAATACTGTATTGGTTTTGCCATATATCAACATGAATCTGCCATGGGTATACACATGTTCCCCATCCTGAACCCCTCTCCCACCTCCCTCCCCATATCATCCCTCTGGGTCATCCCAGTACACCAGCCCCAAGCATCCGGTATCATGCATCAAACATGGACTGGTGATTCATTTCATATATGATATTATACATGTTTCAATGCCATTCTCCCAAATCATCCCACCCTCGCCCTCTCCCACAGAGTCCAAAAGACTGATCTATACATCTGTGTCTCTTTTGCTGTCTCGCATACAGGGTTATCGTTACCATCTTTCTAAATTCCATATATATGTGTTAGTATACTGTATTGGTGTTTTTCTTTATGGCTTACTTCACTCTGTATAATAGGCTCCAGTTTCATCCACCTCATTAGAACTGATTCAAATGTGTTCTTTTTAATGGCTGAGTAATACTCCATTGTGTATATGTACCATTGCTTTCTTATCCATTCATCTGCTGATGGACATCTAGGTTGCTTCCATGTCCTGGCTATTATAAACAGTGCTGCGACGAACATTGGGGTACACGTGTCTCTTTCCCTTCTGGTTTCCTCAGTGTGTATGCCCAGCAGTGGGATTGCTGGATCATAAGGCAGTTCTATTTCCAGTTTTTTAAGGAATCTCCACACTGTTCCCCATAGTGGCTGTACTAGCTTGCTTCCCACCAACAGTGTAAGAGGGTTCCCTTTTCTCCACACCCTCTCCAGCATTTATTGCTTGTAGACTTTTGGATCACAGCCATTCTGACTGGTGTGAAATGGTACCTCATAGTGGTTTTGATTTGCATTTCTCTGATAATGAGTGATATTGAACATCTTTTTATGTGTTTGTTAGCCATCTGTATGTCTTTTTTGGAGAAATGTCTGTTTAGTTCTTTGGCCCATTTTTTTTAAGAGGTTTTGATGAGTTAGCAGGAAAAAATAAAGAATAGGGGCCCATTACAAGAGAAACTTTAAAGTAAAAGAAAAAAGACAAATTAGAGAGGTGCAATGTGCAGTGAATCAGGCTTTTACTCTGAGAGAACTGAAAAATCTTTAGTAAATTAAGGCTTAATTTTTGTTGTCATACAGGGTTATGGATTTAGGACACAAATCTCAGGGAAATCCCAGGTAGGGATATCTAATAAGAGATTCTTATATTTCTGGGACCCCAACCAAGGGGCTACAAAACTTATGTAAGTGTAAACTAAATAAAACCTCCTCCAAACACACCAAAAGCTAGGAGGAAAATTCTCTGCCTAGGATATTTGTGCTAATTGATTAAAAAAAAAATAATAATCCATAACTACAGTGAGACCTTTATGCCACTTTGCAGCTCAGATTTATACTACACGAGATATCACCTCAGGCCTATTAGAATGGCTGTCATCGAAAAGACAAGTGATGGCAAGGATCTGAAGAAAAGGGAACCCTTGTATTCCATTAGTGGGAATGTAAATTGGTTCAGTCACATGTGGAAAACAGTATGGAGTTTTCTCAAAAAGTTAAAAAGAGAACTATGGTATGATTGAGCAATCATACTTCTGGGTGTTTATTGGAAGGAACGGAAACCATTATTTTGAAAGATATCTGCCACCCCTTGCTCATTTTAATATATTTATAATAATCAAATCATGGAAACTATATCCATCAAAAAATGAACACAAAGAAAATGTGGCACACACATGCACACACAAATGTTATTCAGCCATAAAAAGTTGAAAATCCTCTCATTTGTGACAACAGGAATGAAACTTGGAGACTTTATACCAAGTGAGATGTCAGACAGAGAAAGACAAATACTGTATAATGGTTGTTGCCAGAAACAGTGTGTGGGGGATGGATGAAATGTGCAAAGGTGATCAAGAATTCAAACTTTCAGGTATAAGGTAAATACATTAAAACTGAAAGTTTGAACTTTTGACCATCTTCACACATTCTGTGTTTGTAACGTACAGCATGGTGACTCCAGTTGACACTACTGGATTGCATATTTGAAAGTTATTGAGAGTAGACCTTAGAGGTTCTCATCACAAGAAAAAATGTAACTGTGCAGTGATTCATGTTATCTAAACTTTTTTGTGCTAATCAATTTTCAATATATGCAGGTATCAAATCATTGCTATATACTTGAAATGTAGTCAGTGTTATGTCAATTATATCTCAATATCTTAATCAAACTAGAAAATAAAGTGATTGCTTAAAGCATTTAAAAATGCTTTTTATATACATTTAAAAGACATTCAGAAAGTTTAATATAATAGACATTTCTGAATTTCATACACCTCCAAAAAAAGACTATATAATATTTTTAAAGTTGTAGGACATTTATAGAAATTGATAACTTATTCATAAAGCAAGCTTTAAAAATATTTATAAGATTTGTAACTTAGTGTGTAGATTGACTGTATTAATAGCTTAACACTTCATCCCTCCCTGTATCTTTCATCAATCCTCTTAGTAAAGAGGTGAACTCCATTCGCTACCCCTTAAATGTGGGCTGATATTGTGCCTTCTTTTGGTAATATTTCTACCTTCTCTCTTGTCTTCTGCTATCACTATGAGTACATACTGAAAGATGAAATATATTTACAGGCTAGAGAGGAATCAGCCTAATCATCCAAGTGAAGGTCATCTTAAATAAAATGACAGCTACCTAAACTCCAAAAATGTGACAAAGCCCAATAAAGACCAACAAAACTTCCCAGCTACCCTGTAGACCCAGAAGCTAAATAAAACCTTATGATAAACCAATTATTTTGAGGAAAGTATATTACACAACATCACTCTGTCACAGATAACCACCATGCACACCAAGCATGCTCTCAGATCAAAATTAACATGTCAGAAGTGCAGAGAAAAAGGACTTTAAAAACCGCATACATTTGGAAGTTAAGAAACACACTTTTAAAGAAATCACGATTCAATTAAGATTTTAAATTTAGATGTAAAGCATAATGTTTCAAATCTCTTGGGATATAGCTGAAGACAGTTTTAACACTAAATGTTATAGTATAAAAAGAAGGAAAGTTACAATAAAATGTCTAATTTAAAACTTAGAAAAATAACCTAAAAAGACACAAAGAAAGTTAGAAGGAAGGGAATATAAACATTAGACCCTAAAGCATTTATATAAAAAGAAAGCATATATAGAATCAGGAAGTCTAAAGTATGGTCTTTGAATACAGTCAGAAAAATTGTTAAACCTATATTGAATCTGATCAAAGAGAAAGAGAACAGTACATGTAAATACTATCAGCGATTTTAAAATACATAAGGATTTCAGTTTCAGTTCAGTAGGTCAGTCATGTCGAAATCTTTGTGACCCCATAGACTGTAGCATGCCAGGCTTCCCTGTCCATAACCAACTCCCGGAGCCTACTCAAAGTCATGTCCATCGCATCGGTGACGCTATCCAACCATCTCATCCTCGATCATCCCTTTCTCTTCCCGCCTTCAATTTTTTCCAGCATCAGGGTCTTTTCCAGTGAGTCAGCTCTTTGTATCAGATAGTCAAAGTATCAGAGGTTTGCTTCAGCATCAGTCCTTCCAATGAATATTCAGGACTGATTTCATTTAGGATTGACTGGTTTGATCTGCTTGCAGTCCAAAGGACTCTTAAGAATCTCCTCCAACACCACAGTTCAAAATCATCAGTTCTTTGGTGTTCAGCCTTTTTTATGGTCTAACTTTCACATCTGTACATGACTTCTGGGAAAACCAGAACCTTGACTAGATGGACCTTTGTTGGCAAAGTTATGCCTCTGCTTTTAAATATGCTATCCAGATTTGTCATAGTTCTCTTTCTAAGGTGCATGTGTCTTTTGATTTCATAGCTTCAGTCACCATCTGCAGTGATTTTGGAGCTCCAAAAAAATAAAGCATGTCACTGTTTCCATTGTTTCCCCATATATTTGCCATGAAGTGATTGGACCAGATGCCATGATCTTAGTTTTCTGAATGCTGAGTTTAAAACCAACTTTTACACTCTCTTTCACTTTCATCAATAGGCTTTTTAGTTCTTCACTTCTGCCATAAGTGTGGTGTCATCTGCATGTCTGAGGTTATTGGTATTTCTCCTGGAAATCTTGATTCCAGCTTATGCTTCATCCAGCCTGGCATTTTGCATGATGTACTCTGCATATAAGTCAAATAAACAGGGTGACTAAAGATAAATGTCATTAAATAAGCAAACGTGTAAAAAGTCTTAAGATAATGATATGTTGGCCAGTTTCATGCCATCATATCTAAGCTTCAACTTAGATGAAATAAACATATTTCCAGAAATATCCTACCAAAATTGACACAAGAAGTGAGGGTAAAAAATCTAAAAACGTCTATAACCATTAGAGGTACTATTTTTTTTCTAATAAAAAAATAGCTATTTATTTTAAATTTGTATTGGAGTATGTTTGATTTACAATGTTGTGTTAACTTCAGATCTACAACAAAGTGAATCTGTTAAACATAAACATGTACATACATATCCACTCCTTTTTAAGATCCTTTTCTTACATAGTCCATTACAGAGTATTGAGTAGAAGTTCTCTGTAGGTCTTTATTGTGTGCACATATGTGTGTGTACCTGCACATGTTCTCAGTCACTCAGTTGCCTATGACTCTTTGTGACCTCATGGACTATAGCCCACCAGGCTCCTCTGTCCATGGAATTTTCCAGGTAAGAATACTGGAAGGGTTGCCACTTCTTTCTCTAGGGGATCTTCCCAACCCGGGATTGAAAACATGTCTCCTGCATCTCCTGCATTGGCAGGCGGATTCTTTATCACTGTGCCATGTTATTAGTTATCTATTTTATATATAGTAGTATGTATTAGTATATGTCAACCTCTCAATTTATCCCTCCCCAATTAACCAGTGTGTGAAAAGGTAATACATTAAGTTAAAATTATTTCAGTAACACACTTTAATTTTTATTAACAAATTGATATAATCCATTTCAATGTCAGATTGAAGGAAAATTGATTATATAATCAACTCAATGGTTTACATAAACAAAAACCTTTTGGCAAAATTCAAAATCCATTGAGTAAAAAGCAGTAAGGAGTTTATTAAAGATGTATATATAGACTAAGAAACTACAATAAAAAAACTAACAACCTAATTGCAAATGGGCAAGAGAACTGAACATACATCTCACCAAAGATTTTCAGATGATGATTATGTATGTGAAAATTGCTCAACATCACTTATGATTGATGGTGTCTGTTTAGTCCCTAAGTTGTGTCTGACTCTTGCAACCCCATGGACTGTATCCTGACAGATTCCTCTGTACATGGAATTTTTCCAGACAAGAATCCTGGAGTGGGTTGTCATTTCTTCCTCCAGGGGATCTTCCTGACCCAGGGATTGAACTCGGGTCTTCTGCATTTCAGGCAGTTACCTGCACCACAGACAGATTTTTTAATAACTGAGTCACAAGGGAAGCCCTCATTTATGATTAGAGGATTGAAAATTAAAAGAATAATGCAATGCCACCATGCATCTATTAGAATAGCTGAACTACAAAAATATTGATTGATAGTATTAACTGCTGGCAAGGATATGCAGCAATAGGAACTTTCATTCATTGCAAGTAGAAATGCAAAATGGTATAGCCACTTTGGAAGACAATATGGCAGTTTCTTACAAAACTAAATATAGACTTACTATAGAATCCAGCAGTTGCATTTCTTAGGCATTGCCAAAGTAAGTTAAAACTTATATTCATACAAAACCAGGAGGCAAAGTTTATAGAAGTCTTATTCATAATTACAAAAAAACTGGGGGGAACGAAGATATCTTTCAATAGATAAGTGAATAACCAGTCTAGTCGTGAGAAAAATATCCCAGCTGGAGAAAATTCTACGAAATACCTGACCAGTCCTCCTCAAAAGTGTAACAGTGATTTAAAATAAAGCCTGAGCCACTGTGAGTGATAATAGGTGAAACTAACATAAACTGTTAGCAATTGGGGAAACTGAGTGTGAGGTATTTGGTAATTCTCTGTACTAGAAACACAGTTTATTTGTAAATCTTAAACCTATTCTAAAGCTAAAAGTTTATTTAAACATGTATAATAAACATTTTATATACAAGTGTAAAAGCTTACCCTTATGATTAGAAAGATTTTTTGCTATTATTATGTTTTATTTTTCTAATTATACTAAATATCCTGGCAAGTTGAGCAAAATGAAAATAGATATCAAAAACTTTAATATTATAAAATAGGAAAACTGTCATTATGCATCTATGTTTTAATTGTCCATATAGCAAATCCCCAAACATTCTAGGATAAAATGTTAGAATAGATGAAATTATTTTAGTAATGCTGCTTGATACAAAATCAATGTACAAAATCAATTGCATCTGTCTACATCACAAAAAATAAGTAGAATATATATATGTAGAAAAATATATATATATATTAAAAGCCTGTTTACAATAGCATTCGAAAAATATAAGCACAGAAGAAAGCTGCTTCACCTATAGTTATATAAGACAATAGATTTTAAGTATGAACATATTTTAAGGATGAACTGTTTTTGCATAGTGAAAAGAGCTTCACTTTAGCAAGAATATTTAAAGAAAAAATCTAACAAAATAAATTAAGATGATATAGAAATACATATATTATGTATAATTATATATTAATATATATAATTTTATATATGTAATTATTTGCAGTTGTTAATACATTTAAATAAGTAAAAATTCATACTGTGTGCAAAAAAACCCTCAACTTCAAATAATGCAAATCATCCCTGAATTAGTAAATAAATTTAATGGAAAATCAAATCAGCATATTAAAGCTGTTTTGGATGTGTATGTGTATATGTGTGTGTATACCCTGCAAGATCAGCTCTAAAATTTACATGGAAACACAGAATCATAAGAATAGTCTAAGCACTCCTAATGAATAACATATCAAAACTTAAACAGTGTAATAATTTACATAGAGTGCTATTAGAACAGAAATGGACAATTGGATCATCAGAACAGACACCATCATGCAGGAAAACATTTTTATGGGAGAACCATGAGGAAAAGATGGAGTTCTTAATAAATGGTGCTGATCCATGTGATTACCCATATAGAAAATAGCTTAGACCTCCGTATCACATGATATACCCATACCACAGGATCTGTACAATTCCAGATGGTTAAAAGACTTATGTTTTAAAGGCAATATAATAACATTTGAAAGATTGTATTTTCATTTTGGGTAGGGGAGTGGGAATTTCTTAAATAAGAATTTTAAAAGTGCAAAATCTAAAGATAAAAACACATAAATGCTATCACATAAATATAAATGCTTCAGAAAGTAAGTAAAATAGTAAGCCATGTGCTAAAAAATGAACTCCTATAAATTAACTAAAAAATAAAAAGAACCAAGACCAGAAACTATAAAACTCCTAGAGGAGAACATAGGCAAAACACTCTCCGACATACATCACAGCAGGATCCTCTATGACCCACCTCCCAGAATATTGGAAATAAAAGCAAAAATAAACAAATGGGACCTAATTAAACTTAAAAGCTTCTGCACAACAAAGGAAACTATTAGCAAGGTGAAAAGACAGCCTTCAGAATGGGAGAAAATAATAGCAAATGAAGCAACCGACAAACAACTAATCTCAAAAATATACAAGCAACTCCTACAGCTCAACTCCAGAAAAATAAATGACCCAATCAAAAAATGGGCCAAAGAACTAAATAGACATTTCTCCAAAGAAGACATACAGATGGCTAACAAACACATGAAAAGATGCTCAACATCACTCATTATCAGAGAAATGCAAATCAAAACCACTATGAGGTACCATTTCACGCCAGTCAGAATGGCTGCGATCCAAAAGTCTACAAATAATAAATGCTGGAGAGGGTGTGGAGAAAAGGGAACTCTCTTACACTGTTGGTGGGAATGCAAACTAGTACAGCCACTATGGAGAACAGTGTGGAGATTCCTTAAAAAACTGGAAATAGAACTGCCTTATGATCCAGCAATCCCACTGCTGGGCATACACACTGAGGAAACCAGAAGGGAAAGAGACACGTGTACGCCAATGTTCATCGCAGCACTGTTTATAATAGCCAGGACATGGAAGCAACCTAGATGCCCATCAGCAGATGAATGGATAAGAAAGCAGTGGTACATATACACAATGGAGTATTACTCAGCCATTAAAAAGAATACATTTGAATCAGTTCTAATGAGATGGATAAAACTGGAACCTATTATACAGAGTGAAGTAAGCCAGAAAGAAAAACACCAATACAGTATACTAACACATATATATAGAATTTAGAAAGATGGTAACAATAACCCTGTGTATGAAACAGCAAAAGAGACACCGATGTATAGATCAGTCTTATGGACTCTGTGGGAGAGGGAGAGGGTGGGGAGGTTTGGGAGAATAGCATTGAAACATGTATAATATCATGTATGAAACGAGTCGCCAGTCCAGGTTCGATGCATGATACTGGATGCTTGGGGCTGGTGCACTGGGACGACCCAGAGGGAGGGTGGAGGGGGGAGGAGGGAGGAGGGTTCAGGATGGGGAACGCGGGTATACCTGTGGCGGATTCATTTTGATATTTGGCAAAACTAACACAATATTGTAAAGTTTAAAAATAAATAAAATTTTTTAAAAATGTGAAAAAAAAAAGAACCAGTAAAAATGCCAAAAGATGGAAAGAACAAAACATGGCCATCAAAGTAGAAAGCAACAGACCAACAGGCAGCAACCCCATCAGTAAATGTAAATTAATAGTACAATGAGATGCTTTTTAATACCTACCAGGTTAGAAACAAAGTTGAAAGATCTGACAATACCAAATTTTTTTCAAAGGCATGTAGAACCCTCATACATTGTTGGTGGATGTTATAAATTGTTTAACCATTTTGAAAAAACAACTTGTCATAATCTGTTAGTGTTAGAAATATGCACTGTCTATGACCCAACAGTTTTACTACCTGGAGAAACCCTGGAATACATGTACCAGGAAGCATAAAGGACTGTTCACTTTAACAATTTGTAATAGCAAAGAACTGGAAATAAATTGAATATTAGCCTATACGTCACAACTGAATGCTCATACAATGGCATAGTATTCAGCAGTGACATATAACAACAAAAACATATTTCAGGGACCCAACATTTTTTTTTTAAGTCAAAGAAGTTTTATAGTATGCAGTATGCTTAAATGTATACAAAGTTTAAAGCATAATATACCCCAAAAGACAATATATTATGAAAAGTATAAGCATTTTCAAAATAAAATTATGAAGAAATAATAAGGAAAAATTAAATGTAAAATATAGGGTAGGGCTTACTTCTAGAGGGAAATGATAATAAGATGTTCCTTCTGTAATTAGGTTAAATAAGACGGTGCCTTCTAACACAGACACACACTCACACACACCCTAAATTTTATCTGCTCAATGTTACATAAAAGCCATTCTTAAAAAAATTATTTTGAGAGCTTCATCAAGCAGTACAAAGAGGGCTGGGAGACTGAAATAGAGTAGCAGGTTAATTCTTAGTCCCCCTGTGTGATTACACTAAGCAAAAGGTCTCATTTCCTTGATTTGCTGCAGGAATTGGATGTGGTTTTTACATATTTCTGAAGACATCCTTAATTTCTTTATCAGAAGAGAAAAGGAAACATTAAGTGCTGAGAATGAGTCAAATCCAATAACTGAGCAGTTGGGACCACATTTTAGTCTTACAAAATCTGATTATCTTCTGCTTTACAGGTTCTTCAGCTCTATAAGTGATAGTTTGAGGCTTTTCAAGTTACTCAATCTACTGATGTGATATAGCACTTGAAACTTGAACAAACCTCTTAAAACTATATAAATGGCTTTTGCTGACATTTTCAGTATCAGGAAGAAATATCCTTTTATCTTTGTCCTCATTCTATAAAGTAACATAAACAACTTTCTTCCTGACAGCCAGAACACTTTTACATGGGAGAGCAGAATGTTATACTCACTGTCCATTTCTTGGAAAAGGATGCTGAATAAAAGCATACATTTACTGACTCCGGTTTTATGCATTCTAAAATTTAACTATTTTCTTCATTACTGAATCAAAAGCAGGAAATGTTTTGTTAATTTGTGGATGTTGTTAAATTACAAACAATATAACTGTTAACAAGAGACTTCAAAGGCAGACATTTAAACAAGACAGAGATTTATTTTCTATGGAATAGCTGTCAGGACAGTCAGTCCATAGCAAATGTGATGGATCAGTGGTGCTGAACCTCAGTCTCCTTTCCTGGATCTCTGCCAGGGATAAGACACTGCACTCATTAACAAAGCCCAGGATGGCTCAGAACCTTAGCCACGTTCTAGCCATAGGAGAGTGGAGAAGAAAGGAGGAGAGGTCACTAATGCTCACATGTTTGAGCAGAATGTGGTTAGGTGGCCACATCTAACTGCAAGGGCAACCAGGGTAGGGAAGTCAAGAGTTCTGTTATGGAAAGGGGACCAGTCCACCTCCTAAAACACACTCAAATACTCATGAGTAGTACCCTTGTTCCTACCAGATACCATACTCATTCCTTCTGAAAGGAACAAAACCCAAATCCCCATCCAGTTCCTGTAGGGATCACAGTTTTCAAGACTCCCAATCACTTGCTGCCTTGGCAGTGGAATGGAATGCCCATCTGGCCATGCCAAGTTTTTCCCTCTGAGAAGTTGTTCTTTGTCCGTTATTCTCCATACCCTGGTATGAAATGGACATCGGAGACAAGGCCCTTTTACGGGATTGCTGGATTGCTAACCTTTCATAGGCAGTTTCCTAGAGGTGAATGTTGGCATCCTGGATATCTAAGGCTAAACTTGGAATTGCTTCAGAAATCAATTTCTTCAAACACTGTTTATGTATCTACAATGTTTACATCTATAGCCCAAGAGATCTCTTCTAAATATGCAGTCTTGAAACATCTGGGTTGATTAATGAACTCTCCCCTCTCTCCTCTTCTTCTCTCTCTCTCTCTCTCTCTCACACACACACACACACACACACACACAAAGGTACCTGTCTTGGGGTCATCTGAAACCAGAGGCTTGGACAGCAATTAACATCTCTTTTATGATTTATGCCACAGTGATAGCCCCATTTCCTAGCTGAGGGTTTATAACCTAAACTGCTACATAATGCCTTCAAGCCACAATCTGTTGACTGAAAAGTACTTTCTTCAGAGACCTTTCTTCAAAGGCTCAATTTTGTCTTCCTTGAAGGTTTTAGTGAAGATGAAATTGTGGTCTCTTTTTCAAGGTTTTGCAAGAGAAAATTTGTGAAATGATTTTCTATGATATAATGAAAGTCACTAAACAAAAGACATAGTTTAGGACAGGAGTTAGATGATGTGGATCTGAAGCCTACCTCAGTTTATTCATAATGACCTCAGAGAGGCAGCAGTGAGCTGTAGCTTGAAGTAAGACCTTAGTTCCCTGCCCAGGAATTGAACCTGGGTAGCCTGTATGAAAACCAGCAATCATAATCACTAGTCCACCAGGAGATAGAGGCTAGAAGGAAAATTCCCTTGGGCCTTGCATCCATTGAAAAATTCATTTCCAAGGAGCCAAAAACTAAAAGAGAGATGCAAAGTTTATTATCAGAGACACAGCACAACAAGTGGGAGAGCACATGGAGGAATAATTTATTTAAGCTAGAAGCAATACAGAGATGCACGCTTGGGGAGTAAGCATGTGAGTGTCTTCCCTAGTGGTGAGGAGCACAGTAAAGAGATGGCTAAGCCATGTATATGGGCAGTTCTTCCAGGTCTTTGTTTACCTTTGGCCAATTGTCTGGTTCATTTTTCCACACCTGACCTGCCTAGGACTCTTCCCAATATGCACGTTGCATGGATTCTAGCCCAGAGACCTATGAAGCAGACCTTGGCATCACCTATTCTTGGGTGGTACCCCCTCATTTTTGACCCCCAAAGAGTCTTTCTGTGCATGTGCAGTGTCTCCCTTGCCCCAAGGATGGGAAATATGACACCTTGATCTTTTATGCTCAGTCATAACTGTTATCTTACTGTGTCCACAGGAGGCAAAGGCTGGTTATTTACCCTATTTCTATTGTTATTTCTATTTGAAATGCAAAAAAGAGGTGGATTGTAAATATCTAGCCTCAAAACCACCTGCTTCTTTTCTCAGGATATGTAAACAGGAGGCTACTTATAAATTATTAACCTGGAGCCCATCCATCTCCTACCTCAGTTCTAACACAGCTAACAAATTACGACAAACTTGGTGACTAAAAAGCAACACAACTTTATTATCTTAATGTTCTGGAGAGTCAGAAGCATGGAATATCTGACAGGGTGAACATCAAGGTATTGGCAGGGCTACAAACCCTGCCAACCTTTCTGGAGGCTCCAAAGGGGAATCCATTTTCCTGTCATCTCCGATTTCTATAGGTTACCTGCACTAAGGTAATGCTACATGTGCATTGGGCTTCCGTGGTAGCTCAGCTGGAAAAGAATCCACTTGCAATGCAGGAAATCCTGGTTCGATTCCTGGGTTAGGAACATCCCCTGGAGACAGGATAGGCTACCCACACTAGCATTCTTGGGCTCCCCTAGTGGGTCAGATGGTAAAGAATCCACCTGCAATGCGGGAGACCTGGGTTCATTCCCTGGGCTGGGAAGATCCCCTATGGGAGGGCATGGTAACCTTCTTCAATATTCTTTCTGGAGAATCCCCATGAACAGAGGAGCCTGGCAGGCTACAGTCCATGGGGTCGCAAAGAGTTGGACACGACTGAGTGACAGTACAAAATGTACAAAAATGTATTTGTACATTTGTACATATACATTTGGTTCATTTAGCAGCAATCCACTCTTGGTAATAAATCTTATGTTAATCAGATTAGACTGGAACAGATCAGACTGGAAACAAGAAGTCTTCACCTACAATGGCTTGAACAGAATAAAAATACATCCTTTCTCATGTAACATCTGGGTATATAGCTTAAGGCCAGTATGATGGTTTTGCAACATCTCTAGAGTGTTGCCTTTGGATGATGAAAAATGGCTCAGCACCACAGTCGCATTCTGGCCAATGAAGAGGGGATGAGAGTAAGGGAGGCTTGGCCATTCCCTTTTACAAAATGACTCAAAATCCTTGTATTTGTAGCTGAAAAGGAAAGGGAATTAGAGATCTTAGTTGTCCATAAAATATTTGGAAGATTTCATGTTAAGGAAAGAAAAGAAACATTAACCAACCATTGATCCCTGAATAAAACAAGTGGTTGGTTTTCAGGTTTATCTTCAACATCCTTCATTCTGCATACTTCCTGGCAGCTTATACATTAATCTTGGGGATTTCTGCAGCAATGGTGCACTAAGGAATATGAATCAAAGCTGCCACTAAGGACAACATAAAAGCAAAAGAAGGTATCTTTAAAGGCTGCTTGAACATGTTACAGAGATTGAAATAGTGAAGAACCTCTATGCAATGATCTCGGGGAAGATGAAGGCTCAGTGAAGTAAGCATAGAGTTTGGGGCATCTTTTTCCCTGGAATTGTTTGTTGATTTCAAAGAGGTTACTTAGGTGACTCACAGAAGGTTTTGGTGTTTTTCTGGTTTTGTTGTTGTTTGTGTGTTTTACAGTCACTCAAGATGGAACTATGATATGTGTATGTGTGCTAAGTCTCTTCAGTCACATGTGACTCGGTGCAACACCATCGACTGTAGCCTTCCAAGCTCCTCAGTTCATGAGATTTTCCAGGCAAGGATACTGGACTGGGTTGACATGCCCTCCTCCAGGGGATCTTCCTGACCCAGGGATCCAAGCTGTGTCTCTTGCATCTCCTACACTGGTAGGCAGGTTGTTTACCGCTAGGGCTACCTGGGGAGCCTGGAGCCATAATAAACCCCATCAATTTGGATAGGAACACTAAAGGAATACATAGTAGTGATCATGATGAACTAAAAGTAAGCTGAGACTAAAAATATGCTATGAAGTGAAGTGAAGTGAAGTCGCTCAGTCCTGTCCTACTCTTTGTGATCGCATGGACTGTAGTCTACCAGGCTCCTCTGTCCATGGAATTCCCCAGGCAAGAATATTGGATTGGGTTGCCATTTCCTTCTCCAGGGGATCTTCCCAAAATATGCTATAAACAATTTCAAATCTTGAAATTGGACTTAGCATATTACTTGGAAAGTAGAATAGGCAAGTTTTGTTTTTTGTTTTTGGGATAATATAACACCGTAGAAAGTAAAGAAAGAAAGAAAGTGAAGTCGCTCAGTCAATGTCAAACTCTTTGCAACCCTATGAACTGTAGCCCAGGCTCCTTTATCCATGGGGATTTTCCAGGCAAGAATACTGGAGTGGGTTGCCATTTCCTTCTCCAGGGGATCTTCCCAACCCAGGGATCGAACCTGGGTCTCCCACATTGCAGGCAGACTCTTTACCCTCTGAGCCACCAGGGAAGCCCCATATAACACCATCCTAGGCTTCAAATCATTTTTGCAAATCATTGAACAAAATAAATGCCACACAAACAAACAAACAAACAAATAAGCATGCACATGAGGAGACAAGCAATATAAATGACTAAAACGGAAATTCCACTTATTCAAATAAATAAAAATAGCAACATTAAAATTTAACCACAGAATTAGAGACCATGCTGCTGCTGCCGCTGCTGCTAAGTTGCTTCAGTCATGTCCGACTCTGTGCAACCCCATAGATGGCAGCCTACCAGGCTCCTCCATCCCTGGGATTCTCCAGGCAAGAGTACTGGAGACCATAAAAAGGACCAAATATAAATTTGAGAATGAAGATGGGAATAACTAAAATGAAAGACTCAATGGACTGGTTTCATAAATATTTACACCCAACTGAAAAGAAAAACAAAAACTACTTAGAAGAACAAAGAGGAAAAAAAGTAATGAAAAAGAGAAAAGAAATGGTAGAAAGCAGAAGATACAGTGAGAAAATCTAAAATATGGGCTATTGTCCTCCCATAAGACAGTTGAAAGGGGTGGAAGCAAAACTGAAGACAGAAGGTAAAAATATTCTAAAATTGTTGACATAGATATACATGTTTAAGAAGTTTTGTGTACTAACAAGAGTAGAAAAAGGTCTCTTAGAAATATGACTAAGAACATTTAAATAGCAGCCAGAGAATTTCCAGTCTTGCTATGATCATATAAATACATTACAGCATATATTTCTTGCTCACTAAAATGAAAATCTCAGGACGATCCACATAAAGCAGCTACCTAAGAACTAATAAAAGTAAACTAAA
Organism: Bos indicus x Bos taurus; assembly: GCF_003369695.1. Classification (NCBI taxonomy): domain Eukaryota; kingdom Metazoa; phylum Chordata; class Mammalia; order Artiodactyla; family Bovidae; genus Bos; species Bos indicus x Bos taurus. The sequence goes on along the minus strand of NC_040077.1, from coordinate 2,767,977 downwards.
GCAGGAAAAATGTGTAAGGGAATTAAAACATAGAGAAGTGACCTTCATGGAATTGAAGGTGCCATTTTTCTCACAACTCTGTCCCATGGCAGGCCCAGTTGTGAGGCAGTGCAGAAGGATGAGAAATTAGAACTCTCAACAGAAAGCTCTGTGGTCTGAGAGTATTAGTGGAATGGTCCCTAATAGGAAATTGCTGAGAAAGGAACGCATTGCTCACTACATAAATCCACACTCAGTGTCTCAGTGTCACCCCTGAGCACCACATGCATAGTAAAACCAAACCAGCATGGAGATTTTGAGAACTGAAATAGAATTTAAACCATAATACTAGTCAAACTACAGCCTGAGTGGTACATGTATGGGCACAGCAAAAGGTTTAAAAAAATACTAAACTCAAATTAGGCAAAAACCTCTGGTCTGAAGCTACCATCTAGGAGAAGAAGAAACATATTTCAGTTCTGGAGTGATATCAACAAGACCCCAGCTTCCAATTCGCCATAAAGAACAGCAGTTGATGGCTTCAGTTCAGTTCAGTTCAGTTGCTCAGTCGTGTCCGACTCTTTGGGACCCCATGAAATGCAGCACGCCAGGCCTCCCTGTCCCCCGGAGTTCACCCAGACTCACATCCATCGAGTCAGTGATGCCATCCAGCCATCTCATCCTCTGTCGTCCCCTTCTCCTCCTGCCCCCAATACCTCCCAGCATCAGAGTCTTTTCCAATGAGTCAACTCTTCGTATGAGGTGGCCAAAGTACTAGAGTTTCAGCTTTAGCATCATTCTTTCCAAAGAAATCCCAGGGCTGATCTCCTTCAGAATGGACTGGTTGGATCTCCTCGTTGATGGCTGCTGCTGCTGCTGCTAAGTCGCTTCAGTCGTGTCCGACTCTGTGCGACCCCATAGATGGAAGCACGCCAGGCTCCCCTGTCCCTGGGATTCTCTAGGCAAGAACACTGGAGTGGGCCGCCATTTCCTTCTCCAAGGCGTGAAAGGGAAAAGTGAAGTCACTCAGTCGTGTCCGACTCTTAGCGACCCCATCAACTGCAGCCTACCAGGCTCCGCTGTCCATGGGATTTTCCAGGCAAGAGTACTGGAGTGGGGTGCCATTGCCTTCTCCAGTTGATGGCTAGCCACAAGCAAAAACAGGTGATCTTTACCACCATACACATATGCTAGGCTAGTCCCTCCAGCTGTAGACATGCATGCTGCTGTCCTGACACCATTTGTCAGTTTCCACTGTATGCATGCATGCAGTAGGAGACTGTGCAGCCAGCAGCCAGGCCACTCACAGTGGCTTATTGGCCCAGATCAGTACCTTCTTTCTGTCACTGGCCTATGCCCCTGCATTCACCCACAGCTGGGCATCCACATGGCCCTTATTCAACCTCGGTCACCAACCTACACAGCAATGCACTGATGGTGAGACTCAGCAGTCACTGTAGTACATGTCAACAGCAAAGGCTCCTTGGCTACTTTTGTGTCTGAAGTTGGCCCCTGCCCTTGCCACCTAACCTGGCCCCCATCACTACATGTGTGTCAGCAATCAGCCCCTGATAATACCCAGCCATTTCTTACTGGCCCTACTGCTGCAGCTGTATGTGTACAACACCAGCTCTGACCTCCAACACTGCCTGCTGTGGTCCCTAGCTGTTGGATATAGAGGTGCCACTGAAGACCCTAACAGCCTTGGCAGTTTCTGTGGATTCCCCCTAGAGTGTTCAACAAGTACACACAGTTGATGCTATTGACCCCAATATCCTGACCCAGACCTTGCACCCTCCTGGACCAGTGCTACCACACACCCCTGAACATGGCACCCAGCACCACTGGAACAGGATCACAGCATACTCCAGCATGCCTCCACCCACAGATGTGTAAGGGCTTTCACCTCTTCTTTTTACTATTTCTTTTTTCTTTTAATTGGGGTTTCGCTGCCTTGTAATGCTGAGTCTTGCTGTATGATGAAGTGAATCAGTTATATGCATACATATATCCTCTCCTATTTGAGCCTCCTTCCTATCCCTCCCATCCCATCTCTCTAGGTCATCACAGATCACTGAGCTGAAGACTATAGAGCTATCTGGTCCAGAACTTTTCGTTTAAAGGAGGTTTTTGACTACTATTTCAATCTCTTTTGGGATTACCCCAGTGGCTCAGCATATAAGGAATCTGCCTGCAATGCAGGAGACATAAGAAATGTGGGTTCAATCCCTGAGTCAGGAAGATCCCCTGGAGGAGGAAATGGCAACCCACTTCAATGTTCTTGCCTGAAAAATCCCATGGATAAAATCATGGACAGAGGAGTCTGGCAGCCTACTGTTCATAAGGTTGCAAAGAGTCAGACACTACTAATGCCCCTCTCAATAACTCAATCTATTCAGGTTTTCTATTGCTTCATGATTTGTTCTTAGAAAGTTGTATTATTCTAAGAATTTCTGTGTTTCTTCTAGGTTGTATGATTAGTTAGTTACTAAATCATGCCTGACTCCTTTGCAATCTCATTGACTGTAGCCCACCAGGCTCCTCTGTTAATGGGATTTCCCAGGCAAGAATGCTGGAATCTGGAGTGGGTTGCCATTTCCTTCTCCAGGGGATCTTCTCAACTCAGGGATCAAATCCACATCTTTTGCATTGGCAGTCAGAATTCACCACTGAGCCACCAAGGAAGCCCACTTGTTATTGTATAGCTTTTCACAAAATTCTCTTATAATCTTTTGTACTTCTGTGGTATCCATTGTTACTTCTCTTTCATTTCTGATTTTTATCTGAGCTTTCTCTCTTTGGTTCTTAGTGGGTCTAGCTAATGTTTTGTCAGTTTTATCTTTTCAAAGAACCAGGTCTTAATTTCATTGACTTTTTAGAGTCTTTCATTTATTTCTGCTCTGATTTTTATTTCTTTCATTCCACTGACTTTGGGTTTCATTACTGTTTGTCTAGTTCCTTTAAGTATATGATGAGATTGTCTATTTGAGATTATTATTTCTCTAAGATAGGCCTGTATCATGATAAACTTCCTTCCTACTACTGTTTTTGCTCTATCGCATGTATTTTGGTATTATTTTATTATTTGTCTTTAGATGAATTTTTACTTCTTTGATTTCTTTTTTGAGTAAATAATTATTCAGTATCATGTTGTTAAGTCTTTATATATTTGTGATTTCTCCAGTTTCTTGTAGTTGATTTCTAGTTTCATATCTTCGTTATCGGAAAACATGCCTGATATGATTTCAAAAATCTCAAATTTATTTTGACTTGTTTCATGTCCCAACATATGAACTATTCTTGAGAATATTTAATGTGCAGTTGAGAAGAATATGTATTAAGCTGCATGTGTATGAAATGTTCTGTATAAATCTATTAAGTTCATCTGGTCTAAAGTTTTATTTAAGGCTGCTATTTCATTGTTGACTTTCTGTCTGAATAATCTATCCATCCATTGATGTAAGTGGAGTATTAAATTCTCCTATGATTATTTTGCTGCTGTCTATTTCTCCCTAAAGGTCTCTTAACAATTGCTTTGTATATTTTGGTGCTGCTATGTTAGCTGCATGCATATTAAACACTGTTATGTCCCCTTGCTGAAATGTCCATTTTGATCTCTTGTTACATTTTTTGACATGAAGTCTATTTTGTCTTATTTGAGTGTGGCTAAACCTAGTTTCTTCTGGCAGCAGTTAGCTTGAAATAGCATTTTCCATCCTTTCTCTTTGAGCCAATGCTTTTCTCTAGAGCTGATCTTTAGAGGTGATTGTCTTGGAGGCAGTGCATTTTGATTTTGATTTTTTGAAACTCCACTTATCCATTCTACATCTTCTGATTGGTGAATTCAATCTACTTACATTTAAGGTGATGAGCATTTAGTTCTGCCATTCAGTGTTTTGTTTTCTGCTTGCTCTGTATCTTCATTATTTCTTTTCCCTTGTATTTCTGCCTGGCATTTTGGTTTCATAGTTTCCTGTGAAATTTTTCTCAGTTTCCTCTTGAATATACTTCCTGTCTCTGCTCTAGATTTATGATTTGAGGTTACCATGAGATTTTTAGAAGAAGAGACATGAAAGGCAAAGGGGAAAAAGAAAGTTATACCCATCTGAATGCAGAGTTCCAAAGAATAGCAATGAGAGATAAGAGAGCCTTCTTAACTGAACAATGAAAAGAAATAGAAGAAAAAAATAGAAAAGGAAAGACTAGAGATCTCATCAAGAAAATTAGAGATGCTAAGGAAATATTTAACATAAAGATGGACACAATAAATGAGAAGTGGTATGGACCTAACAGAAACAGAAGAGATTAAGAAGAGGTGGCAAGAATTCACAGAAGAATGGTACAAAAAAAGGTCTTAATAACCTAGATAACCACGATGGTGTGATCATTAACCTTGAGCCAGACATCCTGGAGTGTGAAGTCAAGTGGGCCTTAGAAAGCATTACTACAAACAAAGTTAGTAGCGGCCAACTGAGCTATTTAAAACCCTAAGGTTGATGCTGTGAAAGTGCTGCACTCAATATGCCAGCATATTTGGAAAACTCAGCAGTGTCCACAAGACTGAGAAAGATCAGTTTTCATTCCAATTCTAAAAAAAAAAAGCAATTCTAGAGAATGCTCAAGCTACTGCACAATTGCATTCATTACACAAGCTAGCAAGGAATTTTTCAAAATCCTTCAAGCTAGGCTTCAATAGTACATGAACTGGAAGCTCCAGATGTACAAGTTGGATTTAGAATAGGCAGAGGAACAAGAGTCAATCTGCCAAAATTCGTTAGGTCATAGAAAAAGCAAGGGAATTCCAGAAAAATGTCTACTTCTGTTTCATTGACTATGTTAAAGCCTTTGACTGTGCAGATCATAATAAACTGTGGAAAATCCTTAAAGGGATGGGAATACTAGAACACCTTACCTGCCTCCCTAAAAACTTGTATGCAGGTCAAGAAGCAACAGTTAGAACCGGACATGGAGCAACAGACTGGCACAAAATTGAGAAAGGAGTACATCAAGGCTGTATGTTGTCACCCTGCTTATGTAAATTCTATGCAGAGTACATCATGGGAAATGTTGGCCTGGATGAAGCTTAATCTGGAATCAAGATTGCTGGGAGAAATGCCAATAGCCTCAGGTATGCAGATGACACCACCTTAATGGCAGGAAGTAAAGAGGAAGCAAAGAGCCTCTTGATTAAGGTGAAAGAGGAGAGTGAAAAAAACTGGCTTAAAACTCAACATTCAAAAAATTAGATCATGGCATTCAGTCCCATCATTTCATGATGGGGAAAAAATGGAAACAGTGATAGATTTTACTTTCTTGGGCTCTAAAATCACTGTGGATGGTGAGTGCTGTCATGAAATTCAAAGATGTTTACTCCTTGGAAGAAAAGCTATAATCCTAGACAGCATATTAAAAAGCAGAGACATTACTTTACCAACAATGGTCTATAATCAGAGCTATGTTTTTCCAGTAGTCATGTATGGATGTGAGAGTTGGACCATAAAGAAGACTGAGGGCTAAAGAATTAGTGGTTTGGAACTGTGGTGCTGGAGAAGACTCTTGAGAGTCCCTTGGACTGCAAGGAGATCAAAGCAGTCAATCCTAAAGAAAATTAACCCTGAATATTAACTAGAAAGACTGATGCTGAAGCTGAAGCTCCAGTACTTTGAGCACCTGATTCGATGGTTGGATTCCATCAACAACTCAATGAACATGTGTTTGAGCAAACTCTGGGAGATAGTAAAGGACAAGGGAGCCTGGTGTGCTGTAGTGCACGGGGTTGCAAAATCAGAGACAACTTAGCAACTTCAGTTGAATTAGTGAATCATCTAATCATCAGATCAGTCGCTCAGTCATGTCCGACGCTTTGTGACCCCATGAATCGCAGCACGCCAGGCCTCCCTGTCCATCACCAACCCCAGTTCACTGAGACTTACGTCCATCGAATCAGTGATGCCATCCAGCCATCTCATCCTCTGTCGTCCCCTTCTCCTCTTGCCCCCAATACCTCCAAGCATCAGAGTCTTTTACAACGAGTCAATTCTTCACATGAGGTGGCCAAAGTACTGGAGTTTCAGGTTTAGCATCATTCCTTCCAAAGAAATCCCAGGGCTGATCTCCTTCAGAATAGACTGGTTGGATCTCCTTGCAGTCCAAGGGACTCTCAAGAGTTTTCTCCAACACCACAGTTTAAAAGCATCAATTCTTCGTCGCTCAGCCTTCTTCATAGTCCAACTCTCACATCCATACATGACCACAGGGAAAACCATAGCCTTGACTAGACGAACCTTTGTTGGCAAAGTAATGTCTCTGCTTTTGAATATGCTATCTAGGTTGGTCATAACTTTCCTTCCAAGGAGTAAACGCTTTTAATTTCATGGCTGCAGTCACCATCTGCAGTGATTTTGGAGCCCAGAAAAATAAAGTCTGACACTGTTTCCACTGTTTCCCCATCTATTTCCCATGAAGTGATGGGACCAGATGCCATGATCTTCGTTTTCTGAATCTTGAGCTTTAAGCCAACTTTTTCACTCTCCACTTTCACTCTCATCAAGAGACTTTTTAGTTCCTCTTCACTTTCTGCCATAAGGGTGGTGTCATCTGCATATCTGAGGTTATTGGTATTTCTCCCGGCAATCTTGATTCCAGCTTCTGCTTCTTCCAGCTCAGCGTTTCTCATGATGTACTCTGCATATAAGTGAAATAAGCAGGGTGACAATATACAGCCTTGACGGACTCCTTTTCCTATTTGGAACCTGTCTGTTGTTCCATGTCCAGTTCTAACTGTTGCTTCCTGACCTGCATACAAATTTCTCAAGAGGCAGATCAGGTGGTCTGGTATTCCCATCTCTTTCAGAATTTTCCACAGTTGATTGTGATCCACACAGTCAAAGGCTTTGGCATAGTCAATAGAACAGAAATAGATGTTTTCCTGGAACTCTCTTGCTTTTTCCATGATCTAGCAGATGTTGGCAATTTGATCTCTGGTTCTCCTGCCTTTTCTAAAACCAGCTTGAACATCAGGAAGTTCACAGTTCACATATTGCTGAAGCCTGGCTTGGAGAATTTTGAGCATTACTTTACTAGCGTGTGAGATGAGTGCAATTGTGCAGTAGTTTGAGCATTCTTTGGCATTGCCTTTCTTTGGGATTGGAATGAAAACTGACCTTTTCCAGTCCTGTGCCCACTGCTGAGTTTTCAAAATTTGCTGGCATATTGAGTGCAACATTTTCACAGCATCATCTTTCAGGATTTGGAATAGCTCAACTGGAATTCTATCACCTCCCCTAGCTTTGTTCATGGTGATGCTTTCTAAGGCCCACTTGACTTCACATTCCAGGATGTCTAACTTTAGGTCAGTGATCACATCATCGTAATTATCTGGGTCGTGAAGATCTTTTTTGTACAGTTCTTCTGTGTATTCTTCCCATGTCTTCTTAATATCTTCTGCTTCTGTTAGGTCCATACCATTTCTGTCCTTTATCGAGCTCGTCTTTGCATGAAATGTTCCTTTGGTATCTCTGATTTTCTTGAAGAGATCTCTAGTCTTTCCCATTCTGTTGTTTTCCTCTACTTCTTTACATTGATAGCTGAAGAAGCCTTTCTTATCTGTTCTTGCTATTCTTTGGAATTCTGATGTTTATATCTTTCCTTTTTTCCTTTGCTTTTCGCTTCTCTTCTTTTCACAGCTATTTGTAAGACCTCCCCAGACAGCCATTTTGCTTTTTTGCATTTCTTTTTCATGGGGATGGTCTTGATCCCTGTCTCCTGTACAATGTCATGAACCTCATTCCATAGATCATCAGGCACTCTATCTATCAGATCTAGGCCCTTAAATCTATTTCTCACTTCCACTGTATAATCATAAGGGATTTGATTTAGGTCATACTTGAATGGTCTAGTGGTTTTCCCTACTTTCTTCAATTTAAGTCTGAATTTGGCAATAAGGAGTTCATGGTCTGAGCCACAGTCAGCTCCTCGTGTTGTTTTTGCTTACTGTATAGAGCTTCCACATCTTTGGCTGCAAAGAATATAATCAATCTGATTTCTGTGTTGACCATCTGGTGATGTCCATGTATAGAGTCTTCTCTTGTGTTGTTGGAAGAGGGTGTTTGTTATGACCAGTGCATTTTCTTAGCAAAATTCTATTAGTCTTTGCCATGCTTCATTCCGTATTCCAAGGCCAAATTTGCCTGTTACTCCAGGTGTTTCTTGACTTCCTACTTTTGCATTCCAGTCCCCTATAATGAAAAAGACATCTTTTTTGGATGTTAGTTCTAAAAGGTCTTGTAGGTTTTTATAGAACCATTCAACTTCAGCTTCTTCAGCATTACTGGTTGGGGCATAGACTTGAATTACTGTGATATTAAATGGTTTGCCTTGGAAATGAACAGAGATCATTCTGTCGTTTTTGAGATTGCATCCAAGTACTGCATTTCAGACTCTTTTGTTGACCATGATGGCTACTCCATTTCTTCTGAGGGATTCCTGCCCGCAGTAGTAGATATAATGGTCATCTGAGTTAAATTCACCCATTCCAGTCCATTTTAGTTCACTGACTCCTAGAATGTCGACATTCAGTCTTGCCATCTCTTGTTTGACCACTTCCAATTTGCCTTGATTCATGGACCTGACATTTCAGGATCCTATGCAATATTGCTCTTTACAGCATTGGACCTTGCTTCTATCACCAGTCACATCCACAACTGGGTATTGTTTTTGCTTTGGTTCCATCCCTTCATTCTTTCTGGAGTTATTTCTCCACTGATCTCCAGTAGCATATTGGGCACCTACTGACCTGGGGAGTTTCTCTTTCACTATCCTATCATTTTGCCTTTTCATACTGTTCATGGGGTTCTCACGGCAAGAATACTGAAGTGGTTTGCCATTCCCTTCTCCAGTGGACCACATTCTGTCAGATCTCTCCACCATGACCCGCCCATCTTGGGTTGCCCCACAGGCATGGCTTAGTTTCATTGAGTTAGACAAGGCTGTGGTCCTAGTGTGACTAGATTGACTAGTTTTCTTTGAGTATGGTTTCAGTGTATTTGTCCTCTGATGCCCTCTTGCAACACCTACCTTCTTACTTGGGTTTCTCTTACTTTGGGCATGGGGTATCTCTTCATGGCTGCTCCAGCAAAGTGCAGCCATTGCTCCTTACCTTGGATGAGGGTTATCTCCTCACCCCCGCCCTTCCTGACCTTCAACGTGGGATAGCTCCTCTAGGCCCTCTTGTGCCTGTGCAGCCATGGCTCCTTGGATGTGGGGTTGGTCCTCCCTGCTGCCGCCCCTGGCCTCGGGCATGGGTTGCTCTTCACAGCTGCTGCCCTTGGCCTTGGGCTTAGGGGCGTGGGGTAGCTCTTCCCGACCACCGCCCCTGACCTCAGACGCTGAGTATCTCCTCTCGGCCACCCCCGCTGATCTTGGCCGCAGGGAAGCTCCTCTCGGCCATTCCTGCGCCGTCGCAGTCTGGTACTCTCGGCTGCTGCCCCTGACCTCGGACGTGGGGTAACTCCTCTTGGCTGCCGCCCTTTGGGTATGGGGTCCTCCTGGTTTCTGCCCCTGACCTCGAAAGTGGGATGGCTCTTCTCAGCCGTGCTTATCACGCCGGTCGCAGCCATCTGCACTTAGCCCGCTGGTCACAGACGCCTATCTCTAGTCTACCAATAAATTGTATCTTCTTTGTTTACTTGTTCAGGTTCCATCCTTTTCTTCTTCCCCTTTTGTTATTGTTAAGTAAATTTATCTCTCTCTCTCTCTTTTTTTTTTTTTTACTTTACAATATTGTATTGGTTTTGCCATACATCAACATGAATCCGCCACGGGGGTACACGTGTTCCCAATCCTGAACCCCCCTCCCATCTCCCTCCCCATACCATCCCTATGGGTCATCCCAGTGCACCAGCCCCAAGCATCCTGTATCCTACATCAAACCTGGACTGGTGATTCATTTCTTATATGATATTATACATGTTTCAATGCCATTCTCCTGAATCATTCCCGCCAAACACACTTATCTCTTTTTATTTTGTGAGTTTGTTACCAAATTGAAGGAGCTATAGTTATTTTTTTTTGTTCCCCCTTTCTAATCTTTATGCTATAACAAAATGTTTAATAACCTATTCTGTTGAAAAATTACAATTTTCTGATTATGTTTATTTCTCATCTTACTCAAAGTCTTGTGTACTTTTGCCTTTATTTTTCTGATAAAAGAGCACCTTTCAGTGTTTCTTGTAAGGCAAGTGTAGTGTTGGTGAACTTCCTCAGCTTTTGTTTGTCTTAGAAAACCTTTATTTCTTCTTTGTATCTAAAGGACAATTTTGCTGGATAGAGTATTCTTGGGTGACAGTTTTTATCTTTCTATATTTTAAGAATGGCATTGCACTCCCTCTTTGCCTGCAGGGTTTATACTGAGAAGTCTGCTAATGGACTCATGGGGTAATTTTATTTTATTTATTTTTTTACTTTTTATTAAGGTATAGTTGATTTACAATGTTGTGTTAGTTTCAACTATACAGCAAAGTGAATTTATTATACATATACCTAAACTAACTCTTTTTTTAGATTCTTTTCCTATATAGGCCATTACACATTATTGAAGCAAACTCCCTGTATTGTACAGTAAATCCTTATTGTTTCTATTTTATATATAGTATTTTGTGTGTATGCTAATTTCAATCTTTCCATTTATCATTTCCCCTTTCCCCCCTCATTTTCTACACCTATAACTCTATTTATGTTTTGTAGATAAGTTCGTTGGTATCTTTTAAAAAGTATATTCCACACATAAACAATATAATATGATATTTGTTTTTCTCTGCCTGACATTTCACTCAGTATGACAAATTCTAGGTCCATCTATGTTTCTGTAAATGGTATTATTTTGTTCTTTTCTATGGTTGAGGAATATTCTATTGTATATATGTATCACCAATTCTTTATTCATTCTTCTCTTGATGGACATTTACTTTGCTTCTATGTCCTGACTATTGTAAATAGTGCTGAAATGAATATTAGGGTGCATGTATCATTTGTAACTGTGATTTACTCTAGATACAGGCCCAGGAGTGTGATTCCAGGATCATATGGTAGCTCTTATTTTTCAAGGGACCTCTAACTTTCTCCATATTAGCTATACCAATTTGTATTCCTATACACCTTGTAGATGGCTTCCTTTTCTGCACACTCACAGCATTTATTGTTTGTAGATTTCCTGATGATAGTCATTCTGGTGTGTGTTAGATGATACTTCTTTGTAGTTTTGATTTAATTTCTCCATAAGTAGTGATGTTGAACATCTTTTAACATGCTTTTTAACTGCGTGCATGACTTCTTTGGAGAAATGTCTACTTAGATCTTCCACTGATTTTTTTTTTTTTAATTGAGCTACATGAGTTGTTTGTATAATTTGGAGTTTAATCTTTTATCAATTGCTTCATTTGCAAATATTTTCTCCCATTCTGAGGGCTGTCTTTTGTTTATGGTTTACACCAATTCAGTGTAATCCCAATCAAACTACCAATGGCATTTTTTACAGAATTAGAACAAAAAAATTTGCAATTTGTATGGAAACACAAAAGACCTTGAATAGCCAAAGCAATCTTGAGAAAGAGAAACAAAGCTGGAGAAGTCAGGCTCCCTGATTTCATACAATACTAAAAAGCTACAGTTATCAAACAGTATTATACTGGCACAAAAACAGAAATATAGATCAGTGGAATGAGAAAGTTCAGAGATAAATTCACTCACCTATGGTTAGCTATGATAAAAGAGACAAAATATACAGTGGAAAAAAGATAGCCTCTTCAATAAATGGTGCTGGGAAAATTGTACAGCTACATGTAAAAGAATGAAATTAGAGCACTTCCTAACACTATACACAAAAATAAACTCCAAATGGACTAAATACCTAAATATAAGGCTCGATAGTCTAAAACTCTTTAGAGGAAAACATAGGCAGAACACTCTCTAAGATAAATCATAGTATGATCTTTTTTGATCTACTTTCTAGACTAATGAAAATAAAAACAAAAACAAATAAATGGGACCTAATTAAACTTAAAAGGTTTTGCACAGCAAAGAAAATGATAAACAAAATGCCATTCTATTTTTTTGGTGCAGTGTTACAGTGGTTCACCATAGTGCTTGATGTGTTTTCTGAAATCACATTTGAAGTACCAACAGGTGAGAAATTCACCTTTTGTTTTACAGAAAGTGGTGCTACAGCACAGGCTTTTTGTTTTTCTTACTTACGCTAACTGGTCACATTTACTGATTGTAGCTTGAAGGGGAAAGACAAAAGGAGCTTTTGGTCCACCATGTTGCTGACCAGTGGAGTCAGCGACTACAGTTTTCTTTTTTGCTGTTGTTGTTGTTGTTGCCATATATAAATCACAAATGAAGTGAAAGTCATTCAGTCATGTCTGACTCTTTGAGACTCCATGGACTATATAGTCCATGGAATTCTCCAGGCCAGAATACTGGAGTGGGTAGCCTTTCCCTTCCCCAGGGGATCTCACAACCCAGGAATCAAACTCAGGTCTCCCACACTGCAGGCAGATTTTTTTTACCAGCTGAGCCACCAAGGAAGCCCAAGAATACTGGAGTGGGTAGCCTTTCCCTTCCCCAGGGGATTTCACAACGCAGGAATCAAACTCAGGTCTCCCACACTGCAGGCAGATTTTTTTACCAGCTGAGCCACCAAGGAAGCCCAAGAATACTGGAGTGGGTAGCTTATCCATTCTGCAGGGGATCTTCCTGACCCAGGAATCAAATTGGAATCTCTTGCTTTCCAGGCAGATTCTTTACCAGCTGACCTACCAGAGAAGCCTTTATTCATCAGAAAGTAGGTAATAAATGCATTTTAAAAGAAAAAATAGTAAAATACTTAGGAATAAATTTAACCAAGGATTTGAAAGTTCTGTACACAAACAGACAAATATTCAATGTTCATGGGTTGAAAATAATATTGCTAAAATGTCCAAAGTACCCAGAGTAATCTATAGGTTCAATGTAATCCCTATCAAAATTCGAATGCTGTTTTTTAATACAAGAAAAAAAAATCCTAAAAGTCGTACAAAATCACAAAATACCCTGCCTAGTCAAAGCAATCTTGAGAAAAAATCTGGATTTATTATAATTCCTGATATCAAACTATACTGCTATAATAATCTAAATGCACATGTCCCTGGTATAAAAAAATGGACACATTTACAAATGCTATAGAGTTAAGAATCTAGTAATAAAATCTCACATAGTCAAGTAATATTTGACAAAGAAGTCAAGAATATTAATTAGAGAATGTATAGTGTCTTATACATGGTGGCTTGAAAACTGAATAACCCACATGAAGGAGCATAAAATTAGATGCCAATTTTACACTGTTCACAAAAGAGAAATTAAAATAAATTATAGACTTAAATGTAAGGACTGAAACAACAACAGCAAAAATCTCCTACAAGAAATAAGAGGGCTTAATATAAAAAAAAATAAAGGGTTAATATCAAAAGTATATACAGAGCTCACACAATTCAATAACAAAACAACAAGCAATACAATTAAAAGTGAGCAGAGAATCTGAGTAGACATTTTTCCAAAGAAGACATACAAATGTCAAAGTGCTACATAAGAATGATGCTTGACTTCACTAATTATCAGGTATCAAGGAAATACAAATCAAATCCACAATGAAATATCAATTCACACTTGTTAGAATGACTATTATCAAAAAGGTAAGTGATAACAAGTATTGGAAATGATATGGAAAAAATAGATCTTTGTGCAATATTATTTTATTTATTTATTTGGTTGTGCCAGGTCTTAGCTGTAGCATGCAGGATCTTTCAGAAAAGGCAATGGCAATCCACTCCAGTGTTCTCGCCTGGAAAATCCCATGGACAGAGAAGCCTGATAGGCTGCAGTCCATGGGGTCACAAAGAGTCAAACATGCCTGAAGCAACTTAGCAGCAGCAGCAGCGGGATCTTTGATCATCGTTGTGGCCAGCAGGACCTTTAGTTGTGGCATGAAAACTTTTAGTTGTGGCATGTGGGATCTAGTTCCCTGACGAAGGATAGAAGCCAGGCCTACTGTACTGGGAGCATGGAGTCTTAAGCGCTGGAACACCAGGGAAGTCTCCCTGTGCATTGTTACTGAGAGTGTAGCTGTTATGGAAAAAATGCTGTGTTATTGCTCTCCAGAGGATCTTCCTAACCCTAACCCAGGGATTGAACCCAGGTCTCCCACATTATGGGCAGATTCTTTACTGTCTGAGCTACCAAAGAAACCCAAACTTTATGAATGCTCAAAAAATAAATATAGGACTACCGTATGATCCAGCAATACCATCTAGATATTGAAGAGATATCCACACTCCAATGTTCATTACAGAATTATTTCCAAAAGCAAAGACATGGAAACCACTTGAGTGCTCAATGGATAAATGCAGACAAAAAATTATACAGTGGCTATAATTACCTTGTCCCATATTTGGTAAATGCAAACAAAACAAAACACTTTGCAATGAATAGAAAAATAAATATTCTTATAAAAGAAATAAAAACTATGAAAACAAAATAAAATAAATATTAGAAGTTGAAACTATAGTCTGTGACAGGAAATGCTAGATGAGCTCAATAGTAGAATGGAAAGAAAGGAAAACAGAATCTTGAAAATAGACTCAAGCTAATTATTAAATCTAAATAGCAAAGGAAAAAAAAGAGTTGGATAAAATGAGCAGAAACTCAGAAATCATTGGAACTATTTGGGAAATATAGTATGAACAACATTTAGTCCAAGGATGAGAAAAGAAAGAAAAGAGCCAAAATAAAGCGAACTAAAATAAATAAATCAAGGAAACCATTAAACATTTTTGAATGCATCTGAAAATTTGTATGGAAATACAAAAAGCCACAGCAAAATGTTAAATGTGTATCAAATCAAATTTGATATACAATTAAAAAAAATTTTTTTTTGCTCATAATATTGCATTGGTTTTGCCATATATCAACATGAATCCGCCACAGGTATACACGTGTTCCCCATTCTGAATCCTCCTCCCACCTCCCTCCCCGTAGCATCCCTCTGGGTCGTCCCAGTGCACCAGCCCCAAGCATCCAGTATCGTGCATTGAACCTGGACTGGTGACTCGTTTCATATATGATATTATACATGTTTCAATGCCATTCTCCCAAATCATCCCACCCTCTCCCACACCCACAGAGTCCAAAAGACTGTTCTATACATCAGTGTCTCTTTGGCTGTCTCGTATACAGGGTTATTGTTACCATCTTTCTAAATTCCATATATACTGCTGGGCATACACACTGAGGAAACCAAAATTGATACACAATTTTTGATGTGTCATTTTTTTTTATATCCCTTTTCCAGTTTGTAAGAAATTCAGTTGACAAAAGCACATGCTCAATGACATCACAAGGATGCAATTAGCAAAATCTAGGAGGTGGAAACTCAATAGGATCACTGGTCTTTCTTCAATAACTAAACTGCAGGGAAAAAAGAAATAGGAATTGAGGGCTTGGGAGTCAAATAAATAATGTGAATCCTAATTCAAAGAATCCTACTGAGAAAGTTCAGTTCAGTTCAGTCGCTCAGTCATGTCCAACTTTTTGTGACCCCATGGACTGCAGCATGCCAGGTCTCCCTGTTCATTGCCAACTCCCAGAGTTTACTCAAACTCATGTCCACTGAGTCAGTGATGCCATCCAACCATCTCATCCTCTGTCATCCCCTTCTCCTCCCACCTTCAATCTTTCCCAGCATCTGAGTCTTTTCCAATGAGTCAACTCTTTGCATGAGGTGGCCAAAGTATTGGAGTTTCAGCTTTAGCATCAGTCCTTCCATTGAACATCCAGGACTGATCTCCTTTAGGATGGACTGGTTGGATCTCCTTGCAGTCCAAGGGACTCTCAAGAGTCTTCTCCAACATCACAGTTCAAACACATCAATACTTTGACACTCAGCTTTCTTTATAGTCCAACTCTCACATCCATACATGACTACTGGGATAACCATAGCTTTGACTAGACAGACCTTTGTTGGGAAAATAATGTCTCTGCATTATATATATATATATATATATATATATATATATATATATAATTAGGAGGTAATTTATTTATTATTTATTTATTTTAATTGGAGGATAATTACTTTAAAATATTGTAATGGTTTTTGCCATACATTGACATGAATCAGCCATGGGTGTACATATGTTCCCCATCCTGAACCCCCCTCCCACCTCCCTCCCCATACCATCCCTCCGGGTTATCCCAGTGCACCAGCCCTGAGCACCCTGTCTCATGCATCGAACCTGGACTGGTGATCTGTTTCACATATGATAATATGCATATTTCAATGCTACCCTCTCAAATCATCCCACCCTCGCCTTCTCTCACAGAGTTCAAAAGGTTCTATACATATATGTCTCTTTTGCTGTCTCACATATAGGATTATCATTACCATCTTTCTAAATTCCATATATATGCGTTAGTATATGGTATTGGTGTTTTTCTTTCTCACTTACTTCACTCTATATAATAGGCTCCAGTTTCATCCACCTCATTAGAACTGATTCAAGTGTATTCTTTTAATGGTTGAGTAATATTCCATTGTGTATATGTACCACAGCTTTCTTATCCATTTGTCTGCTGATAGACATCTAGGTCGCTTCCATGTCCTGGCTATTATAAACAGTGTTGTGATGAACATTGGGGTACATGTGTCTCTTTCTTTTTTTTTAATTTAATTTTATTTTTAAACTTTACATAATTGTATTAGTTTTGCCAGATATCAAAATGTATCCACCACAGGTATACATGCATTCCCCATCCTGAACCCTCCTCCCTCCTCCCTCCCCATACCATCCCTCTGGGTCATCCCAGTGCACTAGCCCCAAGCATCCAGTATCATGCATCGAACCTGGACTGGCATCTCATTTCATACATGATATTTTACATGTTTCAAAGCCATTCTCCCAAATCTTCCCACCCTCTCCCTCTCCCACAGAGTCCATAAGACTGTTCTATACATCACTGTCTCTTTTCCTGTCTCGTACACAGGGTTATTGTTACCATCTTTCTAAATTCCATATATATGCGTTAGTATACTGTATTGGTGTTTTTCCTTCTGGCTTACTTCACTCTGTATAATAGGCTCCAGTTTCATCCACCTCATTAGAACTGACTTAAATGCATTCTTTTTAGTGGCTGAGTAATACTCCATTGTGTATATGTACCACTGCTTTCTTATCCATTCATCTGCTGATGGGCATCTAGGTTGCTTCCATGTCCTGGCTATTATAAACAGTGCTGCGATGAACATTGGGGTACACGTGTCTCTTTCCCTTCTGGTTTCCTCAGTGTGTATGCCCAGCAGTGGGATTGCTGGATCATAAGGCTTTCAATTCTAGTTTCCTCGGTGTATATGCCCAGCAGTGGGATTGCTGGGTCATATGGCAGTTCTATTTGCAGTTTTTTAAGAAATCTTCACACTGTTCTCCACAGTGGCTGTACTAGTTTGCATTCCCATGAGCAGTGGAAGAGGGTTCTCTTTTCTCCACACCTTTCCAGCATTTATTGTTTGTAGATTTTTGGATAGAAGCCATTCTGACTGGCATAAGATGAAACCTCATTGTGGCTTGATTTATGGCAACCCGGCTTCCCTCATGGCTCAGAAGTTAAAGCGTCTGCCTCTAATGCAGGAGACCTGAGTTTGATCCCTGGGTCGGGAAGATCCTCTGGAGAAGGAAATGGCAACCCACTACAGTAGTCTTGCTTGGAGAATCCCATGGACGGAGGAGCCTGGTGGGCTACAGTCCACAGGGTCACAAAGATTCAGACACAACTGAGTGACTTAACTTTCAACTAACTTTCAACTTTCTTTGTGGTTTGATTTGCATTTCTCTGATAATGAGTGATGTTGAGCATCTTTTCATGTTTGTTAGCCATATGCATTTCTTGTTTGGAGAAATGTCTGTTTAGTTCTTTGACCCATTTTTTTCATTGGGTCGCTAATTTTTCTGGAATTGAGCTGCAAGAGTTGCTTGTATATTTTTGAGATTAATTCCTTATCAGTTGCTCCGTTTGCAATTATTTTCTCACATTCTAAAGGCTGTCTTTTCACTTTTCTTATAGTTTCCTTCGTTGTGCAAAAGCTTTTAATTTTAATTAGGCCCCATTTGTTTATTTTTGCTTTTATTTCCATTACTCTGGAAGGTGAGTCATAGAGGGTCCTGCTGTGATTTATGTCAGAGAGTATTTTGCCTATATTTTCCTCTAGGAGTTTCATAGTTTCTAGTCTTACATTTTGAGTTTATTTTCAGTATGGTGTTAGAAAGTGTTCTAGTTTCATTCTTTTACAGTTGTTGACCAGTTTTCCCAGAACCACTTGTTAAAGAGATTGTCTTTAATCCATTGTATATTCTTGCCTCCTGTGTCAAATATAAGGTGTCCATAGGTGTGGATTTATCTCTGGGTTTTCTATCTTGTTCCATTGATCTATATTTTTGTCTTTGTGCCAGTACCATACTGTCTTGATGACTGTAGCTTTGTAGTATAGCCTGAAGTCAGGAGGTTGATTCCTCCCATTCTATTCTTCTTTCTCAAGATTTCTTTGGCTATTTGAGGCTTTTTGTATTTCCATAAAATTGTGAAAGTATTTGTTCTAGTTCTGTGAAAAATACCATTGGTAGCTTGACAGGGATTGCACTAAATCTATAGATTTCTTTGGGTAGTATACTCATTTTCTTCCAGTCCATGACTGGAATAAAGTCATGGTATATTTCTCCATCTATCTGTGTCCTCTTTGATTTCTTTCATCAGTGTTTTATAGTTTTCTATATATAAGTCTTTTGTTTCTTTAGGTAGATATATTCCTAAATATTTTATTCTTTTCTTTGCAATGATGAATGGAATTGTTGCCTTAATTTCTCTTTCTGTTTTTTCATTGTTAGTGTATAGGAATGCAAGGGATTTCTGTGTGTTGATTTTATATCCTGCAACTTTACTATATTCATTGATCAGCTCTAGTAATTTTCTGGTGGAGTCTTTAGGGTTTTCTATGTAGAGGATCATGCCATGTGCAAACAGTGAGTTTTACTTCTTTTTTAATCTTGACTCCTTTTATTTCTTTTTCTACTCTGATGGCTGTGGCCAAAACTTCAAAAACTGTTGAATAGTAGTATGAGAATGGGCACCCTTGTGTTGTTTCTGACTTTAGGGGAAATGCTTTCACTTTTTCACCATTGAGGATAATGTTTGCTGTGGGTTTATCATATATAGCTTTTATTATGTTGAGGTATGTTCCTTCTATGCCTGCTTTCTGGAGGGTTTTTATAATAAATGAATGTTGAATTCTGTCAGTGGCTTTATCTGCATCTATTGAAATAATCATATGGTTCCTATCTTTCAATTTGGTAATGTGGTGTATTACATTGATTGATTTGTGGATATTATAGAATCCTTGCATTCCTGAGATAAAGCCCACTTGGTCATGATGTATGATCCTTTAGAATATGTTGTTGGATTCTGTTTGGTAGAATTTTGTTAAGGATTTTTGCATCTATGTTCATCAGTGATATTGGCCTGTAGTCTTCTTATTTTGTGGCATCTTTGTTTAATTTTGGTATTAGGGTGATGCTGGCCTCATAGAATGAGTTTGGAAGTTTATATTCCTCTGAAATTTTCTGGAAGAGTTTGAGTAAGATCAATGCCATCTCTTTTCTAAATTTTTGGTAGAATTCAGCTGTGAAGCCGTCTCTCCTGGGCTTTTTTTTGCTGGAAGATTTCTGATTACAGTTTCGATTTCCATGCTTGTGATGGGTCTGTTAAGATTTTCTATTTCTTCCTGGTTCAGTTTTGGAAAGTTATACTTTTCTAAGAATTTGTCCATTTCTTCCAAGTTGTTCATTTTATTGGTATGTAGTTGCTGATAGTAGTTTCTATGATCCTTTGTATTTCTCTGCTGTCTGTTGTGATTGCTCCATTTTCATTTCTAATTTTGTTGATTTGATTCTTCTCCCTTTGTTTCTTGATGAATCTGTGTAATGGTTTGTCAATTTTATTTATCTTCTCAAAGAACCAGCTTTTAGCTTTGTTGATTTTTGCTATGGTCTTTTTTTGTTTCCTTTGTATTTATTTCTGCCCTAATTTTAAAGATTTCTTTCCTTCTATTAACCCTAGGGTTCTTCATTTCTTCCTTTTCTAATTGCTTTAGGTGTAGGATTAGATTATTTATTTGACTTTTTTCTTGTTTCTTGAGGTAAACCTGTATTGCTATGAACCTTCCCCTTAGCGTTGCCTTTACAGTGTTCCATAGGTTTTGGATTGTGTTTTAATTTTCATTTGTTTCTATGCATATTTTGATTTCTTTTTTATTTCTTCTATGATTTGTTGGTTATACAGAAGCTGTTGTTTAGCCTCTGTATGTTGGAATTTTTCATAGTTTTTTTTTTCCTGTAATTAATATCTAATCTTAATGCACTGTGGTCAGAAAAAATGCTTGGAATGATTTCAAGTTCTTTGAATTTACCAATGCTAGATTTATGGCCCAGGATGTGATCTCTTCTGGAGAAGGTTCCATGTGCACTTGAGAAAAAGGTGAAATTCATTGTTTTGGGGTGAAATGTCCTATAGATATCAATTAGGTCTGTCTGGTCAATTGTGTCATTTAAAGTTTGTGTTTCTTTGTTAATTTTCTATTTAGTTGATCTATCCATAGGTGTGAGTGGGATATTAAAGTCTCCCACTATAATTGTTTTATCATTAATTCACCCTTTCATACTTGTTAGCATTTGCCTTACATATTGTGAGGCTCCTATGTTGGGTGCATATACATTTATAATTGTTGTATATTCTTCTTGGATTGATCCTTTGATCATTATGTAGTGTCCTTCTTTGTCTCTTTTCACAGCCTTTGTTTTAAAGTCTTCTTTATCTGATATGAGTATTGTTACTCCTGCTTTTTCTTTTTCTTTTTTTTGGTCTCCATTTGCATGAAATATCTTTTTCCAGCCCTTCACTTTAGTCTGTATGTGTCGCTAGGTTTGAGGTGGGTCTCTTGTAGACAACAAATATAGGGGTCTTGTTTTTGTATCCATTCAGCTAGTCTTTGTCTTTTGATTGGGGCATTCAACCCATTTACATTTAAGGTAATTATTTATAAGTATGATCCCATTGCCATTTACTTTGCTGCTTTGGGTTTGAGTTTATATATCATGTTTCCTGTTTCCTGTCTGAAGAAGATCCTTTAGTATTTGTTGAAGAGCTGGTTTGGCAGTGCTGAATTCTCTCAGCTTTTGCTTGTCTGTAAAGCTTTTGATTTCTCCTTCATATTTGAATTAGATCCTTGCTGGGTACAGTAATCTGGGTTGTAGGTTTTTCTCTTTCATCACTTTAAGAATGTCCTGCCATTCCCTGCTGGCCTGAAGTGTTTCTATTGAAAGATCAGCTGCTATCCTTATGGGAATCCCCATGTGTGTTATTTGTTGTTTTCCGTTTCTGCTTTTAATATTTGTTCTTTCTGTTTAATCTTTGTTAATTTGATTAATATGTGTTTTGGGGGTGTTTTTCCTTGGGCTTATCCTGTTTGGGACTCTCTGGGTTTCTTGGACTTGTGTGACCATTTCCTTCCCCATTTTAGGGAAGTTTTCAACTACTATCTCAAGTATTTTCTCACGGCCTTTCTTTTTGTCGTCTTCTTCTGGGACTCCTATAATTTGAATGTTGGGGTGTTTCACATTGTCCCAGAGGTCCCTGAGGTTGTTCTCATTTCTTTTCATTCTTTTTCCTTTTTTCCTCTCTGCTTCATTTATTTCTACCATTCTATCTTCTACTTCACTTATCCTATCTTCTGCCTTTGTTATTTGACTTTTGGTTCCCTCCAGAGTGTTTCTTATCTCATTTATTGTATTATTCATTATTGATTGACTCTTTTTTATTTCTTCTAGGTCCTTGTTAAACATTTCTTGCATCTTCTCAATCCTTATCTCCAGCCTATTTACCTGTAACTCCATTTTGTTTTCAAGATTTTGGATCATTTTTACTATTATTATTCTGAATTATTTTTCAGGTAGACTCCCTATCTCCTCTTTTTTGTTTGGTTTGGTGGGCATTTATCCTGTTCCTTTACCTGCTGAGTATTTCTCTGACTTTTCATCTTGTTTAGATTGATGTGTTTGGGGTGGCCTTTCTGTATTCTGGCAGATTGCGGTTCCTCTTTATTGTGGAGGTTCTTCCCTATGGGTGGGGTTGGTCAAGTGGCTTGTCAATGTTTCCTGGTTAGGGAAGCTTCTGTCGGTGTTCTGGTTGGTGGAGATGGAATTCTTCTCTCTAGAATGAAATGAAGTGTCCAGTAGTGAGTTTTGAGATGTCTATGGGTTTGGTGTGACTTTGGGAAGCCTGTATATTGAAGGTCAGGGCTATGTTCCTGTGTTGTTGGATAATTTGCATGATATGTTTTGCTATGGAACTTGTTGGCTCTTGGGGGGTGCTTGGTTTCAGTGTAGGTATGGAGGCTTTTGGATGAGCTCTTATTGATTAATGTTCCCTGGAGTCAGGAGTTCTCTGGTGCTCTCAGGTTTTGGACTTCAGTCTCCTGCCTCTGGTTTTCAGTCTTATTCTTACAGTTGCCTCAAGACTTCTCCATCCATACACCATCAATGATAAAACTTCTAGGTTAATGGTGAAAGAATTCACCACAATGAGGGATACCTGGGAAGGTCCACAGAGTTACATGGAGAAGAGAAAAGGGAGGAGGGAAATAGAGGTGACCAGGAGGAGAAGAGGGGGGATCAAAAGGGGAGAGAGCAAGCTAACCAGTAATCACTTCCCTATGTGCTCTCCACAGTCTGAAACCCTCAGAGATGTTCACGGAGTTACACAGAGAAGAGAAGAGGGAGGTAGGAGATAAAGGTGAGCAAGAGGAGAAAAGGGGGAATCAAAAGGGGGGAGAGAGATCTAGGCAGTACTCTATTCCCTAGGTGTTCTCCACAGCCTGGAACACACACAAAGATTCACAGAGTTGGGTAGAGAAGAGAAGGGGGAGGGAAGAGATAGAGGTGACCTGGGGGAGAAAAAGGAGAGTCAAAAGGGGGAGAGAGTAATCAAGCCAGTAATCACACTCCTAAGTAAAAACGGGTACTGAAGATTGGATTCTTAAAGGTACAAAATTGATAACAAAAAGCATAAAGCAAAGATTAAAAATCTAGTGTAGAGATTAGATTCTCAAAAATACAATATTTAAAAAAATCACAAAAGTGTAAGAAATATATATGAAATTTTCTTTAAAAAGTAGGGTCTTTTTTTTTTTTTTGCAAGATAATAGGTTATAAAGATGAAAATTAAAGGAGTAACAGAGGACTTAAAGAAAAAGAAAAAACTTTAAGTAAAAAAAAATGATAATAGTAAAAATATGTCTAGGAATTTCTCTGGAGTTGTTGTGGGCAGTGTGCGGTCAGTTCAGTTTCAGATAGTTCCTTGTTCCAGCTTATACTTCTCAAGATCTATAGGCCCCTTCCCATGTAGTTGGTGTTAACTACAGGGTTTTAATCTGTTGCACCTGTCACTTCCAAAGCGGTTCCCTCTGTTTATTTGGCTGCTTCAGTTTGTAGGTCTCTTCAGTGTCTAATTTCCGCCCTGACACAAGGGGGCAAAGGTGGTTGTTTATTTAGGCTCACTTGTTCAGCTGTGCTGTGGGGAGAGAGGAACACTGCAAACAAATATCACTGGCATCTGTGGGGAGTGCTCGCAGTGTCTGGGCAGCACTTTTGCCCCCACTCACAGCATGTGTGCTTTCACGGTCTACACTGCTCAGGCTCCAGGTTGCTCTGCTGCTGAACTGCCTAAAGCAGGCCCTGGGTTGCATGCATTTCCCAGGTCTAAGCAGCTCAGGTTCATGTTCTAGGGTACTCCACAAAGGCGCAGACTTGGCTGGGCCTGCATTTTGTGCCCTTCCCAGGTCTGAGCAGCTCAGACAACCAGGTGCTTGGCAAGTGCACTCTCCGCAGGCAGAGAGTGTGTCTTATCACCTACCCGTTCCAGTTGTTCAGTTTCCTGGGCGTGCAGCAGGCGCAGGTGCATTGTCTAGCCGGCTAGCTCTCCTCTGGTATTCGCTCAGTCCTTTGTTCTGTGAGCGGGACTGGCAATGCCTTAGGTTACGGCTTTTTGCGGGATAGTTCTCTTTTTTTATTCCTCTCTCCTTCTGGTTATCCCACAGCTTAGGTTGCTATCTCATGTTAGTTCCCTCAGATTGCCCTCAAAGGTCAGGGCATTCAGGCCTAGTTCTTATCCTGAGCAATGCAGCCCGATCCTCCCTTTTCAGCCCCTACATGCTGGTGGTGGATGCGAGCATCTGGGGTACTTCTCTGCTGGGAGTTGCCATTAGGCACGTAATCTGTGGCTTTTATTTATTTATTTTTCCTCCCAGTTATGTTGTCCTCTGAGATTCCAAAACTCCCCACAGACCCGCCGGTGAGAGGGTTTCCTGGTGTTTATAAACTTCTCCTCTTTTAAGACTCCCATCCCAGGATCTCCATCCCTAACTCTCTTGTCTCTCTTTTTATCTTTTATATTTTGTCCTACCTCCTTTTGAAGATAATGGGTGCCTGATGTCCTCTGCCAGCATTCAGAAGTTGTTTTGTGAAATTTGCTCAGTGTTCAAATGTTCTTTCAATGAATTTGTGGGGGAGAAAGTGGTCTCCCTGTCCTATTCCTTGCCATCTTAGGACAGCCCCCCATCTCTGTTTTCAATATGCTGTCTAGGTTGGTCATAACTTTTCTTCCAAGGAGCAAGTGTCTTTTAATTTCATGTCTGCAGTCACCATCTGCAGTGATTTTGGAGACCTAAAAATAAAGTCTGACACTTTTTCTACTGTTTCCCCATCTATTTGCCATGAAGTGATGGGGACAGATGCCATGATCTTAGTTCTCCAAATGTTGAGTTTTAAGCCAATATTTTCACTTTCATCAAGAGGCTCTTTAGTTCTTCTTTGCTTTCTGCAATAAGAGTGGTGTCATCTGCATATCTGAGGTTATTGATATTTCTCCTGACATTCTTGATTCCAGTTTGTGCTTCATTCAGCCCAGTGTTTCTCATGATGTACACTGCATATAAGTTAAATAAGCAGGGTGACCATATACAGCCTTGATGTAGTCCTTTCCCTTTTTGGAACCAGTCTGTTGTTCCATTTCCAGTTGTAACTGTTGCTTCCTGACCTGCATACAGATTTCTCAAGAGGCAGGTCAGGTAGGTCAGGTATTCCTATCTCTTTAAGAATTTTTCAGAGTTTGTTGTGGTCCACAAAATCAAAAGCTTTGGAAAAAATATTTATTAAAAAAAGTAGTGAAAATTTAAGCACTGATTAGTATTTGTTGAATTTAAACAGCTCATTTTAAAAAAGTAAATTAGTGGTGTCATGGCTATTTTTTTTTAGTAGTTAATTAATTTGAAGTGAAGAATAATTACTTTACAATATTTTAATGGTTTTTCCATACATCAACATGAATTGGTCACAGGTATACATGTGTCTTCACCATCCTGAATCCCCCTCCCACCTTCCTCCCCACACTATCCCTCTGGGTTGTCACCAAGTATTGGTTTTGGGTGCTCTGCTTCATGCACCAAACTTGCACTGGTCGTCCATTTTACATATGGTAATGTACATGTATCAATGCTATTCTCTCAAATCATCACATGCTTGCCTTCTTCCACTGAATCCAAAAGTCTGTTCTTTGCATCTTTGTCTCCTTGGATGCCCCGCATGTAGGATCATAGCTACTATCTTTCTAAATTCCATATATATGTGTTAATATACAGCATTTGTCTTTCTCTTTCTGACCTCCTTACTCTATAATACGCTCCAGGTTCATCCACCTCATTAGAACTGACTCAAATGAGTTCATTGTTATAGTTGAGTAACAATTCCATTGCATATATGTACTACAGCTTCCTTATCCATTCATTGGCCAATGTACATTTAGGTTGCTTCTGTGTCCTAGCTATTGCAAATAGTGCTTCAGTAAACATTGGGATACATGTGTCTCTTTCAGTTCTGTTTTGCTCAGGGTATATACCCAGCAGTGGGATTGCTGGGTCATATGGCAGTTCTATTACCAGTTTTTTAAGGTATCTCCACATTATTCTCCATAGTGGCTGTTTCAGTTTGCATTCCCACCAACATTGTAAGAGGGTTCCCTTTTCTCAACACTCCCTCCAGCATTTATTGTTTGTAGACTTTTTGATGATGGCCATTCTGACTGCTGTGATATGATAACTCATTGGGGTTTTCATTTGCATTTCTCTAATAATGACTGATGTTTAGCATCTTTTCAAGTGTTTATTAGCCATCTGTATGTCTTCGCTGGAGAAATATCTGTTTTGGTCTTTTTCCTACTTTTTGATTGGGTTTTTCATTTTTCTGGTATTGAGCTGCATGAGCTGCTTGTATATTTTCAAGATTCATTCTTTGTCCATTGTTTCAACTGCTATGATTTTCTCCCATTCTGAGGGTTGTCTTTTCATCTTGCTTAAAGTTTCTTTCATTGTGCAAAAGTTTTTAAGTTTAATAAGGTATAAAGTTAAATTAATTAAATTTAGATTAAATTTAATTTAAACTTAAAATTTTAAGTTTAATTAGTCTGAAGTCAGGAAAGTTGATTCCTCCAATTCCATTTTTCTTTCTCAAGATTGCTTTGGCTATTCAGGGTCTTTTGTGTTTCCATACAAATTCTGAAAATATTTGTTCTACTTCTGTGTAAAATAACATTGATATTTTGATAGGTATTGCATTGAATCTATAGGTTACTTTGGGTAGTATACTCATTTTCACTATATTGATTCTTGAATGCAAGACCATGGTATATTTCTCCATCTATTTGTGTCACATGTGATTTCTTTTTCAGTGTTTCATAGCTTTCTGTGTACAGGTCTTTTGTTTATTTAGGTAAATTTATTCCTAAATATTTCATTCTCTTTTGTTGCAAAAATGAATGGTATTGTTTCCTTAATTTCTCTATCTGATTTTTTGCTGTTAGTTTATAGGAATGCAAATTTCTGTGTATAAATTTTTTATCCTGGAACTTTACTCTATTCATTGATTAGCTCCAGTAGTTTTCTGTTGTCATCTTTAGAGTTTTCCATGTAGAAGATCATATAATCTGAAACAGTGAGAATTTTATTACTTTATTCCAATCTGAATTTATTTTGTTTCTTTTTCTTCTCTGATTTCTGTGGCTATGACTCCAAAACTATATTGATTAGTAGTGATGAGAGTGGACACCCTTGTCTTGTTCCTGATTTTAGAGGGAATGCTTTCAATTTTTTCAATTTTCCATGATCCAGCAGATGTTGGCAATTTGATCTCTGCTTCCTATGCCTTTTCTAAAACCAGCTTGAATAGCTGGAATCTCATGGTTCACATATTGCTGAAGCCTGGCTTGGAGAATATTGAGCATGACTTTACTAGCATGTGAGATGAGTGCAATTGTGTGGTAGTTTGAGCATTCTTTGGCATTGCCTTTCTTTGGAATGAAAACTGACCTTGTCCAATCCTGTGGCCACTGCTGAGTTTTCTAATTTTGCTGGAATATTGAGTGCAGCACTTTCACAGCATCATCTTTTAGGATTTAAAATAAATCAGCTGGAATTCCTAGCTGGAATACAAACACTAGCTTTGTTTGTAGTGATGCTCGTAGAAAGCGGGCCTTACCCACTTGACTTCTCATTCCAGGATGTCTGGCTTTTGGTGAGTGATCACACCATCATGATTATCTTTGTTGTGAAGATCTTTTTTGTACAGTTCTTCTGTGTATTCTTGCCATCTCTTCTTAATATCTTCTGCTTCTGTTAGGTCCCTACTATTTCTGTCCTTTATTGAGCCCATCTTTGCATGAAATATTCCCTTGGTATCTCTAATTTTCTTGAAGAGATCTCTAGTCTTTCCCATTCTCTTGTTTTTCTCTAGTTCTTGCACTGATCACTGAGGGAGGCTTTCTTATGTCTCTTTGCTATTCTTTGGAACTCTGCATTCAAATGTGTAAATCTTTCCTTTTCTCCTTTGCTTTTCACTTCACTTCTCTTCACAGCTATTTGTAAGGCCTCCTCAGACAGCCATTTTGCTTTTTTGCATTTCTTTTTCATGGTGATTGTCTTGATCCCTGTCTCCTGTACCTCTGTCCATAGTTCATCAAGTACTCTGTCTATCACATCTAGTCACTTAAGTCTATTTCTCACTTCCAGTGTATAATCACAAAGGATCTGATTTAGGTCATACCTGAATGGTCTAGTGGATTTCCTTACTTTCTTCAATTTAAGTCTGAATTTGGCAATAAGGAGTTCAGTAATGGTCTGAGCCACAGTCAGCTCCTGGTCTTGTTTTTGCTGACTGTATAGAGCTTCTCCATCTTTGGCTGCAACGAACATAATCAATCTGATTTCAGTGTTAACCATCTGGTGATGTCCATGTGTAGACGCTTTTATTGTGTTGTTGGAAAAAGGTGTTTGCTATGACCAGTGTGTTCTCTTGGCAGAACTCTATTAGCCTTTGCTCTGCTTCATTCTGTATTCCAAGGCCAAATTTGCCTGTTACTCCAAGTGTTTCTTGACTTCCTACTTTTGCATTCCAGTCCCCTATAATTAAAAGGACATCTTTTTTGGGTGTTAGTTCTAGAAGGTCTTGTAGATCTTTGTAGAACCATACAGCTTCAGCTTCTTCAGCATTACTGCTTGGGGCATAGGCTTTGATCACCGTGATATTGAATGGTTTGCTTTGGCAACGAACAGAGATCATTCTGTCGTCCAAGGAGCAGCAGCTGCGCGGGTGCAGGAGGACGGAGAGGAGCTTCTCCACATTCAAGGCCAGGAGGGACGACCTCATCCAAGGTAAGGAGCAGCGGCTGCGCTTTGCTGGAGCAGCCATGAAGAGATACCCCACATCCAAGGTAAGAGAAACCCAAGTGAGACAGTAGGTGTTGCAAGAGGGCATCAGAGGGCAGACACACTTAAACCATAATCACAGAGAACTAGCCAATCTGATCACATGGACCACAGCCTTGTCTAACTCAGTGAAACTAAGCCATTCCGTGTGGGGCCACCCAAGACGAACGGGTCATGGTGGAGAGGTCTGATAGAATGTGGTCCACTGGAAAAGGGAATGGCAAACCACTTCAGTATTCTTACATTGAGAACCCCATGAACAGTATGAAAAGGCAAAATGATAGGATACTGAAAGAGGAACTCCCCAGGTCGGTAGGTGCCCAATATGCTACTGCAGATCAATGGAGAAATAACTCCAGAAAGAACGAAGGGATGGAGCCAAAGCAAAAATAACACCCAGCTGTGGATGTGACTGGTGATAGAAGCAAGGTCCAACGCTGTAAGGAGCAATATTGTATAGGAACCTGGTACGCTAGGTCCATGAATCAAGGCAAATTGGAAGTGGTCAAACAGGAGATGGCAAGAGTGAATGTCAAATTGCTAGGAATCAGTGAACTAAAATGGACTGGAATGGGTGAATTTAACTCAGATGACCATTAAATCTACTACTGCAGGCAGGAATCCCTCAGAAGAAATGGAGTAGCCATCATGGTCAACAAAAGAGTCTGAAATGCAGTACTTGGATGCAATCTCAAAAACGACAGAATGATCTCTGTTTGTTTCCAAGGCAAACCGTATTTCGTGCAAATGGAGACCAAAAGAAAGTGGGAGTAGCAATACTCATATCAGATAAAATAGATTTTAAAATAAAGACTGTTATAAAAGACAAAGAAGGACACTACATAATGATCAAGGGATCAATCCAAGAAGAAGATATAACAATTATAAGTACATATGCACCCAGCATAGGAGCACCTCAATATATAAGACAAATACTAACAGGAATTAAAAGGGAAACTGACAGAAACACAGTAATAATGGCAGACTTTAATACCCCACTCACAACAAGGAACAGATAATCCAGACAGAAAATTAACAAGGAAACACAAGATTTAAATGATATATTAGACCAGTTAGATCTAATTGATATCTACAAGGCATTCCACCCCAGAACAAAGGATTTCACCTTTTCTCAAGTGCACATGGAACATTCTCCAGGATAGATCACATCCTGGGCCACAAATCTAGCCTGGGTGAGTTTAAAAAAAAAATGCAATCGTCTTAAGCATCTTTTCTGATCATAGTGCTATAAGATTAGATATCAGCCACAGGGTAGGGGGTGGATATTAAAAGCACAAACATATAGAGGTTAAAAAACACACTTCTGAATAACATACAGATCACTAAGGAAATAAAAAAAGAAGCAAAAATATGCAAGAAATAAATTACAGTGAAAACATGACAGCCCACATCTGTGGGATTCAGTAAAAATAGTGCTAAGAAGGAGGTTCATAGCAATACAAGCCTACCTCACGAAATAAGAGAGACATCACATAAACAACACAACTTCACACGTAAAGCAACTAGATAAAGAATGACCAAAAAAAAAATTAATAGAAGGAAATAAATCATAAAAATCCAAGCAGAAATACATGAAAAAGAAATGGCTATGTTTTAAACAAGTCTGGATGAAGCATAATGAATTTGTTTTTTAGACTAATACAGAGGAACATAAGTATATAGGCAAAAGAAGAGGTAGTTAGTTACAAGGGGCTCTTTTCATTCTCTTGAATATGGATATCCAGTTATCCTAACAAAATTTGTTGAAACACTATTTTTCTACTTAATTATTTTAGCACTCTGGTTGAAGATTGAACATAAATGCAAGGGTTTGTTAATGGACTCTTGATACTAATCAACTGATCAATATGCCTATTATCATGCTAGGGCCAATTAGCAGTTGTTATTGGTGTTTGTTTGTTGGCCTTTCTGAACTAAATCTGTAAATTCTGTACTCTTTTTTGTATGTAGCCACTGAAGTCTCTGCTTGGCTGTCTAAGAGGTCAGTCAATGACTATACTGATACTTACCTAGTATCTTGATCTGAGAAGTCCCTCAGCCTCTAGTGAGGGGCTCTGCATGTAGGTTAGGGCACTGGTTTAACAAGCAGCCTGGTAGATGGTAACTTTGCCTTACCCCTCACTGCTTGTTTGTGCATAGCCTCATGTTTAGCCCAAGGGAGAGAATAGGACTGTCTCAGAATTTTCTATGGCATTCAGACCTGCAAATGCATGATATCTCCCAGATTTTCATTAATCCATCAGAGCTTTCAGGACCCTTTGTAAAAATGTCAAGTTGCTCAGTCGTGTTCTACTCTTTGCAATCCCATGGACTGTAACCTGCAAGGCTCCTCTGTCCATGGGATTTTCCAGGCAAGAACACTGGAATGGGTTGCCATTTCCTTCTCGAGGGGATCTTCCTGACCAAGGAATCGAACCCAGGTCTCCTTATTTCAGGCAGACTCTTTACCCTCTGAGCCACCAGGGAAGCCCCTTTATGGATACCTTTATGGACACCTAATTCAGGACCC
Organism: Bos indicus x Bos taurus; assembly: GCF_003369695.1. Classification (NCBI taxonomy): domain Eukaryota; kingdom Metazoa; phylum Chordata; class Mammalia; order Artiodactyla; family Bovidae; genus Bos; species Bos indicus x Bos taurus. The sequence continues at coordinate 2,736,526 of NC_040077.1, read as the reverse complement.
TTTATGGATACCTAATTCTCCAGATTTTCCTTTTAAATTTTTTGGTGGCTTTGTGTTAGTTCCAACTGTTATTACCACAGAAAGCAGCTGCAATGTTAATCAATTTACACTGATTATTTGATAGATGACTTTGGGAAAAAGCTATTTACATTGAATGTGCTCTGGGTCAAGTCAAATAAAAACAAAGCCTGTGAGTAGGCTTTTTCAAGGGAACTGCTATATATTTTAAATAATGATAACTCTATGCAAATGAGACTTTGAAAATGAAAGTTAAGTCGCCGAGTCGTGTCCGACTCTTTGCAACCCCATGGACTGTAGCCTATCAGGCTCCTCAGTTCATGGAATTTTCTAGGCAAGAGTACTGGAGTGGGTTTCCATTTCCTTCTTCACAGGATCTTCCTGATCCAGGGATCGATCCCGGGTCTTCCACATTGCGCGCAGACGCTTTACCATCTGAACCACCAGGGAAGCTCAGATGAGGCTTTGGGGAGACCTCAAAATCTATTCTGCCTGGTAGCCTTTAGCCTATTGTTTACCAAAACTATTATGATGGCAAGTCTGTCAGTTTTCAAGGTTACTGAGTAGAGCAAGATGGAAATAAGGTAAGTTAAAATTACACAAACTCTCTGTTATTACTTATATTTAGCCATTTTCCTTGGGTGTTAATTTTGAGTTATTCTCCAGGGTTTTGAGAGATTGCCATAAAATTTTTTTTCCAATGGTCTCATTGCTTTATGGGGAAATAGATTTTCATTAGTCCTTATCATACCATTCTGCAAGTGTTTTCCGTTTTTTCTTGAATATGTAATATCCACTATCTATTAATTTAGCAAACTCATGAGTCAGAGGAATAATGACTTTCACACTACACACTTGGCAACAGGACTATCTATTTTAGGTTGTACATTCAGAACATGCCAAAAACCTACAAACTCTAAAATATGCCCAGATATTTGATTAAGTTTTATAGGGGTTTGGTTGCTTCAGGATTATGAAATCAGTGTTTAAGTCAGTAGTCTGTCGAACTCCTCTAAGAAACTTTGATTGAGCACCAGATCCTACACAACTCTCTTTTCTTTGAGAACCTTCAGTAGTTATAATAAAAAGCAAGCCATCTGTCACAATGTGTACATCTGTGTAATGGTGCTGAGTGAGTCTTTTCTCTGCATTTGGTGACCAGAGTCCACAGTAGAAAATACAGAAATACTAAGCTCTCATGATCTAAATTGGTTCTGGTACCTCCCCCAGGCTTTTCTAAGAGCGAAGTGCTGATTCAGTGACAGAGAGGGCCGAATAACACACAACACTCCCATCAAAGTCATCCCACACAACATCTATATGGGGAATGACTAGTACCACACAAAAGAAGACAACTCAAAAAGAACAAAATGGCTTTCCATCAAAATAAGTGGCAAACTATCTAAGAAGAGTTGGCTTTTCCAACCCATAGTTCCTTTTCCTAATATCAGAAGACTTAGATCTAAGCAAAGAGGAGGGGAAATGTCACCAAAGAAATGGCATTTGGTAAAGTGCAATTGGGGGAAACTCCAAAATCAAAATAACATTGAGCTCTTTGCTGTGTATACTGTGAGAATGAAAACCACTTTAGGGGCCATCCCAGAACACATCAACATCAACCTGAATTGGAACACAGTTATTGTGAAGAGCCCTAGAGGAACCTTGGGGTGGGACTTCAATCACATCAATGTAGAACTCAGTCTCCTTGGAAAGAAAGGTCTCCTTTGGGTCAACAAAAAGGAAACGGCTGTAGTTTGCACTCCTTGCCCATGTGACTGAGGGCAATGTTGGACTTAGTCACTGCTGCTTCTACATTCTTTTTCAGTACACTGAATATTTTACTAAAATCTAAAATTTCTCATGAGAAAAAATGTTCACAGGATTTGAAATAGGTCAGATGTGTTGTGTTCAGAATTTCAAGTCCCCCAAAATGAGTTAAATCTTGAAAGAAATGACATTAAATATGTACAAATATAGATGCTTTGAGTTAGGGGTGATATAAAAACATTCAATTCAATTCAGTCGCTCTGTCATGTACAACTCTTTGCAACCCCATGAATCACCACACGCCAGGCCTCCCTGTCCATCACCAACTCCCGGAATTCACTCAAACTCAGGCCCATCGAGTCGATGATGCCATCCAGCCATCTCATCCTCTGTCGTCCCCTTTTCCTCCTGCCCGCAATCCCTCTTAGCAACAGAGTCTTTTCCAATGAGTCAACTCTTCGCATGAGGTGGCCAAAGTACTGGGGTTTCAGCTTTAGCGTCAATCCTTGCAAAGAACACCCAGGGCTGATCTCCTTCAGAATGGACTGGTTGGATCTCCTTGCAGTCCAAGGGACTCTCAAGAGTCTTCTCCAGCACCACAGTTCAAAAGCATCAATTCTTCAGCACTCAGCTTTATTCACAGTCCAGCTCTCGCATCCATACATGACCACCGTAAAAACCATAGAGTTCTGCCAAGAAAATGCACTGGTCATAGCAAACACCCTCTTCCAACAACACAAGAGAAGACTCTATACATGGACATCACCAGATGGTCAACACTGAAATCAGATTGATTATATTATTTGCAGCCAAAGATGGAGAAGCTCTATACAGTCAACAAAAACAAGACCAGGAGCTGACTGTGGCTCAGATCATGAACTCTTTATTGCCAAGTTCAGACTTAAATTGAATAAAGTAGGGAAAACCACTAGACCATTCAAGTATGACCTAAATCAAATCCCTTATGATTATACAGTGGAAGTGAGAAATAGATTTAAGGGCCTAGATCTGATAGATAGAGTGCCTGATGAACTATGGAATGAGGTTCGTGACATTGTACAGGAGACAGAGATCAAGACCATCCCCATGGAAAAAAAATGCAAAAAATCAAAATGGCTGTCTGAGGAGACCTTACAAATAGCTATGAAAAGAAGAGAAGCAAAAAGCAAAGGAGAAAAGGAAAGATATAAGTATCTGAATGCAGAGTTCCAAAGAGTAGCAATAAGAGATAAGAAAGCCTTGCTCAGGGATCAATGCAAAGAAAAAGAGGAAAACAACAGAATGGGAAAGATTAGAGATCTCTTCAAGAAAATTAGAGATACCAGGGGAACATTTCATGCAAAAATGGGCACAATTAAAGACAGAAATGGTATGGACCTAACAGAAGCAGAAGATATTAAGAAGAGGTGGCAAGAATACACAGAAGAACTGTACAAAAAAGATCTTCATGACCCAGATAATCATGATAGTGTGATCACTCACCTAGAGCCATATATCCTGGAATGTGAAGTTAAGTGGGCCTTAGGAAGCATCATTACAAACAAAGCTAGTGGAGGTGATGGAATTCCAGTTGAGCTAGTTCAAATCTTGAAAGATGATGCTGTGAAAGTGCTGCACTCAATATGCCAGCAAATTTGGAAAACTCAGCAGTGGCCACAGGACTGAAAAAGGTCAGTTTTCATTCAAATAACAAAGAAAGGCAATGCCAAAGAATGCTCAAACTACCACACAATTGCACTCATCTCACACGCTAGTAAAATAATGCTCAAAATTCTCCAAGCCAGGCTTCAGCAATATGTGAACCGTGAACTTCCTGATGTTCAAGCTGGTTTTAGAAAAGGCAGAGGAACCAGAGATCAAATTGCCAACATCCACTGGATCATGGAAAAAGCAAGAGAGTTCCAGAAAAATATCTATTTCTGCTTTATTGATTATGCCAAAGCCTTTGACTGTGTCGATCACAATCAACTGTGGAAAATTCTGAAAGAGATGGGAATACCAGACCACTTGACCTGCCTCTTGAGAAACCTGTATGCAGGTCAGGAAGCAACAGTTAGAACTGGACATGCAACAACAGACTGGTTCCAAATAGGAAAAGGAGTACGTCAAGGCTGTATATTGTCACCCTGCTTATTTAACTTATATGCAGAGTACATCATGAGAAACACTGGGCTGGAAGAAACACAAGCTGGAATCAAAATTGCTGGGAGAAATATCAATAATCTCAGATATGCAGATGACACCACCCTTATGGCAGAAAGTGAAGAGGAACTAGAAAGTCTCTTGATCAAGGTGAAAGAGGAGAGTGAAAAAGTTGGCTTAAAGCTCAACATTCAGAAAACGAAGATCATGGCATCCGGTCCCATCACTTCATGGCAAATAGATGGGGAAACGGTGGAAACAGTGTCAGACTTTATTTGTTTGGGCTCCAAAATCACTGTAGATGGTGACTGTAGCCTCGAAATGAACAGACGCTTACTCCTTGGAAGAAAAGTTATGACCAACCTAGATAGCATATTGAAAAGCAGAGACATTACTTTGCCAACAAAGGTCTATCTAGTCAAGGTTACAGTTTTTCCAGTGGTCATGTATGGATGTGAGAGTTGGACTGTGAAGAGAGCTGAGCGCCAAAGAATTGATGCTTTTGAACTGTGGTGTTGGAGAAGACTCTTTAGATTCCCTTGGACTGCAAGGAGATCCAACCAGTCCATTCTGAAGGAGATCAGCCCTGGGATTTCTTTGGAAAGACTGATGCTAAAGCTGAGACTCTAGTACTTTGGCCACCTAATGCGAAGAGTTGACTCATTGGAAAAGACTGTGATGCTGGGAGGGATTGGGGGCAGGACGAGAAGGGAATGACAGAGGATGAGATGGCTGGATGGCATCACTGACTCGATGGACATGAATCTGAGTGAACTCCGGGAGTTGATGATGGACAGGGAGGCCTGGAGTGCTGCGATTAATAGGGTCTCATAGAGTGGGACACGAATGAGCAACTGAACTGAACTGACTAGACGGACCTTTGTTGGCAAAGTAATGTTTCTGCTTTTTAATATGCTGTCTAGGTTGGTCATAACTTTTCTTCCAAGGAGAAAGCATCTTTTAATTTCATGACTGCAGTCATTATCTGCAGTGATTTTGGAACCCAAGAAAATAAAGTCTGTCACTGTTTCCACCGTTTCCCCATCTATTTCCCATGAAGTGACTGGACCAGGTGCCATGATCTCAGTTTTCTGAATGCTGAGTTTTAGGTCAACTTTTTCACTCTCCTCTTTCACTTTCATCAAGAGGCTCTTTAGTTCTTCTTCACTTTCTGCCATAAGGGTGGTGTCATCTGAATATCTGAGGTTATTGATATTTCTCCTGGCAATCTTGATTCCAGCTTGTACTTTATTTTGTCCAGTGTTTCTCATGATGTACTCTGCATATAAGTTAAATAAGCAGGGTGACAATATACAGCCTTCATGTACTCCTTTCTCGATTTGGAACCAGTCTGTTGTTCCATGTTCAGTTCTAACTGTTGCTTTCTGACTTGCATGCAGATTTCTCAGGAGGCAGATAAGGTGGTCTGGTAGTCCCATCTCTTGAAGAAATTCCCAGTTTGTTGTGATTCACACAGTCAAAGGCTTTGGTGTAATCAATAAAGCAGAAGTCAATGTTTTTCTGGGACTCTCTTACTTTTTTAATGATCCAACAGATGATCCAATCAGACCTCAACCAATTTGATCTCTGGTTCCTCTGTCTTTTCTAAATCCAACTTGAACATCTTTAAGTTCACAGTTTACGTACTGCTGAAGCCTGGATTGGAGAATTTTGAGCATTACTTTGCTAGCATGAGATGAGTAAAACTGTGCAGTAGTTTGAGCATTCTTTGGCATTCCCTTTCTTTGAGACTGGAATGAAAACTGACCTTTCCCAGTCCTGTGGCCACTGCTGAACAAGCAAAAACAAGACGTGGGAGCTGACTGTGGCTCAGATTATGAACTCCTCATTGCCATATTCAGACTTAAGTTGAAGAAAGTCGGGAAAACCACTAGGCCATTCAAGTATGACCTAAATCAAATCCCTTATGATTATACAGTGGAAGTAAGGAATATATTCAAGGGATTATATCTGATAGACAGAGTGCCTGAAGAACCATGGATGGACGTTCTTGACATTGTGCAGGAGGCAGGGACCAAGACCATCCCCAAGAAAAACAAATTTAAAAAGGCAAAGTGGTTGTCTTTGTGACAACCACTTTTCACAACAAAGTGAAAAGAAGAGAAGTGAAAGGCAAAGGAGTAAAGGAAAGATATACCCATTTGAATGCAGAGTTCCGAAGAATAGCAAGGAGACATAAGAAAGCCTTCCTCAGTGATCAATGCAAAGATATAGAGGAAAATAATAGAATGGGAAAGATTAGAGATGTCTTCAAGAAAATTAGAGATATCAAGGGAACATTTCATGCAAAAATGGGCACAATTAAAGACAGAAATGGTATGGACCTAACAGAAGCAGAAGATATTAAGAAGAGGTGGCAAGAATACACAGAAGAACTGTACAAAAAAAATCTTCATGACCCAGATAACCACGATGGTGTGATCACTGACCTAGAGCCAGACATCCTGAAATGTGGAGTCAAGTAGGCCTTAGGAAGCATCACTATGAAAAAAGCTAATGGAGGTGATGGAATTCCAGTTGAGCTATTTCAAATCCTAAAAGATGATGCTGTGAAAGTGCTGCATTCAATGTGTCAGCAAATTTGGAAAGAAGACACAGAGATGGCCATTAAGGATATGAAAAGGTGCTTACTCTCATTAGTCATTAAGAGATAAGAAGGAAGGAGACAGAGAAAAAGTATGAATGACATAGTTAAAAGAATGACATAATCATTGAGAACAGGATAGGACATAAACTGGATAGAATGACCAAGGCCTAAGATGGCAGAAGATTAGACTTCCAGCAGACCTTGAGCCTCTCATATTTTCACTGTAATTCATTAGCTAAGCAACACATGCATAGTCACCTTGACAGTTCTAAGACTGACCAGGAAAGGCCAAAATGTGGGCTGTGGTCCAATACCTGGAACTCCCAACCCTTCCCAAAATAGTTGGAATAATCCTCCCATTCATTAGCCTATGAAACTTCCCAGCCCATAAAAATTAACCACCCCATATTTTGGGGGTGCTCTTACTTTCCAAGATGACCCCGTGCCCTGGGACTACCTCTCAGCCTTCCGAGATTCCAAGGATTGTGTATTCTTTCTAAATAAACTTGCTTTCAATTTGTTCTTGAATTCTTTCCTGCTTGAAGCCAGCCTATCTCAGGGACTCACCCAATAACTGGACATGATCTTCCTCTCACATCTCACTTTTTTTGCAACAATTAGGGAAAGGCAAATAAAAATCACAATGGGATACCATTGCACATTCACTAAGATGGCTAAAATATATAATGGTATAAAATACCAAGTGTTGGCAAAGATCAAAATATGAATCCTCATATCTGTTGCTGATAGGATTCAAATGGTGCAGCTATTAATAAGTGCTAAACATAGATTTACCAAATGAACCAGAAGTTCCACTCCTAGGTATATATTCAATAGAAATGAAAGCATATGTCTACACACGTGTACAGAACATTCTTCATAATATCCCAAAATTGGAAAAAACTTAAATGCCTGTCAACTCATGAATGAGTAAATACAATGGAGGTATATCCATATAGTTATATACCTTTTAACAATAACATTGAATAAGGTACTTATATATGTTGCAAATGTCTGGACTTTGAAAACATTTCTTAGAAAAACTTTCTAAGGAAAAATTTTAAAGAGATGAGAATACCAGATCACCTGACCTGCCTCCTGAGAAATCTGTATGCAGGTCAAGAAGCAACAGTTAGAACCAGACATGGAACAACAGACTGGTTCCAAGTTGGGAAAGAAGTACATCAAGGCTGTATTTGTCACCTTGCTTATTTAACTTATATGCAGAGTACATCATGTGAAATGGCTGGATGAGTTACAAGCTGGAATCAAATTTGCTGGGAAAAATATTAACAGTCTCATATATGCAGATGACACCACTCTTATGGCAGAAATAAACAGTCTCTTGATGAGGGTGAAAGAGGAGTGTGTAGAAGCTGGCTTGAAATTCAATATTAAAATTAAGATCATGGCATCTGGCCCCATCACTTAATGGCAAATATATGGGGAAACAACAGAAACAGTAAGAGACTTTATTTTCTTTTTTCTTGGGCTTTAAATCACTGCAGATGATGACTACAGCCATGAAATTAAAAGATGCTTGCTCCTTGGAAGAAAAGCTATGACTAACCTAAACAGCATATTAAAAAGCAGAGACATTGGTTTCCCAGCAAAGGTCCATCTAGTCAAAGCTATGGTTTTTCCAGTAGTCATGTATAGATGTGAGAGTTGGACTGTAAAGAAAGCTGAGTGCCGAAGAATTCATGCTTTTGAACTGTGATGCTGGAGAAGATTCTTGAGAGTCCCTTGGACTGCAAGGAGATCTAACCAGTCTATCCTAAAGGTATTTACACATGCTATACATGAATGGATCTTAAAAATATTATTCCAAATAAAAGAAACCAGACAGAAAAGTTGCATATTGTGTGGTTCCATTTTATAAATTACCCAGAATAGGCAGATTCATAGGGATAGATAACAGATCAGTGGTTGTAAAGTGAATTGAGAGTAATGCTAATGGGTACTGAGTTTCCTTTTCACATGATAAAATATTTTGGAACTAAATAGTGGTAAAGATTGCACCACATTTTGAATGTACTGAATGTACATTGTGAATGATGCTGAATTATACACTTCAAAATGTTTAAAATCTTCAAAATCAGAATTCAATACCATTTCATACCCATTAAGGGTGATTACTACAAAGATTAAAACAAACAAACAAACAAAAATAGCAAGAGAGGATATAAAGAAACTGCAACACTAGTGAATTCCTAGTAAGAATATAAAATGGTGTAGACATTATGGTGAATGGTATGGTAATTCTCCAAAATTTAAACCTAGAATCACCATGGAATTACTGGAATTTTACTTCTGCATCTATGTATAATACAAAAGAAGTAAAAGGAAAGATATTTGTACACCCTGGTTCATAGGAATATTATTCACAATAACCAATAGGTGGAAGTAACCCAAATGTCCATTAATAGATGAACAGATAAGCAATAAACATGTGACAGTTCAGTTCAGTTCAGTTCAGTTCAGTCGCTCAGTCATGTCCGACTCATTACGACTCCATGAATCGCAGCACTCCAGGCCTCCCTGTCCATCACCAACACCCAGAGTCCACTCAGACTCACGTCCATTGAGTCAGTGATACCATCCAGCCATCTCATCCTCTGTTGTCCCCTTCTCCTCCTGCCCACAATCCCTCCCAGCATCAGAGTCTTTTCCAATGAGTCAACTCTTCACATGAGGTGGCCAAAGGACTGGAGTTTCAGCTTTAGCATCATTCCTTCCAAAGAAATCCCAGGGCTGATCTCCTTCAGAATGGACTGGTTGGATCTCCTTGCAGTCCAAGGGACTCTCAAGAGTCTTCTCCAACACCACACTTCAAAAGCATCAATTATTTGGCCCTCAGCCCTCTTCACAGTCCAACTCTCACATCCATACATAACCACTGGAAAAACCATGGCCTTGACTAGATGGACTTTTGTTGGCAAAGTAATATCCCTGCTTTTCAATATGCCATCTAGGTTGGTCATAACTTTTCTTCCAAGGAGTAAGCGTCTTTTAATTTCATGGCTGCAGTCACCATCTGCAGTGCGCCCAAGAAAATAAAGTCTGACACTGTTTCCCCATCTATTTCCCATGAAATGATGGGACCAGATGCCATGATCTTTGTTTTCTGAATGTTGAGTTTTAAGCCAACTTTTTCACTCTCCTCTTTCACCTTCATCAAGAGGCTTTTTAGTTCCTCTTCACTGTCTGCCATAAGGGTGGTGTCATCTGACTATCTAGATTAGTCAAATTCATAGAGACAGAAAGTAGAATAGTTGTTGCCAGGGGCTGGCTAGGTTGAGGGGGAAATGGGGCATGCTTAATGGGTACAGAATTTAACTAGGTGCCTTACATAATGTTTGAGCTTTTGTGATTGGCTTATTTCACTTGGGCTTCATCTGCAATGTGGGAGACCTGTGCTTGATCCCTGGTTTGGGAAGATGCTACTTTCGCTTTCACTTTTTTGTCCTGGTCATAGTATACAACAACAACAATGACAACAATCCTGTCACTATTGAATTTTTACTGTGTACTAGTCACCATTCCAAGTTCATTACATTCACCATCTCATTTTTCCTCTTAACAGTTTCATGAGATCTCATGGAGGAAAGCTCTTAACTGCTCCCTCCCTGCATAAGGACCTGCACTGAGTTAGGAGTTCACCCCTCTCTCTGCAATGAAAGAAGTGAATTAGCTGACTGGTAAACTTTGCAGCAGGAATGGAGCACGTGTGGTTCAGTTTCTTTTTCTTCTCTCCTGGAAATTGGCTACCTGTGAGAACCTTCATTTGGCTCCACCCAAATGGAGACACAGGTGCTGCCCAGGAAGGGAGTCCTGAAGCTTTGCTCCTTCCTGTGACTCGGTGGGTTGATCCAACCTACCATTCAGTGTGAGAACAGCCCTCCTCAGCAACTCCATCACTGCCCGATGACACTCTGATGTCCATCCACACGGCTTTCTCTCATTCAGAGGCATGTCTCCTGTCCAGAGAAAACAAGACTGAGGAACTCTAAACCAAAGGGACAAGCAGATGGTGGGGTGGGTCCTGTCACAGCAAGGGATGTGGCTTTGAGCTGGCTTTGCCACAGTCCCCACAGTGGGATGATTAATGGACCTTTGACAAATGGAGCTGGAACAGACACTTTGGAGACTTTGAGGAAAGAAGAGGCCTACAGGACAGAAAATTATTTCATAAAGGAAACAGCTTGGGTTGGGTGTCACTGTATTGGGTGCAAGTCTATCCTAGGTTAAGGGTGTCAAGCCACTTACGATGGAGGTGATTCCCCCTATGTTGGTATCAGGCCTGGACAAGTTGTTAACTGCCATGTGAAATTCTGCCAGGTGACATGAAGTCTCCCTGTGGTCTTCCAAAAAAACACCACGGATGGAGATCCAGGAGGTGTCCAGCCCATCCAGCCTTTCCCTGCCACTTGCTTATGCCCCCTCCTAAACCTCCAAGGATTTAGCTCAGAAGGAAACTAAGTAAGCTGTGTTTTCCACAGGCCGCATCTGGTGTATCTCCACAGCAGGGGCCTTGCTGACCCTCATGGGGAGGATCTCATTAGAAGTTTTGGAAACAGCATCAGGGACTTTAGAGTTTATATTCATGTTCCTTCTCTTCATTGTTTTCTCTTTTTTATTATGAAGTGTTGCATTTGTGTGAGAAGTTGTAGAGAACGATATAATGAACACCGCTTACCCACCACCAACTTTGGCAAGTTTTAATATGTTGCCCATTAGCTTCAGATTTTTAAGAAATGAAATAATGCAAGGGCCCTGCTTATCCCACCTCAAGGCCATTCTTGACCTCCATCACCGTGAAGAAGGAATTCATAAGGCCTGACTCCATCTTAGGCCTGTTCATGCTGATCATGCTCAGCCACCTTTCCAATGGACTCTGAACTCTGTGTTTGCTGCTACAGCTAAGTTGCTTCAGTCGTGTCCAACTCTGTACAACCCCATAGACAGCAGCCCACCAGGCTCCCCCATCCCTGGGATTCTCCAGGCAAGAATACTGGAGTGGGTTGCCATTTCCTTCTCCAATGCATGAAAGTGAAAAGTGAAAGGGAAGTCGCTCAGTTGTGTCCAACCCTCAGCGACCCCATGGACTCCAGCCTTCCCGGCTCCTCCATCCATGGGATTTTCCAGGCAAGAGTACTGGAGTGAGGTGCCATTGCCTTCTCTGGACTCTGTGTTTAGTGCCTATGAAAACAACAACAGAAGGATAAGACCCCCTCCAGACTGGGGAACCTTGAAGATCATATCTAGGTTACTCATCGCCTAAGAGAAAACATACACTAATCACCCTTTCTTTCAGACAGGCTATAAATTTTTCTCTATCTGTTAGATTGTAACCTCAGGTTTATTGATTATTGGCTAATTGTTTGACTGAGCCCATGAGCACATAGCATGTGAATCATGGGGTTACTGGGATTGTGTTTTCCTTGGTTTATGTAGGTCTCAAGGAATTTGGAGTGGTGAGTTCAGACATGTACACATGGAGTATAAAAGATTTTCACAAATGCTGGTCGGGGTCCTTGGCTAAGAGGAGACTCTGCCTTGGGCCCGCTGGTGTAATAAACTGCACTCCACAATCTGCATTGTCCTTCTGAGTGAGTTTGTTTCCCGGAACGCGTGGCTACAACAACAGAGGGGGCAATTTCTGTGAATAGAGAGTCTTGTCAAATACCAATAAACAGCTTTCTTGCAAATATTACTATCTTCAAAACAGAAAATACTAATTTTGCAGTTTAAAAATTTTAAATACATAGTATGATACTCTAAGTAATTATTTTGCCTTTAGTTTTTACTCAAAAGAATATTTTTGAATATATAATAAGCAAAATATTCATAGATATATTATATTTAAATCTTTGAAACAACTGTTTTCTCAGACTTATAACAGTATAGTGCTAGCACTACATATTGTTCAATGGAATTAATCTAGTTAATAAATTGTAAAAATAATTTTGTATGAGTTTATCACACCTTATTTATATATTTAAATACTGACAGTCATTTAGGGTGTCTCTAGTTATCTCCTATTCTGTTTTCATAAGAATTCTTATATATATATATATGTGTGTGTGTGTGTGCGTGTGTGTGTGTATGCTAAGTCACTTCAGTCATGTCTGACATTTTGAGATTCTATGGGCTGTACCCCACCAGGATCCTCTGCCATGGAATTTTCCAGGGAAGAATATGGGAGTGAGTTTCCATTTCCTGCTTCAGGGGATCTTCCCAACCCAGGAATCAAACCTGAATTGGCAAGTGGATTCTTTATCACTGTGTCTCCTAGGAAGCCCCTTTGTGTGTGGCTGTGTGTGTGTGTGTATACATACATACACATATGAAACACTGTGCCACCTGGGAAACACACATATACATTCCCAGGAAGCACACCTGGGAAGTACACATAAACATTCATGTATACATATATATATATGTATACACACATATATATGTATATGTATATATATATGTATACAAACATATATACACACATACAAACACACTTAGGGCTTCCCAGCTGGCACAGTGTTCCATAAATATATATATATATATATATGTGTGTGTGTGTGTGTGTGTGTGTGTATGTGTGTATATATATACACACACACACACACATACACATATAGCACTATATAAGAATACCCTGGAACTGTGCCATCCAATACAGTATTACAAACTGCATATGGCAATTGAAACTAATTTAAATCATATAAAACAAAAAATTCAAATCTTCAGTCAGACTCTGAGACACATCTAAGTTGCTCATTTTAATCAACCAACAGCTACCACATTATACAGCACAGGACACTTTCACATCATTGAGAGTACTATTAGACAGTGATTGCCAAAGAACCAATTTTGTTTTTCTTGATACTGTCATTATATCTATCTCTGGTCTGTTAACATTTCTTTTTTTCAGTTTTTCCATTAGTTTAGTCTGTTATTTTTATTATTTCTTGAATTTGGATGTTTATTTTATTAGTATTTTTTGTTGTTTAGTCACTAAGTTGTATCCAACTCTTTATGATCCCATGGACTGCAGTATGCCAGGCTCATTTGTCCTTCACTATCTGTAGGAATTTGCTCAAATTCATGTTCATTGACTCAATGATACTATCTAACTATCTCATCCTCTGCTACTCCTTTTTCCTTTTGCCTTCCATCTTTCCCAGCATCAGGGTCTTTTCCAATGAATCATCTCTTACTAGTATCCTTCATTGTTAATATAAGCATTTAAGACAATTGCATTCTAGAAACTGTTCAGCTGTATCCCACTCATTTTTTATAGCATTTTCATTATTCTCTATTAATCTTTTAAACAAATATTACTTAAGTGCTTACTATGGGTTGGATGTCTTGCTCTGGGTGCTGAGGATACAGCTGGTGAAAGATATCCAAGCTTCTGCTCTCCCAGGGTTTGTATTCTAGAGGACGAAGCAGACAACAACCCAAGGAGCTTCATTCATGTCCTCTGTTAGAAGGTGCTAAATACCAGATAGAAACAATGGTGTAGAGCAGGGGTAATGGGAGCTCTGGGTTCAGGAGGGTAAGCTTCAACAAGCATATGATATTTGCGCACAGATTTTAAGGAGGTATGGGGATGAGCAAAATCTAGGGGATGAGGATCCAACAGGAGGGAACAGAAGATACATAGGCCTGTGAAGATAAGACTGTCTGTCACTCTGGAGGACAACCAAGGAGATATGTGGATCATAACAAACTGTAGAAAACTCTTTAAAAGATGGGAATACCAGGCCATTTTAACAGTCTCCTGAGAAACCTGTATGCAAGTCAAGAAGCAACAGTTAGAATCTTACGTAACAACTGCTTGGATCAATATTGGGGAAAGAGTGTGATAAAGCTGTATATTGTCACGCTGTTTGTTTAACTTATATGAAAAGCACTTCATGCAAAATGCTAGGCTGGATGAGTTACAAGCTAGAGTCAAGTCTGCTGGGAGAAATATCAACAGACTCAGATATGCAGATGATACCATTCTAATGGCAGAAATAAAGAGTCTCTTGAAGAGGGTGAAAGAGGAGAGTGTAAAAGCCAGCTTGAAACTCAATATTAAAACTAAGATCATGGCATCTGGTCCTATCACTTCATGGCAAATAGAAGGGGAAAAAGGTGGAAGCAGTAAAAGATTTCCTCTTCTTGAGCTCTAAATTCAGTGCAGATGGTGACTGTAGCCATGAAATTAGAAGACGATTGCATCTTGGAAGGAAAGCTATGACAAACCTAGACAACATATTAATAAACAAAGACATCACTTTGTCAACAAAGTTCTGTATAATCAAGGCTAGGTCTTTCCAGTAGTTATGTATGAATATGAGAGTTAGACCATAAAGAAGCTAAAGTGATGAAGAATTGATGCTTTTGAACTGTGGTGCTGGAGAAGACCCTTGAGAATCCCTTGGACAAGTAAGAGATCAAATCAGTTGATCCTAAAGGAAGTCACCTCTGAATACTGATTGTAAGGACGGATGCTGAAGCTGAAGTTCAAACACTTTGGCCACCTGATGTGAACAGCCAACTCATTGGAAAAGACCCTGGAAAAGATTTAAGGCAGGAGAAGAGGGTGACAGAGGATAAGATGGTTGGATGGCATCACCAATTCAATGGACATGAGCTTGGGCAAATTCTGGGAGATGGTGAGGGACAGGGAAGCTTGGCGTGCTGCAGTCCATGGGGTCACAAAGAGTCATACTCAATTTAGTGACTGAACAACAACAAGGGAGATCAAAAGCAGAATGGGATTAGGGAAGTTTTTAGAGCCTTGTGATATAGTGCAAGGCTTTTGACTTACCTTGAGCAGAATGAAGAGTCATTGGAGATTTTGAGCAAGAGTACTAAAATTAGATTTTCATGGGAAATAGACTGTAGAGGTTAGAAAAGTAAAAGCAGCAAGACAGGAATAGGTGGTAAGTCAAGAGAGAGGCTTAGAACAGGGTAGTAGCAGTCAATGCAAAGATAAAATTCGAATATATTGTGAAACAACTGCCAACAAGACTTTCTGGAGATTCAGCATAGAATATATGAGAAAAAGAATAATCCATAAAGATTCTAGGTTTATGGCCTGGGTAACAAAAAGAATAGCTTTTCTATGAACTGAAATGGGAGTCTATAAGTGGACTAAGGTGGGGAAAGATCAGTGACTCATGTGGTGGCCAGTAAGGTTCAATGTGCTTCTTAGGCATCCATGTGGAGTAGATATGAAGGTGAGACCTGGAAATTGGTCCAGCTGGAAATGCAAGGTGAGAGTTGTAGGTGTACAAGTAGCATTTAAAGACATGCAGTGGGTGAGATGCCCAAGAGGAGAGAGAAGGAAATTAGTTCAACAGCCAACTTTTGAGGTGCTCCCATAGGAAGAAGTTAGAAGAGGAGGAAGCAGCAAAGGAGACTGAGAAGAGGGTTGATGAGAAGGAGGTGTTGGAAGGACAGGAGAAGAAAGCTTTACAATGAGGTGAGTGATCCTGTCAACAGAAAACAAAATGAAGATTTGGAATTGACTACTGAATTTAATAATGTGGAAGAGGTTTTTCAAAATTTCCCTTCTATTATTTTCTAATTCCTATCATCTCTTCTTTGACCCAAGATTTATGAAGAAGTTATGTTATCTCTCTCTCCCCCCCTTTTTTTTCTTTCCTTTGGTCTGAACATGTGGGATTTTTAAAACTTGATTTACTTAATTTTATGTTAGTCAGATGAAATGGTCTATAAGATATCTCAAATACCAATTCCTTAGTTAATGTGGGGACTTTATGGTTAAGTGTTTGATTAGCATAGTTAAATATAAGCTATATTCTCACATTATTGAGGTGAGATGGTTTTAAGTCAAGCTTTTTTATTATATTTTTAATCCTATCAATTTGCTACTTTTTTCTCATGAAGTAAATAAATCACTGAGAGAATCATTAAATTACTCATATGATGAGGGACCTATAATTTTCTGCTAAACCTGTAAATGCTTGCTTTGTCCAATCGAATGTTATGTAAATTAACAAATAAAGTTCAGAATTCTTATATCTTCCTGAGTATTTTATCCTTTTATCAGCTAGCAAGTTTATTTATCCTTAATGTTGTTTTCCTCAAAATAAAGTATATTTTGCTGGTATTAGTACTGCTCAGCGATTTTATTGATATTTTACTTGAATACTTTTTTTCATGTTTTTACTTTTAACCTTTCTTTGTTCTTTTGTTTTAAGTATGTCTCATAACTAGAAAATAGATTTTGGTTTATTATATAATTTAAGACATTATTTTTAACTAGAAAGTTTAATCAGTTTATTTTGGTTACTGATAATTTTATATCTATTCTTATAACTATGTTATTCTGAGATATTTTCCTTGAAATTTCTATGATTACTCTTCGTTTTCTCTTTTTTCACCTTCTACTAGATTGATTAAGGTATTTATATTTACTCTATACTTCTATTGCTTTGGTTGGTAGAAATCCAAGTTTTGTCCTTTTGGTGGTCATATTTGAGCTTTGAATAGGTATACTTCATTTCAAAATGTATAAAGTTGACCTGTAATTTCCACTTGTAGTCAGAAAAAAAAAAAATGTAAGAAGTTTGAAACTTCTCTCTTGAAGCTCTGAACACTCACCCCTCTCATTTTGCATGTTCTTACCATTTCCTTTCCACTGTGTTTCCATAGCTAGTTCTTACTCAATGTATCCTATCTGGGTCGCTTCCTTTTTCTTTATTTTCTTATTTATCTCAGACCTTTCTTCAGAATTTAATTTCTTTCTCCATTAAGTATATATCTTATTAACTCTTGCAATCTGTTGATTGTTAACTTAACTTTTGTTTATTTGAAAAAAATATTTATTTCAATAACCTTCAATTACTTATGATCACCTTGTAAATATTATTTTTTGGTTTCTGTTATTGTAAAGAGAAGCCTTAGTCTGGTTGTCATTTCTTTGTTGGTACACTTGAATGTTTCAGTTTAATTACAGTGTGTGTGTGTGTTTTTTTTTTAAATATGGATATATTTTTGTTCATCCTTCTTGGGTCTCAATGTAATTTAGGAAAAATCTAGGAATTAATTGTCAGAGGAGTGGCCACTGTGATTGAATATGAAGTCCTATCTTCAGCTTCACATACCATAACCTAATTGCACTACATTTATTACTAATGAACTGCATTTCTCTTAAGGCTTAAAATTAAGCTTTTCCTTTCAAGCTTAAAATCTTAAAATTAAGATTAAAGTCATTACTTTTGTTTTAGCTATGAAGAGGAAAGTTGCTGCAAGTTAGGAAGGCCAGAAAAAAAAAAAAAATGTAAGAGCTAAGATCTGATCTATGGCATCCATGAACTGGGGAGAAAAGCCATAGTCTATGGTTGCTTTGTCAGCCTGGGACACACTCTGACACCCCCAACTAAGACTGCTTGCTTATCATTCCTCTTAGATGGGGTCACAATCCACTATGATTGGGGTCAGAGCTGAAGGGAGAACCCATGCTCACTCTATCAGGAATTTCCTTAATGGAGCTCCTGCTTGCTAAAAAAGAAAGTCAAGATAAACTCATCTTTATGCTTGATCAAAACACAACCCTGATTCTTCTTACTTTAAAACAAAAGCATTTTCTGCTTCCACCTGTCAAGGACTGCCCTTATTTCTGACCCTAACTCTTCTCAGGGAAAAAGATGTGTTTGTACAGAAGTACACGGTTTTCCTCACTGACCAAGTCATCACTTGTTCTATTTCTTCAGAAAAGCTGGAATACCTTTTACAATCTTATTTTAGTATGCTTCTGGTATAAGTGAATAAAAATTATATTTGCAGTGCATGTTTGCTAAGTCACTTCAGTCATGTCTGACTTTTTGTGATCCTATGCACCACTGAGCGACTTCACTTTCACTTTTCACTTTCGTGCATTGGAGAAGGAAATGGCAACCAACTTGAGTGTTTTTGCCTGGAGAATCCCAGGGACGGGGGAGCCTGGTGGGCTGCCGTCTATGGGGTCGCACAGAGTCGGACACGACTGAAGTGACTTAGCAGCAGCAGCAGCACTTGTAAGTGCCAGGTTCCTCTGTCCATGAGATTTTCCAGGAGAAAATACTGGAGTGGGTTGCCATGCAGTAGGCCCTCCATATCTTTAGGTTTCACATCTGGGGATTCAGTTAACAGTGGATTTAATATTTTTTAAATTACAATTCGTTTGAATAAATTGTAAATTAATTTTAATTGAATTTATCACATGTTGACAACTATTTATACATTTACCTTGTGTTTGGCATTATAAATAATCTATATATGATTTAAAGTATAAAAGAGAAGATTGGTGGCTAAGATAGCAGAGTAGGAAGACCCTGAGTTCACCTCCTCCCTTGGATGCACTAAAACTACAACTATTTATAGAACAACCATTGATTGTGAAGACCAGAATCTACTAGGGAAGATCTTCTACAACCGAAGATATAAAAAAGGAGCCATAATGAGATGTATGGGAGGGGTGGAAACATAGTGCAGTCAAGATCCATACTCCCAGGCAGTTGACCTACAGATGGAAATAGAATTTGCAACTACAGAAGTTTTCTTCAAGGAGCAAGAGATCTGAGCTTCACATTAACTTCTCCAGCCTGGGGGCTCTGCACCAGGAAGATGAACCCCCAAAATGTTCAGCTTTGAAAACTAGTAAAGTGTGCACAAAAAGCTTCACATGCTTTGGGACCCAAGGCAGCAACAGTAATTTGAATGGGACCTGTTCAGCCCCACCTGCTAATCTTGGAGAGCCTCTGGGAGAGTCAGGCTTCACTTGCAGCACACACTGGGGACATGGATACTGGTGGCAGTCATACCAAGGAGCTCATTTTACTACAAGGACACTGGTGCTGGTGCCATTTTGGAATCCTCCCTCTAGTTTTTTAGTGCTGTGACCTGTTTTACCACTGGCCTTTTACCACCAGTACTGGGGTATCTCAGGCCAAACGACTATCTGAGCAGGGAAACAGCTCCACCAGTTGGCAAGCCAGTTGTGGTAAGACTCTCTAAGCCCATAGCAACCCCAGGACCTGGCCCTGTCTATCAGGGACCCAGGACTCCACTCCACCTACCAGTGGGCCTGCACTAGCCTCATAACTCAGCCTTATCCAACAGTGACAAAGATACTAAAAAAAGAAAGAAAAAAGCAATAGGCCAATATCATTGATGAACATAGGTGTAAAAATCCTCAATAAAATATTGACAAACCATATTAAACACTATATCAAAGGATCATAGATCATCAAGTGGCATATACCCTACAGATACAATGATTTGTGGCTCAACAATCACAAATCAATGTGCTATATCAAATTAACAATTGAAGAATAAAAATCATATGATCATCTTGATAGATGCAGAGAAAGCATTTGACAAAATTAAACATCCATTTGTGATAAAAACTCTCAACAAAGAGTGGGTAGAGAGAGAACATATCTCACATTAAAAGCCATATATGATAAGTTCACAGCTAATGTCACATTCAATGGTGAAAAGTTGAAAGCATTTCCTCTAAGATGAGGAACAAGACAAGGATGCCCACTTTTACCACTTTTGTTCAGCATAGTATTGGAAGCCCTAGCATAAAAGTCAGATAAAGAAAAAGAATTAAAAAAGGAACTGAAATTGGAAATGAAGAAGTAAAACTGTCACTGTTTGCAGATGACATGATACTATACATAGAAAATACTAAAAACCTCACCACTACTAGATCTCATCAGGAATTCTGTAAATTTGTAGGATACAAAGTTAATATACTGAAATCTGTTGCATTTCTATGCACTAACACTGCACTATCAGAAAGAAAAATTAATGAGACAATCCCATTCATGAGTGCATCAAAAAGAGTACATACCTAGGAAAAAGCCTACCTCAGGAGGTAAAAGTCTTGTACTCAGAAATCTATGAGATAATGAATAAAGCAATTGAAGATGACACAGACACAAGGAAAGATATACCATATTCTTGATTGGAAGAATTAATATTATTAAAATTATAATACTACTCAAGGCAACCTACAGATTTAATGCAATCTATTAAAACACCAATGACATTTTCACATAACTAGAGCAAATAATTCAAAAATTTGTATGGAAATGCAAAAGACCCCAAAGAGCCAAAACAATCTTGAGAAAGAAGAACAAGATCAGAGGTATCACACACCCTAATTTCAAACTATAATACAAAGCTACAGTAATCCAAACAGGATGGTACTGACAAAAAGAAAAAGCAGGCACATAGATCAATGGAACAGAATACAAAGCCCAAAATGAGCCTGCACTTATACGGGCAATTAATCTATGACAAAGGCAGCAAGCCTATTAAATGGGGGAAAAGAACCTCTTCAATAAACAGTGTTGGGAAAACAGGACAAGTATATGCAAAAAAATCAAACTGGACTTCATTTTCATGTTGTGAATAAAAATGCATTAAAATGGTTGAAGACAAATGTAAGATCATAAAAAGCATATGCAGAGAAAAACATAGGCTGTGTGTTCATTGACATTGATTGGCCTTAGTAATATGTTTTTGGATATGCCACCT
The DNA here is from genome assembly GCF_003369695.1 of Bos indicus x Bos taurus. Lineage (NCBI taxonomy): Eukaryota > Metazoa > Chordata > Mammalia > Artiodactyla > Bovidae > Bos > Bos indicus x Bos taurus. Next base: position 2,715,441 of record NC_040077.1, on the reverse strand, counting down.
TGCACAAAGGAAACAAAAGCAAAAATAAATAATGAACTACATCAAACTAAAAAGCTCTCTTTCACACAGTGAAGGAAACTATCAACAAGACAAAAGGGACATATAGTGAATGGGAGAAGATATTTGCAAATAATACATCCAATAAGGGATCAATTTCCAAAATATAGAGCAATCCTGTGGGCAGTAGCCCACCAGGTTCCTCTGTCCAGGATATTCTCTGGGCAAAAATGCTGGAATGGATAGCCATGCCCTTCTCCAGGGGATCTTCTTGACCTGGGGGTCAAACTCAAGTCTCTGGCATTGCATGCAGATTCTTTGCTGTCTGAGCCACAATGGAAGACCTAATAGAAGCTCAATATCAAAAAAATAAAGCAATCTGAGTACAAAGTGGGAAAAGCATCTAAATAGATATTTTTTCCAAATAATACATACAGATGGTCAAGAAACACATGAAAAGATGCTCAATTTCACTAATCATCAGCGAAATGCAAATCCAAACCTCAATGGGATATTGTCGCACCCCTGTCAGAGTGGCTATTAATCAAAAAGACAACAACTAACAAGTGCTTTTGCTTTCAGGCACTAGTCCTCATTCAGTGCCGTTCACTGAAAGACTGTTTTGTATTGGGCTGTCTAGTAGATCCTTGAAGCCTTGTAATAAATCACTTTTAAAAGAAAGTAGAGAAGACAACCAAGTAAATAGTTTGCTGTGGGTATTTGAAAGGAGAATATTGTTTTGCCGAAAGTTTCTCTTTCCCTAATAGCTTCCCTGGTAGCTCAGTTGGTAAAGAATCCACCGGTAATGCAGGAGACCCTGGTTCAATTCCCAGGTTGGGAAGATCCCCTGGAGAAGGGATAGGCTACCCACTCCAGTATTCTTGGGCTTCCCTTGTGGCTCAGCTGGTAAACAATCTGCCTGCAATGTGGGAGGCCTGGGTTTGATCCCTGGGTTGGGAAGATCCCCTAGAGAAGGGAAAGGCTACCCACTCCAGTATTCTGGCCTGGAGAATTCCATTGACTGTATAGTCCATGGGGTCACAAAGAGTTGGACACTACTGAGGGACTTTCACTTGCACTTTTTCACTTTTGTCTCAGGTACAAAGGATTCGTTAACAAAATAAGCCACTCATTATATACAAACAAATAATGCAAATATTTATTAGAATTATCTAGCTTACTTTCAATATACTAACATTAAAAGAAAAGAGAAATAGAGCAGAGAATACATCACCATATTGGATTTTGACCAACATCCAGACTGAATCAGCACTGGGAAGTCCTGTATCACAGCACATCTGGAGTCCCAGTTAGGAAAGTGTCCCAAGCAGCACATCTGCTCCGTTGGTTGGTGAGACTTCAAAAATTGCAATTCAGGGTTCTCGCTTATAACCCCGGAATGGATGAAAACTGATATTATCACCAATCTGTGACCAAATTGCAAGCCTGGTTTCCCGTTAACACTATTCATTTTGTTGTGTAAAACTTAGAATGTAGCTAAGGTGGGGCTTGGTTGGCCAGGCACCCTCCATTGTCTCAACAATCTCAAGATTTCCCCCACATCTTACCTATGGTACTGCAAGTCTTGCATTCACAGTAGGCAGTCACTCCAGGTCACTCCCAGTCAGGGCAGTGTCCAGGCAGGTTAGAAGCAAGGTCAGAGGCCTGCCCTACTTAGTCTCTGAAGCCTAAACAAGACTATTCATTTAATTCCTCTAATAGATATCCATCAGAATACAAATATATTCTTTTAACTTCCATCTTAAGAAAAAGAAAAAATTAACTTTCCTTAAGCCTCATGCCCCCATCCAGCTACAACTTCCCTCTATTTCTTTCCCTCTATGACAAATTTCTTGAAATTATATCTCTCTACCTACCTATCTGTCTGTCTGTCTATTTATCTATCTATCTATCTATATTTAGAGATATAGATAGATAGATATTTAAGCAAATTGTCCTTTCTTTCAAGCCAGCAATTCATTCTTCATTATTTTCCAACCAGGTTTCTTTTGGCTCCACTTAAAGTAAGTGCTGTTCTTAAGATCACAATTACTCATAATTTAGTAGACACTTCCTTGTGTCTATACCCTCTACTTCAATAAACATCATTTTACAGAGTTAAATCCTTCATGAAACACTTTCCTCTCTTGAATTCCATGTCTATATTCTTCTGAATCATCTTACATGTCAAAGGCTGTTTCTTCTCAGCCTCACATTTCTCTTCTCTTCTGCCATATTATACTTCTGTTTCATAGGGAACCTATGCTCTTTTGTATTCATTTTCTTCACACTTTATATCTGACCACTTCCACTAGTATTTATTCAAATGCATTTACTTGTTGATGATGCCCAGACATATATCTCTTATTCATTATTCACCTCTAAGTTCCTGAATACACATATAAAAATGTCCCACCCACTGTCTCAACCAAATATCTTAGCAACAACTGAGTTTAGAGGTTTACTATAAAATACATATATACTTTTCCCCTGCCTTTATCCTAAACAAATATTCCCCCAAACTCCTTTCCCAATTCAGGAAATTCTGTTCATATAGTTATTAAATCAGGGACTAAAGGTCTTGATTACTCTCCATCCTCTAGATCAATATCAGCAATAACACTCTTGATTCTACCTCCAAAACATATCATGAAATCATTTTTTTAAAATATTTATTTATTATTTATTAGGCCATCACCTAATTCAGAATCTAGCAACCACTATTAGCTTTGCCTTGTGTCTATTATTGCTTGGGCTTCCACATGTCCCAGTATGTTTCTATTGACTCAGCATAATTATTAATAATGCCCATTTCACACTGAAAAGTGTTCCAGTGGGTGATAAATTACATGGAAACCCTAGTACTGCTTTCATATAATTCAGTATACAGCAGTTGATGAGTGTTTAAGTATAAATCAGATAATTTCACTGCCCTATATAAAGCCCTTCATTGGGCCCATTGGACCTAGAATAAAATTGATCCTGTATACTAGGGTATCTAAAGCTCTGCCTAGTGTGAATGTTGACTACATGTCCAGCCTCATCTCATGCCCCACCCCTTGTTCACTACCACCACCTATACTTGCTCTTCAGTGCAAGGAGATCTCTTCTCCCTGAATACAAGACTTTTCATGAGATGCATTTTCAGTGTGGCCATTTTTCCAGTAAATACAAAAGGATCCTACTCAGAAATGTCTTTAATTGTTCCTTAAAGTAGGCTCTTCTTTGTCTTTTAGTTTCTACCTTGGTCCTTCATTTTTTCTTTAATATATATATTTTACTGCTGTATAGTTGACTTCAGTCAGTTCAGTCGCTCAGTCTTGTCCAACTCTATGTGACCCCATGGAATGCAGCAGGCCAAGCTTCCGTATCCAACAATAACTCCCAGAGCTTGCTCAAACTCATGTCCATCAAGTCGCTGATGCCATTCAACCATGTCATACTCTGTTGTCCCCTTTTCCTCCTGCCTGTTGAAGCCTCACTTGGAGAATTTTGGGCATTACTTTGCTAGACTGTTAGATGAGTGCAATTGTGTGGTAATTTGGACATTCTTTGGCATTGCCTCTCTTTGGGTTTGAAATGAAAACTGACCTTTTCCAGTCCTGTGACCACCTCTGAGTTTTCCAAATTTGCTGGCATACTGAGTGCAACTTTTTAACAGCATCATCTTTTAGGATTTTAAATATCTCATCTGAAATTCCATCACCTTCACTAGCTTTGTTTGTAGTGATGTTTCCTAAGGCTCACTTGACTTTGCACTCCAGTATGTCTGGCTTTAAATGAGTGATCATACAATCATGGTTATCTGGTCATTAACATCTTTTTTGTATAGTTTTTCTGTGTATTTTTGCCACGTCTCTTAATATCTTCTGCTTCTGTTGGGTCCATACCTTTTCTGTTCTTTTTTGTGTCCATCTTTGCATGAAATATTCTCTTGGTATCTCTGATTTTCTTGAAGAGATCTCTAGTCTTTCTCATTCTATTATTTTCCTCTATTTCTTTACATTGATCACTGAGGAAGGCTTCTTATCTCTCCTTGCCATTCTTTGGAACTCTGCATTCAAATGAGTATATCTTTCCTTTTCTCCTTTGCTTTTCACTTCTCTTCTTTTCTCAGCTATATGTAAGGCCTCCTCTGACAACAATTTTGCATTTTTGGATTTTTTTTCTTGAGGATGGTCTTGATCACTATCTCCTGTACAGTATCATGAACCTCTGTCCATGGTTCTTCAGGCACTCTGTCAAATCTAATCCCTGGAGCCTATTTGTCACTCCTACTGTACAATCGTAAGGGATTTGTTTTTGGTCATACCTGAAAGGTCTATTGATTTTCCCTATTTTCTTCAATTTGTGTCTGAATTTGGCAATAAGGAGTTCATGATCTGAGCCACAGTCAGCTTCTGGTTTTGTTTTTGCTGACTGTATAGAGCTTCCCCATCTTAAACTACAAAGAATACTGCTGGGAGCAGGTGAGGAATTCCACTCGTGACAAAGGTCATGAGGAAGGAGGCTCGGCATATGCAAAGGCGGGATCGAGCCTCAGGAGTCCCCCCGGATATTCTCGAGCATCTACCCCCAAAAAACCAGAGTCTGCCTACTTTATTGCTTTGTGCTATCACCTCTGACTTTACTGGGGGCTGTCCCCCACCACCATCTTGCTCTCTCTATCAAAGAGTTAACTTACAGCTCCAATTAATAAAGTTCCTGGGCAATTAGGAGTGTTTAAATCCAAACCCCTCAGATGGCTCTCTAACTCGCCTGACAAGTTTACCCGGACTCCTACAGCTATGCATACGACTGTTTACAGTCTCCCAGCCTCAAGAGGCATGGGAAGCTTAAGATATTCAAATAGCTTAGAGCCTCTCAGAGAGTTAGAAACTGTCAGAATAAAACTAGTAAATTATTTCATTGATGAACCAATGCTTGTTGCCAAGTTTTCACATCCCCTGAATTGTATCCTTGAATGTGTATTAATTAATATAGTTGGTATGTAGAAAAAATAAGTAGTGGCCTTGGTGTTAGTAACTTTAGACTCTTAAGGTAATAAATTATTTCCTTTGTTGTACACCCATTACACATCCACCCTATAGGAATGCAATTTTATCTTCGGAAGATGGCGCCAAACCTTAAAATAATTACTCTTAGAGAAAATAAGTCTTACTGTTGATAAGTCTTTGTCAAGAGTCATAAAATGTTAATAGGCCTTCTGGCCAGAAGATGATGTAAATCACCTAAACCATTTGTATATGATAAATTTGCAGGAAAGAAACCCTGGTTTTTGATAAGAATCAAAGACTGCTGACTTTGCATCCCCTATTATCCTCTATGTGTAACTTAGGGTATAAAAACCCCTGTTGAAAATAAAGCTACGGGCCTTGCTCACCAACGCTTGGTCTACCCTATGTCATTCTTTCTTTTCACATTCTGGCTGAAGTCTCCATCTGGAGCGTGGATATCCTCTGCGACCATTTATTTGCCTGGGCTTCTAAGACCCACTCGAGAAGGTGTCTAAGGTGGGGCACCTTCCGCTATTTAAGAGGGCGCCTGCGGCCTCCGTGGTCAGAGCTAACCTGGTGTCACGGGTTATATTGATTTTCCGCGTAAACCAAGCTACTCAGCCTCTTTTCTCCACTGAATTTTCCTACTGAGCTATCCTCATTCTATTACTCTTTATATCTCTAATTAACATATAAGTAGTCGCCTAGGCCGTCTCTCCTTTGAATACCCTGGATCAGCCGGGGCTGGTCCCTGGCAGAATACATTCCATCTAATTTTGGTGTTGACCATCTGGTGATGTCCATTTGTAGGGTCCCCTCTTATATTGTTTGAAGAAGGTGATTGTTAGGACCAGTGCATTCTCTGGGCAAAATTCTGCTTGCCTTTGCCCTGCATTTTGTACTCCAAGGCCATACTTCCCTGTTACTGTAGGTGTCTCTTGACTTCCTTTTTTTTTTTTTTTTGTATTCCAGTCCCCTTTCATGAAAAAGAGATTTTTGTTGTTGTTGTTATTAGTTCTAGATGGTCTTGTAGTCCTCATAGAACCATTCAACTTCAGCTTCTTCAGATTAGACTTCGTTGACTATTTCCTTTCCCATGTTAGGAAAGCTTTTGCTATTATCTCTTCAACTACTTTCTTTAGGCCTTTCTCTCTCTCTTCTCGTTCTCTGTGTTAGTCACTCAGTCATGTTTGACTCTTTGTGATCCCATGGACTGTAGCCTGCCAGGTTCCACAGCCTGTGGAATTCTCTAGGCAAGAATAGTGGTGTAGGTAGCCATTTCCCTCTCCAGAGGTTCTTCCTGACCTGGGGATCAAACTGGGTCTCTTGCATTGCAGTCAGATTCTTTACTCTCTGAGCCTCCAGAGAAGCCCCTTTTCCTTCTGGTACCCTTACAATGTGTGTTTAGTGTTGTCCCAGAGGTCTTTTGTGCTGTCTTCAAATTTTTTCTATTTTCTGTTCTGTGGCAGTGATTTCCACCATTCTGTCTTTCAGGTCACTTATTCATTCTCCCTCAGTTATATTGCTATTGATTTCTTCTAGTGCATTGTTCATGTCAGTTTGTTTTTTCTTTAGTTCATCTAAGTCTTTGGAAAACATTTCTTGAATCTCCATTCTGATTCTGAGATCCTGGATCATCCTCACTATCATTATTCTGAATTCTTTTTCTGTAAAGTTGCATATCTCACTTCATTTAGTTTTGCTGGGTTTTATCTTGTTCCTTCATCTGGGACATAACTATCTGATTTTTTATCCTGATAACTTTCTGCAATATTGTTTTTGTTCTAGCCACTGTGAGATTGTGTTTCTTCTTGCTTCTTCTGTCTGCCCTCTGGTGGGTGAGACTTAAAGGCTTGTGTAATCTTTCTGATGGGAGGGGCTGGGTGGGAAAAACTGGATCTTGTTCTGGTGGGCAGGACCTTGCTCAGTAAAATTTTAATCCAATTTTCTGCTGATTGGTGGGGTTGTACTACCTCCCAGTTAGTTGTTTGACTTGTTGCAACCCAGCTCTGGGTTCTATGGGCTCCATGGTAGGTTAATGGTGACCTCCAACAGGACTTATGCCAAGGGGAGCTTCCAGGACTGCTGCTGCCAGTGCCCCAATCCCTGTGGTGAACCCCTGCTGACCCATGCCTCCACAGGAGAGCCTCTAACACTAGCAAATAAGTATGGTTCAGGCTCCTGTAGGGTCACTGCTCCCTTCTCCTGGGTCTTGGTGCATGAAAGATTTTGTTTATGACCTCCAAGAGTGGAGTCTCTGTTTCTCTCAGTCCTATGGAATTCCCATAGTCAAATGCCGCTGGCCTTCAAGGTCAGATTCCCAGTCCCTTTGGCAAATCCCCAGGCTAGGAAGCCTGACACAGGGTTCAGAACCTTCACAACAGTCAGAAAACTTCTTTGGTATTGTTGTCCTCCAGTTTGTGTGTCGCCCACTTGGCAGCCATGGGATTTGATTTTACTGTGATTGTGCTCCTCCTACCATCTCATTGCAGCTTCTTCTGGTGGGTTCTAGCATCCTCCTGTTGATGGCTGTTCCACAGCTAGTTGTGATTTTGGTGCTCTTGCATGAGGAAATGAGCACACATCCTTCTACTCTGCCATCTTGAACTAGAATCTTCCTGTTTTTTCTTTATAGTGATTATCATAACATAACCTGGATTTGTGTTATTTAAACATTTCTAGTTGGTCTTTTATCAAGATGAAAGGTCTATCCTAGGATAGATTATTGTACCCCAAAAGTAACTCTAGAATACAGTGTCTGTGATGGAAGAATAAATAGAGAGCAGTACCACATCAGACTAGGAAAGATCAGAAAACACATTTATAGGGACTTCCTTGGTGGCCCAGTGCATAAGACTCCAATCTTCCAATGCAGGGGACCCAGATTCAATCTTTGGTCAGGAAATTACACCCCATATGCTGTTACTAAGAGTTCACATGTCACAACTAAGACCTCACACAGCTAAATAAATAATTAAATATTTTAAAAAAGCACACATTTATAGGAATGGCTCAGAGACATACTCAGTAGGATCAGATGATTTATCCAGGTGGACACAAACAGAAGGGCATTCCAATCAGACAGAACAATGTGCTCAAAATGAAGGTTATGAGAGCTTGAGGGGAATTTGAGGAACAGGGAGTGGATAGGTATGGCTGTAGTAATAGATGATGTTTTAAAAAAAATCTAGACTATAAATGTCTTTAAATACTCAGGCATCTGGACTTCATCCTATAAATGTAATTTTGCATGTGCCTGGAAATAACATTCAAAATTAAACTCTAATCCCCTCCCATAGAAAGAAAGAAATAAAAGAAAGAAAAAATCACTAATCAAAGAACAAAGTTGGGGGGTGGTAGACACTACCTGACTTCAAAACTTACTGTAAAACAACAGTCACTAAGACAGGGTAATTCATTGAAACACTTAGTGAAAGGATACATCAAAAGGACAGTGGGACAGAGACTAGAGACAGAAATAGAGCACATAAACATAGTCAACTGATCTTTGAGAAAGAACCAAAGACAAACAATGGAGAAAATAAAGTTCTTTTAACAAATGGTGCTGTAGAAACTGGATATTCAAGTGCAAAAAAAAAAAAAAGAAAAATCAAGTAGAGTTTGACTTTTCACCTTTCACAAAAATTTACTCAAGATAGATCACAGACTTAAATGTAAGTAGAACTATAAAATTCCTAGAAGATAATATAAGAGGGAATCTAAGTGAGCTTAGGTTTGGTGATGATTTTTTAGATACAATAAAAAATAGAGTCCATGAAAGAAAAAAAAATTGATAAACTGGACTTCAGTAAGAATAAAAACTTATGATCTGTGAAACCGTGGTTAAGAGAATGGAAAAACAAACAACAGACTGGGAAAAAATGTTTGAAAGACTCATATCTAATGAAAGACTCTCATCCAAAATATACAAAGAGCACTTAAAATGCAACAATAAGAAATCAGACAGCCATTAAAAAAAATGGGCCCAAGACCTTAACAGATGCCTCATCAAAGAATATAAACAGATGGAAATCAGCATAAGAAAGCATCAGAAAAATGCAAATTAAACATAGATACTACTATAATGAGATACATCTACTAGAATGGCCTAAATTCAAAACACCATCAACATCAAATGCTGGTGAGCAATAAGAACTCTTATTTGATGTTGGTACATATACATAATGATGTAGCCACTTTGGAAGACAGCATTCCAGTTAGTTGAAAAGTTACATAGTTTTGCCATATGATTCAGTAATTGCACTCTTTGACATAGCTAAATGAGTTGAAAGCCTATATTCACACAATAACTTGCAACCAGATTTTTATAATAATTCTAAAACTTGATAGCAACAAAAATGTCCACCAATAAGTAAATGGATAAACAAACTGTGGTGCATCCACACAGTGAAATGTTACTCAATAATATAAAGAAATGAGGTATCAAGCAACGAGAAGACATGGGAGAACCTTAGATAATATTGGTAAGTGAAAGAAGTCAGTCTTAAAAGGTTACATGCTCTAATACTAAAAGATTGTTGCTGAACCATGAAAGACACCAGGATTCTTGGCTTCTGGAGGAAAAGAATTCAATCCAGGGCCAGTGATGAGGCTTTATCACTCAGATCTTTTGTGTAATAGTTTTAGTAAAGTATAAAAAAGATGGAAAAAGCTTCTGACATAAACACCAGAAGGGGGCAGAAAGAGTGCCCCCCTGCTAGTCTTTAGCTGGATGTTATATAGCTACTAGCAGTCTGCTAATTAGAGAAAGAAAATGTCTTAAAACTCAGAGACTGGCACCAGGCCCCTCACCCACAACATGTAGTTTTGAGATAACATTGGCACCAGGTGAGTCATCCCAGGCCATAAAACAATTGACATGAATCTTGAAGAAAGGCAGGTTTCCAAGCAAATGCAAGTCTTATTAACATAGCTTAAGAGAATATTTTCATAAGCAAAACATGTTGGTTTGTCAAATTGATTTTTTTTTTTGTAATTTTAATTGGAGGCTAACTACTTTACAATATTGTGGTGGTTTTTGCTGTACATTGACATGAATCAGCTATGGGTGTACATGTGTTCCCCATCCTGAACCCTCCTCCCACCTCCCTCCTCATTTCATCCCTCAGGGTCATCCCAGTACACTGGCCCTGAGCACCCTGTATCACGCATCGAACCTGGACTGGGGATCTCTTTCACATATGATAATATACATGTTTCAATGCTATTCTCTCAAATCATCCCACCCTCGCCTTCTCCCACAGAGTCCAAAAGTCTGTTATTTACATCTGTGTCTCTTTCACTGTCTCACATATAGGGTCATCGTTACCATCATTCTAACTTCCTTATATATGTCTTAATATACCATATTGGTGTTTTTCTTTCTGATTTACTTTGCTCTGTATAATAGGCTCCAGTTTCATCCACATCATTAGAACTGATTCAAATGCATTCTTTTTAATAGCTGAGTAATATTCCATTGTGTATATGTACCACAGCTTTCTTATCCATTGTCAAGTCGGTTCTTAGTCTTAGGCGAAAACTGACTTGAAGACAGAGTCTAGAGTAAATACATAGTTCGTTAACATAGCTTAAGACAAACATTTCTACAAGAAAAACACATTAGTTAGTTCAAGGTTTGAGAAAAGTTAAGTTCAGGTGTAGCCAGGTGTCATCATGGCAAGGCAGAATTTTAAGAGAAATTTCTTTTTAAATTTGTATAGAGAAGGGGAAAATATCTTAACACTTGTAGTTTGTTTCCTTCTGCCGCTTAAGAGAGAGAGAAAAATGTCTGACACTTGCAGCCTATTTCCTCTGTTTGTAGACCTCTGGCCTTCCTGCCTCTTACCCTCTCAATATCAACTACATGGCATTCTTGAAAAGGCAAAACTACAGGGATACTTTAAAAAAAGAAAAATTCTTGTTCAAGAGGGCTCCTATGGGGGAAGGAGGGAGAAATGAACAGAAAGAGCACAGGGGATTTTTAGGGCAGTAAAACAGTTCTTTATGATTTCATAAATTGTGGATACATGACATTACACATTTTCCAAAGCCAATCTAGCTTTAAAATATGAAGAGTGAACCCTACTGCAAGCTATAGATTCAAATTAATGATATATTACTATCTATTCATCAGTTATAACAAATGTACCCCACTAATGCAAGACATTAATTATAGTAGAAACTAGGAAGAGGAAGCTCTATGAGACTATCTCAATTTTCTGCTCAGTTTTTCTCTAAAGCTAAAATTAATCACTAATAATAAACCCTCTTTGCATGATTTTTGTATTCAGATCCAAATGTTGATGTTTTTCAGCTGTACTATTTCATCATCATTTCTTCACTTAGGTTACATTAGCCATGGTACAATACCTTCAAGAAAAGGTACTTTGATTTTGCTTTTCTTGCATTCCCCCAATACTTATTAAAAGTCCTGAGGTGGTAAATGTATTTAGTTAAACCATACTTTAAACCATAATTTAACAATAATGAAAATTTGAAATAAGTTCATACTCTCCTTGGTTATGAAAGCATTTTAGCCTTATGTTAGATGAAACTTTTGAGTTATCCAATACCCAGTGAACATATATTCCAGCTCATTGAACCTGAATATCCTGAGGAATGGTTGAATTAATTTGTGCAGGAATGATATTTTTAAGAGAGTACATTGTAAATTCTAAGTCATAAGGACTATCTTAGCACTTCAGACAAGAAAATTCACTGCTATTATAAATGCAGCATTTAATTCCTAAAAGAATGAGCAGAATGTCTTTATCTTTTTATATTTTTGTTTATCATTTTGCTGTAGGAAATTCTTAAATAAATCACATTCAGGAATTGAACAGGGATGACTGAGCCTGAAGTCATATTCAAACATCATTTGGTTTATCTTGAAACATTTCCATTGTTATTAGACTCAGCAAATACCTACTAAGTCTAGACCATGACACCACCAGGCTTTCTGTCTTCTTTCTTTCTGGGCACCAGTATAGACCACACTTTTCATCCTTCCTTGTCGTTGAGGTGATCACATTTATCCAATGGATTATGAACAAAAATGGTGCATTTTACTTCTGGGCTTGGCCCATCAAATCCTTCTATGACTAAAGGTCCTGCTGTTTCCTTCTCTGCAAGGTGGAGTAAAAGGTTTCCAAGGAGCCTGCACTTTAGTGTCTAACATCCTTAAAAAGTCTCTAAGTTCAACATCATGGAAGTTATGCTGCTTAAATACTGTGGGTTAAAGGAGGAGCAGCCCAGGAGAAAGTCAAGCAGAAAATAGTGACTCAGCAGATCCCTTGGAGACTTAAGGATGGAAGAAAAAAAAAAATAGCCACAAATCCAACAATAGGAATATAACAATGGAAAATATACCAAGATATAACTGTAACCATAATAATAGGGTCAAGAAAATAGATAGCAAGATGGATAAATTCATTAAAGGACTAGAATATACCCAAATGAATCAAATGAAATTTCTAAAACTGAGATACAAAAATGCAATTAAGAACTCAGTAGGTTGGACAAAGTTGAAAGTAGGATTGTTAAACTGAAAGATAAGCTAGTAGAATAAACTCTCATTACCTATCTAAATATGAATAAGGGGGAAAACTAGACAAACATGCATTAAAACAAACAGCAACAACAAAAGAACACAGTGAAAATATCTAGCATACATTTTTAATATAAATTTATTTTAATTGGAGGCTAATTATTTTACAATATTGTATTGGTTTTGCCATACATCAACATGAGTCTGCCATGGGTGTACACGTGTTCCCCATCCTGAATCCCTCTCCCACCTCCCTCCTCATCCCATCCCTCTGGGTCATCCCAGTGCACCAGCCCCAAACATCCTGTGTCATGCATCGAACCTGGATCAGCAATTCATTTCACATATGATATTATACATGTTTCAATGCCATTCTTGCAAATCATCCCACCCTCTCCCTCTCGCACAGAGTCCAAAACTCTGTTCTATACATCTGTGTCTCTTTTGCTGTTTCACATACAGGGTTATCGTTACCATCTCTCTAAATTCCATATATAATTTGAGAACAAAAGGGGAGACAGGAAGAATGGGTTAGAAGAAACATATGTGAGAGTGGATGAGAATTGTCCCAAAACAAGAAAGATACACAGAACAGATTTAAGAAGTGCAATGTGTTTTAGTGTAATGTTTATCCATTGCTGCTGGAACAAATTACCAAAAACCAGGGACTTTCCCCATAGGTCAGTGGGTAAAGAATCCTCCTGCAATGCAAGAGACAGGAGATGCGGGTATGGTCACTGGGTCAGGAAGATCCCCTGGAGGAGGAAATGACAACCCAGTCCAGTTTTCTTGCCTGGAAAATTCTATGGACAGAGAAGCCTAGCAGGCTACAGTCCATGGGGTTGCAAAGAACTGGACATGACTGAGCAGAAGCACTGTGCTGCCTGCGAGGCTGCAGAGATAACTGACAAGAACCTAGCCAATCAGTTGACTTTTAATTGGGCTCCCCTGGTGGTTCAGCTGGTAAAGAATCTGCTTGCAATGTGGGAGATCTCGGTTCAATCCTGGGTTGGGAAGAAACTCTGGAGAAGGGAACTCCAGTAATCTGGCCTGGAGAATTCTGTGGACTGTATAGTCCATGGGGTTGTAAAGAAACAGACTTGACTGAGCGACTTTCACTTTCAGGGACTTAAAACAACACAGCCCTGTAGGTTGAATTCACCCAGTTCCTCTCCTTAGAGTCTAACAAGGCTGAAAACAAGGTGCTGACCAGCCTGGGTTCTTATCTAAGTTGATTAGGTTTTCTGGCAAAATTCAGTTCCTTGTACCTATAGAACCCCATGTCTGTGGCAATCAGGTGAGATTTTTTTTTTCAACTCTTTAGACCAACTGCATTCCCCAACATACTGCATATCCATCTTCAAACCACTAGTAGTTTACTGATTCTCCTAACTCTTTAAATATCTCTGAGATTGTGCAAGGTACAGTGTTGCTAAGACTGCGACCACTGCATAACAAGAGTGTTCTTCCTTCAGTTCCAATCACATGTCCCTTACTTCCTTCTGAGTCCTCACTTCTAGTGTCCTCCAAACACAGATGTCTATTAACAGTCTTTTCACCCAAGTTCTGGCTTTTCCTAAGACAATTGAGGACTTTTTCTAAAGTCCCCCTCATTCACTTCAGCAGGGTTCCATATTTAACATTATATTCCAAGTAACCTTGGCTTTTCCCATTATGCTTTTCAAATTCATTCAACCTCCACCCACTGACTAATCCCATTCATTATTTTAGGAGATACAGAAGTAGAGGGAATGCCAAGTACCAGAAATAGTAAACTCAGGGACTATAACAGTCTTAAAAGTGTCTAAGAGATGTCAGTCATTCCATTGACTGTTTATCAGGAAGGGAATGTTGTTTGGGTAGTTCTTGGAGAATCTTGAAAGTGATGTAAGGTGTTCACAAGCTCTTCTACAGGCAATAAAGAAGCATTAAAAGGTTTATTAAGACAAACAAGAAAACAAGTTGATTTAAAAGAAAAGAATTCACTGAAGCAATCCAAATAAAAATATGTAAAATTTCAAAATTTAGCAGGCCTCTTGGCAGCATACTGTGGTCAAAATGTAGCAAACTCTATGTTCAAGGCCTCACTCAACATCAATGGGTGTGGTGAATTGAGGCAAACTCCTTGTTTCTGAGCCTTGTTATAAATGTTTATTTATCTGTTTTAATGGGGCATTTATAAATTGGAGACTCTGGTTGGCCTAATAGAAATAAACTGCTAAGTTTGTGTGTAAAAAGCAGGGATGGGCCAAGTCAGCTTCAAGACATGGAATAACTGCCAAGCAAGTAAACCTAATTGAAGAGTAACTGGTTAAAGTAGGATATTGGTCAAATTCTAAGTCAATAGTTTGACTTAAAAATGAAGGATTTTACTAATATGTGCAGGGCATCTCTTGTGCCCCACTCAGGTCCTCTAAGTCTCATCTCACTCCAGCCACTACTGTTAGGGCTGCTTTACCAGGTGCTACTGAATGGAGCCTTACCTCCGACCTGTGTTTTGGGTCTCCCCCTTTATGCCTTAGGGATTCCCTCCTAGCTCAGTCAGTAAAGAATCTGCCTGCAGTGCAGGAGACATGGGTTCAATTCCTGGGTGGGGAAGATCCCCTGGAGAAGGAAATGGCAACCCACTCCAGTATTCTTGCCTGGAGAATCCCATGGACAGAGGAACCTGGTGGGCTACAGTCCATGGGGTCGCAAGAGTGGGACATGACTGAGAGACTTTCACTACTACTACTACTACTACTTTATGCCTTGGAATTCTTCTGTTGTTACAGCCGGGGCATCTGTGTACCTTAGCCTTGATGCTTGTACAGCCTAGAAACATCACAGAATTAATACCTTGGGCTACCCTTTACCAAGTTGGGTCAAGAGTTGAGAAAGTGTTCATAGACCTCTTCAGGAATTTCCCTGGATTCCTGTACTCATGAGAGTTAGCCCCATACTCATCCTTGCCTTGATTTTCTCTTCTCTGAGACATTTTCCTACCTTCTTGTTCCTAATGCAAATTTGTTTTTCCAGCCCCTGATTTCTTGAGAAGCTAAGCTAGGAAAACAATAAGTAAAGAGGCTTATAGAAAGGTGAAGTCAGTCAGAAGAGAGGTACAAGGGGTCACAAAAGCAGAGTCAAAAAGACAAATGCAGGAGTCCCCAGGTCAGTGTGGTCCAGAGGACCTTCAAATATTCCCAAGTTGGTAACACAGACACCAGGCTGGCTCAGTGGATATGCCATAGTTGGACATGCTATTTCTACATTGAACTCATCTGTTCAAGTTCCAACTGGTCAAGCACTTTCTCATCTCTGTTTTGAGTTCATTGATCTATCTCAGAGAAAACACTGGTAACAGCACAGGGTCTAGGCCTATTTGCACTTTGTTCTCCCAGTGAATTAATTAACTGATACTCTGGGTGTCATTTCAGGAACTGATTAATGGCACCTGTTCCCCTTCATCCCACCCACCTTCTCTCTCTCTCATCTATACTGTTGTTTTCAAGCAAGCACTGTGGTCTGCAATTACCATTTTTGTTTGCCTTCAGATTCCCCACCAGAAGAGAAACTCTATGAAGAAACTCCTCCATTATGCACCAGTAAATCCTAAGAACTTAGCAAGTAGCTTTCCAAAGGGCTACTCAACAAACACTTACTGAATGAATGAAGGCCCTCTTCACTGAATTTCATTTCTGAAGCTGCAGGCTGATCACCAACCTCCGGACAGTGGGGATATCACCATGCCAAAGCCACATGTCTGGCAGGATCTGGATTTCTCCCCGTTTTGCCAAGCCAGTCTTTCTCAGACTTGCTATTCCATCTGGTTTTCAGGATAGATAAGGAGGTAGAGGAACAGAGAAAGAGCATGCAAAAGCTCAGGCACAGTCCTTGGCACATAGCAGATACTCAGCAGTGGCCAGCCACTTTGATGGCAAGATTGCAGCCAGCAGTCTGAGGACATGAGGTGACTTTGGAGGGGCTCCAATGTCTCTTGAAGTCACCTCATGGCTGTATCCCTCTCTGCCCAATGAGAAATTTGCCTTGGGTTTCAGAACTGAATTTCCTCTGACATTTTCCCTTTTTTTCTTATAATGGGAAATGAAGTATAAAAAGTTGTGCACGGCCTACTGCTTTCATCACAGATCTTTGGAGAGATGTTGGCATTTAAATGCCAGACTCCTTGGTGATGTCAGGATGAGGCCAGCCTCAGGCTTGTCTTGGGGTCAGGGTTAAGGGGCAGGGGTCCTCTTTGGTTTCTGATTTAATAAGAGCATTGCTTCCAGCCAAATGCAAGGCCAGTGAGGTCAGTGCTGAACACACACAGCTCCACTGAGAAATAAAGGAGCTAGATGGTTATTACACTGTGCATTTCTTGTAAAAAGGAAAAAAAAAAAAATCTAAAAGTGACTGTAGCAGAAGCTGTTCACCAAAAGAGAGGCTCAGCTTATCAGGCAACTCATGACTTCACTCTGCACCAGAGGTGAGCTTTCTTGTGAGGAGTCTGATGGTTTGATATGTGATCCAAAACATGCCCACAGACCTCCATGGCAACTTGGCTGGTGGCAGAGGTCACGGCACTGCCACACTGTGGAAACAGAAAACTCACACCCTTTGATGTAGCCTCCTATTCTGATGCTTGAGAAAGTTCCTGAAAGATGACAGATCAGGTTGCTTGTGGGCCAGAGTAATGTGAGTCCAGCTCCACTCCACCATTTAACAGCTGTAGTATGTGGGCATGTCAGTGAGTCACTTTAACATTAATTTTCTCGTTTGTAAATATAGACAGAAACATGCACCCTCCTGTAACAAAGTTACAAGGAGATACCTTACCTAGGTCACCTGGCACACATCAGATCAAGTTGGATCCCTCCTGTTTTAGACTTGGGGTCCACTGAAGGGACATTAAGAACCCTGAAGGAGGTCTTCTCATTCCCTGAATAGAAGATGTATTGGTGAGAAGCCCCATAAGGTAAGGTGTGCAATGATACTCCAATACTGCTGGTTCTGGTGGCACTTACCTCGGGTGCATCCGTCACCCGGGATGGTTTGGTGATGATGTAATCCTCCAAGGATAGTCATGGCACTGCCACGGTAATGCCATGTTAATTAACTGGGCTGTTATTTCAAAGTGTTGATGGCCAGAACTGTAATTCAATCAAGTAAATAACACTTCAAGCAGTTAATAAAAGCAATGAAATTTGTAACTGCCCATTAATGAGATTTCATAAATCAGTCGGTGGGCTGTCCTTGCCACACAAATATCAGACAATCAGAATTACTAATGCTGTGAATCTGTTGAGAATTCTTTCTCCATGTGTTTTTTAAACAAATCATGTTTCTTTTTGTCTCTTCCCTGCTTGTTAACTTTCAAAATGTGTTTTTCTTAAGGTTCTACCATTAGGGAAATAGCATTCTCACCCACTGACATTGCTTGTGATTTCAGTCTGATTATGAACTAAGACTCCAAGCACCACCCAACTTGCTATAATTCTTTTAATGCCCTCAGTTTTTCAGTTACAATTTATTTTTCAAATCCAGAAGTAATGTAGTGCTAGGTCCTCTCAGGGCTCTCAGCTTGTGAATGTAAACATTAACATCAGAGAGGTGGTTATTTTCTCCAGTGCATTTGATGTCCTCTCCCTTCAACCCTTCGCTTCCTAGTCTCTGAGCCCCCATCTGTCAGCTTTGAGCTGGGTCCTGAGGACTCACGGATGAATAGGACACCGCCTCTGCTCTCAAAAAGCCACGTCCATGGTCACATCAGTGGGCCTGTGTAGTGCATGTACCCTGTCATCTACAGGACTCTCTTGGTGCCACAGCTGAATGTGAGGGCTCTGCCAGAAAGGAGATGTTCATCCTGAGCCTTGTCACCTCTTCTCTGCCAGGGACTGTGGTAAAGGGTCCAGCAGAAGCTGCCTTCCTCCACACCAGTCTCTGGGCTGAAGGAGGTTCCACGTGGTCTGCACCTTCTGCTTCTGAATGAACCTTTGGCACATATTTGAATAAATTGGGGGACAGTGAGGGTGTGAAGTGACAGGAACTATTATTCAGAGAGAGGGTTGGGGGCATAGATGCTGAGAGTGAGGGCTCTGGCTCCCACTTTGGCTTTGTCATGTTGCTCTCTTCTCCACTCCACTCCACTATATCCTTGCCCTCCACATCTGACCCACCTATTCAACCCCCGAATCACTCAGATGCCCACTGACACCCCCATTCCCCCACTGACTTGCCTGCTTGCTCACTGCCCACTCCAGCTCACTCATGTACTCACTCCTAACCCCTGCACTCATGCACCATCTACCTAACTCATGAACACACCCTCCCCACATACTAAGCTACCCACCCCCTCCCTTACCACCATTCATCCACCCATGTGGACCTATACCCACTCCCATATTCACTAAGCTGCCCACCCAACCCCTTCTCCTTCTCTCACAAGAGGCTGCTGACCAAGTGCTCTGTGGGAGCTGTGAATTTTGTTGTGAGAGACAGATGAATCAGATCTGGTAACTGGCTGAGAAGGGCTTCTGGGCCAGTGGTAGATGAACGTAGGTAGTGTTACTGACAGTATAAAAATGGGGGAGGAACTAGGGGGACAGGCACAGAGGAAAGAAAAAGAAAAGTAACCAGGCTGGGACAGGCATGAGAGGGGCTTTGAATCAATAGCTGAGGCACTAAGTCAGGAAGGACAGGCAAGGAAAGGCATGAATAGTACACTCTATTTTGAGGAAATGCCACAGTTCAGAGTAAGGGGATGGAGAGAGGGGTGTGGGAGGAAAGAAGCAGTCAAAGGAGACTCATGAGCAGAACTGTGACTGCTCATGCATTATAGTAGGAGGCTCCTGGCAAAAGAAGACTCCAACTCACTCCCTGTCCTTCTGCTTGGCTGGAGCACTGCTTTCCTGTCATCTATTCTTGCCATACCTTAGTCCAGTGGAGACTTCAGGCAATTTGACCAGATCAAATTAGAGCAACTTTCCCAGGCCTAATGACAGAGACTTAAAGTCCAAGTGTGGAATGACACAATTCTCAACTTGACAAAAATTTCTTATCTACAGCCCCAGTGAGATCCAGTTGCCCAGAAACAGAACTGTGGGCATTTCTTGGAAGGCCTCTCTTGGAGGGCCTTTATCTAATTCCTCCCTAGATAAGCACAAGGTTTGAAGGCCATTGTCTTTTCTCATTCCATAACCACAGTTCTAAAGATACCTTACCAAGATGGGCACCTCACAATGATTTAGAAAGTTAAGAAAAATTTGATTACACATAGATGCTCACATAAACAATTCACACAGGTACATACAGACACGTGAGGCTGTGATTACTCAAACGTCTTGCTCCATTTGATAGATGGTGTTCCAGAGTTTTTCATTCCACAGTCATTCACTGATTTCCTGACATGTGGCAATTCGTTTGCCTGGTCCTGTAAGACACATGGCTGTAAATAAAGCCCTGCCTTCAAGTTGTCTCCCTGGATTCATCAAAGTAGGCCTTTGAAATAATGATTAAAATGTAGTTGGACAAATTTATAACAGTGACTAACAAAAAAAGGATCACAGAGAAAGGGTAAATGCCTTCTGGTTGGCAGCTAGACAAAGGTTTGATATGTGAAGTGGGTTTTGAAGAATGAGGTAGAGAAGGGATTAGGAACTCTAGCAAATTGAGGAGATTTGTGCAAAGGCGTTGTGTTTTTCAAAGGGTTTTCACACCTTTGAATTGCACATGGGCAATTCATCCCATGTGCCCAGACTAAAGGGCAGGCTGTGGTGTGGTGGAGGATGAGAATGGGCCATGAAAGGGAGTGCCATGGAGGCCTAACCTCTAGGGAGCTTGGACCAAAGCTTGAATCTATTATTATTGTTGTTCAGTTGCTAAGACATGTCCAACTCTTTGTGATCTCATGGACTGCAATATACCAGGCTTCCCAGTTCTTCACTATCTCCCAGAATTTTGTCAAACTTATGTCAACTGAGTTGGTGATGCCATTCAACCATCTCATCCTCTGTTGCCCCCTTCTCTTCCTGCCCTCAATATTTCCCAGCATTAGGGTCTTTTCCAATAAGTTGGCTCTTCACATTTGGTGGCCAAAGTATTGGAGCTTCAGCCTCAGCATAGTCCTTCCAATGAATCTTCAGGGTTGATTTCCTTTAGGATTGACTGGTTTGATCTCCTTGCAGTCCAAGGGACTCTCAAGAATCTTCTCCAGTAACCTCCAGTTCAAAAGAATCAATTCTTAAACATTCACCCTTCTTTATGGTTAACTTTCACATCCGTACATGACTTCTGGAAAAACCACAGCTTTGATGACACAGACGTTTCTTGGCAAAGTGATGGTGCTGCTTTTTAATATACTGTCTAGGTTTGTCATAGCTTTCCTTACAAGGAACCTAAAACTATAAGTGTTCCCTAAAGGTTGTTGAGAAGATGAATGACAAAATCAGATTTATATTAAAGAACTATCTTTACTGTAGATGGATAATAGACTGGAATGGAACATTACTAATAGAGATACTTTCTAGCCATGATGAGGACTTATTAGAAATAAAGACAAAGGTGTACACTGAAGGTATTAAAGGGGTGAGGTTGACAAGACCAGTTTTCCCATCAGATGTGGAAAATAAGAGTTGTGGCAAAGGTCAGCACTTTCAGGATGCTGGAATAAGGCAATCTTCACAAGAGAGACTGTGCAAGGGTAGGAACAGAGTCTGAGGGTGGGAACTTAAGCTTCAGTTTAGTTCAGTTCAGTCACTTAGTCATGTCTGACTCTTTGCGACCCCATGAATCACAGCATGCCAGGCCTCCCTGTCCATCACCAACTCCTGGAGTTTACTCAAACTCATACAGACTTAAGCACTCACAGTATACAGGCCTCTTTCCTGACCAAGCGCACAAATGGCTACAGTCCCAGCTCTTTGCAGTGTGCACTAAGTGGGGCCATGAACATGTCTGGTCAATGGAATAAGAGCATCAAGCACAGGTGTCTCTTCCTGGATGAAGCAGTAAAAGCAGCTCCAGAGAGCTGCCTATATTCTAGAATGGACTTTCCATGAGGGGGTTGAGACATAAACTTTTGTTGTGTAAGACTGAAGTCTGGTGGTTGTTAGTTATTACAGCATGATCTGTCTATCCAGAATCAAATGGATTTGTTTTCAAAACTTTTGTTTTAGTGTTTCCTGGTTTTCTCTTTGCTCTGAATAAGGATAAAACAGGCAGGAGAATTAGAAGTAAACTGTTGCCCATACATGAGGCTTCCTAGCTGGCGCTAGTGGTAAAGAACCCACCTGTCAATGCAGCAGATGGAAGAGACATGGGTTTGATCCCTGGCTGGGGATGATTTCCTGGAGAAGAGAATGCAATCCACTCCAGTATTCTTGCCTGGAGAATCCCATGGACAAAGGAACCTAGTGGGCTATGTTCTATAAGATTGAAAAGAGTCAGACATGACTGAAGCAACTTAGCACAGCTGGCATCATACCACTCCAAGAGGGAACAAAGGCAATAAAATTTTTCCAGGAGGAGTTCTAGTAGCCACCTTTCCAAAGGTCTAGAACCCAATTCAGATTCACTTCATGAGATGAATTTAAAGTGTGTTAAAGCTGTTCTTATTTAACTTATATGCAGAGTACATCATATGAAGTGCTTCACTGGATGAAGCACAAGCTGGAATCAAGATTACCAGGAGAAATACCAATAACCTCAGATATGCAGATGATACCACCCTTATGGCAGAAAAGGAAGAAGAACTAAAGAGCCTCTTGTTGAAAGTGAAAGAGGAGAGTGAAAAAGTTGGCTTAAAGCTCAACATTCAGAAAACTAAGATCATGGCATATGGTCCCATCACTTCTTGGCAAAAAGATGGGGAAACAATGGAAACAGTGGCTGACTTTATTTTTCTGGGCTCCAAAATCACTGCAGATGGTGATTGTAGCCATGAAATTAAAAGACGCTTACTCCTTGGCAGGAAAGTTATGACAAACCTAGACAGGATATTAAAAAGTGGAGACATTATTTTGTCAACAGAGGTCCATCTAGTCAAGGCTATGGTTTTTCCAGTAGTCATGTATGGATGTGAGAGTTGCACTATAAAGAAAGCTAAGTGCCGAAGAATTGATGCTTTTGAACTGTGGTGTTGGAGAAGACTCTTGAGAGTCCCTTGGACTGCAAGAAGATCCAACCAGTCCATCCTAAAGGAGATCAGTCCTGGGTGTTCATTGGAAGGACTGATGTTGAAGCTGAAACTCCAATACTTTGGCCACCTGATAGGAAGAGCTGACTCATTTGAAAAGACCCTGATGCTGGGAAAGATTGAGGGCAGGAGGAGAAGGGGCCAATAGAGGATAAGATTTTTGGATGGCATCACCGACTCAATGGACATGGGTTTGGGTGAACTCTGGGAGTTGGTGATGGACAGGGAGGGCTGGCATGCTGCAATTCATGAGGTTGCAAAGAGTCGGACACGACTGCGCAACTGAACTGAACTGAACTGAAAGCTGTTCTAATATATTTTGATACTAAAACTACTTTAGGAATAATTAATAATAGCTGGAAATTAGTGGAAAGAGTATATAATTTTATCAAGATGCTTGAGGGATTTGTTCCAATTAATCAAACTCATGAAATGGGGAGAAGTTCCAACCCACCAGTTTCTCTGAGGAAAGCTCACCTCGTCTGCAGTCACCGACCCAGGGAAGTAGTGGGCAGCCTCTGGAGTAGTGGGTAGCCACTTCTCCAAAAGCAGATCTTGGTGCTCACTGCATACATCAAAAACAAGAAGCCTATACCCAGGAAGGCTACCTGACATTGATGTTGGGCATCACAGAGGGATTGAAAAATGAATTTGATCAAAAGACCTGAATTGTCCTGCCCCTACCAACAACCACCTTCAAGAATTTGAGCAAATCTTCATTTTCCTCTTTGAGCTTCAGTTTTCTTACTGAAAAACTCTTCTAACCTACAAACCCTACGTACTCTGTAGCAGTGGTTTAATTCTTGGCCAGCACATAAACACTGAAGTTAACAGTATTCTTCTGCTCAGGGAGTAAGCTCCCTGGATAGTTGTTTATTTAATTTATTTCTATACAAATTGTGTAGGACTGCCTGAATAGTGGCCTGGAATGCAACACACACACAAGGTCAGAGACAACAGCCCCTTTGTGACAGAAGTTGATTAGACCTGACCATGGCCAGCCAGCCCCATTCTGGCTGCATTTTTGTCAAATCTCTCTTTATACTCAATATGTTTCCAGGTTCTCTGCTTTTCAAGCTTGCAGTAATTTATCTTGTGCACAGAAAGGGTACAAATTGTGAACTAACTAAATTAGAAATACTCAATTATTGGGAAGCTAACAGAGGAAACCATTGTAGTTGAGAGATGTTATGACCACTGCATCAATAACTCACTTCTCTCACATGACTCACCTTCACAGGATGCCTCCCATCGCACTAAGTACTGATTCTGTTTGTAACCACAACAGGCAGAACAGGATATTTCAGAATCCATGTTCTCTATTCTGTATCCTGAATTTGCAGGTCTGAGCATCTTTTTCATTCTTCTTATTCAATGTGAGATCTCCCTCCAATTTGCTTGAAATCTGAATGCCTTGTTTTATAGGAAGGAGTGGTCACTAAAAACATTGATAGCATAACAAAAGGCAGTCATTAACAGACATTATTTTAGAAATACAAAATCAAGTGGTGGAATATAGAATTTCCTTGAAAATCCCCAAATGTCACTTTGAAGTTTTTCTTTGAAATATTTCTTGTCCTAGTCTACGTAGTATGAATGAACTAATGAAAGAAGAATTAATTACCCTAAGAGTAGCACTGTGCCATCCAGAGACTGGCATTCCAGAAGCTCTGTAGATGAGAACACAGACTCACACTAATTGTAAGTGGAAAGACACTGACCAATAGCATAGGAAAGAGGGGCCCAGTCCAGTGAGCAGAGCATGAACTCCAGAGCACATCACAGTATAGGTTTGTCAGCTTTGTCACTCAGTCACCATATGCTCCAAGCTGCCTAATTGATTTGTGTATTAAGAAATTCATTTGTAAAAGGGATTTACCTTCTTTGGAGGGGTTGTTGTGAGGCTTGAAAAAATTGATACATGCTATGTATATGTATGACATATATACTTGTTAGATTATCCAGGGTAGCTGTGCTTGAAGAAAGTCTCACAACTGGCAGCAAGATGTGATGGTCTATAATGGTGGCCCACAAAAATAAATGTCAAATGATATTTTTGCTATTTATTAAATTGGTACATTTTAAAGGCATTCATTTAAATAATCTCTTTGTCATGCACATTGCAGTGATCAGACTTCTCTTGCATATATAAGCAGTGTTATTACTTATGTGCTATACAAATAGTTGAAGGTTAATTAGCAGTATAACTAAATAGTAATGCTGACAGTCTCCTTCACACAAATTTTTAAAAATCTTCCTCTTTGTAAGAATGTGGGGTTACCACAGAGAGTGCAGTTTGGCTCTTGAACCATTAATCAGATCAGGGATAACTGGTGAGGAGTATAAGGACCCTTTGCAGACTTTGCAAGAAAGTACGCATGACCCAGGGACACCCAGGTGAAATACCAAGAGAGAGGGTGGAGTCAGGGGGTCCTGAAGGACATGAAGGGAAAGAATCTTAGGGAGCAAGAAAAGTTCAGAGGCTGCAGCCTGAACCCTGAACTTCAAAGATAAGGAGACCTTGGGACTAAGATTAGTTCATCCCTTGTTTTTTCTAAGCATGAAGAAAAAACATGCTAAGCATGGCCCCAGCTGGGGCCAAGCAGTGTGATGGTGGTCTAGTCTGACTTGTGCTGGTCTCTCTGGCTAAAGAATTGAGATGGGGGTCAACCATGTAGAAAGCAGCTTCTAACCCATGCCATTTCCCCTGCACTACCAGGAAGCCTTTAGAGGGGCCTTTCCAGGTGTGAATCTCAGTTGCTCTCTCCTGTGTTATTAAAGAAACAGTCTTGAGAAGAGTGAAGTGACCTTTTATTGACCTTGAATCCCATCTGCTATGGTTTGATGACAAACAGAGAGTGCAATCAGTCTTTATCTGCAAAGGGTTAACCTATTTGGGTCTGTGGTTGTTAGTCTTTTACTTTAGATGTTGAACAAAATCCATCATTCTTTCCTTTTCCCACCTGAGCATCTTCTCTCTTCCAGGCACTCTTTTGGTTGTAGAGATCACAGAGATGTACGTCATCCTAGAATAGGAGGTGGCTGACAGTGTTACACACAAGGAGTAGACCGTAGAAGGCAAATGACAATGCCGGCAGCTAATCCCTGTTTCCACTAGAAAGTACGCTCCCACCTACAGAGGTGCCCACCCCCTGCACACCTCCACCACCAGCACTGTCAGTTTGTCAGGCTCTGGTAGGAGCTCTTCCACTTTCCCCTCCTCCACTCCTCCACTCCCTCCCTCTGCCCTCTCTACCATCTACTCTGCTCTCTCCCCTTACTTTTCTTTTTTGTCTTCTCTTATCTTTTTATATTGTCCTCTCTTTTCTGCCCTTCATTTCTTTCTGCTTTTCAGATTTTTGGTAGACCACTTACACTTGAATCTTCTACTGTCATGGAGCATTTTAAAATAACTTCTATTTTTTTTAAATATTATTATTATTATTTTTTACTTTACAATATTGTATTGGTTTTGCCATACATCAACATGCATCCACCACGGGTGTACACATAAAAAAATAAAATAAAATAAAATAAAAAATAAAAGAACTTCTATTAAATGTCATTTTTAATTTGACTTATTTATTTGGCTTCACGTTGCGGCATGCTGGATCTTAGTTCCCCAACAAGGAATCAAACTTGTGCCCTCTGCAGTGGAAGCACGTGGAGTCTTGACCACTGGACCACCAGAGAAGTCTGAAAGATGAACTTAGGGGACAGATGGGGAGGTCAAGTCTTCTTTCCCTGTTCCTCCTGTCTTCTCTATCTCTCCCTCCAATCCCCTCCCGACCCGGTTCTGTGTCTTTTTCCTTGGAACAAGGCTGGCCATTGTGCCTTCAGTTTACTTCCTCCCACCTGAAGCACTGTGGAACCATCAGTCATCTCCTAGGATTAGGGCCCACCAGAGAACAGACTTGGATACTGGAAGCAAGAAACCCCACACAAGTCTAAGTCACATGATCCAACCAGTCCTGGATAAGACCCTACACAGGGCATTTGGAACCAGATGCTAATTCGCCCATCACTGCTCCTCCTTGGCTCTTTGTGTCTTGAGGACACCACTCTATTGGGAGTTACAGGAAAAGGGGCAAGAAAGCCTGAATCATGCTGGAAAAATATCTTATACTTCAGATATTCACCCTGATTCCCTAAAATCATCAAAGGTGTCAAGGGACATCACAGATAAACCTGGGAAGGGAGAGTACATGGTACTCAAGGGGTTGCTTCGTTTTGCATCTACTGAGAATAAAGCAAGTAAGAAGGGGTGTGCTTGGAGGGAGGCCTTGAACTTAGTCTCTAGTGCACTGGTTTAAGATTGGAGGTAGGTTAATGTAGCCTCTGACTAGAGTCAATTGACTAAGGGGAGAAAAGATCTGTTACTGAACCTCATTAACCACAAGAGTGGGACAAACCCATTATTTTTCTTTTTTTTTTTTTAGTTGTATTTTCATCTTTATTGTTTTTTTATTACAATAATTTCCAAAATACTATGAATTTGCTGTTTTAATTTCTTACACAAACTAATCATTACTTTGGAAGGTTTTATATTCTTCTGAAAATTTTTTACATTTTGCCTTTAGGTCACATTTTCAAGTGACTGTTTTTTGAATTCACATTCTAGAAATGAACCTCTGGTTTTCCTCTGCTATGGTTGGAGAATAGACTGTAAGAGACTTTTCCTCTTTGGAACGTTTTGAGGTTTTCATCAAGGCCTAATTATGTAATCATATCAGATTTACACAAATTTTAAAAGTCTGATGATACCATGTGTTAGAGAAGATACAGTACTTAAAATCAAACAACCAAAAAAAGCTTTCTCTTCCAGGACAACTTTTCCATTGTTTTTCTGATTCCTGATTCCCTCATCTACAAAACTGGAGATGACCAGACAATGTGTAACTTTTTTTCCTAACAGTTTGTGGAACTCAATATCAAAGTCTTTCTGCAGTTCCAAAATAGAAATAGATTGACTACAGAGAACAAAAAGAAAGAAAGAAAGATTACTCAGAGGGTTGCAGGAAGTCAGTGAACAGAAAATGTGACATTTGGAATGACTTGTGTAACAGGATACTGGCAAAGTTAACTGAGATGGGAGCAACTGCTCTCAGGAAGCAAAGAGTGAACAAAGGGAAGAGTAAGATATCCAAGTTGGGCTCACTGTATGAAAGTCTAAAATCTATGGGTAAAGAAAATTTGGAGAAAATATTTTAAAACTAGGAAATTCCCAAATATTAGTTGTCATTTATAAACACAGGTGACATATAGCCTTGGCCTGGAAAACTCCAACAGTGGAGAAGACTGAGATGATCTAGACCTTGAAAAGGGACCCCATGCTGAAGAGGGGTTGTGGTAGGGTCAGAGCCCACTGCAGGTGCCTAGAGGGTGTCTGACCATCTACAAAGACCTGTGGGGACAGCAGAGAGGGGCAGTACTGAAGGGTCTGTAGCAGTGCCACTGAGATCTTCCTCACCCTCTCCTTCAACAGAATCCACAAACATGTCATCATAATACTCTTAAAGGGAAGCCATGTTCTCATAGGGCTCAGAAAACTCTCCTTCCTCATGCTCTCAGCCATGCACCAGAGAACAAAGGCACTGATGAGATCAGTGGAAAGACTCTAAGAGTTCAAAGAAGGCAGCTCCCCAAAAAGGGTTCCATCAACCAGGCAGGATTCTCTGACCTGTGGATAAGGAGGACTTTGCTCCAAATCAGGGCACCAGTGAGACGGGGAACAGAACTGCTTGTTCTTCAAGAATAGGCAGTGAGGCAAGGTTATGGTGTCAGGATAAGGACCCAAGGTCATTCTGAATACAGGGGAAAGAGAAAGGAGCCAGCATGTGTTGATGGGTATTACAACATATTGCACTCAACCTTTTCTCATGAAATCCTTACACAAGTCAGAGGTGTACTGATGACCAACTTATTTTTCACTTGAAGTAACTGGGCTCAGAGTTAACAAGCCTGAGATAATCATTAGGACTTGAAGTCAAATTTAAACTCTCTTTGGGCTCCCAAGTCTGTGCTCCTGAGCCACTCCTGGAGTCCCTTGTGCCTATGGCCAGATTGCTTCTGGGGCCTGGTAAGAGAAGAGCTTTCTTGAAGAGTGGGAGTTAGAAGGTTTGTTACCTGCCATCACGGAAGAGAGAACCAGCACACAGGTAAATAGCTGCAGTCAGTAGGAGCCAGTCTAGAATTACACCTCAGAGGCACAATATGTGTTGCAGCTCCTGAATGCTGCTGCAGGTCTGCTGGCTCACTCATTGACATGAAGATGCAGCCAGTTCCCCAGTCCCTGATGACTCTCCTCCTGAGGCTGCTTCCATTCCAGTGGCCACAACTGGGTTGACAGTTCCACCAGCTCCTTTGAAGTCTTCTCATTCAACTCCTTGGACACTTGGACCAGATTCATATGTAGCTCCATAAATAATGGCACCAGATTTTCTGTAGGACACCTTCATCATCAAAAGCGGCTTCCAGGCCATTTCCATAGGATCCAACTGCTTTTTGCAGGTTTCCATTTGTCTTTGCTTTCTTCTACTGCATGCCCATCTTCCCTTACCTACTACCTGCTAAAGCCCTGCTGACCACACATAAAACATCAGATGCAGAATAAATAGCCACACATAAGCTGCTAACTTGCTTTCACAAAGGCATAGGATCAAGTCCCTGTAATCAATCCCTTACTCTTCATCACTCCTAGTGTTTCTACTCCTTATATTGAACTCTGACTGATATTGTCACCATGCACCCCTGCAGAGAATCAGATGGGCACCAATAATGAAAGTCATTCATAGTTACTATAAAGATTTTAAAATATAAAATGCAAATAATGACCTAATCTAATGTCTAGCATATAGTAGGTCCTCAATGATGGTAGCTATCACTGTGTCATTAGGGAACTGGACTATTTCCTTAGTGCCAGGAGCTATTTCCACATGGATAGAAATACATCATAGTTTTTGGAACCTGAATATGAGATCAAAGACTCTGCACTACAGTTCCCATGATGAGGAGTTTAATTATGAACAATGAGAAGGATAATGCATCTGGATTGCTTGCAGATAGCTAATGACCTGACATTCTAAATATAGCTGCAGTTCCCCAACTGAAAGTCAATCTGCTCTGTGGAAGCAGACAGAAAGCCCCACTGCTGGGCAACATTGGTGAGAACAGCTAGAACAAACATTTTCCTCCTCTCCACTAAATGATAAATCACAGCTGTCAATGAATAAAACATTCAGTCTCAGAAATCAAGCAATGGATTTTTAAGGAGCCCTCCCATTTATCAGGTTGGCTATTGATTGCTTGTGAAAAGTCATTGCATCAGAGGGATAATGAATGGGAGAGTAGAGCTCCACCACACAAGATGAACTGGTTGATAAGCTTGCCTTCAAGAACTTGATAATATTTAAATGTGTCCCCTTTATTTAAAGAATTTATCATAAATATAACCACATGCCATTG
This sequence comes from Bos indicus x Bos taurus, assembly GCF_003369695.1. Taxonomy (NCBI): domain Eukaryota; kingdom Metazoa; phylum Chordata; class Mammalia; order Artiodactyla; family Bovidae; genus Bos; species Bos indicus x Bos taurus. The sequence goes on along the minus strand of NC_040077.1, from coordinate 2,685,263 downwards.
GATTTACAATAGTTAATAACAGGTGTGTAAAGCAAGAAACAAATGCTGATTAAAGGAATCCAAGCCAGTCGCCCAAAAAGCACCCCTTACCCAGAGCCCTAGGCCTCTGATGGAAACATGATACCGCTTTCATATCAATAATGTGGTCCAGTCAGCTGTTGGGATTGCACATCTGAGAAGTTCCTCAAATCCTAGACAAATTAGATATTGTTTCATTCAGTTCCCCTTCCTCTTTTTTTTCCTTTTTTTTTTTTTTTTTTTTGGTCTTGGAACGTGATTTTACTTGTCTGAAGAGTTTAATGAGTTGGTGTGCTCAGTTCAGTTCAGTCGCTCAGTCGTGTCCGACTCTCTGCGACCCAATGAATCGCAGCACCCCAGGCCTCCCTGTCCATCACAAACTCCCAGAGTTCACTCAGACTTAAGTCCATTGAGTCAGTGATGCCATCCAGCCATCTCATCCTCTGGCGTCCCCTTCTCTTCCTGCCCTCAATCCCTCCCAGCATCAGAGTCTTTTCCAATGAGTAAGCTCTTTGCATGAGGTGGCCAAAGTACTGGAGTTTCAGCTTCAGCTGAACTTCATTCCCTCCAAAGAAATCCCAGGGCTGATCTCCTTCAGAATGGACTGGTTGGATCTCCTTGCAGTCCAAGGGACTCACAAGAGTCTTCTCCAACACCACAGTTCAAAAGCATCAATTCTTCAGCAGTCAGCCTTCTTCACAGTCCAACTCTCACATCCATACATGACCACAAGAAAAACCATAGCCTTGACTAGACGGACCTTTGTTGGCAAAGTAATCTCTCTGCTTTTGAATATACTATCTAGGTTGGTGATAACTTTCCTTCCAAGGGGCAAGCATCTTTTAATTTCATGGCTGCAATCACTATCTGCAGTGATTTTGGAGCCCCAAAAAATAAAGTCTGACACTGTTTCCCATCTATTTCCCATGAAGTGATGGGACTGGATGCCATGATCTTCCATGATCTTCATTTTCTGGATGTTGAACTTTAAGCCAACTTTTTCACTCTCCACTTCCACTTTTATCAAGAGGCTTTTTAGTTCTTCTTCACTTTCTGCCATAAGGGTGGTGTCATCTGCATATATGAGGTTATTGATATTTCTCCCAGCAATCTTGATTTCAGCTTCTGTTTCTTCCAGCATTTCTCATGAGGTACTCTGCATATAAGTTAAATAAGCAGGGTGACAATATACAGCCTTGACGTACTCCTTTTCCTATTTGAAACCAGTCTGTTGTTCCATGTCCAGTTCTAACTGTTACTTCCTGATCTGCATACAGATTTCTCAAGAGGCAGATCAGGTGGTCTGGTATTCCTATCTCTTTCAGAATTTCCCACAGTTTATTGCGATCCACACAGTCAAAGGCTTTGGCATAGTCAATAAAGCAGAAATAGATGTTTTTCTGGAACTCTCTTGCTTTTTCCATGATCCAGCGGATGTTGGCAATTTGATCCCTGGTTCCTCTGCCTTTTCCAAAATCAGCTTGAACATCAGGAAGTTGATGTGCTAGCGCATGTTTAAAAACTGGCTCTCACAGGGGGTGGGGTGGGGGGAAATCCCTTGTTTGTATTGTTTGCCACATGTGTGCTATAAGTATTGATACTTCCACTGTACATGACTTTAAGTATCAATGTGATATCACTGAACACAGAGTTGGGAAGAAATAGTAGCAATGGACTCTGTTGCATCAGTATGAACAAACTCCATGACACTCGGGTGCCATGTCCAGCACCTTCCTAACACCATCTCAGCGGTATTGCCTCTGTTTGTGTCCTGGGAGTCAGTTCTACCTGTAAATTAAAAAGTGGGTGGCTATGACCTCTACCTTTCCTGAATTCCATTTATACCATACCTTCTGCCAAGAAACCTTATTCTGTGTCTTATTTGCACAAAGATTCAAAAACATAAAAATTAAATGAATTGTCTCACCCAGGAAGGTTTGAACTACAAAAATGAGGATGTATAAAACACCTTGGCATTCTGAGATCAAAAAATAGTGGTGGTCTTTCCTAGGTTAAAAAAAAAAAAAGTAGACTTTTAGATGACTTCTGTATTAAGCATGGAGGATTCAACATGTGTGTCTGCTCCATCACTCTGCTTAACAGGGGTCATCATCCTCTTTGTACTCACATCATAAGAACTTCTCCTTATCAACCTAAACCCAGCTCCCTCACAGCCAGTCTTTTCTGGAGATAGATATTAACCCAGGGTTTAGATGTTTTTATTGTTAATGACGAATGCTCTAAGCTAGTGCTCTAAATTATCCTTATCCTGGAGTTATCATTTTTGAGATAGAAATGTCGTTCTAAGATATAGTAACTAAAGAGGTAATACAGCATAGTTGTCAAAAGTGAAAAATATACAGTTACCAGTTCTTGGATAATTACTTCATTGTATCAGTTTCCTATTCTGTGAAATGGAGATGAATTTAGTAATTGCATGCAGCAGATAATGTCTGTTGGTTGACCTGATAGACATTCCAAATTCTTGTTCTCTCTTATTGCAGTTCATCCCACTGGGATGAGAAAGAATCTGAGAAAAAGAAATGCATAGTTTTTCAGCCTTTCTTGATGAAAGGATAGCCCTATTGCACGGTTTTGGCCATAACATGGAAGCAGAAGTTTCCTTGCATCTCCTGGAAAGGGTTTTACTCTGTCTGATGCAGCCAGCAACAACTTATCCTTCCTGTCTTGAATCAAATGAATGCTTGTGGGAGCAGCATTAGTCACTGTGGGAGCATGGGGTAACAGGCACGTAGAAAAGTCCAAGAGAATTACAGAGAGCCTGGAAACAGAAGTCAGGAATACTCTTCAGATTTCCCAGATACAGGATGAAAAAAAATCCCTAACTTGATTAAGTCACTCTGTATCCAGGTTTTTCTCTTATCTTAGCATTCCTAATAATAGACTACTTGACAGAAATTTGTGGAGTTTATGTGAAATGATACTTGAGTGCTTAGCACACTGCCTGACAAATAGAAGGCACTACAGAGTGTACATTATTATTTATTACTTTCAGTCTATCATTATTCATATTACACAGGACCAATGCCTTCTACTACATCCCTGACAACATCTAACATGGCCAAGTGCATCAAGGTAAGGATTGCATTTGATGCCACAATCTATGCCTTGGAGGAATTTTCAGGTTTAATAAAGACATAATCATATGCATATATAACAATCTCAAGGCATTTAAAGGCAATGATTAACTGTATAAGCATTTGGTTCAGGAAAGCACTTGTAGGACTTCTGAAAAGGAAAGATCCCTGTGTGAGTGGTCCAGGGAGACATCCTGAGGAAGGTTGGTCTTACAGTGGGCCTGAATGGCAATGTCAGAGTGGGCTGCAGGTATTGGAAGTGTACACCGATGGAGGTTTCTCTGGGGAAACGTCCATAATACTCTAATAATGTCTGCCCAAAAAGGTGCTGTTGGCTCCTGCCAATCCTCTTCACCTCGAGTACTCATCCCCAGCTCCTGCTGCCCTTTTCTCCAGAGAATCACCCTTGGCTGATAGAAACTGTCTGATTGGGAGATTATGTCCCCTCCCATATGGGCAGCTCACAGCTAATGACCGACTGAGAAAAGTCTGCTCCTTCTCTAATTGCACTCTGTGGTCCAGTCTCCACTCCAGAACTCCCTGTGGGATCAGGCTGAAGTCAGACTCCACCTGCGACCACATCTTTGTTTAGCTCCATGCCTTGTTCTATCCTTCTTCCTTCATCTTCTTTCTCCTGAGATCACTCTCTCAACAAATCAAGTGCATGTGACTCTCTGTCTCAGGATGTTCTTCTGGGAACACTGACCTGGCTCATTGCAGATATTAAATTGAGAAATGTTGAGCAAGTGATTGGAGCAATAGTAGTTTCATGTACTCATTTGCTTATTCATTTGTTTATTCTTTCAATAAACCCATGTTGAGCAACTGCTGTAGGTTCACTGCACAGGCATTTATGAAGCAGAGCAAAGACATGATCTGTGTCTTCCACAGACTAGCAGATAAAAGTAACCATCAGTGTCCTCTGTCCATGGGACTTCCCAGGCAGGAATGCTGGAGTGGGTTGCATTTCCTTCTTCAGGGGATCCTCCTGATTCAGGGATCAAACCCAGGTCTCCTGCATTGCAGGCAGATTCTTTATTGCCACACCACCAGGGAAGCCCCATAATAGTAACCAAGCCACAGTGAAACAGAACAGGAGTAAAGTCATGGGCCAGAGGCACACAGGCTTGAGCTGAATGCTGATTTATTGCTAGCAGTGTCACCTTGAACCAGTCACTTAACTCCTCTGAGCCTCTTTATTTTCTTCTAAAAACAACAACAACAACAACTATTTACTTGGTAAATGATGGATATAAACAAGATAATGGATGTAATTCCCCAACTTATGGCTAGAATCCAATTATACTGGATGTCAGTACTAAGATTATAAGTCTTTATCTTGGGCTAAAGAGGAAGAATGCTCTACGTATGGGAAAAGGACAATATTTAGAAAGGGGATACTTCTATTTCTGGTTCCTCTATCTAAAATTATTTTGAAACTCAACCTTCAAAACCTTTGAAGCTCAACCCTGGATGTTATAGAAATTCAACTTGAATCTCTCCTCCTGCTCAGCAATCTACCTACACAAGATAGCTTTATATTGAGAAGAAGAAAAGAAGGGGATAAGGATGCATAGGAGAAGAAAACAAAAAGAAAGGTAAAGAAAAGAAAACAGCTATTGCAACCTAACCCAGGGTTTATGTCTGCTGATTTATCAAAAATTTCCTGGCAGAAGTGACCTTTCAGAACTGCCCTTGAATTATTCCTCTCCTGTGGGAGACAGGGATTCAGTGAGCCCAGTAGCAGCTGCCGTGCATAAGATGAGAAATTATTCTGAGCAGCTTATTTGCTGGAAAAGTGCTGATTTGGAGTCACCCCACATTTTGTGAAATATTTCCCATCTGTATCTTGGGTTCCAAATATCCTGGAAGGATCCTACTAAGTAGACCACATGGCTTGGATATCTAACACAGAGACTGGTATATAATCATTTTTGAACCTGAAATTTATCTAAAGAAGAATTAGTAACTTAGCCTTACAAAATGTTATTCATTTATTCTCATAACTGCCAAAAACAATAGTTTTTAATGCAAATGAAAAGGTGAGTTTCCTGCAATCACCTGAGAATGTGCTTTACTTTTTGCAAGGTATTGTATCAACTTGGGGCAATTACCAAGCCCATTTGTGATCCATCACAGAATCTGACAAAACATGGACATTCAGTGCGAGAGTCCCAGAATGCTAATTTGTAAACCTGTCAGATTTGTCACGGTGGTGAGAAATGGTGTTAAAATTGCTTTCAATGTCTTAATTAGTGGTAGCCTTCCAGAGAAATGCAATATCTCCAGCTCATTTTTCTTTTCATTTCTTGATTTTTTTTCAACAAGATTATTAAAATTTGAATCATGATGATCCTCAGAAAACAGCATGCAATTTAAGAATGCTGATGCAAATATGCTTGGGTTGGAGGGGAGCTTTTGGTTGCTTCAGAATGCTAACCAAAGAGGTCAGACTCTGTGTCCTGTCTTTTATTTTTACATTGACCTTTGGGCCTTAAACAGAGACACCCCTTGGAGGAACCATGGCATCTCTGGTATGGTAGAGCAGCAAGTCACTTAGATTCAGTGTGGAAAACTTCACTGTGTCATACCCACAGGTAGTAACACTATCATAGTTAATCTTTACTGGGCACTAATACACCAGGCTCTTTGCTGTAATAGACTGCATCTTGTCCTGTCTAATTGTTCCCAAAACCCCAGAGCATAGGTGCCATCAGCATCCAGATATTCCAGGTAAAAAACAGATTAAGATCAGTAACGAGATGCACCTTGATCACACAGCCAGCAAATCATTCCATTGCTGGAATCTGCACTGGTAGCTGCTGCTTTATCTTGCACTTGGAAAAAAGGTTCTGAATATCTTCACCGGGAAAGTAGATGACGACAGCAGGGTTCCCAGTCTCCTACAGGCCTTGGTCTTCTCTGAGACACAAATGGCTGGTGCCCACTCATCTCTGCCTTTTGCCAGATCTGATTTATATATACCTTTATGGGACCTCCATAATTCACCTTCAAGTTCTACCTTGAACATTTATTGTGTATTTTACATGCTGTTTTGTTGTCTGTCTAATCCCACAGAATTTTCTGCAGAGCGTATTAAGAAGAAAAGAAGGTTAATTTCAATATTGTTTTCAGGCTTTCCACCCGGAGTTTGAACCACTGCACTGTACTGTATGTTTGATGAAGGAAGGAAGCCTGAGACTCAGCTTCTTTTGAGTGTCTGTCTCTTTGTTACCCCATGGGCTGAAGCCCACCAGGCTTCTCTCAGCAAGAATGGTGGAGTGGGGTAACATTGCCTCCTCCAGGGGATCTTCCTTTCCCAGGGATTGAACCCACATCTCTTAGGTCTCCTGCACTGGCTGGAAGATTCTTTACCCCTAGCACCACCTGTGAAGCCCTAAATATCTGACTAGCAGCTGCTTTTTCCATGCAGAATGTTCTCCCCCTACAGGAGGAAAATGGTCCAGGAAAGCAAAACATTAAAAGTAGCTATTAATAGAAAAGAAGAAGTTTCTGCAGCATCTCTGTGGGACCACAGTTATTTCTGTCTTATGTTGAAATATTTCACCCCAAGAAATGATGGCAGAGACACTGAAGTTTCTAATCACCATAAAATGGCCCCTTCTCTGTGGTTCTCACCTTTGTTTGTAAAGTGGATGTAAGCAACATTTTTTTTTTTTTTGCATGAAAGAGCTCTCTGCAGAAAGCTCCTTTTGTCTTGTCACTTTAGCAGATCTATATTGTAACCAACCTTAAAACAGCAGGCCCTGCTCTGCTCATCTCCAGCCCAAGCACAACTTTTAAATATTTTGATCACACTGTACCTTGACTAATTTGTTGGTTTTTTCCTTGATCAAAGAAGTAGAAATGAAGAATAAGTAATTAACAGATAACCAAGCAAGTAGACATCTTGCAAATAAACTGTGTGAACAAGGTACCTTGTGAACAAATTGTGTGAACAAGATGGCATCTAAAGAAAGATCACTAGAAGTCAACAAGCCTGCAAACACTGGGAGATGACTGTGAGTTTAATCCCTTATCTCAATAATTAGCTAAGGTTATTTCCTGTTTTCCCTTTAAAGACTTTCATGGCCAAGCAGAATCTTCAGAGTTTTGGGGGATTTCAGTTCACCTCGGACTTCCTCGGTGGTAAAGTGGAAGAAAGTCCACCTGCCAATTCAGAGGACACATATTTAATCCCTGATCTGGGAAGATTCCACATGCCATGGGGCAACAAAGCCCATGTGCCACAACTACTGAGCTATATGCTGTGACTGCTGAAGCCCACATGCCCTAGAACCAGTGCAGACTGCAAGGGGAACAAACCAGCCAATCTTAAAGGAAATCAGTCCTGAATATTCATTGGAAGGACTGATGCTGAAGCTGAAACTCCAATATTTTGGCCACCTGATACACAGAACTGACTCATTGGAAAACACCTTGATCCTGGGAAAGAATTGAAGGCAGGAGGAGAAGGGGATGACAAAGGATAAGATGATTGGATGACATCACCAACTAGCTGGACATTACTTAAAGAAAGCTCTGGGAGTTGGTAATGGACAGGGAAGCCTGGTGTGCTGCAGTCCATGGGGTTGCAAAGAGTCAGACATGATTGAGCTACTGAACTGAACTAGACTGAGTTCACCTTCTTCCAAGATGCTGGCTTCCTGATTAAAAGCAATTTTGCTTTCAAACAATATTTGCCCCACAGGTATCTATTTTTGATTATCAAGCAAGTAGTGGGACCAGATTTTAGTAACACGTATATGTGGACACCTCCAAGTCAGCACCCAGGGAGACCATAATGTGGTCTGAGGTAGGCTCCATGAGATAAGATTTTTAAAGTTCTCCCATCTTTAATATGCAGCATTACCTGTACATGTATACATTTGGCTTTAAAAAAATAATAATTAGTTCTGTAAGAGATGATCAATTCTCTGTATTTTATCTGAGTTTTAAAAAAATCACTGCACTTTATCTGAGTTATGAATAGGTGTCATGTAAATCCAGAGATTAAAAAGTTTTCAACACATGATGCTAAACTGATGATTGCTGTGGTGTATTGAGAAACAAAAAGGAATAAACACAGGGAGGAAAAAAAAAAAAGAATTCACCACAATCAGCTAGGTTTCCTGTCAGAACTGGATATAGCCACAGCCTAAGAAGAAGCTCGCTAGACCAGAGTACCTATTTTAGTTCTGTCACATCGTGCCAAGAGATCCTAGGCAAGTCATAGAGCCTCTGTGTTCACCACTTCTTTCATCCATAGCCAATACCTTCAACACAGTAGGAGTTGGCACAAGGGAAATTTTCGTAAATCAAGTATAATGTTGGATGTCCATGAAGCACTAAATACAATTTTTTAAAATATTGTGATTATCTTGTTGAAATGGGTTCATCTCAAATCACAGCCATAAACCTAGAAAATATGTAATATTCTTGGTAAGATAGGAAACCTACAGATAAAACTAAGTAATATAAAAAAGAGGTAAATTCATCAAGGTCCAAATGGCAAAGAAAATCAGAGGAAAGAGAGGATTCCACATAGGCTAAGTGAGAGTTCAAAGTGCTGGTGGGATTTCTCCAGAATTTGTAAGGAGTGAAAGTGGGAGAGCAGTTAGAGGTGACAAGATACAGAGCTAGCCCCACATACGGAAATGGTGAGGCCACCATGGGATGTGGTGGGAGGAGGCCTCCCAGGAGATCACCAGGCAACATGTAGAGCAGCACTATAACCTCCAGGCCCTGCTGGAAAGTGGGTCTTCCGAGTTGAGGAAATGGGCCACACCAACAACACCTGGCTTAAAAACCATCAGAGGATTCCTTCAGATCAGGTCTCCTAATGACCCTGACACTGCAAGAAAATGTGTGTGAGTGGAAGAGTTGGGACACTGTTCTCACAGAGGAGATGCAGAATTCTCAAGAGATTTGCAATGAAAGCTCTAAATCTGAGCAGTTAATAACCAGTGAGTTAGAAGGAGAGAATACCCCAAACCATTTGAGTAATGCTCAAAATTCTCCAAGCCAGGCTTCAACGGTACATGAACCATGAACTTCCAGATGTTCAAGCTGGATTTAGAAAAGGCAGAGGAACCAGAGACCAAATTTCCAGCATCTGTTGGATCATTGAAAAAGCAAGAGAGTTACAGAAAAAAAAAATCGACTTCTGCTTTATTGATTATGCCAAAGCCTTTGACCGTGTGGATCACAACAAACCATGGAAAATTCTTAAAGAGATGGGACTACCAGATCACCTGACCTGCCTCCTGAGAAATCTGCATGCAAGTCAGGAAGCAACAGTTAGAACTGGACATGGAACAACAGACTGGTTCCAAATCAGGAAAGGAGTACATCAAGGCTGTATATTGCCACCCTGCTTATTTAACTTATATGAAGAACACATCATGAGAAACGCTGGGCTTGAGTAAGCACAAGATGGAATCAAGATTGCCAGGACAAATATCAATAACCTCAGATATTCAGATGACACCACCCTTACGGCAGAAAGTGAAGAAGAACTGAATAGCCTCTTGATGAAAGTGAAAGAGGAGAGTGAAAAAGTTGGCTTAAAACTCAACATTCAGCAAACTAAGATCATGGCATCTGGTCCCATCATTTCATGGCAAATAGATGGGGAAACAATGGAAACAGTGATAGATTTTATTTTTCTGGGCTCCAAAATCACTGCAGATGGTGACTGCAGCCATGAAATTAAAAGATGCTTGCCCCTTGGAAGAAAAGCTATGACCAACCTAGACAGCATATTAAAAAGCAGAGACATTACTTTGCCAACAAAGGTCCGTCTAGTCAAGGCTATGGTTTTTCCAGTGGTCATGTATCGATGTGAGAGTTGAACTATAAAGAAAGCTGAGCACCAAAGAATAAACACTTTTGAACTGTGGTGTTGGAGAAGACTCTTGAGAGTCCCTTGGACTGCAAGGAGATCCAACCAGTCCGTCTTAAAGGAGATCAGTCCTGGGTGTTCATTGGAAGGACTGATGTTAAAGCTGAAACTCGAATTTTTGGCCACCTGATGCGAAGGTCTTTTCATTGGAAAAGACCCTGATGCTGGGAAAGATTGAGAGCAGGAGGAGAAGGGTATGACAGAGGAGGAGAAGGGGACGACAGATGGCTGGATGGCATCACCAACTCAATGGACATGAGTTTGAGTAAACTCCAGGAGTTGGTGATGCAGGAGCTGAGTAAAGTCCAGCTGGCCTGGGCTTCTTTGCATGGTGGCTGCAACATTCCTAGGAGGTCCTAGCAACACTTCTTCCACGTTCTACTGGTCAAAGCAAGTTACAAGTTCATTTCAGATTCAAGGCCTTCTGGTGTCTTGTGTGAAACCATGTCAATTTTGTAGAAATTTTATCTTCTCATGGGAGGAAAAACTAATTCTCATTTCAAAAATCCATGCCTACAGAAACTAAGAAGTTAATGAAGCCTCGTTTGCAAACAATATAGCTGCAATTATTGTGTGTTAATTTACATTTCCCAGATGATCAATGGATTTTGTCATTTTTATTACTTTTTATGGTCCTTTCAATGATTGCTCTTATCTTTTGCCCTGTGAAACTATGTATTATATATTTTGGACAAAAGACCATTGCTAGATGTATTTATTATATATAATCTCTGCTCTAAGAACTGGCCTTTTAACACTTAACAATGTCCTCTGATAAATGCAAGTTCTCAATTTTAGTGTGGTTGGCAGCAGTTTTCTAAAATATTAGCACTTCCATCCCCTATTTAAGAATATCTGCCTACGATCAAGCCATGAAGATATATTTTATGTTGTATTCTTAAAGTTTAATAGTTTTGCTTTCTATATTTACATGAACAATCCACCTGAAATTGATTTTCATGTAAACTGGGAAGTAGGGGCAAAGATACATTATTTTTCCTACGTGGTAGCCAATTAAAACAGTATGTTAAAAATAATAACTTTTACATATTGCACTGGAGTGTCACATTTGTCATAAGTGGTGGTGGTGTGCTTTTTTGAATGATGGATCATATTATATTACCAGTAGCAATACAGGAGGGATTCAGTTTTCCCTTGTCCAAAAAGTTATTTGATGTTGTCACTGTTTTTTAAAATTTTACTTTAGTTATTCTGATATGTCTATACGGATATCTCATTGTGATTTTAATTTGCATGTCCTTGGTGGATATTTATGCTAAACATCACTTCATGGGCTTACTTTCCATCTGTATATCTCTTTGTTGAAATTTCTGTTCATGACTTTGGTTATTTTCTAATTTTAATTTTAAATTTCTAACCTATTAAATGTTTGGAATTCTTTTATATTATATATAGTAGTACTTTGATGAATATGTGGTTTGCAAATGTTTTCAGCCAGTCTGTAGTTTGTCTTTCATCCTATCTGTGTGAGTTTTTGCAGAGCAACAGTTTTGGGTTTTTTATATTAATAATGTCCAATTATCAAAATTCTTAGTTTTAATCATTCCTGAAAAGCATGCTGTTTTATATACAATCAATTTTACATAAATATTGATTCATTTTGTCTTTTATCTACTGTATTACTATTTGTTTTCTGTAATACCTTTTCAATGTTCCCTTTTATCTGTTTACCTTCTAAATTAATTAGATATTTTTATCAATAGCATTTTTCTATTAACTTATGACTGATATATTCTTTCATTATTCATTCAGAATTTATCCTAGATATTCTAAAGGCATGCTATTTTGACTTAGTCTAAGAAAAAATAGTACTTTTACTTTTTTTTTCAATAGTTCTAAAATCTCAAAACACACTTTTTTTTTTCTACATCAGATCAGATCAGATAAGTTGCTCAGTCGTGTCCAACTCTTTGTGATCCCATGAATCGCAGCATGCCAGGCCTCCCTGTCCATCACCAACTCCCAGAGTTCACTCAGAGTCATGTCCATCGAGTCAGTGATGCCATCCAGCCATCTCATCCTCTGTCGTCCCCTTCTCCTCCTGCCCCTAATCCCTCCCAGCATCAGAGTCTTTTCCAATGAGTCATGAGGTGGCCAAAGTACTGGAGTTTCAGCTTTAGCATCATTCCTTCCAAAGAACACCTAGGGCTGATCTCCTTCAGAATGGACTGGTTGGATCTCCCTGCAGTCCAAGGGACTCTCAAAAGTCTTCTCCAACACCACAGTTGAAAAGCGTCAATTCTTTGGCGCTCAGCCTTCTTCACAGTCCAAATCTCACATCCATACATGACCACAGGAAAAACCATAGCCTTGACTAGACGGACCTTTGTTGGCAAAGTAATGTCTCTGCTTTTGAATATGCTATCTAGGTTGGTCATAACTTTCCTTCCAAGGAGTAAGTGTCTTTTAATTTCATGGCTGCAGTCACCATCCATAGTGATTTTGGAGCCCAGAAAAATAAAGTCTGACACTGTTTCCACTGTTTCCCCATCTATTTCCCATGAAGTGGTGGGACTGGATGCCATGATCTTCGTTTTCTGAATGTTGAGCTTTAAGCCAACTTTTTCACTCTCCACTTTCAACTTTCATCAAGAGGCTTTTGAATTCCTCTTCACTTTCTGCCATAAGGGTGGTGTCATCTGCATATCTGAGGTTATTGATATTTCTCCTGGCAATCTTGATTCCAGCTTGTGTTTCTTCCAGTCCAGTGTTTCTCATGATGTACTCTGCATATAAGTTAAATAAACAGGGTGACAATATACAGCCTTTATGAACTCATTTTCCTATTTGGAACCAGTCTGTTGTTCCATGTCCAGTTTTAACTGTTGCTATATATACCTCATGTATTGCTCTTTATCTTTTTCCACAGTTCTGTTTCCCTGTGGGGTCATTATCCTAGTGCTCAAATCTTTTTTTCATTTAGATTTCTTTTTTTGTTACAGGTCTGTTTGTTAGTAATCCTCTGTTTTTCATATTATTTAACTGATGGAAGTTTTTCTTATAGCAGAGCCAATTCATTTTCAGCAACTTCTCTTTTTAGCATGTGTGTGAGAAATATTCTGAAATCAAGATTGCTGGGAGAAATATCAATAACCTCAGATATGCAGATGACACCACCCTTATGGTAGAAAGTGAAGAGGAACTCAAAAACCTCTTGATGAGAGTGAAAGAGGAGAGTGAAAAAGTTGGCTTAAAGCTCAACATTCAGAAAATGAAGATCATGGCATCCAGTCCCACCACTTCATGGGAAATAGATGGGGAAACAGTGGAAACAGTGTCAGACTTTATTTGTTTGGGCTCCAAAATCACTGCAGATGGTGACTGCAGCTATGAAATGAAAAGACACTTACTCCTTGGAAGGAAAGTTATGACCAACCTAGATAGCATATTCAAAAGCAGAGACATTACTTTGCCAACAAAGGTCCGTCTAGTCAAGGCTATGGTTTTTCCAGTGGTCATGTATGGATGTGAGAGTTGGACTGTGAAGAAAGCTGAGCTCTGAAGAACTGATGCTTTTGAACTGTGGTGTTGGAGAAGACTCTTGAGAGTCCCTTGGACTGCAAGGAGATCCAAGCAGTCCATTCTGAAGGAGATCAGCCCTGGGATTTCTTTGGAAGGAATGATGCTGAAGCTGAAACTTCAGTACTTTGGCCACCTCATGCCAAGAGTTGACTCATTGGAAAAGACTCTGATGCTGGGAGGGATTGGGGACAGGGGGAGAAGGGGACGACAGAGGATGAGATGGCTGGATGGCATCACTGACTCGATCACATGAGTCTGAGTGAACTCCGGGACTTGGTGATGGACAGGGAGGCCTGGTATGCTGTGATTCATGGGATCGCAAAGAGTCGGACATGACTGAGTGACTGAACTGAACTGAAAAATATATTATTTTGGAAAATGAGTCAATTGATCTAAAAGAAAAGTTGTGCTTTACTGAGTAATAAGTAAACGTTCCTTCTGGAGATAATTTACTAAAACATTATTTTTGAGTGCAATCTTCTTAAAATAACAACTGACTTTTGAAATAAATATTTATGCATCTTCTTCAGACTTCTATCCTCTGCTTTGAGTGTTTCTTAATAACACTATGGGCTTCCTGGTAGTTTAGTAGGTAAATAATCTGCCTGCTATGTGGGAGACCTGGGTTCGATTCCTGGGTTGGGAAGATCCCCTGGAGAAGGGTAAGTCTACCCACTCCAGTATTCTGACCTGGAGGATTCCATGGACTCCATAGCCCAGGGGTCGCAAAGAGTCTGACACAACTGAATGATTTTTACTTTCACTAATAACACTATAGCTCTCATAATAGATTACATCTGTATTTTGTACATGTTTATTAACATTCTTGAAAAACTAATTTTAGTACTTTGTTATTAAACATTTATTTTAAAATTTTGACTTACTGGTGAAATTTTGACTTTACTGATGCTGAAAGGTTATATTAAACTTTTTAAAGCAGTATTACCAAACAATATAATTAACAACTAAACTTGCAAGGTACAAAACATACTAAGAGCATTCAGACTACTGTCTACACTCTCAGTGATGAGATTCTTCAGTGTATTCTCTTCTCATCATATTTTGGATGCCTTCAGTCTATTTTTATTTTATTTTATTTTTAAACTTTAGAAATTGTGTTAGTTTTGCCAAATATCAAAATGACGCCGCCACAGGTATACCTGTGTTCCCCATCCTGAACCCTCCTCCCCCCTCCCTCCCCATACCATCCCTCTGGGTCATCCCAGTGCACTAGCCCCAAGCATCCAGTATTGTGCATCGAACCTGGACTGGTAACTCATTTCATACATGATATTATACATGTTTCAATGCCATTCTCCCAAATCTTTTCACCCTCTCCCTCTCCAACAGAGTCCATAAGACTGTTCTACACATCAATTTCTCTTTTGCTGTCTCATACACAGGGTTATTGTTACCATCTTTCTAAATTCCATATATATGCGTTAATATACTGTATTGGTGTTTTTCCTTCTGGCTTACTTCACTCTGTATAATAGGCTCCAGTTTCATCCACCTCATTAGAACTGATTCAAATGTATTTTTTTTGATGGCTGAGTAATACTCCATTGTGTATATGTACCACTGCTTTCTTATCCATTCATCTGCTGATGGACATCTAGGGTGCTTCCATGTCCTGACTATTATAAACTGTGCTGCGATGAACACTGGGGTACACGTGTCTCTTTCCCTTCTGGTTTCCTCAGTGTGTATGCCCAGCAGTGGGATTGCTGGATCATAAGGCAGTTCTATTTCCAGTTTTTTAAGGAATCTCCACACTGTTCTCCATAGTGGCTGTACTAGTTTGCATTCCCACCAACAGTGTAAGAGGGTTCCCTTTTCTCCACAACTTCTGCAGCATTTATTGCTTGTAGACTTTTGGATCGCAGCCATTCTGACTGGCGTGAAATGGTACTTCATAGTGGTTTTGATTTGCATTTCTCTGATAATGAGTGATGTTGAGCATCTTTTCATGTGTTTGTTAGCCATCTGTATGTCTTCTTTGGAGAAATGTCTATTTAGATCTTTGACCCATTTTTTGATTGGGTCATTTGGATGCCTTCAATCTATTGTTACACATTTCCCACAGATCTTACTGACTAGTTGAATATGGTGAAACTTCAGACATTTAAGAAACTGACTGGAGCAGCAACTTTGACTACTTTGCCAACCACCCACCACAGAAACAGCGAGAAATCAATTGTCCCTAGCCATTAGGTCTAGTCACAACTCATTTTGTCAGCAAGCTTTCTGCGTGCTGTCCCCAAAAAGGGAGTTCTTAGCTACAGATTGGAAAGGATAAGCAAGAAAGGAACACAAGTTGTTGCTGGATGTTTTAGTGTTAATCATGAGCTAAACTGGAAAACTCTGTTTACTATGTACACTCTTCACATACATATACTACTTGATGAAACCATGGCAAAAATAGGAACTTCAAAATTCAGGTTCACCAAACCCAACATGGATTGCTTTAATGGAACTATTAATAATGAGCTGTTAAAATGTGAAATATGTTAACATGTAATCTTTCACTAGATAGTATGCCAAGACAATAGTCATGAAATTAGTGTTCACTAAGGACTCATAGAAGTGGATTAGCAGAATGAGGTAAATACATGGAGAAAAGGGTCAAGGTAGGAGTAAAGAGATTTTTATCATCATGATAAGGTAATCAGGGGTTGCCACTAAATACCAGTGGAAGAGATTAAAAGTTTCCATTAATTATCCAAATGTCTAGTATTTAGATTTTTGAGTAGAACTGCTTGAGTTAACAGTACAATTGTCATCTTTTTAAAAGTTAAATCATTCCTAATAGACATTCTTGATCCAAGATCCATTTGTCCAGCTCCTGTTATGAGTAACGTACCTCTAATACCTGGCAGAATCAAAGTCAAGTGAGTCTATGGAGTGTTAAAATTTCAGGGTCTGCTACGTATTATATTAGCAAAGACAATGACACAGGAACATTTAATGTAGTAATCATAGGCTGGAGTCTTCATTCCTGAAAAAGCTTAACATTTGAATAAAAAAGATGATGGAAAGTAGGCAAGTTGATTTGACCAAATGAAAACAGTTCTCACATGGCAAGTGAACAAGCTGGAACATCCATCCTCAGGTACAGGGAACCATGGAAGGATTGTGAGCAAGAAGAGGGACTATGAGAGGAAAACTGGAGGAAGATTAATCTGGTGAGATGTGAGCTCAGGGTAGAGGAAAAGCCTGATCAGGCTCTAAAACTGCTGTTCAGGTCTAAACCTGTATTATTGGATCACCATTCCTTTCAGTGGTGATGGCTTTCACCTGTCAACAGGAAATTAGAAAAAGACCCCAAAGCAGAAAGGAGAGGAAGAATTGCTATGTCTTGAACACTAATTCTATGCTGGCTGCTCTAATATCTCGTGTAATTCCTAAACACTATGACAACAGGAAAACCAAGCTTCTCTTTTACCCCATCCCTCCCTCTCTTTCTCTCATCCACAGGAGACAGATCTGTGACAGAAAAAAAAATATAAACTCCATACTTAATCAACTCATGACTTAGAATTTTTGCTCTGCCAAGTACTAAATTTATCTTCTTGTATAATTTAAAATGAATCTAAATTTATCTGTTGATGTGTATTGTACACCTGTGTTCTGCTGCTGCTGCTGCTAAGTCGAGTCAGTCGTGTCTGACTCTGTGCGACCCCAGAGATGGCAGCCCACGAGGCTCCCCCATCCCTGGGGTTCTCCAGGCAAGAACACTGGAGTGGGTTGCCATTTCCTTCTTCAATGCATGAAAGTGAAAAATGAAAGTGAAGTCACTCAGTCGTGTCCGACTCCTAGTGACCCCATGGACTGCAGCCTACCAGGCTCTTCCAAAAAATCCCATGGATGCCAGGCCTCCCTGTCCATCACCAACTCCCGGAGTTCACTCAGACTCACGTCCATCGAGTCAGTGATGCCATCTAGCCATCTCACCCTCTGTCGTCCCCTTCTCCTCTTGCCCCCAATCCCTCCCAGCATCAGAGTCTTCCAATGAGTCAACTCTTCACATGAGGTGGCCAAAGTACTGGAGTTTCAGGTTTAGCATCATTCCTTCCAAAGAAATCCCAGGGCTGATCTCCTTCAGAAAGGACTGGTTGGATCTCCTTGCAGTCCAAGGGACTCTCAAGAGTCTTCTCCAACACCACAGTTCAAAAGCATCAGTTCTTCGGCGCTCAGCTTTCTTCACAGTACAACTCTCACATCCATACACGACCACAGGAAAATTTTCTTCCAAGGAGTAAGTGTCTTTCAATTTCATGGCTGCAGTCACCATCTGCAGTGATTTTGGAGCCCAGAAAAATAAAGCCTGACACTGTTTCCACTGTTTCCCCATCTATTTCCCATGAAGTGGTGGGACCGGATGCCATGATCTTTGTTTTCTCAATGTTAAGCTTTAAGCCAACTTTTTCACTCTCCACTTTCACTTTCACCAAAAGGCTTTTTAGTTCCTCTTCACTTTCTGCCATAAGGGTGGTGTCATCTGCATATCTGAGGTTATTGATATTTCTCCCTACAATCTTGATTCCAGCTTGTGTTTCTTCCAGCCCAGCGTTTCTCATGATGTACTCTTCATATAAGTTAAATAAGCAGGGTGACAATATATAGCCTTGACGTACTCCTTTTCCTATTTGGAACCAGTCTGTTGTTCCATGTCCAGTTCTAACTGTTGCTTCCTGACCTGCATACAGATTTCTCAAGAGGCAGGTCAGGTGGTCTGGTATTCCCATCTCTTTCAGAATTTTCCACAGTTTATTGTGATCCACACAGTCAAAGGCTTTGGCATAGTCAATAAAGCAGAAATAGATGCTTTTCTGGAACTCTCTTGCTTTTTCCATGATCCAGCGGATGTTGGCAATTTGATCTCTGGTTCCTCTGCCTTTTCTAAAACCAGCTTGAACATCTGGAAGTTCACTGTTCACGTATTGATGAAGCCTGGCTTGGAGAATTTTGAGCATTACTTTACTAGTGTGTGAGATGAGTGCAATTGTACAGTAGTTTGAGCATTCTTTGGCAGTGCCTTTCTTTGGGATTGGAATGAAAACTGACCTTTTCCAGTCCTGTGGCCACTGCTGAGTTTTCCAAATTTGCTGGCATATTGAGTGCAGCACTTTCACAGCATCATCTTTCAGGATTTGAAATAGCTCAACTGGAATTCCATCACCTCCACTAGCTTTGTTGGTAGTGATGCTTTCTAAGGCCCAGTTGACTTCACATTCCAGGATATCTGGCTCTAGATGAGTGATCACACCATTGTGATGATCTGGGTCATGAAGATCTTTTTTGTGCAGTTCTTCTGTGTATTCTTGCCACCTCTTCTTAATATCTTCTGCTTCTGTTAGGTCCATACCATTTCTGTCCTTTATCGAGCCCATCTTTGCATGAAATATTCCCTTGGTATCTCTAATTTTCTTGAAGAGATCTCTAGTCTTTCCCATTCTGTTGTTTTCCTCTGTTTCTTTGCATTGATTGCTGAGGAAGGCTTTCTTATCTGTCCTTGCTATTCTTTGAAACTCTGCATTCAGATGCTTATATCTTTTATTTTCTCCTTTGCTTTTCAATTCTCTTCTTTTCACAGCTATTTGTAAGGCCTCCCCAGACAGGCATTTTGCTTTTTTGCATTTCTTTTCCATGGGGATGGTCTTGATCCCTGTCTCCTGTCCAATGTCACGAACCTCATTCCATAGTTCAGCAGGCACTCTGTCTATCCGATCTAGCCCTTTATATCTATTTCTCACTTCCACTGTATAATCATAAGGAATTTGATGTAGGTCATATCTGAATGGTCTAGGGTTTTCCCTACTTTCTTCAATTTAAGTCTGAATTTGGCAATCAGGAGTTCACGATCTGAGCCACAGTCAGGTCCCAGTCTTATTTTTGCTGACTGTATAGAGCTTCTTTATCTTTGGCTGCAAAGAATACAATCAATCTGATTTTGGTGTCGGCCATCTGATGATGTCCATGTGTAGCATCTTCCCTTGTGTTGTTGGAAGAGGGTGTTTGCTATGACCAGTGCATTCTCTTGGTAAAACTCTATTATCCTTTGCCCTGC
This sequence comes from Bos indicus x Bos taurus, assembly GCF_003369695.1. Lineage (NCBI taxonomy): Eukaryota > Metazoa > Chordata > Mammalia > Artiodactyla > Bovidae > Bos > Bos indicus x Bos taurus. The sequence continues at coordinate 2,665,630 of NC_040077.1, read as the reverse complement.
TTCATTCCATATCCCAAGGCCAAATTTGCCTATTTCCCCAGGTGTTTCTTGACTTCCTACTTTTGCATTCCAGTGCCCTATAATGAAAAAGACATATTTTGGGGGGTGTTAGTTCTAAAAGGTCTTGTAGGTCTTCATAGAACTTTTCAACTTCTGCTTCTTCAGCATTACTGGCTGGGTATAGACTTGGATTACTGTGTTATTGAATGTTTTCCCTTGGAAATGAACAGAGATCATTCTGTCATTTTTGAGATCGCTTCCAAGTACTGCCTTTCGGACTCTTTTGTTGACCATGATGGCTACTCCATTTCTTCTAAGGGATTCCTGCCCACAGTAGTAGATATAATGGTCATCTGAGTTAAATTCACCCATTCCAGTTAAGTATAGTGTGTATATGTTTATCCCCACCTCCTAATTATCCCTCCTTCACCCTTTCCCCTTTGGTAATCGTAAGTTTGTTTTCTATATGTGGGCTTATTTTTGTTTTGTATATAAGTTTATTTGTGCCACTTTTTTTCTTTAGATTCTACATATAAGTGATACAATATTTGTCTTTCAAAGTCTCGTTTACTTAATATGATAATGTCTGTATCCATCCATGCTGCTCCAAATGGCATTGTTTCATTCTTTTTTATGGATGAGTAATATTCACTTGTATAGACATGTTGTTACTATGCTGTGCTTAGTTGCTCAGTCGTGTCTGACTCTTTGCGATCCCATGGACTATAGTCTGCCAGGTCCTCTGTCCATGGTGATGCTCCAGGTTACAATACTGGAGTGGGTTGCCATGCCCTCCTCCAGGGAATCTTCCCAACCCAGGGATCAAACCCAGGTGTCCCACATTACAGGTGAATTCCTTACTATCTGAGCCACCAGGGAAGCCCAAGTTTACTATATATAGTGGGTAGCCTATCCCTTCTTCAGGGGATCTTCCCAGCCCAGGAATTGAACTTGGGTCTCCTGCATTGCAGGCAGATTTTTTACCAGCTGAGCTACCAGGGAAGCCAACGTAAACATGCTACTTCTTTATCCATTCATCTGCTTTAGGACATTTAGATTGCCTCCATGTCTTGGTTATTGTAAACTGTGCCACTATGAACATTAGGGTGCATGTATCTTTTTGAATTTTGCTTTTCTCTGGATATATGCCCAGGAATGGGATTTGAGGATCACATGGTAGCTCTATATTTATTTTTTTAAGAGAACTTCATGCTGTTCTGCATAGTGACTGTACCAGTTTACAGTCCCACTAACAGTGCAGGAGGATTCCTTCTTCTCCACATCCTCTCCAACATTTATTATTTGTAGATATTTTGATGATGGCCATCTGATCAGTGTGAGGTGATACCTCATTGTAGTTTTGATTTGCATTTCTCTAATAATTGGCAATGTTGAGCATGTTTTCATGTGCACTTTGGCCATCTGTATATCTTCTTTTGAGAAATGTCTATTTAGATCTTCTATTCTTGTGGTTTTTTTTTTTTTAGTATATTGAAATATATGAGCTATTTGTATATTTTGAAGATTAATCCCTTGTCAGTCAGATCATTTGCAAATATTTTCTCCCAATTGTCTTTTAGTTGTGTTTATGGTTTCCTTTGTTATGCAAATACCTTTGCATTTTATTAGGTCCCATTTGTTTATTCTTATTTTTATTTCCATTACTCTAGGAGACCAATCCAAAAAAGATGTTGTTGTGATTTATGTCAAAGAGTGTCATGTCTACGTTTTCCTTTAAGAATTTTATGGTATCTAGTCTTACATTTATATCTTTAATCCATTTGAGTTTATCTTTGTGTGTGCTATCTCTAGTCTTTCTAGGTTTATGAAAAAGATTTATAATATAGATTCTAGACCTTTTATGATTGTTTTTCAGGTCACTGAGGCTCTGTTTTCATTGTTATTGTCCATTTTAGTCAATTTGCTCTCTTGTTCAGATTGAATACATTCTGTTTCAAGCCATATATGTACTTGCTGTCATGTGCATGCTCCTATTGAGCCCTTCCAGCAAGTTCTTTACATTGGCTTTTATATTTTTCAGTTCTATAATGTCTATTTGACTCTTTTTCCCTTAAATTCTATTTCTTTGCTGAACTCTTCTTTTTGTTTCCATTTGCTCCAAAAGAGTTCTTATCTACTTTGTTTAACCACTTCTATGATGGCTGCTCAAATATCTTTGGCAAACATACCCAACTTCTCAAATTCATCTTAATGTGGTATCTCTTGACTGTCTTTTTCATTTAAGCCACAATTTCCCTGGTTCTTTGTGTGATCAATGACTTTTTACTGTGTTATGGATATTTTAGATATTATATTATTGGATTCTTGATCCTGTTTAAATCTGCTGTTTCAGCGCGAGTCACCTTGCTTTAGTGTGCAGGCTTGGAAACCCTCCAGTGTTCTGCCGATTCTTCCATTGTGAGCAAATCAAACTAGTTGCAGCAAGTGGGTGGGAGGCAGGGGAAGAATTGGACTGAGTTCCACTGGAAATGCTCTTGTGTACAGATAAACTGCCACTGCCTCTGACAGAAGGTTTTGTAATAGAGAAGAACAAAACATATTGAATGCATTTCTTTTACTTTTACCTTTGTGTTCTATTGCTTTTGCTACAAGTTAATTACTAGAGGTTTGTTGCTTATAGATTAAAGTATATATAATGGCCCTCCCTCCTGTTAAGGGTGTCTGAGTATTAAGCTAAATGCCTTTGTTTAGCTCAAAGGAAACATTCTGACTAGGCCCACCTGTGAAGGGTTGCAGGAAAGAAAATTTAATACATCCTTTCTGAGTATGGCCGGAACCAGGAAACATTTGCAACAATTTATCACCTTTTTTATTTTACCTTTATATCTTTTCCTCTGTTCTATAATAGAAACTAGCATCCAAACCTGGACAAGGTGGTTCTTTGTGACATGAATTCACCAGCTTCTCTGTCTGCTGGTTTTCCAAATAAAGTCACTGTTCTTGGCCCCAAGCACTTGCCTCTCTATGTATTGTCCTTTTGTGGAAAGCAGTGTGATCTTGGATTTGGTAACAGTTTTACCTCCCATCCCCACTGGGTTTTCCATTTATTGGTCTTTTGGCCAGTGGATGAAGTTTTCCTTGTTTCCCTTCCCTTATTTTATCTTGATAGTGGCTAAGTTGTAGAATTATCTTGTACCCAGATCTTGTTTTTCCCAAGACACTGGGGCCCAACTTAAGGGAACATGACCTTTGACTGTAACATATTGAAAATCCCAGAAACATCATTGAAGAAAGAGTACAGATGAAGAGGAAGATGAACTCATGTAAAGAGTAAGGTAAGCTCATGTAATAAACCTGAAATGTAACTACTTTAGACTTCTTTTAGGAAAGATAGACACAGGAAAAATGAATGGGGAAGAAAACGATTCATGATAGGCTGCATCAGTATGAAATTTCCAAATTGCTTCCTCTTTCAGTGGACTTCAGTTTCTTCAAGGGGAATTAATAACCTTGTCAATATTTAGCTCAGTCATAGTTAAGAGATATTTCTGCATACCTACTACGTGTTGATGTTCAGTCACTCAGTCATGTCCGACTCTTTGCAACCCCATGGAGTGCAGCATGCTAGGCTTCCCTGTCCTTCATCATCTCCCTGGATTTGCTCAAACTCATGTCCTTTGAGTCAGTGATGCCATGAAACCATCTTTTCCTCTGTCATTCCTTTCTCCTGCTGCCCTCAATCTTTCTCAGCATCAGGGTCTTTTCCAATGAGTTGGCTCTTCCTATCAGGTGGCCAAAGTATCCAAAGTTTGAGAATCCCCTTCAACATCAGTCCTTCCAATGAATATTCAGTTTGCTTTCTTTTAGGATTGACTGGTTTAATTTCCTTGCTGTCCCAGGAACTCTCAAGAATCTTCTCCAGTACCACAATTTGAAAGCATCAATTCTTTGATGCTCAGCCTTCTTTATGGTCCAACTCTCAAATCCATACATGACTGCTGGAAAAACCATAGCTTTGACTATGTTCACCTTTGTTGGCAAAGTGATGTCTTTGTTTTTAATACACTGTCTAGGTTTGTCATAGCTTTTCTTCCAAGGAGCAACTGTCTTACTTTCACTGCTGCAGTCACTATTCATAGTGATCTTGGAGCTCAAGAAAATAAAGTCTATCACTGTTTCTATTTTTTTCCCATCTATTTGCCATGATGTGATGGGACCAGATTCTATGATCTTAGTTTTCTGAATATTGAGTTTTAAGCCAGAATTTTCACTCTCATCTTTCACCTTACCAATAGGCTCTTTAGTCCCTGTTTGCTTTCTGCCATTCACTTCAGTTCAGTCGTGTCTGACTCTTTGCAACCCAATGAACTGCAGCATGCCAGGCTTCCCTGTCCATCACCAACTCCCAGAGCTTGCTCAGACTCATATCCATCAAGTTGGTGATGCCATCTAACCATCTTATCCTCTGCTGCCCCCTTCTCTTCCTGCCTTCAATCTTCCCCAGCTTCAGTGTCTTTTCCAATGAGTCACTTCTGCCATTAGAGTGGTGTTATCTTTGTATTTGAGGTTATTGATATTTCTCCTTGCAACTTTGCTGCCAGCTTGAGCTTCATTCAGCCTGGCATTTTGGGTGATGTGCTCTGCATATAAGTTTAATAAACAAGGTGACAATATACAGCCTTGACATACTCCTTCCCCAATTTGGAAACATTCCATGGTTAAATGCCTGGCTCTAGCTGTTGCTTTTTGACCTCATGCAGGCTTCTGGGAGCAGGTAAACTGTTCTGGTATCCCTATCTCTTTAAGAATTTTCCACAGTTTCTTGTGATCCACACAGTCAAAAGCATTAGTGCAGTCAATGAAGCAGAAGTAGTTGTTTTTCTGGAATTGCTCTGCTTTATCTGTGATTATGGATGTTGGCAATTTGATCTCTGGTTCCTCTGCCTTTTCTAAATCCAGGTTATATATCTGAAGGTTCTTGGTTCACATACTACTGAAGGCTAGCGTGAAGGATTTTGAGCAGTTCCTTGCTAGCCTGTGAAATGAATGCAGTTGTGGGGTAGTTTGAACATTTTTTGGCACTGTCTTTCTTTGGGATTGAAATGGAAACTGACATTTTCTAGTCTTGTAGTCACTGCTGAGTTTTCCAAATTTGTTGGCATGTTGAGTGCAACAGTTTAACAGCATCATCTTTTAGGATTTGAAATAACTTACCTGGAATTTTATTACCTCCACTAGATTTGTTCCTAGTAATGCTTCCCAATGTCCACTTGACTTCATACTCCAGGATATCTAGCTCTGAGTGAGTGATCACACCAATATGATTATCCAGGTCAGTTACAAAGTCATATCCAACTCTCTGTGACCCCCATGAAATGCAGCACTCCAGGCTTCCCTGTGCTTCACCATCTCCAAAAGTTTGCTCAAACTCATGTCCAACTCAATGTTGGTGATGCCATCCAACAGTCTTATCCTCTGTCATCCCCTTCTCCTGCCTTCAATCTTTTCCAGCATCAGGGTCTTTTCCAATGAGTCAGCTCTTCACATCAGGTGGCCAGCCTTAGTTCTTCCCATGAATATTCAGGATTGATTTCCTTTAGGATCGACTGGTTTGATCTAGTAGTTCATGGGACTTTCAAGAGACTTCTCCAACATCACAGTTCAAAGGCATCAATTCTTTGATGCTTAGCCTTCTTTGGTGATTAAGATCTTCTTTGTACAGCTCTTCTGTGTAGTCTTGTCACCTCTTCTTAATATCTTCTGCCTCTGTTAGTTCCATACCATTTCTGCCCTTTATTGGACCCATCTTTGCATGAAATATTCCCTTGGTATCTCTAATTATCTTGAAGAGAGTTCTAGCTTGTCCCATTCTATTGTTTTCTTCTATTTCTTTGAATTGTTCACTTAAGAAGGCTTTCTTGTCTCCTCTTGCTATCCTTTGGAACGCTACATTCAGATGGCTATGTCTTTCCTTTTCTCCTTTGCCTTTCACTTCTCTTCTTTCTCTCCTAGTTGTAAGGCCTCCTCTGACAACCATTTTGCCTTTTTACATTTCTTTTTCTTTCAGATGGTTTTGATCACAACCTGATGTACAATGTTATGAACCTCTGTCCATAGTTCTTCAGGCACTTTGTCTAGTAGATCTTATCCCTTGAATCTATCTGTCACTTCCAGTGTATAATCTTAAGGGATCATACCTGAATGGCCTAGTGGTTTTCCCTACTTTCTTCAATTTAAATCTGAATTTTGCAATGAGGGGTTGATGATCTGGGCCACAGTCAGTTCCAGTTTTGTTTTTGCTGACTATATAGAGCTTCTGCATCTTTGGCTGCAAAGAATATAATCAGTCTGATTTTGGTATTGACCATCTGGTGATGTCCATGTGTAGAGTCATCTCTTGTATTGTTGGAAGAGGGTATTTGCTATAACCAATGCATTCTCTTGGCAAAACTCTGTTAGCCTTTGACCTGGTTCATTTTATAGTCCAAGGTCAAACTTGCCTGTTACTCTAGGTATCTCTTGACTTCCTACTTTTGCATTCCAATCCCCTATGAAGTAAAGGACATCGTTTACTTGGTGTTAATTCTAGAAGATTTTATTGGTCTTCATAGAACCATTCAGCTTCTTCAGCATTAGTGGTTGGGACATAGACTTGGATTACTGTGATGTTGAATAGTTTTCCTTGGAAATGAACTCTAATCATATAATAGACTCTGACAAGTTATGTATATGTAATACACACACACACACACACACACACACACACACACACACATACACACACATAGATGGTGACTACAGCCATGAAATTAAAAGACTCTTACTCCTTGGAGGAAAAGTTATGACCAACCTAGACAGCGTATTGAAAAGCAGAGACATTACTTTGCCAACAAACGTCCATCTAGTCAAGGCTATGGTTTTTCCAGTGGTCATGTATGGATGTGAGAGTTGGACTGTGAAGAAAGCTGAGCTCCAAAGAATTGATGCTTTTGAACTGTGGTGTTGGAGAAGACTCTTTAGATTCCCTTGGACTGCAAGGAGATCCAACCAGTTGATTCTGAAGGAGATCAGCCCTGGGATTTCTTTGGAAGTAATGATGCTAAAGCTCAAACTCCAATACTTTGGCCACCTCATGCGAAGAGTTGACTCACTGGAAAAGACTTTGATGCTGGGAGGGACTGGGGGCAGGAGGAGAAGGGAACGACAGCGGATGAGATGGCTGGATGGCATCACTGACTCGATGGATGTGAGTCTGAGTGAACTCTGGGAGTTGGTAATGGACAGGGAGGCCTGGGGTGCTGCGATTCATTGGGTCACAGAGAGTCGGACACGACTGATTTACTCAACTGAACTGAACTTTTCAGGGTCTATTTTTGTTGAAATATTACCAGTTTAAATGAAGTCTAAAAATTTTTATCCTTTAAGCCCCCCATTATAATATAATGATGTTAAATATTTCCTCTATGTTTATTGATAACTGCATAAGACAATATAATTTTTTCAACTTAGATAATTTTGTCGTTTTTGAGATTGCACCCAGGTATTGCATTTTGAACTCTTTTTTTTTTTTTTTTGGACTACTTTTCTTAGGGATTCTTGCCCACACTAGTAGATATAATGGTCATCAGAATTAAATTCACCCATTCCCATTCATTTTCATTTGCTAATTCCTAAAATGTCAATTTTTCATCTCCTGTTTGACCACTTCAAATTTACCTTTATTCATGAACCTAGCATTCCGGGTTCCTATGCAATATTGTATTTTACAGTATTGGATTAAGTTTCACCACCAGATGCATCCACAACTGCACATTGCTTCCGCTTTGACTCAGCCTCTTCATTCCTTGTGGAGGTATTTCTCCACTCTCCTCCAGTATCATATTGGACACATACCAACCTCAGGGGTTCATTCTTCAGTGTCATATCTTTTTGCCGCCCTCCCTTTTTTTAACTGCTGATGGGATTCTGAAAGAATGAATGATGAAGTGGTTTTCCATTCTCTTCTCCAGTGGACCATATTTTGTCAGAACTCTCCACCATAACCCATCTATCCTGGGTGGCCCTATGCAGCATGGCTCATAGTTTCATTAAGTTACACAAGGCTGTAATCCATGTGATCATTTTGGTTAGTTTTCTGTGGTTGTGGTTTTCATTCTGTCTTCCCTCTGTTGTATGAGGATAAGAGGTTTGTGCAAGCTTCTTGGTAGGAGGAACTGGCTGTGGGGAAAACTGGGTCTTGCTCTGGTGGGCAAGACCATGTTCAGTAAATCTTTAATACAATTTTCTGCTGACAGGTAGGGCTGTGTTCCCTCCCTGTAGTTTGGCCTGGGGCCAAACTATGATAGGGCTAATGGCAACCTCCTCCAAAAGAATTTATACCAGCGTGCTGCACCTCCCGGGACTGCTGCTGTCAGTTTCCCTTGACCAGAGGCAGGCCACTGTCAACCCACGCCTCTGCTGGAGTCTCCCAAACACTCACAGATGAGTCTGGCTCTGTCTCTTGTGGGGTCCCTGCTCCTTTCTCCTGGGTTCTGGTGCACACATGTTTGTGTGTGTGTGTGTGTGTGTGCCATCCAAGAGTTTCTATTTCCCCAGTCCTGTGGGAATTCTGTAATAAAGCCCTGCTGAACTTCCAATCAGATTCCTGAAGATCCTCAGTCTTTTTGTCAGATCCCCAGCTTGTGAAGCCTGTTGCAGGGCCTAGAACTTTCACAACAGTTTGAGAGCTTCTTTGGTATAATTGTTCTCTGACTTGTGGATTGTCCACTGGGCAGCCTTATAGTGACTATAGACTCACAACTCAGTGGTTTTTTTTTTTTTTTTTTTTTTTCATTGTTGTTTCATTAAACTGTAGATTTCTTCCTTCACATAAAGAAGCCTAGAGTTGACTGGCCAGGGCTGTGTTATAAGCTGAAGGAAGACACAAGAAACCCAGGCTCCTTCCTTCTGCTTCACTATGTTGGTTTCTGTCTTCCTTTTTCAAGGTTGCAATATGGCTGCTGGAGCTCCAACTTTATATCTGAATTCCAAAAGGGAAGTAGAGGAAGGTCAAAGAACAAAAAGAACACTCACCCTCAGTTTCTCAGAAGCCTCATCCAGTGGTATGCACTCACAAATCATTAGCCAGTCTTACTGCAATGTATGGGTAATTTAGTTTTGTAGCTGATCATATTAACACTGAATAAATAGGAATTTGTTCTTAAGTGTATCCATCATGATGCAATAACAGAATCACTATGTTGTATAGAATAAGAGATTTATTGGCAGCATTAGATCATTTGAAGTTGCAGACAATAAAGTGTGTAGACTTTTGCCTGTATGTCCAGTTTTGGTTCTGAGCCTAAAGCCAGCCTGGCCATCAGACAAGAAAGGTGGATGTGAGATGGGTCATTGCAATGACAAAGCAAAGCCTGTGAATTAAGCATGAGGACAGCCTGCAAGCTATGAGAATAAAGTGGAACCTACATATGTCTCTCACTGCCTCTAACCTTAATGACATGGGTGGCCTATGGGAAAAGTCAGTGCTCTTTGCCAAGGAGTGATGCATACACCTTGCCCAAAACACAGAGAAGCTGGAGGAGGCAATCTGGTGGAGCTTCAGGAGTCATAAGCTAGCAAGGTGGCCAAAAAGGCAGAGACAACACTCATGAGAACAACAGCACCAGTGTTCTATGCAGACTTCAGAGCCTAAACAATGCCTGCTGTTTCACCTCTGCCTTTTAAATCTTACACAAGTTATTTCCTGGTTAACCCTTATCCAAAACCATACATAAAGAAATTTGGGTAAGTTAGTTCCAATTTAGCTAAGTGAACATAGTTCAAAACTACACCATCAAAATAGAAGGGATAATAGTTATTGTGCAGGCAAGGAGCTATGTCCGCCACAGGAAGATAGTAGAAGTGTAGTATCCAGGGAATGATGCTAATGAGCCAGCTCTGGGTTGTAAAGAATGACATGTTTTCAGGGATTAGTCATTCAGGAGTGTCCAACTCTTTACAACCCCATGGACCGTAGCCCACCAGGGTCTTCTGTCCATGGAATTCTCCAGGAAAGAATACTGGAGTGGGTTACCATTCCCTTCTCTAAGGGATCTTCTGGACCCAAGGATCAAAGGTCTTTTGCATTGGAGGAGAATTCTTTACTGTCTGAGCCACTAGGGAAGCTCTTTCAGGGGAAGATTCAGAGAAATATTCTCAGATGGAAATAATAGCTTGTGGTAAAGAGGAATAAAGCAAAATCTGAGTTTTAAAGGTACTTCCATATTGCTGAACCATAGAATAAGAGTGGTTTGGGGAGAGTGAGAGGAGGAAAAGCTGAGGACCATTTTCACCTTCTTTGTATTTACATAACCTCATAACATAAGGGAAAACATTATATTCTTAACACTCCCAAGTTTGACAGGACCTTGACCACTTTCCAAGCACGTGAGACTACAGTTGCCAGTTAGAACTGGATTCTGCTAAAATAAATAGAAGTTCAAATGGCAGAAGCTTAAATACATTTAGTTTTATTTGTCTTGTATTGCAAAACGCCTGAGTGCAGTTCAGGGCAGTTATGATATCCAACCAGTGGCATTGGACTCTTTCAATATTTGTGCTCTGCATGCTTTGTGTGTGTCTTAGATTGTGTACCTTGGAAATAAGCTCAGACTGAAGAAGGTTCACTGGGGAGAGTTTTAGGGAGATACAACAATAAGGTCATGAGGAAAGCAGGTCTAAGCAAAGGGAGGAGCTGAACAGCAAAAATGTTTGCAATTGATGACTCAGTCAATCCTATTAGAGTTCTGGAACTAGGATATTCTTATTCCAGATGAAGATACAGCAATGGAGTCTCCGTAACTCTGCTTTAGCCATCGCCTTCATTGGGAAGATCATTGGAAAGGTCATTGCCATCACCTTTCCCATGGAGGGCAAGGGAGAAAACTCCAAGTGAGCAGTTCCTATAGGTAAAGGGAAATTCCCAACCAGTGATGCAAGTGTATTCTCAGCTATTATTGCTGTGTGGATCCTCAAAAAGGTGTCTTGTCCACTACGGTTAGCAAGGTTTCATCCTCATTCATGTTACCTGAAATAGACAGGGAAACAGTGGAAACAGTGTCAGACTTTGTTTTGGGGGGCTCCAAAATCACGGCAGATATTGACTGCAGCCATGAAATTAAAAGACACTTACTCCTTGGAAGGAAAGTTATGACCAACCTAGATAGCATATTCAAAAGCAGGCATTACTTTGCCAACAAAAGTCTGTCTAGTCAAGGCTATGGTTTTTCCTGTGGTCATGTATGGATGTGAGAGTTGGACTGTGAAGAAGGCTGAGCGCCAAAGAATTGATGCTTTTGAACTGTGGTGTTGTAGAAGACTCTTGAGAGTCCCTTGGACTGCAAGGAGATCCAACCAGTCCATCCTGAAGGAGATCAGTCCTGGGTGTTCTTTGGAAGGACTGATGCTAAAGCTGAATCTCCAGTACTTTGGCCACCTCATGTGAAGAGTTGACTCATTGGAAAAGACTCTGATGCTGGGAGGGGTTGGGGGCAGGAGGAAAAGGGGATGACAGAGGATGAGATAGCTGGATGGCATCACTGACTCGATGGACGTGAGTCTGAGTGAACTCCAGGAGTTGATGATGGACAGGGAGGCCTGGCGTGCTGCGATTCATGGGGTTGCAGAGTTGGACACGACTGAGCAACTGAACTGAACTGAACTGAACTGAACTGAAAGGTCACAAGGTGGCTGCTGTGCCTCCTGGCTTCACATTCCCTTCCAGGCAAGCTCTAAAGGTGCAGATGGGCAGAGAGGCTTTTTCCCAATAAGCCTGCACTTTTTTTGTTCATGAATACATGTGCTTCTAAGGGATTTCTACCAACATTTCATTTGCTAGTAGGACGTTGATCTGTTATCCACCCTACAATTGGAAAATTGAGAGTTTAAAGCTAAGGATGTTGCTGAAGACTGTATGCAACATTCAAGCTCTTTAGTAAAGGAAGAAGATGGGCATTTGGAAGGAAACTAGCAGGTCTGATACCCTGATGTTATGACATTAAAAGGAATTTAGTAAATGTGCTCCCCATTCACCTTAATTTCAGGACTCAATTGGCCACCCACCTTAAATTCAGGACTCAATTCATCATACACCACCAGCATAAAGGAAGCCTGGAACACAACCTTGAGGAATAATTTGTCTATGCCCATGAATGATAAAAATGTGCAAGACCTTCAGCCTAAAACTCCTCATCTGTGAATAGATTTTAGAGAAACTCTAGTACACATATGAAGAAAGAAGACATGTATGGATATTCATTTCAGCATGGTTTATAACTGCAAAGCATATCTAAAATCTTAATATCAAAGGTAAAAATTGGTGAGTAATGTGAAATAAGTTCATACAATTGACAATTCAGATATTCCTTGAGGTTCCATTAAATGTTGGACTTATGTGCTTCTTTATCAAGGGCCTGAGATGTTAGCCAAGAAGACCTGGTCCATCTGTGTAGTACTGTTCTGTTACTGGTCCTGTCAATTCTTTCTGAGCCAGATTTTTTTTTTAATTTTAAAAATTAAAGTGTCATTATAATACATATATAATCACTATGATATAAATATAATACATATTATGTGTCATCATAATACAATATTATATAAGTTCCAGGTGTACCATATAGTGATTCACAATTTTAAAATGTTATGTTCTTTTTATCAGTTCAGTTCAGTTTATTACTAAAACAGTTATATTTCCTGTGTTGTACAATATATCCTTGTAGCTTATTTATTTTATATGTAATAGTTTGTACCTCTTAATTCTTTACCCATATATTGGCCCTCCCTTTTCTCTGTCCCCACTGGTAACCATTAGTTTGTTCTCTATTTCTGTAGGTCTGATTCTTTTTGTTACATTCACTAGTTTGTTGTATGTTTCAGATTCCATATATAAATGATATCATGCTGTATGTCTTTTTCTGTATGACTTATTTAATTTAGTATAATGTCCTTCAAGTCCACCTATGTTTCTACAAATGCCAGTTTTTCCTTCTTTTTTTATGGCTTGGTGGTATTCTATTGTATATATACCACATCTTATTTATCAATCCATCTGTTGATGGAGGCTTAGGTTGTTTTCATATATTGGCAGTTACAAATAACACTGTTATGAACATTAGGTTGCATTTATCTTTTCCAAATAGTGTTTTAGTTTTTTGTGGATATATATTTCTGGGTCTGTTTTTACTCAATATGTTATTTTCACAGAGTTGAGGCAAATATTTGATTTGACTGAATGTATTTTGTCCTGGAAATCCCTGTCAGTGTTGAATACCAGAATATACAGCATAAAGAGCAAATGAAACAGACGTGATCCTTGGAGTCATGGCTTTCCCATCACAACTGGCAGTGGCTATAATCCTTGAGTCAGGCAGAGATCCTGTCCCACTAGTCACCATTTATTATTATTACTTGCTTTAACTGAAGCCAATTACTAGGTAGTGAGAATGACTGAGGGAGCCTTATACCTTAGAACACAAAATGGAAGAAAACTGACAGCATAGTTGTCTCAAATCTCAACAGAAGTAACTTAATTAATCAATTTTATTATTTATATGCTTCTTAAGGCAAAGCCGTTAGTTTTAAAATGCTTTTTCTTGTGGATTCAAAACTATATAATCAATTAATTATATCTGACTATGGAGAAGGCAATGGCACCCCACTCCAGTACTTTTGCCTGGAAAATCCCATGGATGGAGGAGCCTGGTAGGCTGCAGTCCATGGGGTCGCTAAGAGTCAGACACGACTGAGCGACTTCACTTTCACTTTTCACTTTCATGCATTGGAGAAGGAAATGGTAACCCGCTCCAATGTTCTTGCCTGGAGAATCTCAGGGATGGAGGAGCCTGATGGGCTGCCGTCTATGGGGTCGCACAGAGTCGGACACGACTGAAGCGACTTAGCAGCAGTAGCAGCAGCATAAACTGTATAATGATATACTCATTTTTTCTTTATAAATAAGCAGTTCTCCAATAAATGGCCTATTCTGTATAAATAGAAGTATTCTTACTTGTTATTTCTGATGGTTTAAAGTTCAATTCATCAAGACTGAATTGACATGTAGAATACAAAACATCAAATGCTACCAGAATATGAGCTGACTGACCTCTTACTAGAGATGGTAGAGAATAAAATGGGAATTGTCACAAACTCCCAAACAAACAAAAACAAGCAAAGCAGCCACAGTGCAATGAGACCTCATTTATTTCTTCAGGAAGAAACTGAGAAAAAAATGAAAGAGTCAAGACCAGGCATCTAAGCTGTCAAAAATACCTGCTATTTGCTATGAAGAAATGCTCATGCCTCTTTCAGATTCTCTTTATTGTTATTTTAGAAATAAACTTAACAACTGGTTATGGGAGCACTTATCCCACACTATTCATCTTTACCTGGTGGACTCTCTTGACTCACTTCACCCTGGAGGAAATAGCTTTCCCATGCTCTCAGGAGAAATATTTTCTCCTTAGGAGTTAAGGTCAGTGCTCAAGGGTTCACCTTTGGATGTCTTGGTCAGGTGATGATTCCAGGCACACCTGCAGTGAGGAGACCACACGTGGGAGCAGATCACCACCTATATAGACTCAGTCCTCCACTCCTACTATTTCCAACTCATCCTTCAAGAACTGGTTCTGACCTTTCCTCTGCAGAGGGTTTTCTGAAGGGCCATGAAGGTGAGGTCTTACTGCCTTCTGTGGGAGTACCAGACCAGAGATCATCAGTGACCAGCTCTTTCCTTCATGGCAACAGAAAAGACCACCTACATGCACTCTGCCAAACAAGACAGCCAACACCTCATTCCTGGGGTTTTACTGAAGGAAAACAGTTATCAAAAACATTGGAAATATTGGCTTTCAGGTGGTATAACTAAGATGAAATCCCATGGGAACGGAAAGCAGGATCAGCTTCTCCCGTCTTGCTCAGAGTCACAGTGCGAAGTAAATTTTTTTCAGTCATAGGGGGCAGAGGTGAAAGAGAAGACAGGAGATTCAGTGAAGAAAAACACACATCAGCTCATTGGGAAGTTCACTCAGCATCCAGTCTTTTGCCAAAGCAATTTGGGCCAATAGGGTGGTCGCCAGGCTTGTGTCCCTTTATGAGGATGAGACCAACCAGAAGCAATGTCATTCCAGTTGTGTGAGTGGGCGTATGTGTGTAAGCATCTGAGTATGCCTGTGCACACCTGGAAAGTCAGAAAGCAAAGGCATGGCCTTGTTGGACATGCATAAAGTTACAGACTAGCATCTTAGATACCATATTGCTTCATGAACAATCAGGACATTTCTTAACCTCAGGGTATGATTTGGAGTATGGCCATAGGAATTACTGTGCAGCAGTAACTCTATCAATAGTGGCTCTGGGAATAGAGTTATTTTCTAAAGAAATGGACTATGTTAAAGTTTTTGTTTTTGTTTTTCCTAAACACTAATAGGTATAATAGTGAGGTAAGGCCCAAAGGGACAAGAATTCCTTGGCACAGACAGAAATCCCACTCAATTAATGACAATTCTGGACAGCTTCTCATGATACCATTTTTTCTCCACATTTTTGACTCAATTTTCAGATGATAGCTGCTGTCCCACTCTTACCACCTACAAGTCAGTGGAGAATCACACATGCATCAATGAATAGAGTAACTAATACCCCACTTCTGGATTTGTGATCTTTGGGTCATCTAATCTGGATGTAAGAGCATTTATTTTCAGTCTTCAGAGATTCAGGAACACAAACAGTGGTAATAAGAGCATTCCTTGAGCACTTTGTCCATCCTCAGTTTAGTTTCTAGCACCCTTGGTATCAATAGACCTTCCCAAAGGACTGTGAACCAGGCATGTTTGCACTGTAGTTCCTGCATCTGACTCATTTATGTCCTGTTAAGCTGCCAGCGTGAGGCAGGCACAAAACACTCAGCTGTCAGGAGAGGATGTATCTTTATCCTTTATAACTTTATCTCTTTATTCTCACCTCTCTTCTTGACGTGGTCTGGCCCACCCCTGCAGAAACACTCATGAGAAGAGTGGAGTCCTCTAGTGCACAAAGACTCTCTTCCAGAGAGGAGAATGACCCTGTACTCAGAGAAATAGTGGATGGAAGCCTCTCAAATTTTGAGAAAAAAGGGCATAAACTACAGATTCATGAATCTGGTTAACCACAAACAGAATTAAAGAAACTCACACCTAAAATATGACACAAATGAGCTTACCTATGAGAAGAAAGAGATTCACTGACACAGAAAACAGACTTATGGTTTCCAAGGGGCAGGTGGGTCAGGGAGGGATGGACTGAGAGTGGGATTAACAGATGCAAACTATTATATATAGTATAGATAAACAACAGGATCCTACTGTACAGGACAGGGAACTGATTATATTCAGTATCTTGCGATAAAACATAATAGAAAAGAACATGAAAAAGAATGTGTATACACACACACACACACACACACACACACATATATATATATATAGCTGAGTCACTTTGCTGACTCAGTAAAAATTAACACATTTTAAATCAATCATATTTCAATAAAATAAATTTTAAAAATAAAGAAGTCCAAATCAAGATAAATCATAAAGTTCCAAAAATTAAAACTAAGGAAAAATTATTTAAACTTGTGAGAGAAAAAAGTACAATTAATCCATAAGAGAAAAGCAATATTATTCATGACTATAGAGTCAAAAATTCTTTTTTTTTACTTTTATTTAATTTTTAAACTTTACATAATTGTATTAGTTTTGCCAAATATCAAAATGAATCCACCACAGGTATACATGTGTAAATTCTTAACAAAATAAAAAAAGCAACAGTTTTTAAAAATTACTCACTGTGATAAAGTATAGTTTATTCCAGGAATGCAAGGCATAAAATATTTGAAATTAGCATATTGAAAAGCAGAGACATTACTTTGCCAACAAAGGTTCCTCTAGTCAAGACTATGGTTTTTCCTGTGGTCATGTATGGATGTGACAGTTAGACTGTGAAGAAGGCTGAGTGCCGAAGAATTGCTGCTTTTGAGCTGTGGTGTTGGAAAAGACTCTTGAAAGTCCCTTGGACTGCAAGGAGATCCAACCAGTCCATTCTGAAGGAGATCAGCCCTGGGATTTCTTTGGAAGGAATGATGCTGAAGCTGAAAGTCCAGTACTTTGGCCACCTCATGCGAAGAGTTGACTCATTGGAAAAGACTCTGATGCTGGGAGGGATTGGGGGGAGGAGAAGGGGACGACAGAGGATGAGATGGCTGGATGGCATCACTGACTCGATGGACATGAGTCTGAGTGAACTCCGGTAGCTGGTGATAGACAGGGAGGCTTGGCGTGCTGCGATTCATGGGGTCGTGAAGAGTCAGACACAACTGAGCGACTGAACTGAACATTAACATACTAAAGAATAAAAACCATATAATATTAATTGATGCAGAAAAAGCATTTGGCAAAAGGTAACATTCATGATAAAAATTCTCCGAAAATAGGAATAAATGAAAATTTCCCCAATTTGTTAAACAACATGTACAATCTATTGCTATCATTATACTTAATGCTAAAAGACTGAACAAAGTAAAGATGTCTACTCTCTTCACTCTTATTCAGTGCAGTGTGTCGTTTCAGAGAGTGTGAGAAAGCAACACATGAAAACAAAA
The DNA here is from genome assembly GCF_003369695.1 of Bos indicus x Bos taurus. NCBI lineage: Eukaryota > Metazoa > Chordata > Mammalia > Artiodactyla > Bovidae > Bos > Bos indicus x Bos taurus. Next base: position 2,648,004 of record NC_040077.1, on the reverse strand, counting down.
AACCAACAGATCGCAAAGGAATAAATAAAATTACCACTACTTGCAGTTGCTGGGACTGTGTACATAAAAAATCCCAAGGAATCTGCCCAAAACTCTTAGAATTATGAAGTGATTCCAGTGAAGCTGCAGTTTATTAGATCAACATAAAAATTAACTGTACATACATACATACATATTAGCAATGAACAATGGAGACTGAAATTAAATTTCAAAAAAATAAAATTTTAAAATCACTTAAAATATAAAATGTATTGGCATAAATTTAACAAAGCAAGTGGAGTACTTGTATGCTGACAACTACAAAATGTTGACTCAATGACTCAATGAGGATCTAAATAAAAGGAGAGCTATACAGTGATCATGAATTAGCAGACAGCATATCAAAGGTGTTAGTTCTCCCAATACACAAGGTAAAAGCAATTCCTTATCAAAATCCCTGTAAGATATTTCTGTCCATACAGACAAAATTATTCTAAAATTTATATTGAAAGACAAAAGAATTAAAATAGCTAAACAAATTTTGAAATAAAAACAAAATGGAAGGAATCAGCCTACCTGCTGTCAAGAATTATTATTTGGTATAAAATCAAAACTGTGATATTGACAGAGGAATAGCCATACAGAGATTAATATCTGATTCAAGTGTGCTTTAAAAGGGTGCTACTGGGACTTCCCTGGGGGTCCAGTGGTTAAGACTCCATGCTTCCACTGAGAGGAACATGGATTTGATCCCTGGTTAGGAAGCTAAGATCCAACATGTTGCTCAATGTGGCCAAAAATTATTAGTAGTTTTTAAAAGGTGCTACTTAGTTTCCAAATATTTGTACAATTTTGAACTATCTTTCAGTTATTGATTTCTAGTTTAATTCCACTGTGATCTGAGTACATACTTTGTCTGATTTTTATTCTTTTAAATGTTGATATATGGTTTAGGACCTTGATGAGGTACATCATGGGATACATCTTAGTGGATGTTTCATATAAGCCTGAAAATCATATGTTTTCATATAAGCCTGAATTTCACATATTTCATATGTGCTTTCTGCTGTTGTCATATGGAATATTTTATAAATGTCAATTATATAGTGCTGATTTATAATGCTGTTCAGGTTTTGTTAGTTTATATCTATCTTTCTATATAAAGTTAGAAAACAAATTCAGTGGAGGAAAACTAGCCCTTTTGTTTTGGGGTGGGGGGGGGGGGCTCTTCCAGAGCTGAGAATGAGCTCTTGTCTAATGCTCAGAAATGAATTGTCCAAGGAGACATACATGCTGACAAAGCAAGAGACTTTACCGGCAAGAGGCGCCCAGGTGAAGAGCAAGAAGGTAAGGGAACTCTGGAGGACTACTCTGCCACATGGCTTGAAGTTTTGGGTTTTATGGTGATGATATTAGTTTCCAGATTGTCTCTGGCCAATCATTGTTCGGCCAAGATGGATTCCCATGAGGAGAATTCTGGGAAGTTGGTAGGACATATGGCATCTCCTTCTGACCTTTCTCAGATTATTGTGGCTGGTGGTGGCTTGTTAGTTCTGTGCTCCTTACCAGGATCTCCCATTGTAAAATAACTCAAGCATATGGTTACTATGGTGCCTGGCCAGGGTGGGCTGTTTCTGTCAGTGTTTCCCCTAACATTTTTGACAAATGTAAATAAGGCAACATGCCATCATAGGCAAAGAAAAGTGAACCTCCCCAACTTAAATTTTATGCCTTGTATAAAATGTTATTAAATGTATCACAGATTTGAATATAAAATTTTAAACTATAACTATATTAGAAAAAAATATGCAAAAATCTTGGCACTTATGGCTGAGCAAAGAGATCTCTCATTTGATAGAAAAAACGCAATCCCCCATGGCTGATTCATGTCAATGCATGGCAAAAACCACTGCAATATTGTAAAGTAATTAGCCTCCAATTAAAATAAATTAATTAATTTAAAAACCACAATCCATTAAAGGGAAAATAATAAATCAGATCTCATCAAAATTAAATATTTTGGTCTGTGGAAAATCCTTTTAAGAAAATGAAAAGACAAACTATTAACCAAGATAAAATATTGGTAAACTACATATGATCATATAAGCAACTAGAACCTAGAATCTATTGAATATATACATCAAACTCAACTCAGTTAGAAAAATGGACAAAAACACCATGAAAAAATGTTTTATCATTGAGGCTATACAGATGAAAAATAAGCACATTAAAATATATTTATGTTCATTAGTCATCAGGAAAATACAAATTAAAACCACAACAGGATATCAAAGCACACTTAATAAAATGTCTAAAATACAAAATAGTGACAAATAAAATGGCAAAAATAAAAAGAAACTGAATCACTGACATGGTGTTTGTAGGAATATAAAGTGATCCAGTCACTTGAAAACTGTTTAGGAGTTTCATGAAAATGACTGACTATGCAGCTACCATATGACTCACCAAGTTCACTGAGAAAATTCCCAAAGAAATAAATTCCAAGAGAAATAAAGAATTAACATCTACATTACAATCTGTACACAAATGCTTACAGCAGCTTTATTTGTTAAAATGAAAAATTGGAAACAACCTAGTAGCCATTCTTCAGGTAAATCAACTATTATATATATATATATACATATATATATATGTAATACACTACAGTTATATAGTTACATACATATGTATTATGTGGTTAACAATGAAAATAAAAAGACTACTGAAGCCCTCAACCTGATGATTATCTAAAGAATTATGCTGAATGAATAAAAGCCAGTCTCAAAAGAATACATTCTGTATGATGCCATTTAAATAGCATCTTTGAAATGAGAAAATTATAGAAATGGAGATGAGGATTAATGAGGTAGCAGAAGCAGGAGGAAAGTAGGTGTGGCTGTTAAAAGGCAGGCAAAGTATAGTGTCTTTGTGAGAGTTTATTAAAATATTCTGTATCATGACTGTATTAATGTCAATATCCTAGTTGCTATAATTAACTATAGTTTTTTGAGGTGTTATTACAAGAGAAGTTGGGTAAGAGGAATATAGGACCTCTATATTATTAATGTTTCAACTGTTAGTGAATTTACAATTACCCACAAATGCAAAGCTCAATAAAAGAAGTTCTCCATACCGGTCATCTCATCTACACAGTTTTAGTAGTGGTGGTGATGGTGTTCATGGCTGTGGTGCTTGCTGGTAGTAGTGGTAATTGCTGGTTAGTATGGTAGATTGTGGCAGTGTTGGTGGTATTGAAGGTGTTGGTGTGATAATGAAAGAGGTGGGAGCAATGATGATAATGATGATGATCATGATGATCATGGTGTTAGCGATAGCAGTGGCAGTGCTTGTAGCACCAATATTGTTGTCGGTGGCAGTATTAGCAGTGGTATTGGCAATGTTGGTCTTAGTAAGAGTTTTGGTGGCAGAGATAATAGTCCAGAGCTGTGATTGCTTTGGGTATCGGTCATGGTGATGTTGGTGGGAGTGGTGGTTGTGGTGAGAATAGAAGGAGTGAGGATGCAGATGAGCTAGGAAACAACTTAGGACTAGGTTCTTATGCTTGAATATAGCTACAGAATGAATACTGGAAGACTGAAATGTATGTACACATTCTTAGGAAGTGTCCAAAAGGGGTCAAAGTGAAGGGAGGAAATAGCAAAGATCAACAATTTCAACAATATTCTCCTTAAAGCTGTCATATTCCTGAAGACATCAAACTTTCAGTTTGCTCTATCTGTTTCCATATCTGCCCTTGACTCAGGATGTGACCTTTAGCAAATGATTTCAGCTCATTGCCTACATGTTTTCATTCACCAGATTTAAACATCAGACTCACTAATGATTCTCCTGAAAAGAATGACTGTTATTTGAGAACTCATGCACTCAAAAGAGCTGAAAAGGCACACACCATGATTATCAGGATGAAATAAAAAGGGACTTCTCTAGTGGAAAATCACAGCTGAGAGCAGCTGTGAGATGAAGATTCCAAGGCTGCTGGAAAGGAGATATACTGAGGGACTAGACTGCGGGAAGAAAATGGTAAAGCTTGAAAGTTCTTGATTACTTTATGATTAAAAGTGAGAGAAAAAAGAGATGAAACAGATTGGATTGGTATGATTATAAGAATCCTGGGAAGAAGACAAATCCAGAGTTGCATGCTATTTAATAGTTACCTATTATTTAAAAAATATATAGATTGGTAGTTTGGGATTGACATGTACAAACTACTATATTTAAAATAAATAACTAACAAGGACCTACTGTATAGCACAAGATCAGTGCTCAATACTCTATAATAACTTAAATGAAAAAAGAATTTGGAAAAAAAAATAAGTACATGACATATATAACTGAATCAGTTTGCTGTACACCTGAAATTAACACAACATTGTTAATCAATTTTGCTTCAATAAAAAAAATATTTTTAAACACATAAAGGAGACTAGAAAAAAAATAATTAAAAGAGTGATCATCTTTAAATGTGCATCAAATTTGTTCTTTTAATATCCCTTTTGCAAGTATGAAAGTGCCTGGAAAGTAGAATAATCCACTGGATCATGGAAAAAGCAAGAGAGTTCCAGAAAAACATCTATTTCTGCTTTATTGACTATGCCCAAGCCTTTGACTGTGTGGATCACAATAAACTGTGGAAAATTCTGAAAGAGATAGGAATACCAGACCACCTCATCTGCCTCTTGAGAAATTTGTATGCAGGTCAGGAAGCAACAGTTAGAACTGGACGTGGAACAACAGACTGGTTCCAAATAGGAAAAGGAGTATGTCAAGGCTGTATATTATCACCCTGTTTATTTAATTTATATGCAGAGTACATCATGAGAAACGCTGGACTGGAAGAAACACAAGCTGAAATCAAGATTGCCGGGAGAAATATCAATAACCTCAGATATGCAGATGACACCACCCTTATGGCAGAAAGTGAAGAGGAACTCAAAAGCCTCTTGATGAAAGTGAAAGTGGAAAGTGAAAAAGTTGGCTTAAAGCTCAACATTCAGAAAACGAAGATCATGGAAGATCATGGCATCCGGTCCCATCATTTCATGGGAAATAGATGGGGAAACAGTGGAAAGAGTGTCGGACTTTATTTTTCTGGGCTCCAAAATCACTGCAGATGGTGACTGCAGTCATGAAATTAAAAGATGCTTGCCCCTTGGAAGGAAAGTTATGACCAACCTAGATAGCATATTCAAAAGCAGAGACATTACTTTGCCAACAAAGGTTCATCTAGTCAAGGTTATGGTTTTTCCTGTGGTCATGTATGGATGTGAGAGTTGGACTGTGAAGAAGGCTGAGTGCTGAAGAATTGATGTTTTTGAACTGTGGTGTTGGAGAAGACTTGAGAGTCCCCTGGACTTCAAGGAGATCCAACCAGTCCATTCTGAAGGAGATCAGCCCTGGGATTTCTTTGGAAGGAATGATGCTGAAGCTGAAAGTCCAGTAGTTTGGCCACCTCATGCAAAGAGCTTACTCATTGGAAAAGACTCTGATGCTGGGAGGGATTGGGGGCAGGAGGAGAAGGGGATGCCAGAGGATGAGATGGCTGGATGGCATCACTGACTTGATGGACTTAAGTCTGAGTGAACTCCGGGAGTTTGTGATGGACAGGGAGGCCTGGTGTGCTGCGATTCATGGAGTCGCAAAGAGTCGGACACGACTGAGCGACTGAACTGATAGAGAATTTAGACCCTTGAAAGAACTTGCCCAATGGTACACCAATAGTTAATGTGGAGCACATTGGAAAAAGCACAGAGGTGGGTAGATATTTCTGACAGTCAGAAGACACACTTTTGACCCCGTGTTTCCTGTTTCTTCACCAAGGAACCTCCACAGACTGTCCTCCCTCTTGCACTGAGGAACATACATGAAGATGAAGACTCTGTAGGCAGGAGGAGCCCTACTCTTAGCTACTCCAGGAGATGGCTGTGATTATAGAGGTAAAGGGAGATTAGAACCCCTGGAAGTCGAACCAGAGGTAGTGGATAGGAGTAAGAGAAAGTGTGGATGAGCTGATGTCTTCATCACTAATTGCAGGGCAACTGTAGTCTTTCTAAAGATGAAATAGTTTTCACATCACAGAATAGCAATAAATAACCATAAACAATCACTTATTTCTTTTTACCTTTTTCTGTTTTCTCCTCTTAATTTCTGAGTTGTTTAGAATCTCATATCTCCTTTGTAAAGGCAGTGATCAACAATGCATCCTACTTAATTTTTGTTTCAACATTTAAAAATTTAAACTATTAAGTTTATTTAAAGATATTATTCAACCAGTCTCATTGGGTGGCATCTGGAATAATATTAATAAACATTAATTAATGTTGCATGGTGGCACCTGGTTTGTCCTTTCACTTTCCTAAGATGCTGGAATTTTCCCCACAAAATAAAGCCATTAATCTTTAAACCAAAACAAACTGCAAGATGACCACTGGTAAAACAAGACAAGAAAAGAACATGCCATTTTACAAAAAAAGGAAACGAGATTTTCTAAAAGATCAATTTAATAAAAATAAGAAGAAAATTTAAGGAAGTAAACAAGCTAGAAATATTACAAACAGTAAATGTGAAATAAATAAAACGAATATATCTAACCAGGCTTCCCCCGTGCCTTAGTAGTAAAGATTCTGCCTGCAACATGCAATGTCAGAGATGCCAGAGACAGGTGTTGGATTCTTAAGTCGGGAAGATTCCCTGGAGGAGGAAATGGCAACCCACTTCAGTATTCTTGCTGGGGAAATTCCAAGGACAGAGGAGTCCTTGGGGTCACAATAAGTCAGACATAACTGGGTGACTTAGCACACAGGCACATATATCTAATCATATCAATTATGAATATAACCAAAATAACCATATTAAGTATAAATATAATTATATTAATTGAATTTCTTTTATAAAGACAGAAACCTGCATCAGGATGCTTTTTTCTTTTTTGTTTTTTGCAAATAGAGTAAGAGATAAACAAAGGAAAAACATATGAGAAAATTTGTAAGACAGTAGCATAGATTTATTGATGAAGTGAACAAAAAAGGATTAGTTGTTAAATTACTATCAGACAGTATGCTGAGGGCCAAGTCCGCCAAGAAGACATGAGCCACTGACCTTATTATGTAATAGTGGAAATCATAAAAACCTAGAGTCTACTTAAAACAAATGTAAGAATACTCTGAAAGGTAGATAGGACAATTGGCCAGGGACGTCAGGATGCAAAGAATGACAGATGGTGGCAATACAATCTGACTAGTGCACCTGAACTTCCCAATGGCAATAATAAGGAAGCAGCTGTGCTATAAGAAAACTGCTAAAACAAGATTAAATAAGATCCAAAGTCTTACAATATAATATCTAAAATGTTCAGATTATTAATAAAAATGACTCATCATCCCAATAAACAGAAAAATATCACACTGAATAAACAGATGTCAATATTAAAAGGACACAGAAGTTAGAGTTATCTCACAAAAATTAAAATGGCCCTGATAGAAAAAGCTTTAACAAGCAATCGAGAACACACCTGAAACAAATTAAAAATAGAAAGGCTCATAAATAAAATAGAAAATCTCAGCAAACAAATGATATAAAGAAAAAACAAATTCAATTTTTATAATTGAAATAGATAATAATCAAAACAAAACTTCATAAGAGGTAAACACAGCAACAAAAAGGAGAAAGTAAGGGAAACTTGGAGCTATAATTACAGAGATTATCCAATTTGAACAACCATGTACAAATAGCCTGGACAAAAAGATGAACAAAGCCTCCGGGACCTGTGAGACTGTAACAGAAGATATATATGTGCATATCATTGGAATTCTAGAAGGAAAGGAAAACAAAAGTAGGGCCAAAAACTATTTGAATAAATAATGAACAAAAACTTTGTAAATTTGACAGAAGTATAGATCTACATATCCAAGAATCTGAACATATTTCAAACAGTGTAAACCCAAGGAAATCATCCTATGACACATCTTAGTAAAACTTGTGAAAACTAAGCACAAAAAAATCTTGAAAACAGCAAATGATAAATATTAACTGTAAGGAAAAAATCAAGTCAAATGAAATTCATTTCCCATGAGAAATCAGGGAGGTCAGAAGTGGCACATTTTTCAGGAATTAAAAGGAAACTCTCAACCCAGATATCATATCCAGTAAAAATGACCTTTAGAATGAAAGGGAAATCAAAACATTGTCAGGTGAAAAGAAACTAAGAGAATTTGCTATCATAAGCCCTACACAGAAAGACTACCTACGGAAATATCTCTGAACGAAAGGAAACAATAAAAATAGGAATCTGAAAATATCAGAATGACGAAAGAAAAGTAGTCAGAGTTAAAAGAGTAATAAATACAATAGACTTTGTTTTTCTTCTTGAATTTTCCCCTTGAGTTTTATAAATTGTGTTAGATGAAAGAATTACATTGTCTTATGTGTTTATCAATAAAAGTGGAGGAAATATTTAACATCATTATATTACAATGGGTGCTTAATGGGACAAAAATTCTAGACTCCATTTTAATTAGCAAAAGGTCAACAAATATAGACTCTGACAAGTTATGATATGTAATATGTGTGTATGTATCTATATATAAATATATATTACATACACATGACTTGTGTGTGTGTATATATATTTATATATATATATATGTGTGTGTGTGTGTGTGTGCATATTACATATACATAGCTTGTCAGAGTCTATTGTATCACCTTGGTTCGTTTCCAAGGAAAACTATTCAACATCACAGTAATCCAAGTCTATGCCTCAACCACTAACGCTAAAGAAGCTGAAGTTGAATGGTTCTCTGAAGACCTACAAGACCTTCTAGAATTAACACACAAAAAAGGTGTCCTTATCATCATAGGGGATTGGGATGCAAAAGGAGGAAGTCAAGAGATACCTAGAGTAACAAGCAAGTTTGATCTTGGAGTACAAAATGAAGCAGGGCAAAAGCTAACAGAATTTTGCCAAGAGGACGCACTGGTCATAGCAAATACCCTCTTCCAACAACACAAGACAGCTCTATACATGAACATCACAAGATGGTCAAACCAAAATCAGACTGATTATATTCTTTGCAGCAGAAGATGGAGAAGCTCTATACAGTCAGCAAAAACAAGACTGGAAGCTCACTCGGCTCAGATCATGAGCTCCTTATTGCAAAATTCAGACTTAGGTTTATAACATTGTATGGGAGGCAGTGACCAAAACGATCCCCAAGAAAAGGAAATGCAAGAGGGCAAAATGGTTTCCTGAGGAGGTTTTATCAAATAGCTCCAGAAGAAGCAAAAGACAAGGAGAAACAGAAAGATACACCCACCTGACTGCAGAGTTCCAAAGTATTGTAAGTAAGGATAAGAAAGCCTTCTTAAATGCAAAGAAATAGAGGGAAACAATAGAATCAGAAAGACTAGAGATCTATTCAGGAAAATCAGAAATATCAAGGGAACATTTCATGCAACGATAGGCACAATAAAGGATAGAAATGAAAAGGACCTAATAGAAGCAGAGGAGATTAAGGAAAGGGGGCAAAAATACACAGGACTATAAAAAATAAAAAAAGTCTTAATGACCCAGATAACCACAATGGTGTGGTGACTCACCTAGAGCCAGACATCCTACAGTGAGAAGTCAAGTGGGCCTTAGGAAGCATTACTACAGACAAAGTTAGTGGAGGTAATGGAATTTCAAGTGAGCTTTTAAAAATCCTAAAAGATGATGCCACTAAAGTGTTGTACTTGATATGCCAGCAAATTTGGAAAACTCAGGATTGCAAAAGGTCAGTTTTCATTCTAATCCCAAAGATGAGCAATGTCAACAAGTATTCAAAATACCATACAATGTTCAAAATACTGTACAATAATTGCACTCATTTCACATTCTACCAAGGTAATGCTCAAAATCCTTCAAGCTAGGCTTCAGCAGTATATGAACCAAGAACTTCCAAATGTGCAAGCTGGATTTATAAAAGGCAGAAGAACAAGAGATCAAATTGCCAGTATCTGTTAGATCATAGAGAAAGATAGGAAATTCCAGAAAAACATCTACTCTACTTCACTGACTATGCTAAAGCCTTTAATTGTGTAGATCACAACAAACTGTGGAAAATCCTTAAAGACATGGGAATATCAAGCCAATTTACCTGTCTCATGAGAATCCTGTTTGCAGGTCAGGAAGTAATACAACCAGACATAGAACAATGGACTGATTCAAAATTGGGAAAGGAGTAGGAGTGGGGAGCACATGTATACCTGTGATGGATTCATTTTGATATTTGGCAAAACTAATACAATTATGTAAAGTTTAAAAATAAAATAAAATTAAAATAATAATAATAAAAAAAGTCGGTACCAGAAATAAAAGAAAGAAAGGAGTACAACAAGGCTATATATTGTCACCCTTCTTATTTAACTTATATGCAGAGTACATGGTGAAATACCAGGCTGGATGACTCATAAACTGGAATCAAGATCGCCAGGAGAAAATCAATAACCTCATATATGAAAATAATACCACTCTAATGACAGAAACTGAAGAGGAACTGAAAAACCTCTATTGAGGCTGAAAGAAGAAAATGAAGAAGCTGGCTTAAAACTCAATAAACTTCAAATAATTTCAAAAATTCAATGAAATTCAAAAAACAAGATCAGGGCATCCATTTCCATCACTTCATGGCAAATGGAGGGGGGCAAGCAGAAGCAGTAACAGATTTTCTTTCTTGAGCTCTAAAATCATTGCTGTCAGTGACTGTAGCCATGAAATTGAAAGACATTTTCTCCTTGGAAGTAAAGCTATGACAAACCTAGACAGTGTATTATAAAAGCAGAAACATCATTTTGCTGGCAAATGTTTGTATAGTTGAAGTATGGTTTTCCTGTAGTCATGTACAAATGTGAAAGTTGGACCATAAAGAAGGCTGAGTGTGGAGGAATTGATGCTTTTGAACCATGGTGCTGGAGAAGACTCTTGAGAGTCTCTTGGACTACAAGGAGATCAAACCAGTCAATCCTAAAGGAAATCAATCCTGAATATTTGTTGGAAGGACTGATACTGAAGCTGAAGCTCCAATACTTTGGCCACCTGATGTGAAGAGCCAACTTATTGGAAAAGACCTTAATGCTGGGAAAAACTGATGGAAGGAGAAGAAGGGGGCGACAGAGGATGAGATGTTTCAATAGATCACTGATTCAATGGGCCTGAGTTTGAGCAAACTCATGGAGATAGTGAAGGACAGGGAAGCATGGCATGCTGTAGTCCATGAGGTCGCAAAGAGTTGGACATGACTGAGTGACAGAACAACAAAAACAATGCCCTAAAAAAGAAATGATTACATTACATGTAAATAGTATAAATAAAGCACTTAAAAGTCAGAAATTGGCAAGAAGACAAAAATATAACCAATTCATATACTGTCTACAAGAAATGCACTTTAAAATACTGTGATATTTATAGGTTAAAAGCAAAAGTATGGAGAAAGATACTGTGCAAACATCAATCAAAATTAGTAGTGACTATACTAATAAATAAATTTGTCTTCAGAGCTGAAAAAAAAATGTATGTAGAGAGACCTAATGATGACAATCAATATACCAAAGAGACACAGCAATCCTAAAAGTATGTGCACCAAGAACACAACAAATCTAGAAACTATGCAAAGCAAAAATGGAGAAACAAGGGAATTACACAAATCTACAATTGCATTTGGAGACTTCAACACCTCTCTCTCAACAATTGGTAGACCAACTTGACAGAAAATCAAGTAAATAAGAGAACTCAACACCATCAACCAAAATGAACTAATCAACATTATGGAACATTACACTCCCCAAAAAGTGTTTTTTCAATAATACACTGAACATATAACAAAAATAGACCACAGTTACTCATGAAGAACACAGGTTGGAATTGTGCAGTTTTGTTTTGTTTTGTTTTTTTCATAAATACTATAGTACTTCACAGTCCATGATTGATTGAATCCATGGATAAGGAACTCTGGCTACAGAGGCCCAACTCTATATGCAGAGTTTCAACTGCACAAAGAGTTTGGACCTGTAACCCCAACATTGTTCATGGACCAGCTGTATATTCTTGGCCACAAAACAACCCTCAACAAATAAAAAAAACTGAAATCATGCAGAGTTATCTGACTATAAACCTAGAAATCAATACTATAACAGTAACAGAAGAATTTCCAAATAATTAGGAGGTAAAAAGCACGCTTCTAGGTAATCCGTTATTCATGAAATGTCCCACAGGAAGTTAAAATTACATTGATCTGAATGAAAACAAAAAGACAATGTACAAAATGTTTCCCTCAAAACACTACTAGAGCAGCATTAAGAGCAGCATAAAGATCGGCATTAAATTTATAGTACTTAATGTTTATTTTTTATATATATCAGCCTGAGGTTTGCCAGTGTCTTGTCAAATGGCCAGGCCATTAACAGTAGCCTATGAAGTTTATAGTCCTCCTCCACACTACACTAAATGGTCATAACTGCAGTAATTCCTGCTAAGGCTTGGAGGGGACGAGAAAGGGATATACATAGATAATTCCCATAATAAATGCAGTAGTAGGGGCCATAGCAATAAAGTTTTGTGGATACCCAAAAGAACCTACCTATAATTAGGCTTGGCCAAGTGTTCTGGTGTTGGTGACCTCAGACCCCAAAACAGAGAGCTATTTTCTACCTCATCTTGATGGCAGGGATGGCTTCTAAAAGATCTGAGCAGTGCTGTTTCCCTATCTCTCCATGGACTTTCAGCCTTGGCATAGGCCCTCTGATCTCTCATAAAGACAGAGGGACATTGTCTTAGCAAACCACTAATATTGCTTTTTTCTGAATAATTGAATGATCTGAAAAAAAGAAATTGTTCCCTCCAACCTTTCCAGAGGTCCATAGGAAGATGCAGAAGACACAGCCCCTTTATCAATCACAGAATTTGCCAAAGTAAAAATCTCTATAACGTCATCTGTCAGCTTTGGTCACAAGTTTTCTGGGGTTAGGGGAAAGTATAGAGACCCAGGTGGAGAACCAATCTGGGGTAGACAGCTGTTTCCCAGACAGGACTCCAGGGATAGCATAGCACAGGCTCATTCCAGCAGAGCCCAGACTTCTGCACTCAGAAGACTCTTGCAGCTGCTGGACTTCTGTTTTCCTGGCATCAGCCACTGTCAGGGCACTATGAAGTAAGGGATTTTAGTAGTGCACTCTACATCATGCAACTCTCCCTTACTAAATTTAGCAAAATTATCTCTGAAGAGCATCTAATTAAGTCTCTAAGGTATCTTCAAGGTCACTGGTCAAAGTGATCTCAAACAGTTCTACATTCTTTTATCCCTTCTGAAATTTCAACAACTTGCTGTGTTGCAGGGCATATATCTGTGTTTGATAACTGCTTGGAGTTACTCAACTCATGAAGGCTCCCCACTCTCTGTTTCCACTGTCAGATTACTGCAGGCAGTGCTGGGGCAATTTGTCTCTACTTTTTTGAACTCCTCTGTTGTATGTCTAAGTTAACTTACAAGAGGAACTCATCCAAGGAACTCCAGGCTAAACAGAAGGACCAAAATTTCTCCCTTGGAACCAAATAACTTATGTAAACAGTTCCTTAGCATCCTCCAACAATGCTCTGTGACTTCTATTAGCACTCCCCAAGACTCACTGGCTTGGCTAATAAAGTGCCCCATGGGATGCTCTAGTACTTTCCAAGATCTGTTGGCAAAGTGCCTTATAGAACTTTCATACTCTTGCAAATGATTTACTAGTACCCCTCCAGAATACCCCACATTCTCTGTAAGCCCCCTCCAAAGGTGCCCTATGATATCTTCAAGCTTTTTACTCTTCCATGATGACATTGTGCTTAATTGACTATCCTGTTTGATGTTTGTCAAGGACTCAGCTCAGCTGGAGAGAGAGCAGAGGGGCCAGATGTAGTAGCAGCAAGTTAGACAACAACAGAATGAAAATAATAGTAATTTTTAATTATGAACTGTAATAATATAAGCAGGAGGCTGCACTGGAGAAAGTGCTGGCCATCTCCTGTTACATTTCCCAAGGGGATGTTGTCCACATTAGATCAGATAGATGACACACACAGATTGTCTTACCACCAAAGGAAGCCCTAAACAAAAGCTCCTGTGTTTTGTAGACACAAGGGCCTGAGGAAGATTGAGAAGGAAGATTTAGGGAAGATGTTGGCTGAAGCGCCAAATCAAGAGGCCTCTGAATGGTGCTTTCTGGGCTAGGAGAGAACATGAGTTAGAGAAAGAGTCCTGACTGCAACTCCCTTCAGAGGATGCATTACAGTAGCTGAGCACCAAGCCTATGCAGGGAAAGCAGGTAAGATCTTTTTAATTGCCTGTGATTGGGGCTGGGAAATTATATATAAACATTAATAACAGGGACTTGGACTCCTTAGATGCTGGAAAAAGAAGAGTAATGTAAACCAAAAGCAAGGAGAAGGAAAGAAGTGATGAAGATAAGACAGGATGAGTTAAAACTAAAGCAAACAACAGGGATGTCAATGAATTAAAGTGTCAGTTCTTTGAAAGGATCAATAACATTGACAAACTTCTAGCAAGAGTGAAAATGTATAAAGAGAAAAGACACAAATCACCAATATCAAGAAGGAAACAGGTGATACCTCAACAGATCCCATAGACTTCAAAATGATAATAATAGAATACTATAAACAACTCTAATTATAAATTTGAATACTTAGATAAAATGGGATAATTCCTCAAAATCTACGTTCAGTTCAGTTCAGTTTCAGTTCAGTCGCTCAGTCGTGTCCGACTCTTTGGGACCCCATGAATCGCAGCACGCCAGGCCTCCCTGTCCATCACAAACTCCCAGAGCTCACTCAGACTCATGTCCATCGAGTCGGTGATGCCATCCAGCCATCTCAACCTCTGTCTTCCCCTTCTCCTCCTGCCCCCAATCCCTCCCAGCATCAGAGTCTTTTCCAATGAGTCAACTCGTCGCATGAGGTGGCCAAAGTACTGGAGTTTCAGCTTTAGCATCATTCCTTCCAAAGAACACCCAGGGCTGATCTCTTTCAGAATGGACTGCTTGGATCTCCTTGCAGTCCAAGGGACTCTCAAGAGTCTTCTCCAACACCATAGTTCAAAAGCATCAATTCTTCAGCGCTCAGCTTTCTTCACAGTCCAACTCTCACATCCATACATGACCACCAGAAAACCCATAGCCTTGACTAGACTGACCTTTGCTGGCAAAGTAATGTCTCTGCTTTTGAATATACTATCTAGGTTAACTATCATTATTCACCCAATAAGAAATAAATGACTTGAATGCCCCCATAGCTATCAAGAAAATTGAATTTATAATGAAATACATTTCTAGAAAAAAAAAGAAAATCTTGATCCATGAGCTGCATAAGGCAAACTATACCAAACATTTAAACAATTAAAACTAATTTTACATAAATCTCATCCAGAAAATAGAATAAGATGTATAATTTCCAAACTTACTCTATGAACCAGTAGTACAGTGGCATCAAAACCAGACACAGTACTGAAAAGAGAAAAGAAAAAAATATACAATATTCCTCTTGAACTGGTGTGGAAAAATCCTTAACAAAATACTAGAGAACTGAATCCAACAATGTATAAACAACATACATCATGGCCAAGTGGGCTTTATTCCAGAGATACAAAAGTTGTTCAGCATTCCAAAATCAGAAAATGTAACTCACCATGTCGACAAATTAAAGAGAAACCATGGGATCTTATCAGTTGACACACAAAAGCACTTTGCAAAATCTAACATCCATTTGTGATTTCAAAAATTCTTAGCAAACTATAAATACAGTGGAACATCTAGGGGATGTTCCTAAATTTAATGAAGACCGTCTGTAAAAGAACTACAACTGACATCACACTTAATGATGAAAGATCAATTTCTACCCCTTTTAAATTGAGAAAAAGACAAAGATCTCTTTTATTAACACTGTAATTTAAAACTGTACTGGGAGTTCCAGTCAGTATAATAACACAGGTAAAGAAAATAAAGACATACAGTTTAGAAAGAGAAAAAAAAATGTTTTTATTTGTGGATGAAATGACATGACAATGATTCTACAAACAAACAAACAAACACTCCTGGAACTAATCGGTGAGTTCAACAAGCTTATAGAGCACAACATTGACATTAAAAATTCAACTATTTTTTATACTCACAAATAAAATACAACTTAGTTGGTCAAAAAAAAGAAGAAGGAAATATTTAGGTGTAAATCTATCAAAACATATGTGGAATTTGTATGCCGAAAAATATAAAATACTTATGAAAGAAATCAAGCAGGATCAAAATAAAGAGATGTCTATATTCACATCAAACAATTAGACTTCGTAAAAATTAAAAATTTCCCTCTGCAAACAGCCCTCCTAAGAAATGAGAAGATCAGTGACAGGCTATGTGAATATACCTGTGGCGGATTCATTTTGATATTTGGCAAAACTAATACAATTATGTAAAGTTTAAAAATAAAATAAAATTAGAAAAATATTTAAAAAAAATATTTCAAACTGCATTTCTGGCAAAGGACTCAGATCTAAAATATAAGAAAGAAACTCAACATTAAAGAAACAACCAGTCCAATTTAAAAATAAAAAATATGTAGAGACATTTCACCAAATGGCATATTCAGATGACAAATAAGCACATGGAAGTATGTTTAACCTCACTAATCATTAGCGAGATAGAAATTGTGATCACACTAACATAACAGTATATGACTATTAGAGCAGTTTAAAAAATGGTGACAATTAAAAATACTGGTGAGTCTGCAAAGAAATTGTATTTCTTGTATATTGCCATGTGAAATGTTACAGCTACTCTGAAAAGGAGTTTGTAGTTTTACAACATCTTTTAAAAAATGAAACTGTACATACTATTCACTTCTGGGCATTTATCTAGAGACACAAAAATCTATGCATCTTTACTAAAGAGGGTGACTCTATGTTTAATGTTTGTCTGATAACAGGTTGAAAATCCTATTGCCCCCCTTCATTTTCTTCCCAACATCTGGTTACATGAATAAGAAAACCTAAGGGCTTCCTCCTTTGGTCCTGGCAGGAGGTTCAAAACCTGTGAGCTGTGGAAAAGGAGTATGAAGGAACACAAGAAGAGTAAAATATGGTAAGACACACTAGAAATTAATTTTAAAAAGCATAATTTAATAAAAATGAATAATAGAAAAACAATATTTTTGATCAAAAAACAAAAATCTGATTCTGTGAAACCAATATAACAAAATTAGAAAATGTAATACAAACAAACAAACTTGAAAAGAAGGACTAAATTTAAAACTTGGAATTGAATGAGACAAAGAATATAAATTGTTGTTGTTGTCATTGTTCAGTCCTAAGTTATATTCAACTTTTTGCAACCCCGTAGACTGCAGCATGCCAGGCTCCTGTGTCCTCCACTATCTTCCAGAGTTTGCTCAAATTCATGTTCATTGAATCAATGGTGCTATCTAAACAGCTCATCCTCTGTCACCCCCATCTTTCGCTCTCAATTTTTCCCAGCATTAGGGTCTTTTGCAGAGTCCCTTCTTCACCTTAGGTGGCCAAAGTTTAAGAGTTTCAGCTTCAGCATCAGAACTTCCAATAAATATTTAGTGTTGATTTCCCTTAAGATTAACTGGTTTGACTTCTTTGCAATCCAAGGGACCTCTAGAATTTTCTCCAGCACCACAATTTGAAAGCATCAGTTCATTGGCACTCACCCTTCTTTACGGTCCAACTCTCACATCTGTATATAACTACTGGAAACACTACAGCTTTGACTATACAGAACTTTGTCCACAAAGTGATCTTTGCTTTTTATTACATTGTCTAGGTTTGTCATAGCCTTCCTTCCAAGGAGCAAGTGTCTTTAAATTTCATGGCTTCAGTCACTATCTGCAGTGATTTGGGAGACCAAGAAAAGAAAATCTGTTAGTTTCCACTTTTTCCCCATCTGTTTGCCATGAAGCGATGTGACTGAATGCCTGATGTTAGTTTTTTGAATGTTGAGTTTCAAACTAGCTTTTTCACTCTCTTCTTTCACCCTCTTTAAGAGGCTCTTTAGTTTCTCTTCAGTTTCTGTCATTAGAGCGGTATCATCTTCATATCTGAGGTTGCTGATATTCCTCCCAGCAACCCTGATTCCAGCTTGGGATTTATCTAGCCCATCAATTCATGTGATTTACTCTGCATATGAGTTGAATAAGCAGGGTGACAATAGACAGCCTTAAAGTACTCTTTTCCCAGTTTTGAACCAATCTGTGTTGTATGTCCAGTTCTATTACTTCTTGACCTGCATACAGGTTACTCAGGAGACAGGTAAGGTGGCCTGGTACTACCATAATTTTAAGAATTTTCCATGATTTGTTGTGCTGCACACAGTCAAAGGCTTTAACATAGTCAAACAGAAGTAGATGTTTTTCTAGAACTCCCTTGCTTTCTCCATGATGTAACAAGTGTTGCCAATTTAATCTCTGTTTCCTCTGTCTCTTCAAAACTGAGCTTATAAATATGGAATTTCTCAGTTCATGCACTGATGAAGCATAACTTGGAAGATTTTGAGCATTTACTTGGAGCATGTGACATGAACACAACTGTATTATACTTTGAAAATTATTTGTCATTGCCTTTTTTGGGGATTGGAATGAAAACTGACCTTTTCCAGGCCTGTGACCATTGCTGAGTTTTCCAAATTTGCTAATATATTGAGTGCAATACTTTCACAGCATCATCTTTTAGGATTTTAAAAAGTTCATCTGGAATTCCATCACCTCCACTAGCTCCCATTATATTGTTTTCCTCTATTTCCTTGCATTGTCCATTTAATAAAACCTTCTTATCTCTCCTTGATTTTTTTCTGGAGCTCTACATTCAGTTAGGTATATCTTTTCCTTTCTACTTTGCCTTTCATGTCTCTTCTTTCCTCAGCTATTTGTAAAGCCTCCTCAGATAACCACTTTGCCTTCTTGCATTTCTTTTTCTTTGGGATGGTTTTGGTCACCAAAACCATTCTCTGTACAATGTTACAAACCTCCATCCATCATTCTTCAGGGACTCTGTCTTCCAGATCTACTCCCTTGAATCTATTTTTCACTTCTACTGTATAATCATAGGGATTTGATTTAGGTCATACCTGAAAGGCCTAGGCCTTTCTCTACTTGCTTCAATTTAGGTCTGAATTTTGCAATAATGAGCTATAATCTGAGCTACAGTCAACTCCAGGTCTTAGTTTTGCTGATTTTATAGTTACTCAATCTTCAGGTGCAAAGAACGTAATCAATCTGATTTCAGTACTGATCATCTGGTGACGTCCATATGTAGAGTTGTCTATTGTATTGTTAGAAGAGGGTGTTTGCTATGAACAGTGTATTCTCTTAACAAAACTCTGCTGGGCACTACACACTGAGGAAACCAGAAGGGAAAGAGACATGTGTACCCCAATGTTAATCGCAGCACTGTTTATAATAGCCAGGACATGGAAGCAACCTAGATGCCCATCAGCAGATGAATGGATAAGAAAGCTGTGGTACATATACACAATGGAGTATTACTCAGCCATTAAAAAGAATACATTTGAATCAGTTCTAATGAGATGGATAAAACTGGAACCTATTATACAGAGTGAAGTAAGCCAGAAAGAAAAACACCAATACAGTATACTAACACATATATATGGAATTTAGAAAGATGGTAACAATAACCCTGTGTACGAGACAGCAAAAGAGACACCGATGTATAGATCAGTCTTATGGACTCTGTGGGAGAGGGAGAGGGTGGGGAGATTTGGGAGAATAGCATTGAAACATGTATAATATCATGTATGAGGCGAGTCGCCAGTCCAGGTTCGATGCACGGTACTGGATGCTTGGGGCTAGTGCACTGGGATGACCCAGAAGGAGGGTAGGGGAGGGAGGAGGGAGGTGGGTTCAGGATGGGGAACGTGGGTATACCTGTGGCGGATTCATTTCGATATTTGGCAAAACTAATACAATATTGTAAAGTTTAAAAATAAAATAAAATTAAAAAAAAAAAAAAACTCTATTAGCCTTTCCTCTGCTTCATTTTGTACTCCAAAGCCAATTTTTTTTTTTTTTTTTTTATTCTGGGAATCTTTTGACATACTACTTTTGCATTCCATCCCTTTGTGAAGAAAATGATATTATTTTTTAGTATTAGTTCTAGAAGATGCTGTAGGTCTTCATAGAACCAGTCCACTTCAGCTTCCCTGGCATCAATATTTGGGGTATTGAGTTGGGGTACTCTGATGTTGAATTGTTTGCCTTGGAAAGGAACTGGGATCATTCTGTCATTTTTGAAATTGCACCCAAGTACTGAATTTTGGGCTCTTTTGTTGACTATGAGGACTCTTCCATTTCTTCTAAGGGCTTCTTCTCCACAGTAGTAGATATAATGGTCACCAGAATTAAATTTGTCCATTCCTGTACATTTTAGTTCACTGATTCCTAAAATGTCAGTGTTCACTGTTGCTATTTCCTGCTTGACCACATCCAACTTACCTTGATTTGTAGACCTAGCATTCCAGTTTCGTATGCAACATTGTTCTTTACAGCATCAGACTTTACTTTCACCATCAGACATATCCACAGCTGAGTGTTGTTTCTGCTTTGGCCCAGCCGCTTCATTCTTTCTAGAACTATTAGTAATAGCCCAGTAGCATAGCTACCCCAGTAACATATTGGACACCTTCTGACCTCAGGGGCTCATCTTCTGGTGTCATATCTTTTTGCCATTTCTTATAGTTCATTGCGGTTCTCAAGGCAAGAATACTGGAGTGGGTTTCCATTTCCTTATCCAGTGGACCATGTTTTGTCAGAACTTTTCACTGTGATCTGTCTTGGGTGGACTGTACAGCATGGCTCATAGCTTCATTGGGTTAAGCAAGCCCCTTCACCGTGATATGGCTGTGATTTGGAAGGGGAAGAACCACAAGAACACAAATATAGGCAATAAAGTATAGAAAAGCATAAAATACTATGTTTAGTTTATATGTAAATTTGAAAACTGATTCAAAATAAATGTTCTATTTATAAAAAATTAAATTATTAAAACCAACTCAAAGAGAAATAGAAAACTTGAATAGATCAATTAAATTGAGATATAGTAAAGATAGTTAAATCATTAGTGCATTTTAGCAAATTAAAGATGGTAAAAAGCGTATGATCACACAACAAATCAAACTTGGGTTTGATCCCTGGGTTGAGAAGACCAGTTGGATGAGGGCATGGCAACCCACTCCAGTATTCTTACCTGGAGAATCCCCATGGATGGAGGAGCCTGGTGGGCTATAGTCCATAGAGTCTCAAAAAGTTGGACACAACTGAGCAACAGCAAATGATAGAAGGTGAAAAATATCTTCCAAAATTCACCCTGCATTCATGAAAAGAAAAACTCAGAAGTGCAGGTAAACCAAAAATAGAAGGAAATACCTTTTAAGCACTTTCTCCAAGAAATCTAAGGAAACATCACATTAGTGGCAAAACATGAAGGCATCCATATGAAACAGTTTTAAGATAAGAATGACCTCAATCATTGCTATTAGTCATGACCATACTGAAAGCTCTCTTACTATGTATTAATCAAAACTACCAAGCAAATAAGGTTTAATATTAGATAGGAAAAATCAAAACTGTCATTTTTTTTTTTTTTTTTTGTAGACAGTAGGATAGTTTGAGGACTTCCCTGGTGGCTCAGATGGTAGAGTCTGCCTACAATGTGGGAGACACGGGTTCAATCCCTGAGTCACAAAGATCTTCTGTAGAAGGAAATGGCAACCCACTCCAGTATTCTTGACTGGAAAATCCCATGAATGGAGGAGCCTGGTAGGCTACAGTCAATCGGGTCTCATGTCCAAGAGATGGACATGACTGAGCAACTTCAATTTCACTTTTCACTTTTCAAGATAGTTCACTTTGTAAATATAAGATAACCAATTGAAAAATTAATTGAATTAATATGAGCTCAATTTAAAAAGTCAAAATTAATATAAGTATTAATGAAATTTCTTATGTAGCATCAGGAACCTACAACAAAATTGCCTACAGGGGAAAAAAATCATCAGTCACACTAACAAAAAGAAAGACAAGTTATGTGAAAAATAAATCTCATAAATATATCAAGATAACCCAAAAATGTGAAATATTAAATATATCTGAACAAACAGAAAGGCATACTATGCTTCTGACAGGGAAAGATCTATATTGTAAAAACACTGGTTCTTCTCTACATGATCTACACATTCAAAAATTTCCAATCAGGCTTTTAGTCCCAAGTAGTAGACTGACCTCATGCATTTATATTCTCTCCCTCCCAGGATTTCATTTAAATGAAAGCAAGGCAATAAGAAGACTCAAGAAAATGACATTTGCAGAAGAGATAATTAAACTGAGTTCAAGAAGACATAAAGATAAAAGAATGTCCACAAAAAATTAGAGTTCAGAAGATGCAACATGGATGCCTGGGAAAGTTCAGAATTACTGAAGAGTGCCAACTGTCCTCAACTCTGAATGGTTTTGGCTCTATGGAGCATTTGCAGGATTGGTTGTTGGGAAAGTCGAGAATTAATTTTTATATGGAGTAGTAGATTCCTACTACTATGTATGTCATCACCCACAAACAATAAACACAAAGGAATCTCAGTAGCCAGACTTGCTCTTTCCAGGTAGAGAGGTATGAACAAGTTGCTCAAGATTTAGAGTGTCTGATATGGTCATTAGAAGACTTGAGAGAAGCATGCAAACTTATGGCCCTGCCCTTTCCTCCATTCAGTAAGGCTGGCTGAGGCTTAATCTGCTCATTTCAAGGTAAAAGCCTCCAGTAGACAGTCCCTACCCATGTGCACAGGCTCCCAGTCAGGTTTATTATTGCTTCATTCTTAGATATGAAATTAAAAATGACAACCGAGAAAACCAGACATTTAAAGAAAAATCACTGATGTACCCCAAGGGCTAGAACTGTTGATGCGCATTGAAGATGTTCAATGAATATTTGCTGAATGAATGACTGGCCAAGGGAAAAGTAACAAAATCTGACAGTGGAACAAACAGGTAATTGGGGTAATGGAAGGTACATTAACATTTTTAAAGTCTAGAATACTTAGTGAAGTTTGAAATTACATTCTTTCCATAAAACAGCAACAGGCTATTTAAAGAAGAGAGATAGAAAGATAAGGAAAGGCAGGAAGGAAGGAGGAAGAACAGAAAGAAGGAGGCAAGAAAGGAAAAAGGAAGCTCTTAAAATTAAAAAAAAATGCGATGTTCCACTCCTCCTCCAAAAACATTGAAATTTAAAACAAAAACAAGTAAACAAAATGTTGAATAAATGACAAATGATGAGGAGATAAAAAATACATAAGAAAAGGTAAATTCTGAAGATGCACAGTGAGCACATAGTCCATTTCTTCTGGAGGAATTCTGGAGTTGTAAGGGAGTGTACCCGACAACATGGCCTGACCCATACTCTGGACAGTACATGTGCACATGAATACATAGCACACATGCGCTCACACACATATGCACACACACATATGTACATGCACATGAATGCACATATATGTGTGTGTGCCCACATACTTGCACATAGTCATCTGCAGCTGCATTGCTAACACCCCCAGATGGCTGTTTTCTTCTGTCCCCACTGTTGGACATAAGATCCCCACTACTTGCATAATCTCAAATCCAAACTAACAAGGTCACCAAGTGATTTGTAGGAATGGATGTGGCAGATTGTGTGCTGCAGTAACATGTGCATCTTGGTTTGGGGATGGAGACAGAGTGAAAGGCTAGCCACAGGCTTCTGCTTCACATGGTTCCCACTGTCTCACAAATGCTCTGCCACTGACTTAAAAATACACTTAATTTTGGCAGCCACTATGTGGCTAAATTTAATTGAATCTTCTGATTGAATCTGAAATACAGTATTTCTAATGCATCTCCACCCTCTCCTTAAGCCCCTTTACATTTGGCATCTCAATCCTCTCCTTAAGTTCCTTTACATTTGGCTGAGTCTAGAGCTTTTTATTTTGAGGGGCTCCAAAATTACTGCAGATGGTGACTTCAGCCATGAAATTTAAAGACGGTGGCTCCTTGGAAGAAAATCTATGACCAACCAAGACAGCATATTAAAAAGCAGAGACATCACTTTGCCAGCAAAGGTCCATCTAGTCAAAGCTATGATTTTTCCAGTAGTCACGTATGGATGCGAGAATTGGACTATAAAGAAAGCTGAGTGCTGAAGAATTGATGCTTTTGAACTGTGGTTCAAGGGACCTGGAGAAGTCCCTTGAACTGCAAGGAGATCAAACCAATCAATCCTAAGGGAAATTAGCCCTGAATATTCATTGGAAGCACTGATGCTGAAGCTGAAACTCCAACACTTTGGCCACCTGAAGTGAGAACTGACTCATTGGAAAAGACCCTGATGCTGGGAAAGATTGAAGTCAGAAGGAGAAGGGGACAACAGAGGATAAGATGATTGGATGGCATCACCGACTCAATGGACATGAGTTTGTGCAAGCTCTGGGAGTTGGTGACGGTCAGGGAAGCCTGGTGTGCTGCAGTCCTTGGAATCACAAAGAGTCGGACACAAATGAGTGACTAAACTGAACTGAACTTTGGGTCTCCCAACCTAACCAAAAGGACAGTTTCTGGACATAAAAGTGAAAAAAGCAAACCTTGAGATTTTGGCTATGCTCAAAAGTTAATTTGAAATAAGCTGTAAAGCTACATGCAAAAAGAGTTAAAACCATGAAGTTCTGCTTAAAGACATAAGAAAATATCTTCCTGGTCCTGGAGTAAGCAAACATTTCTTAGAAAAAAATACAAACAGCATTAACCAAAGAAGAATAAAAAAATAAAACTGTCTTCATAAAAATTTTGGGCTTCCCTAGTGGCTCAGATGGAAAAATATCTGTCTGTTATGTTGGAGACCTGGGTTTGATCCCTGAGTGAGGAAGATTCTCTAGAGAAGGAAATGGCAACCCAGTCTAGTACTCTTGCCTGGAAAATTTCATGAACAGAGGAGCCTGGTAGACTACAGTCCATGGGGTTGCAAAGAGTCAGACATGACTGAGTGATTTTACTTTCACTGTTTATCAAAATTTAATATTTTTCTTGTCAAATACATCACCTAAAATATGGGAAAAAACATGCATAGACTGAGAAAAATATATTCAATATATTATATATATATACTGTATATATATATATATATAATATATATATCTAATAAAACTTTTATTCAGAAGAGACAAACATGTACAAACATCAATGAAAACACAACTGAGTTTAAAAATTAACAAAAGACTTGAACAAAAACTTCACGGAAAAAATATTCATAAAGCCAGTAAATATATGATTAGATGCTCACATTAGTTAATTAACCAGAGAAATGCAAAAAGGAAGTCTATTGTGAAAAATCACTACACACTCACTGGAATGGCCACAATGAAAAATATAGATAATCCAAATGCTAAGAATAAAGCAAATGTATACTGCTTTTGGGACTGTAAAATGTGTAACAATTTAGGAAACTGGTAGTTTACAATAAAGTTTAACTGATTCTTACTCTGTGTCTCAGCAATTCTACTTCTAAGTGTATACCTATATTGGTATTCTAGAACTGTCATAACGAAATACACAAATTGGATGACAGAAACAACGGAAATGTATTATTTCACTATCCTGGATGCTAGAAGTTGGAGACCAAGGTATCAGCAGGACCATTGCTCCCTCTGAAGGCACTAAAGAAAGATGTTTCAGATCTCTGTCCTAGCTTTTAGGTACTTCTTTGTCTGGTAGACAAGATCAGTTGTGTTCAGAGTAGTTAGGATTCCCTGGTGGCTCAGACGGTAAAGAATCTGCCTGCAATTCGGGAGACCCATGTTCAATCCCTGGGACAGGAAGATCCTCTGGAGAAGAAAATTGCTACTCATTCCAGTATTCTTGCCTGGAGAATCCCATGGACAGAGGTCACAGAGAGTTGGACACAACTGAGTGACTAACATTTTCAACACTGCTTGGAAGGAGCACTGCAGTCTTCTCATGGCATTCCCTCTGTGTGTGTATGTGTATCTAAAATCCCTCCTTTCTATAAGGACACTGGCCATATGGGATTAGGACTACCTCATTCCAGTATAACCTCCTCTAAACTAATTGTTTGCATGATCCTACTTCCAAATAAGATCTCATTCTTAGATACTGAGTGTTAGGACTTCAACAAAATGAATTAGGGGAGGCACGATTCAAGCCATAACAATTTCCAACAGAAATGAATGCATATCTCCACCAAAATACAATAATGGATTAAGCAGTTTAATTCATAATCATCAAAAATGAAAATCAATCAAATGTCCAACAAAGACAGTAGATTAACAAAACATCATATATTTACACAATGGCATACCAAATGACAAGGAAAACATCACAGAATAAAAAGAAATGATTGGTACACAGTGTGAATGACTCTCAGAAACATTATATAGAATAAAATAAGCCAGAAATAAGATGTATACATACTGCTTCCTTTTACATAAAGTATTTATAAACTCTAAACTTTTATATCAACAGACACGCAGTGATGGAAGCTAGACAGAGATGACATGTAGGTGGGGGTTGGGGAGTGAGAGTTGAGAGAGCAAAGCCATAAGGAAAACATCTAGGGAAATAAAAAGTTCTGTGCCTTCATTTGGGGACTTCTCAGTCAGGAGTAAAGGCAAAATTAACAGGATATTAATTCTTCAGTCGCTCAGTAGTGTCCAACCCCTTGCAACCCCATGGACTGCAGCATTCCAGGCTTCCCTATCCCTCACAATTTCCAGGAGTTCCCTCTAACTCATGTCCATTGAGTCGGTGATGCCATCCAACCATCTCATCCTCTGTTGCCCTCTTCTCCTCCTGCTCTCAATCTTTCCCAGCATCAGTGTCTTCTCCAATGAGTTGGCTCTTTGCAGCAGGTGGCCAAAGTATTGGAGCTTCAGCTTCAGTATCAGCCCTTCCAATGAATATTCAGAGTTTATTTCCTTTAAGATTGACTGTTTTGATCTCCTGGATATCCAAGGAACTCTCAAGAGTCTTCTCTAGCACCACAGTCCAAAAACATCAATTCTTTGGTGCTCAGCCTTCTCTGTTTCAACTCTCACATCTGTACATGACTACTGGAAAAATCATAGCTTTGACTATATGGACCTTTTCTGTCAAAGGTCTGCTTTTTAATACACAAAGTTTGTCATAGCTTTTCTTCCAAGGTGTGTTGGAAATGCGTGTATTTTACTCTGCATATTATACCTATGGAAAAACTATAAGGTAAAACAAAAACTATACAAGTGGATTGGCATTCTTTAACATAGTCTTGGGTTTTCCATACAATTTTGCTAAAATGTTGACAAGAAAATTTCATTTGAAGGATGCTTTATATAATCTATCTGGCAAGTGCTGGATAATCCATAGCTTCCAGGTCTGGCCAGCATAAGCCCAGGGACACATTATCTTATGCACTAATGTTATAGCCTCTGACCAAATAGAATCTAGAGATTGAATAGCTGCATCATCTCACCAGTGCCTACTGTTACTTAATGCTTCTGTATAATATACATCATGAGCAAAACTGGGAGAGACGGTGGAGAAGGAGATGAAGGAGATTAAAGAGGAAATTTACAAAGCAGATCCAGAGAGTATTATTTATGAGTTCCTTAGTAGACACACCAATACACAAGAGAGAGTCCGCTCCCTTGAATGGGAGGCAAGGAAGCAGAGAGCCAGGTTACATCAGTTTTCGAGGAATGCAAGTTTCAGGGCTTTGGGCACAGTCAAGACCATTAGCAGTATTTACATAACAGTGAAGTGGCTGACAGGAGGCACTATAGTACTGCCCAGGAGGTGCCTGACACTGGAGTACCAAGCCGCCAAGAGAAGATACCCCATGGAGAAGGACAGTGGAGGCAACTGCGCTTCGCTGGACCAGCCTTGAGGAGATACGCCACGTCCAAGGTCAGAGGAATCCCAGTAACACAGTAGGCGCTGATAGAGGGCATCAGAGGGCAGACAGATTGAGAACTACCATCACAAAAACTCGCCAATCTGATCACATGGACAACAGCCTTGTCTAACTCAATGAAACTATGAGCCAGGCCATATAGGACCACCCAAGATGGACGGGTCATGGTGGAGAGTTCTGACAAAATGTGGTCCACTGGAGAAGGGATTGGCAAACAACTTCAGTATTCCTGCCTTGAGAACCCTATGGACAGTATGAAAAGGCAAAAAGATAGGACACTGAAAGATGAACTCCCAGGTCTGTGGGTCCCCAATATGCTACTGAAGATCAGTGGAGAAATAACTTCAAAAAGAATTAAGAGACAGAGCCAAAGCAAAAACAACACGCAGTTGTAGATGTGACTGGTGATGGAAGCAAGGTCTGATGTTGTAAAGAGCAATACTGCATAGGAACTTGGAATGATAAGTCCATGAATCAAGGCAAATTGGAAGTGATCAAGTAGGAGATGGTAAGAGAGAACATCAACATTTTAGGAAACAGTGAACTAAAATGGATCGGAATGGGTGATTTTAAGTCAAATGATCATTATCTGCTACTGTGGGCAAGAATCCCTTAGAAGAAATAGAGTAGCCAGAATAGTCAACAAAAGAGTCTGAAATGAAGTACTTGGATGCAGTCTCAAAAATGACAGAATGATCTCTGTTCATTTCCAAGGTAAACCATTCAATATCACAGTAATCCAAGTCTATGCCCCAATAAGTAATGCTGAAGAAGCTGATGTTAAATGATTTTATGAAGACCTACAAGACCTTATAGAACAAACACTCAAAAAAGATATCTTTTTTCATTTTCAGGGACTGGAATGCAAAGCTAGGAATTCAAGAAACACCAGGAGTAATAGGCAAATTTTTCCTTGGATTACAAAATGAAGCAGGGCAAAAACTATTAAAAAAATGGGGGGGGGGTACTAATAGAGTTTTGCAAAGAAAACAAACTGGTCAAAGCAAACACCCTCTTCCAACAACACAAGAGAAACCTCATATACATGGACATCACCAGATGGTCAACACTGAAATCAGATTGATCATATTCTTTGCAGCCAAAGATGGACAAGCTCTATACAGTCAGTGAAAACAAGACTGGGAGCTGACTGTGGCTCAGATCATGAACTACTTATTGCCAAATTCAAATTTAAATTGTCAATGTATAGCAAAGCCAATACAATATTGTAAAGTAATTATCCTCCAAAATAAATAAACACACACACACACACACACACACACACACAAAGGACAGTAGAGAAAACCACTAGACCACTCAGGTATGACCTAAATCAAATCTCTAATGATTATACAGTGGAAGTGGGAAATAGATTTAAGCAACTAGATCTGATAGACAGAGTGCTTGATGAACTACAGATGGAGGTTTGTGGCATTGTACAGGAGACAGGGATCAAGAACATCAAAAAAAAAAAAAAAAAAAAGAAATGCAAAAAAGCAAAATGGCTGTCTGAGGAGGCCTTACAACTAGCTGTGAAAAGAAGCAAAAAGCAAAGGAGAAAAGGAAAGATTTACACATTTGAATGCAGACTTCCAAAGAATAACAAGGAGAGATAAGAAAGCCTCCCTCAGTGATCAGTGCATGAAATAGAGAAAAACAAGAGAATGGGAAAGACTAGAGATCTCGTCAAGAAAATTAGAGATACCAAGGGAACATTTCATGCAAAGATGGGCTCAATAAAGGACAGAAATAGTAGAGACCTAACAGAAGTAGAAGATATTAAGGAGAGGTGGCACGAATACATAGAAGAACTGTACAAAAAAGATCTTCATGACTCAGATAATCACGATAGTGTGATCACTCACCAAGAGCCAGACATTCTGGAATGAGAAGTCAAGTGGGCCTTAGGAAGCATCACTACAAGCAAAGCTAGTGGAGGTGATGGAATTCCAGTTGAGCTATTTCAAATCCTGAAAGATGATGCTGTGAAAGTGCTGCACTCAATATGCCAGCAAATTTGGAAAACTCAGCAGTGGCCACAGGACTGCAAAAGGTAAGTTTTCATTCCAATCCCTAAGAAAGGCAATGCCAAAGAATGCTCAAATTACCACATAATTGCAGTCATCTCACACGCTAGTAAAGTAATGATAAAAATTCTCCAAGGCAGCTTGAATTTCCAGATGTGCAAGCTGGATTTAGAAAAGGCAGAGGAACCAGAGATCAAATTGCCAAGATCTGCTGAATCATCAGAAAAGCAAGCAGAGGAACCAGAGATCAAATTGCCAACATCTGCTGGATCATCAGAAAAGCAAGAGAATTCCATCACCTCCACTACAAGCAAAGCTAGTGGAGGTGATGGAATTCCAGTTGAGTTATTTTAAATCCTAAAAGATGATGCAGTGAA
The DNA here is from genome assembly GCF_003369695.1 of Bos indicus x Bos taurus. Classification (NCBI taxonomy): domain Eukaryota; kingdom Metazoa; phylum Chordata; class Mammalia; order Artiodactyla; family Bovidae; genus Bos; species Bos indicus x Bos taurus. Next base: position 2,617,566 of record NC_040077.1, on the reverse strand, counting down.
AGTGCTGCACTCAATATGCCAGCACATTTGGAAAACTCAGCAGTGGCCACAGGACTGCAAAAGGTCAGTTTTCATTCCAGTCCAAAGAAAGGCAATGCCGAAGAATGCTCAAATTACCACACAATTGCAGTCATCTCACACGCTAGTAAAGTAATGATAAAAATTCTCCAAGGCAGCTTGAATTTCCAGATGTGCAAGCTGGATTTAGAAAAGGCAGAGGAACCAGAGATCAAATGCCAAGATCTGCTGGATCATCAGAAAAGCAAGAGAGTTCCAGAAAACATCTATTTCTGCTTTATTGACTATGCCAAAGCCTTGGATTGTGTGGATCACAGTAAACTATGGAAAATTCTTCAAGATGGGAATACCAGACCATCTGACCTGCCTCTTGAGAAATCTGTATGCAGGTCAGGAAGAAACAGCTACAACTGGACATGGAACAACAGACTGGTTCCAAATATTGAAAGGAGTACCTCAAGGCTCTATACTGTCACCTTGCTTAATTAACTTATATGCAGGGTACATGATGAGAAATGCTGGGCTGGATGAAGCACAAGCTGGAATCAAGGTTGCCGGGAGAAATATCAATAACCTCAGACATGCGGCTGACACTACCCTTATGGCAGAAAGTGAAGAAATGAGGAGCCTCTTGATGAAAGTGAAAGAGAAGAGTGAAAAAGTTGGCTTAAAGCTCAACAGTTCTTCTGTGTACTCTTGCCACCTCCTGTTAATATCTTCTGCTTCTGTTATGTCCATACCATTTCGGTCTTTTATTGAACCCATCTTTGAATGAAATGTTCACTTGGTATCTCTAAGTTTCTTGAGGAAATCTCTAGTTTTTCCCATTCTATTGTTTTCCTCTATTTCTTTGCACTGATCCCTGAGGAAGGCTTTTTATCTCTCTTTGCCATTCTTTGGAACTCTGCATTCAAATGTGTAAATCATTCCTTTTCTCTTTGGCTTTTCACTTCTCCACTTTTCACATCTATTATTGTAAGGCCTCCTCAGACAGCCATTTTGTTTTCTGCGTTTCTTTTTTGGGGATGGTCTTAATCCCTGTCTCTTGTACAATATCATGATCCTCCATCCATAATTTATAAGGTACTCTGTCTATCAGATCTAGTCCCTTAAATCTATTTCTCACTTCCACTGTATAATCCTTAGGGATTTGATTTAGTTCATACCAGAACGGTCTAGTGGTTTTCCCTACTTTCTTCAATTTATGTCTGAATTTGGCAACAAGGAGTCCATGAACTGAGCCATAGTCAGCTCTCAGTAGTGTTTCTTCTGACTATATAGAGCTTCTCCATCTTTGACTGCAAATAATATAATCAATCTGATTTCGGTGTTCACCATCTGGTGATGTCCATGTGTAGAGTCTTCTCTTGCGTTGTTGGAAGAGGGTGTTTGTTATGACCAGTGTGTTCTCTTGGCAGAAATCTTTAACCTTTGCCATGCTTCATTCTGCAGCCCAAGGCAAAATTTGCCTGTTACTCTAGGTATTTCTTGAGTTCCTACTTTTGCATTCCAGACCCCTATAATGAAAAGGACATCTTTTTTGGTTGTTAATTCTAAAAGGTCTCGTAGGTCTTCATAGAACCACTCAAAATTAGCTTCTTCAGCATTATGGTAGGGAATAGACTTGGATTACCATGATATTGAATGGTTTACCTTGGAAACGAACAAAGAGATCATTCTGTCATTTTTGAGACTGCATCCAAGTACTGATTTTGGACTCTTGTTGACTATGCTGGCTACTCCATTTCTTCTAAGGAATTCTTGCCCACAGTAGTAGATAATGGTCATGACTTAAAATCACCCATTCTGATCCATTTTAGTTCACTGTTTCCTAAAATGTTGATGTTCTCTCTTGCCATCTCCTACTTGATCACTTCCAATTTGCCTTGATTCATGGACCTATCATTCCAAGTTCCTATGCAGTATTGCTCTTTACAACATCAGACCTTGCTTCTGTCACCAGTCACATCTACAACTGCGTGTTGTTTTTGCTTTGGCTCCATCTCTTCATTCTTTTTGAAGTTATTTCTCCACTGATCTTCAGTAGCATATTGGGGACCCACAGACCTGGGAGTTCATCTTTCAGTGTCCTATCTTTTTGCCTTTTCATACTGTCCATAGGGTTCTCAAGGCAGGAATACTGAAGTTGTTTGCCAATCCCTTCTCCAGTGGACCACATTTTGTCAGAACTCTCCACCATGACCCGTCCATCTTGGGTGGTCCTATATGGCCTGACTCATAGTTTCATTGAGTTAGACAAGGCTGTGGTCCATGTGATCAGATTGGCGAGTTTTTGTGATGATGGTTTTCAGTCTGTCTACCCTCTGACAGAGAAGGATAAAAGGCTTATGAAAGCTTCCTAATGGGATGGACTGACTGAGGGGGACACTGGATCTTGTTCTGATGGGAGGGGCCATGCTCAGTAAATCTTTAATTCAATTTTCTGTTGATCGGTTGAGCTCTGCTCCCTCCCTGCTTTTATCTGCAGCCAAATTATGGTGGAGGTAATGAAGATAATGGTGGCAGGAATAACAGAAGAAATGTACAGAAAAGATCTTCATGACCCAGATAATCACGATGGTGTGAGCACTAACCTAGAGCCAGACATCCTGGAATGTGAAGTCAAGTCGGCTTTCAGAAGTATCACTATGAACAAAGCTAGTGGAGGTGATGGAATTCCACTTGAGCTATTTTAAATTCTGAAAGATGATGCTGTGAAAGTGCTGCACTCAATATGCCAGCAAATTTGGAAAACTCAGCAGTGGCCACAGGACTGGAAAAGGTCAGTTTTCATTTCAATCCCTAAGAAAGGCAATGCCAAAGAATGCTCAAACTATCAAACCATTGCACTCATCTCACACGCTAGAAAAGTAATGCTCAAAATTCTCCAAGCCAGACTTCAGCAATATGTGAACCATGAACATCCAGATGTTCAAGCTGGTTTTAGAAAAGGCAGAAGAGCCAGAGATCAAATTGCCAACATCTGCTGGGTCATTGAAAAAGCAAGAGACTTCCAGAAAAATATCTACATCTGCTTTATTGACTATGCCAAAGCCTTTGACTGTGTGGATCACAATAAACTGTGGAAAATTCTTCAAGATATGGGAATACCAGACCACCTGAACTACCTATTGAGAAATCTGTATGCAAATCAGGAAGCAACAGTTAGAACTGAATATGAGGCAACAGACTGGTTCCACATAGGAAAAGGAGTACATCAAGGCTGTATATTGTCACCCTGCTTATTTAACTTATATGCAGACTACATCATGCTAATGCCAGGCTGGATGAAACACAAGCTGGAATCAAGATTGCTGGGAGAAATATCAATAATCTCAGATTCGCAGATGACAGCACCCTTATGGCAGAAAGCAAAGAAGAACTAAAGAGCCTCTTGATGAATGTGAAAGAGGAGAGTGAGAATGTTGGCTTAAAGCTCAGCATTCAGAAAATAAAGATCATGGCATCCCATCCCATCACTTCATGGCAAATAGATCAGGAAACAGTGGCAGACTTTACTGTTTGGGGCTCCAAAATCACTGTAGATGGTGACTGCAGCCATGAAATAAAAAGATGATTACTCCTTGGAAGAAAAGTTTTGACCAACCTAGACAGCATATTAAAAAGCAGAGACATTAGTTAGCCAAAAAAGGTCTATCTAGTCAAGGCTATGGTTTTTCCAGTAGTCATGTATGGATGTGAGAGTTGAACTACAAAGAAAGCTGCTGCTGCTGCTCCTAAGTTGCATCAGTCGTGTCCGACTCTGTGCGACCCCATAGATGGCAGCCCACTAGGCTCCCATCTCTGGGATTCTCCAGGCAAGAATACTGAAGTGGGTTGCCATTTCCCTCTCAAGTGCATGAAATTGAAAAGTGAAGTCGTTCAGTCGTGTCCGACTCTTTGCGACCCCATGGACTGCAGCTTACGAGGCTCCTCTGCCCATGGGACTTCCCAGGCAAGTGTACTGGAGTGGGTTGCCCTTGCCTTTTCTGAAAGAAAGCTGAGTACCCAATAATTGATGCTTTTGAACTGTGGTGTTGGAAAATACTGTTGAGAGTCCCTTGGACTGCAAGGATATCCGACCAGTCCATTCCAAAGGAAATCAGTCCTGAATGTTCATTGGAAGGACTGATGTTGAAACTGAAACTCCAATACTTTAGCCACCTGATGCAAAGAGCTGACTCATTTGAAAAGATCCTGATTCTGGGAAAGATTGAAGTTAGAAGGAGAAGGGGATGACAGAGGATGAGATGGTTGGATGGTATCACTGACTCAGTGGACATGAGCTTGAGTAAACTCCGGGAGTTGGTGATGGACAGGGAGGCCTGGCGTGCTGCAGTCCATGTGGTAGCAAAGAGTCTCACACGACTGAGTGACCGAACTGAACTGAAAGCTCAACATTCAGAAAACTAAGATCATGGCATCCATTCCCATCACTTCACTGCAAATAGATGGGGAAACAGTGGAAACAGTGGCAGACTTTATTTTGGGGGGCTCCGAAATCACTGCAGATGGTAACTGCAGCTATGAAATTAAAAGACGCTCTCTCCTTGGAAGAAAATCTATGACCAACCTAGACAACATATTAAAAAGCAGAGACATTACTTAGCTGACAAAGTCAAAGCTTTGTTTTTTCCAATAGTCATGTGTGGATGTGAGAGCTGGACCATAAAGAAGACTGAGTGCCAAAGAATCGATGTTTTTGAACTGTCTTGGAGAATACTCTTGAGAGTCCTTTGGACTGCAAGGAGATCAAATCCTAAAGGAAATCAACCATGAATATTCGTCGGCTGGACTGCTGCTTAAACTGACACTCCAATACTTTGGCCACCTGAAGGGAAGAACTGACTCATTAGAAAATACTCTGATACTGGAAAAAATTGATGGCAGGAGAAGAAAAGACAGAGGATGAGATGGTTGGATGGCATCACCAACTCAATGAACATGAGTTTGAGCAAACTCCAGGAGATGGTGAAAGACAGGGAGGACTGGCATGCTGCAGTCCAAGGGGTCAAAAAGATTTGGACATGACTGAGCGACTCAACAACAACAGTGAGTAGAGGGAAGAGGGGTGGGTCAAAATAGGGCTGGAAGATTCAGAGATACAATGACTATGTGTAAAATATATAAGCAACAAGGATCTATTTTCCAGCATAGGGAAACACTGCTATTAGTTTGTAATAACTTTAAATTAAGTATAACCTATAAAAATATTGAATCATTATGTTGTACATCTAAAAATAATATATTATAAATCAATTTATAATTATATTGTAAATCAATATACTTCAATTAAAAATAAATGAATGGATAAATATATGTTATAAATGAAAAAAGCAAGAATATATATTTTAAGCTAACTCTACTAGTGACACAGGAAATGTATTCACTTTTTAACTTGAATTATGGCTACATGAAAAGCTAATTAAAGAAAGAGTCAGGAATAATAAATGCAGGAGAAATGAGGGAAGTAGAAAATTACTATTACAGCACAGTAATCATTGCTCCAGGCAATTTGATGAATGCTAAAATTACTGGGTAGTACTTTAAGGAGAAATAGGGATTTTTCCCACAGCCTCAGTATCTCCTGAAAAATACTTAATTACTGTGCTAGCATCTCTAGGTGCCAATAGCTCCCTCATTCATCTGTGACAACAGATCTTCAGATGTTACTGAGTATGTCTTAGGTAATAAAATCACTGCTAGTTGAGAACCCCTGAGGTACAATGTGGAAAGGGAAAAATAACTTTACAGGTTTATAGTGGAAAACCTGGCAGAAACTACCCTAACCCAGAGATCAACATGAACATCACCAGTGGAAAATCATGTTGACATGTACTCCCTGATGTGATAAGATGGGAAGGTACAGGTCTCATTACAAGAAGGTATCCAACAATCCCAAATTAAGGTAGATTCTACAACTGTATCTGACAAGTATTCTTCAAAAGTGGCAAGGTCATGAAAAACCAGGAACAATTGGCGGGGGCGGGGGTGGGGTTGGTTGTGGAATCACAGATAGGAGAAAACTAAGGATACATAATCATTAAATGCAGCATGGTGTGTGGATTGAATGATGTAACAGAGAAATAAATATTAGTGCAAAAAATGGTGAAATATAAAGTCTGTAGTTCAGCTTATACTGCTATACTGATGTAATTATTTTGGTTTTAGTAAATGCATCATGGTTCTATAAGATACTAATGTAAGGGAAGGAGGGTAAACAGAAAACATCAGTATTATCACAACTCCCCTAGAGATCTAAAATTATTTAAAAATAAAATTGAACAATGAAAAAAGCAAGGTAGTAGCACTAGACACAAATGAGGGTGGAGAACACCATCAATCTTTCTCTACACAGACAGGCTTCTGGTCTCTGTAGCTTTCCCTGACCTCACATTTCCACTACCCATCCTCAGTCCAAATTCATAACTCAGCTACTACTTGTAGTGAATTCTGGGTTATCCATTTCATTCCAGTTCCACAAGAACCTCATCACTACATAAGCAAGGTATAAAATTTCCAGGTCTCAGGTTGAAAGAAATAGCTTGAGCAAAGTTTCCTGTAACCCACCTATATCTGATGAAAAGTTCCTAGAAGTAAATTACTTCTATCTATCTCCTTGTCTTTCTGAATGCCTAGCTGATACTGCAGGTTCTCTGTGAATGGAGTCTCATTTGGTGGAAAGGCTTATGTTGCTTTTTCTCTTCAACTGATGTATTCATGGATAAGCTGCACAGTGAGAGCTCCTAAATCCTAAATCATGAGGGGCATTAAGTTCTTCTAACTGGAGAAGTAGGTGAACTGTAAAAAGTGCAGAAATGTCACCACAGGCAGGTAGGGGTGAAGAAGTGCAGCAAGGGCAAGGAGGACATCATACTGTTGTCTATTTTAACAGGAAAATCATTAATCATGATTCCAAAGCCTCTGCTCGGTTCCTAAAGAACTATGCCTATGGAGGCTTCTTTGCTGGTCTCCTCTAATGCTTGGGCTGGACTATACTGGGAGTGTGTGACACCTTAAGTGAAATTCCTTTCCATTATGCCTGGCCAACCAGAAGGTTTGAATGATGTGTTTATGGAATACTTACATGCCTCTGCCCTAGCAAATGGTCGCTTAATGAGGGCATTTTTCTCCACTCCTTGCTAAACCTTCTTGGAGATAAGGATCATAGTGGTGATTACCTGGGGAAGCAAGGAGGGAACTCCATCTCTTTCCTAGGAGATGTGTGGAAAAAGAGTATGTGTATAGCCAACACTTTCTAGTATATGACACTGATGGTGACATCAATCTCTCTGACTGGCAATATTCATCCAAGAGGATTCTTAAGACCTGTGGATGGATTCATGAAGTCACTAGTTTCATGGTTAGCTGACATACCATCTAGAACCAAAAAAAAAGAATTAGGCTTTACGGCATAAGGAGACCTGTGATTTTGGTCCCACTAATGTGCAAATATGAATAATTAAAATGTGGGTTTCCCCAAATATAAAATAATTTTTTTAGGAAAGTAAATATAAATGAAAAATAAATTGAAAATTATCTCAAAACTCTAAACATGAAACAGATCCTGATCAGACTCCACTAAGGAAAAAGGCTACAAGATTTGATTTCATAAATATTAAAACATTTGGTACTTTAAAATGCATTATATAAATAGTTTAGAGACAACATGGGGAAAATATTGGAAATATATGTTATGAACAAAGAATTAATATTTATGATATATAGGGAGTACCTACACAACACTGAATAAAGAAAAAGAGGATCTGATAGTGGTTATGAACACATAATTTACATATAAATAAACACACATGTCCAATAAACATCTGAAATGATACAACTTTACTAATAATCAAATACAATTTTAGGTAAAAGAAATATTTAAATAAAATTTTAAATCAGAGTAATATTATTCTCTTGAGAGTCCCTTGGACTCTAAGGAGATAAAATCAATCAATTCCAAGTGAAATCAAACCTAAATATTTGTTGGAAAGGCTGATGCTAAATCTGAAGCTCCAATACGTTGGCCACCTGATACCAAGGGCCAACTCATTAGAAAAGACCCTGATGCTGGGAAAGATTGAAGACAGGAGGAAGGGGACGGCAGAGGATGAGATATATCACTGACTCGATGGACTTGAGTTTGAGCAAGCTCCAGGAGACGGTGAAGGACAGGGAAGCCTGGAGTGCTGCAGTCCACGGGGTCACAGAGTTAGACATGACTGAATGACTGAACAGCAACAACAACAAGATTTTTCTGACCGGATAGACTAAAACTAAGTTGTAAGAATACTTACATCAACTTAATATTAGCAGGAAAACTGAAGCTATCACCTACTATTGGCAGAAGTGTAGATTTGTGTAAATTAAGTGATATACTTTGTACAAAAGTAAATTTATACAAATGTCTTGAAGACAATTTGCCAAACAAAACTTAAAATGCACATTCTTCATACATTAAACAGTTCATTTACACAAAGAATCCTGGTGAATATGTTTACACAAATATGCACAAATGATAATACCAACCCAAAGAAAGCTATGAGACTTAGATTTTTAAAATGTATGTAAAATTTTGAAATAGTGCATTCATGCTTTGTAAATAGCCAATGTCAACAATTTTTTTAAATTTTTGCAAATATGTTAATTTTAGCGAGGATTATAGGAATCAGCAAAAATAAGGTCTATCTAAATGTTCATCATAGGAGAATAGTTGAATGAATCATACTTTATCAACATTAGCATATGACTGTTGATCAGTATGTATTTGTTGAACAAATGATTACTTCTGATTGACTGTGGAGATGAGATTTCATAGTGCAATTTTCAACAAAGGCTGGAAGATCCTGAACATCTGCTTGTCTTTGTATTAGAGCATCCATGCTTTCTTGCTGTTCCCTCTACCACAGGCAGCCCCTCCCCAACCTACCCACCTCCACTATTGCCATGGAGGCACTTGACAGACTGCACCAGAGCATTTGCCAGAGCCTGTCTTCTGGGGGTGAGGACACCTCAAACTCAGGGGTGATGCCAGCTACTCAAGTCACAATTCCAACTCTCCAAGCCCACACAACCATACTCCAGTGATCGTTGGGTGATTGTTGTGGTTCTGGATCTTTTGTAGATGTTGGCTGTCACCAGTTGCACAACTGTAGGGTGTCTCAGTTTAGGCCCCAGGCTTGTGAAAGCACTGACTCTGAGCCGGAATTTCTATCCCTGCTGCAGCAGGTGCTCCATCTTCACATGTTGGAATGTACATTCTGATGCTTGTTTTATTGTATAGAGAATATGATTTGTTTGTATTTTTAATGTGTCTTTCATATGGAGAATATCTTTTGCTTCCAAGAGCTATCACTGATTCACTGATTTCATGTGCTGGGGAAAAGTAAAGGAAGAATTCCTTAGGGATGGCTGAACACACTGCATAGAATGTAGATTGGGTTATTAGCAACCTAAAATCAATTATTTCCACTTTGGCAATAGCTATTGGTTATCAAACTTTGGTCCAGGAAACTTTAAGAATACTTCAGTAAGATTTTTCTATCAGGAAGCTTCCACAAGCTTCTTATCATTTTCCATCAGAGGGTGGACAGAATGAAAAGCAGTCACAGAAACAATCAAACTGATCTTATGGACCACAGACTTGTCTAACTCAAAGAAACTATGAGCCATGCCATGTAGGGCAACCCAAGACAGATGGGTCATGGTGGAGACTTGTGACAAAACGTGGTCCACTGGAAAAGGAAATGGCAAACTACTTCAGTATTCTTGCCTTGAGAACTCCATGAACATTATGAAAAGGCAAAGAGATAGGACACTGAAAGATGAACTCTCCAGGTCAGTAGGTGCCCAATATGCTACTGGAGATCAGTGGAGAAATAACTCCAAAAAGAATGAAGAGATGGAGCCAAAATAAAAACAATGCCCAGTTGTGGATCTGACTGGTGATGGAAGTAAAGTTTGATGTTATAAAGAGCAATATTGCATAGGAAACTGGAGTGTTAGGTCAATGAATCAAGGTAAATTATAAGTGGCTAAACAGAAGATGGCAAGAGTGAACATCGACATTTTAGGAATCAGTGAACTAAAGTGGACTGGAAGGGAAAATTTAATTCAGATGACCATTTTATCTACTACTGTGGGCAAGAATCCCTTAGAAGAAAAAGAGTAGCTATCAGAGTCAATAAAAGAGTCTCAAATGCAGTACTTGGTTGCAATCTTAAAAATGACAGAATGATCTCTGTTCGTTTCCAAGGGAAAACATTCAGTATCACAGTAATACTCTAGTAATCACTCTATGCCCCAACCAGTAATGTTAAAGAAGCTGAAATTGAGCAGGTCTATGAAAACCTACAAGACCTTCTAGAACTAACAGCCAAAAAGATGTCCTTTTCATCATAGGGGACTGGAATGCAAAAGTAGGAAGTCAAGAGATACTGGAGTAACAGGCGAATTTGGCCTTGGAGTACAGAATGAAGCAGGACAAAGGCTAATAGAGTTCTGTGAAGAGAACACACTGGTCATAGCAAACACCCTCTTCCACCAACACAAGGGAAGACTCTACACATGGACATCACCAGATGGTCAACACTGAAATCAGATTGATTATATTCTTTGCAGCCAAAGATGGAGAAGCTCTATACAGTCAGCAAAATCAAAATGGGGAGATATGACTATGGCTCAGATTGTGTATTCCTTATTGCCAAATTCAGACTTAAATTGAAGAAAGTAGGGCAAACAACTAGACTGTTCGGGTATGACCTAAATCAAATCCCTTATGATTATACAGTGGAAGTGAGAAATAGATTCAAGGGATTAGATCTGATAGAGTATCTGAAGATCTATGGATGGAGGTTCATGACATTGCACTGGAGGCAGTGATCAAGACCATCCCCAAGAAAAAGAAATGCACAAAGAAAATTGGTAGTCTGAGGAGGCCTTACAAATAGCTGTGAAAAGATAAGAAGTGAAAAGCAAAGCAGAAAAGGACAGATATACCCATTTGAATGCAGAGTTCCAAAGAATAGCAAGGAGAGATAAGAAAGCCTTCCTCAGTGACCAGTGCAAAGAAATAGAGGAAAACAATAGAATGGGAAAGACTAGAGATCTCTTCAAGAAAATTAAAGATACCAAGGAAATATTTCATGTTATGATGGGCACAATAAAGGATAGAAGTGATATAGATGTAACAGAAGCAGAAATCATTAAGAAGAGGGGGCAAGAATACACAGAAGGTCTATACAAAAAAGATCTTCAAGACCCAGATAACTACAATGGTGTGATCACTCACCTAGAGCCAGATATCCTGGAATGTGAAGTCAAGTGGGCCTTAGGAAGCATCACTACAAACAAAGCTTGTGAAGGTGATGCAATTCCAGTTGAGTTATTTCAATTCCTAAAAGATGATGCTGTGAAAGTGCTGCGCTCAATATGCCAGCAAATTTGGAAAACTCAGCAGTGGCCACCGGACTGGAAAATGTCAGTCTTCATTCCAATCCTAAAGAAAGGCAATGCCAAAGAATACTCAAACTACCGCACAAGTGCACTCATCTCATAGGCTAGTAAAGTAATGCTCAAAATTCTCCAAATCAAGCTTCAACAGTATGTGAATTGTGAACTTCCAGATGCTCAAGCTGGATTTAGAAAAGGCAAAGGAACCATAGATCAAATTGCCAACATCTGCTGGATCATCAAGAAAGCAAGAGAATTCCAGAAAAACATCTACTTCTGCTTTTCTGACTAATCCAATGCCTTGGACTGTGTGGATCACAAGAAACTGTGGAAAATTCTTCAAGAGATGGAACTACCAGACCACCTTACCTGCCTCCTAATAATGTGTATTCACATCAAGAAGCAACAGTTAGAACTGGACATGGAACAGACTGGTTCCAAAAAGGAAAAGGAGTAAGTCAAGGCTGTATATTGTCACCCTGCTTATTTAACTTATATGCAGAGTACATCATGCTAATGCCAGGCTGGATGAAGCACAAGCTGGAATCAAAATTACTAGGAGAAATATCTGTAACCTCAGATTTGCAGATGATACCACCCTTATGTCAGAAAGTGAAGAACTAAAAGGAAGAACTAAAAAGCCTTTTACCTTGATGAAGGCAAAAGAAGAGAGTGAAAAAAACTGGCTTAAAACTCAACATTCAAAAAACTAAGATCATGGAATCTGGTCCCATCATTTCCTGGCAATTAGATGGTGAAACAATGGAAACAGTGATGAATGTTATTTTCTTGGGCTCCAAAATCACTGCAGATGGTGACTGCAGCCATGAAATTAAAAGATGCTTTCTCACAACCTAGACAGCATACTAAAAAGCAGAGACATTATTTTGCAGACAAAGGTCCATATAGTGAAAGCTATGGTTTTTCTAGCAGTCATGTATGGATGTGAGAGTTGGACTATAAAGAAAGCTGAGTGCTGAAGAATTGATGATTTTGAACTGTGGTGTTGTAGAAGACTCTTGAGAGTCCCTTGAACTACAAGGAAATCAAACCAGTCAATCCTAAAGGAAATCAGTCCTGATTATTCATGGGAAGGACTGAGCTGAGGCTGAAACTCTAATACTTTGTCCACCTGATGTGAAGAACTGACTCACTGGAAAAGACTCTCAATGTAGAAAAGATTGAAGGCAGAAGGAGAAGGGGAGCACAGAGGATGAGATGGTTGGATGGCATCACTGACTCAATGGACATGAGTCTGAGCAAGCTCCAGGAGTTGGTGATGGGCAGGGAAGCCTGGTGTGCTGCAGTCCATGGGGTCACAAAGTGTTGAACACGACTGAGCAACTGAACTGAACTGAATAGGATTTTCTAGAGGCAATATGGCATATATCACCATAGATTACATATAGACAAGTAGAGTTCAGCCGTCTTCTATTTTTTTTCGAGTGTAGTTGATTTACCATGTTGTGTTAACTTCTGCTGTGAAGCAAAAGTGAATCAATTATACATATACACACATTCATTCCTTTTAAGATTCTTTCCCATATAGGCCATTACAAAGCATTGAGTACAGTTCCCTATGCTATACAATAGATCCTTATTAGTTATCTATTTTATGCATAGTTGTGTATATTAATATATGTCAATCTCTATCTCCCAATTTATCCCTCCCCCATCCCCCCTAGTAACCCTAGGTTTATTTCCTGCATTTGTCGCTCTATTTCTGTTTTGTAGATTAGTTTATTTGTACTCTTTTTATTTTAGATTCCACGTAAAAACAATATCATACTGATATTTATCTTCGTCTGACTTACTTCACTCAGTATGACAATCTCTGGGTCCATCCATCTTGCTGGAAATGGTATTATTTCATTTTTAGTGGCTGAGTAATATTCCATTGTGGGCTTCCTAGGTGGCTCAGCAGGTAAAGAATCCACCTGCATTGCTGGAGATGCAGATGTGGGTTCGTTCCCTGGGTTGGGAAGATTCCCTGGAGGAGGGCTTGGCAACCCAGTCTAGTATTATTGCCTGGAGAATCCCAAGGACAGCAGAGCCTGGCAGGCTACAGTCCATAGGGTTGCAAAGAGACATGACTGAAGTGTCTGAACACATAGCACAGTATATACCACATCTTTATCTGTTAAAAATGTAAGATAAATAGACTAGAAATAGAGGTATTAATGCCATATAATCCAGCAATCCCACTCCTGGGCTATACCTGGAAAAAACCATAATTTGAAAAGATACATGCACCTCAATATTCTTTGCAGCAGTATTTACAATGAAATATGAAAGCAACCTAAATGTCCATCAACAGAGGAATGGATAAAGCCATCTTCTCTTAAGCCAGACAGTAAAGAGGTTTGTTAAAAAGTAAAACAATGCCAGTTTTCTCACTATTTTTTTCTTTTTAAGGACATTTTAGTTAATATTTATAAAACAGAATTAATTTTACTATCAAATGGGTTTTTTATTATTTTAAATGAATAATAAAGATATTAGTGTATGTCAGTTTTCATGTCTAATATAGAAAATACCAAAAGACAAGGTCTTGAGTGTGTAAAGTAATTTTGAGAGAATAAAAGTAATGCAAGACTAAAAGATTTGAGAACTTCTCCTCTGTAGGACAGTGTTTTAATTCTTCCTTAAAAGTGAGCTAGCAAAGCATTTGATTCTAAGTGTCAAGGAGTTATCATCTATCTAGTCCAGGTCCAGCCTCCTACACTTTTTTATTTCACATTTTCAGCTGAAAATGTGTCAGCTGATGCTCACTCACTGAGTCCTGTCTGCATGTCCTATAGGCTTTCCTGCCTTGATTGACATAGCCTGCCTACTGCCTCTCTAGAGTGGGTAAACTAAAGCTTTGCTTTTCTCTGATTTGCACTCTACTGAATATTACTGCCTCTTCTGCCTATTAATCTTGTTCCCCAGTGAAACATCCATGGTTTTATTTGGGGTCCAGAAAGGTGAATTAAAGGCAGTCAACCACACTTGTAATTTATTTTGGGAATATTGGAAAGGTTCACATCCACCTGCACATCCCACACATTATTACATGTTCTTAATGATGCTTTACAGTTCTTCTTTTTTCAAAAAGTATTAAATTATTCACAGCATATAATTAACTATGCATTTTAATTTCAAATTTTATATGGAATAACAAAAATAACACATTATTATAATTAAAGATAATTTGTATAAAATATTGGTTCATTTCTTTAAAAATACATTTAGTGGCTTTAATTTTATAAAATAGCCAATGCATTCTCATCATATGAAATGTAGTCTTAAAAACATTTCTAATTGTTTAGTAATGCATAATTTTACAAGCATATCAGAATTTATATAATAGTTTTCTTACTATGGGCATTTGTGTTGCTTCTATTTGTTTTTCTATTATGAACCATCTATACCAAAACCCTTTGTTAGAACCTAGAATTGTTTCCTAAGAATAAGCTAGAAATTGATATATTAGCTCATAAAGCACAGAAAAGTTAAAGTTCTTTAATTTTTAGCCAAATTGATTTCAGAAAACAGCCCAACCCACACTCCACCAGTAGCGTATAAGAAAACTCGTATAATTGGATTTCCTCAGAATAAAGTAGCTTGATCTTTTAATATAATTTAGCTGGGAAAATGTGTGTGTGTTTGCTGTTTTTAAAATATATTTATTTGTATTTGTTTGTTTGGCTGCACCAGGTTTTATTTACAAAACATGGGATCTTTGGTATTCACTGGAGCACCACACAGAATCTTTTAGTTTAGGCCTCTCTTCTTGACACAGATGCTGCCTGTCTCCTCCCTGCGTCTCTTCACATCATCTTTGTGTGCTTATTTCTGTGTCTAAATTTCTCCTTGTTATAAGGACACCAGTTATAACGTTAGAGCTCCTAGTGGCCTCATTTAAATTATCTCTTTAAAAACTCTTGTCCCCAAATAAGATCACTTACTGGGGTACTGAGATTTAGAACTTCAAATGAGTTTTGGCAGAACACATGCAACCCATAACAGTATTTTTCAGCTTAAGCTTTGTCTGCATTATTTTCTTAGATCAAATTCTCAGAAATAGAGATAATGACTATAATTTTTCAGATCTTTGTTGCATGCTATCAAAGTGATAGCTTACATTTCTGTAAGAGAAATACCTTTCATTTTTTAATAAAAGAAGAGACTTGTAAGAAGCATCTTGAGTCCCCTGGCAAGAATAGGATCCATAATGCAAAGGGAAGGATAAGGGACCAAAAACAATGCCTTTTCTGGGTCACATTCCACTGGGGGAGGGAGGAAGATGAAGGCTTTAGGTTGCAAAGAGGTTGCGGAAATAATCTTCTGAACAAGAGGACTACCAAGAAGACAAAATTATCAGGGCAGACACTGTCTGGTTCTATTAACCCTTCCCCAACAGAGAACTCCTGCTCAAGACTGGCAGTCTCCTGGGAATATTTGCTCCTTATAGACTGCAGACTGTCCTTACTGAGAGCCCTGGAGAGATGGTGTTTTCTCAGGGCTTGGAAAGGTGGGCCTGGCAAGAAACTAGAACCTTCAGATACAGCATTTGCTTCCAATGACAAACACCATCCCTGAGGGATGCTTTACCCTGGAGGTCCACCCTGTGTCCTGCTCTTTCACATTCAGTTTCCACTGGACAGAATCTAATTAAGAAACAATTTAGAATAATTAGAAGCCAGTAATGAATAAAAAGCACTGAGGCATTTTATCTGCCAGTAATTTAACAGGAGCTTTGCCTTTACTAATTAGGAAGTAAAGCACTTGCCTGAACTTGGAGCTAACCCTCCGTGTGCCAGGTTTGTGTTACAGACTCAGAAAACCCAAGGAGCAGAGCAGAAGGCATTGGCCAAGTCAGGGTCAAGTGCCTGTGTCCCCATTCCCTAGTGGTTAAAATGCTCAGGCTGGGGCGGCTCCAGTGGAGAGAAGGCACAGTCAGATGCTAATGGCTTCAGATCAACAAGTCTTGACCAGGTGGTAGGATCTGGTTGAGGACATTAACTAAATGACCTTATTTAATCCCTGCAGCAACTTATAAATTCTGTATTGTTACCCTCTGGTTAAAAATGAGGATATTATGACTATGAAGGAAAACTACAGAGTGAAAGGAAGAATTATTGTTAATGATCTAAATGTCTGATTTCAAAACCTGGAACATCTCAATTTCCATCACTGCCCTGGAAATCTTGAGACAATTCATCAGTTGCTGAGGGCAAATTCCTGCCTCTGTTCTGTTTCCTTCTTAATGTTCTGTTTCCTTCCTAATCCTAATGTTGGATTAATTGAGATGTGCAGTTTCTTCTGACTACTAGTATGATTGCTTTAAGTCAGCTATGATGGTCCTGGTGAGACTTTCCCTAGTCTTGAGGGGAAAAGCAGAAAAAGTAGATTATCTTCACTCCAGCCAACCCCACTAGGAGATACCTCCCTCAGCCCTCCACAATGAAATACCTCTGGTTAAAATTATGGTAAATGGACTTTTCATATTGGCCTCAACAAGGAAAGAACTTGGAAGCCATTAATTTAGTCCTTAAAACAGGAAAAACATGGGCCAATTGTAAATCAACAATTTTTCTTGGGTCCATTAGAGACCCGAAGGTATAAGACAAGCTACCCTGAAATCTGTAGGGTCAACAGCACCCAGAAAGATAGAGCACCCAAGACTGTTTACCTGGACAAGAAGTCACTGATGAAACTGACAAAATACTTACCTGACTAATAATCATGACAGTGCTGATGGCTGAGTGCACACTAATAATATAGTGAGAAAATTCTGAGGGTGGCCCTTACAGTCCAGGTGTAGGGTATCATTGTCCCAGGATGTCTCTCCAGAAACCTTACTAGGTCCTTCCAGGGAGAAACCCAGAAGATCCCCTTATGGCTCTGGTGGCTGGAGATGTGAACAGGAATGACCAGAAGACAACACCAAAAACTGAACCCAGTGGACCAGGGTGTGGAATTCTGACACAAACCAGTCCCTTCTAGGTTTTCTGTCTAACCTAGGAAAACAAAAAGTAAACTTCCTCAATAGGGGACCAGAACTTAAGGGTATAAATTGGAAATGGAGCACTAGAGACACTTTTAAAGGCCACACTAATGAGCAACAGGCTCACGGAGTAACAGAGACTTCATGTGATGATTAGAATATTGCCCCACCCCACACCTTATGGCCAAACCAACAAGCTTCCAGCATAATAACAGTGCATTACAGAATGAAAGTACTGTAAAACACAAACTTACTCAGAGGAATAGCACAAAGATAAGTCCCTAAACCAAGAGGAGAGATAAAAACAGAGATAGCAGAGGGATTTGTAGTCTCTGACACTATAGCTACAGCAAACATTAAACACGGCCCAATTCCTATCACTTAAGTTCTCACGCTGTTATAAAAATTCCTGTAACCTGATACATTGTATCCAGCTTTCAATCAAGAATTGTAAAAATCTTTTAAAAGGCAACAAAAAACAAAAGACAGAGTGAAGAGATACAAGCTATCATCAGAACCAGGCTCATATATGATACAGATGTTGAAATGATCAAACAGAGAATTTTAAATTACTAAGTTTGTTAAAGGCTCTAAAAAAAAAGAAAAAGTACACAAGTAAAAGAACAAATAGATGGGCAATGTTTGCAGAGAGATGGAAATCCCAAGAAAATAAATCAAAAGAGAATACTAGATACCACACTCATTTTAAGAGAAATGAAAAATGTGTTTAATGTGCTTATGAGTAAACTTGACACAGCAAGGGAAGAATCAATGAAATTAAAGACAGGAAAATAGAAACTTCCCAAATTGAAGCATCCAAGAGAAAAAAAATGAAAACCACAGAACAGAACATCCAAGAATTGTGTGACAGTTTCAAGAAGGTGTAACATATCATAATGGGGATGCAAGAAGGAGAATATTAATATGTCAAAAATATTTGACATATTAAAGACAGAGAACTTTCAGAAATTAATGATAGATATCAAAAGACTTAGGTTTAATCAGATGGTTAAGCTCAGAGAACACTGAGCAGCATACCTAGGCATAAATTATATTTGAACTGTAGAAAACCAAACACAAAGAGAAAAAGCTTAAATGAGGCCAGAGAATAAAGTTTCACCTATAGAGAAACAAAGACAAGAATTACAGTGGACTTTATCTTCACGACCGAGATAATCACGATGGTGTGATCACTGACCTAGAGCCAGGCATCCTGGAATGTGAAGTCAAGTGGGCCGTAGAAAGCATCACTATGAACAAAGCTAGTGGAGGTGATGGAATTCCAGTAGAGCTATTCCAAATCCTGAAAAATGATGCTGTGAAAGTGTTGCACTCAATATGCCAGCAAATTTGGAAAACTCAGCAGTGGCCACAGGACTGGAAAAGGTCAGTTTTCATTCCAATCCCAAAGAAAGGCAATGCCAAAGAATGCTCAAACTACCGCACAATTGCACTCATCTCACATGCTAGTAAAGTCATGCTCAAAATTCTCCAAGCCAGGCTTCAGCAATATGTGAACCATGAACTTCCTGATGTTCAAGCTGGTTTTAGAAAAGGCAGAGGAACCAGAGATCAAATTGCCAACATCCGCTGGATCATGGAAAAAGAAAGAGAGTTCCAGAAAAGCACCTATTTCTGCTTTATTGACTATGCCAAAACCTTTGACTGTGTGGATCACAATAAACTGTGGAAAATTCTGAAAGAGATGGGAATACCAGACCACCTGATCTGCCTGTTGAGAAATTTGTATGCAGGTCAGGAAGCAACAGTTAGAACTGGACATGGAACAACAGACTGGTTCCAAATAGGAAAAGGAGTTCGTCAAGGATGTATATTGTCACCCTATTTATTTAACTTCTATGCAGAGTACATCATGAGAAACGCTGGACTGGAAGAAACACAAGCTGGAATCAAGATTGCCAGGAGAAATATCAATAACCTCAGATATGCAGATGACACCACCCTTATGGCAGAAAGTGAAGAGGAACTCAAAAGCCTCTTGATGAAAGTGAAAGTGGAGAGTGAAAAAGTTGGCTTAAAGCTCAACATTCAGAAAACGAAGATCATGGCATCTGGTTCCATCACTTCATGGGAAATAGATGGGGAAACAGTGGAAACAGTGTCAGACTTTATTTGTTTGGGATCCAAAATCACTGCAGATGGTGACTGCAGACATGAAATTAAAAGACGCTTACTCCTTGGAAGGAAAGTTATGACCAACCTAGATAGCATATTCAAAAGCAGAGACATTACTTTGCCAACAAAGGTTCATCTAGTCAAGGCTATGGTTTTCCCTGTGGTCACGTATGGATGTGAGAGTTGGACTGTGAAGAAGGCTGAGTGCTGAAGAATTGATGCTTTTGAACTGTGGTGTTGGAGAAGACTCTTGAGAGTCCTTTGGACTGCAAGGAGATCCAACCAGTCCATTCTGAAGGAGATCAGCCCTGGGATTTCTTTGGAAGGAATGATGCTGAAGCTGAAACTCCAGTACTTTGGCCACCTCATGAGAAGAGTTGACTCATTGGAAAAGACTCTGATGCTGGGAGGGATTGGAGGCAGGAGGAGAAGGGAACGACAGAGGATGAGATGGCTGGATGGCATCACTGACTCGATGGACGTGAGTCTGAGTGAACTCTGGGAGTTAGTGATGGACAGGGAGTCCTGGCGTGCGTGATTCATGGGGTTGCAAAGAGACGGACACGACTGAGCGACTGATCTGAATCTAAATCTGAGGCAGCAAGAACAAAATGAAATATTTAGTGATGAAAGAAAAAAAATGACAACTTATAATTCTGAATGTGAAGTAAAAATAGAGGTTTTAGCAGATAATTAAACACTGAGGGATATCATCACAAAAATGCTGAAAGAAGTTCTTCAAGCAGAAAGATAATTATAAGGGTCAGAAATTCTGGACAGGCATGCAGAAAGAATGACAGAAAAGCAGTAAATAAAGGCACAATTAATTCCTTTGTTTTACTTGTAATTGTTTAAAAATGATGATGCTGATGATGCTGCAGATAAGTTGACCCATCTGAAGGCCCAGTGCTCTCTGCCTGACTCAGGTGTTTTCCTCAGCACAGAAACTTGCCCCTACTGCCTCCTTCACTACGTGACACCTCCGCTCATCCTGCAAGGCTTAGTCCCCTTGTCTGTCACGTGGTGACACATTTCCTGGTGGTTGTTTGCCTTTCATTTTGTAGGAACAGGAACCAAACCTTGTTTTATAGTTGGGTGATCCTCCAGTTGTTGAGTCCAGGTGAATTGCCGACGCACCTCCCTTTAAAGAAGAAGAAAAATGCTAGCTATTTGGTCTCTAAGTTTCCCTTGAAGACTTTGCCAGCCACATCCATGGCTTCATAAGACTGTGAGTCCAGAGAATGGACAGAGAACTGGCAGTGGTAGCACTGACAGTCAAACAGGACTGTTGGCTTATGACGATTAGTGGTCAAATGTGGTTTACACCCTGCTTAGTCTTCAGAGCCTGAAACATGGCCTGCCCACAGTGGGTATCCAAGTACGTCTTCTTGAATGTATGAATGAGTGAGGAAATGAATTAGTGAAGCTTCTAATGCTTGATGGCAGCACCATCATTTCCTTTTTTGGACTGGTCATGATCTGGTTTAAGGAAATATTCATGAAGCTTCCTCTTTTTTAAAATTAATTTTTATTGAAGTATAGTTGCTTTACAATGTTAGTTTCTACTGTACAGTAAAATGAATCAGCTACTCATATACCTATATGCCCTCTTTTTTGGATTACCTTCCCATATAGGTCACCACAGAGTATTGAGTAGAGTTTCCTGTGCTATACAGTAAGTAATCATTAGTTATCTATTTTATACATAGTATCAATTGCATACATATATCAATCCCAATCTTCCAATTCTTTCCCACACTTCTTTCTTCCCACGTGGTGTTCATGTTTTATCTCTACATCTGTGTCTCTATTCCTGTACTGCAAATAAGTTTCATCAGTACCATTTTTCTAGAGTCCACATATATGCAATAATATATAATATTTTATTTTCTCTTTCTGATTTACTTCACTCTGTATGACAGTCTCTAGGTCCATGCATGTCTCTACAAATGTTCCAATTTCATTCATTTTTATGGCTGAGTAATATTCCATTGTATATATGTACCACTTTTCTTTATCCTTTGCTCTGTTAACAAACATTTAGGTTGCTGAAGCTTCCTCTTGAACTCCCATCTTTCCTAGTTCATCTAGCAATTTGAAGAGCCACCTACACATCCTTTCAGCAAACATTTGTATTTAGATTTGGCTCTGTGTTCCTGAGGTGGAAAATATTTGTCAAAACATTTCCCACTATCCCTCATGCTCATGTTGAAGTGGTGAAGTGAAAGTCGCTCAGTTGTGTTTGACTGTTTGTGACCCCATGGACTATATACAGTCTATGTAATTCTCCACGGAGGGGAGACCAATCCCAGTGGAGGCACCTCTACTGCAGGAGCTTTCACACTGTTCATGGTCATCTCTTAATATGTCTGCATCTCCTCCTCGGCTGAGCTTGTCATGATGGGAAGGACTACATATTTGCCTCTTTTTTTTTTTTTTTTTTTTTACTGCCAACACTTGAACTATTTGGGGTCATTGTGAAATCTCAGCTGATGTTCCCCATGAAATAATGACATGACAATTGCTGACTGGGTAAGGTATTTGCAGGATAGTTAATCCCACATCCTACGGAGATGAGAAAGAGGCCTGATACCTGGCCCATTGCTGACAGCTGCACAAACAAACAAAACTGAATGGGACCAAAGTGTATCAAGTAAATAATTGAACAAGAGGCTACAGAAAGGAAAGAACAAACATGAGTTATTAGATTACTGTGTCAGAAACTGCAGCATCCTTCATACATGTTGGTCTCTGTCTTTCAACTCCTGAGAGTGCTTCTATAAACTAGAGATTAACCACTGGACAAGAGGGAAGAGGCTACAGATGTAACTGTTTCTTTGAGTGTCAGCCATCAAGCCCCTTTAGATTCATGTCACAGCATTTCCACCATGAAAGCTTCTGAACCAAAGTGGAGTGGGATTGAGACGAATAGGTATGAAACTTGATTGTGCCCTTCATCTGGTAGGCTTCTTCATGGAGATGGCAGCAATACTCTTGTGAAAATGCCCTTTCTACCTGGCCTATATCTCTCCAATGATCATCAGGCTTCAGAAGGCCTTTGACCTTACTGTTCTGCCAGACCAGGTGTAGCTACTCTGAAAAGGGACTGTTTTCCTTCTAGCAAAAGTGCAAACCTCCTCCTGATGGTTAATAAAATGTCAAATATTTACTTCTAGTTTTTTCACAATTTAAAGTTTAGTGAAATATAGTGTGCAATCCCTCTGTTCAATTTTTCTTGAAACACAAATGTTCAGTGTCCCAGGTCTCATCTCTTCTTCCTGAATCTTTTCCTAAGTGTCTAGTTTTATGAAGCAGAGGGCCTTCCACACTATCATGGTGATGTGAGGATGGATGGAGAGGAAAGAATCCTGATGGGCTTTCCTTGATATTTTCTGGTCTCCAGGTGGCATGCCTTGTCCTCCTGTCCATCTAGCATGATGTGCTGAACTCTGATGATGCCAGCTATAGCTGGATGGGCTTGTGGACCATTTATCTGCCAAGATGGAATTCTTAGAGGCTCACCTCAGCTGACTTGGCCTTATCTGGAAGTTCACTAGCTGTAGACACAAACTTCTCACCAGTTCCTCCAGCGAGTCCACTGGCCCAGTAAACTACTTTCTTGTCACCACTGCAATGTCAATTCCCAAGCCTCAGTGGATCCCTTGGCAGGCCATAGGTTGCATCTCAAAGAGAGGGTTACATCAGATCCCAGACAGAAGTGGGAAGACAATGGCACTCTCTTTCTGTGGCTGAATACCAGCATTACAAAGAGCAGCCAAAAAGGAATTTCTTCAGGGTCTGGAGGTTGAGGATGCAGCCAAAGAAAGTGTTATTCCTACTTTCTAATGTACCTCATTCTCTCCAGCCACTAATTGGCTTGCTGGATCAGGAGAGGAGGTATGTTGCTGAATGCAACCTATGTTATGGCAAATAAAATGTTCAGTTTCTACTTCCCATACATCCAGATGAAATGACCTACATAAAACTTTTGTAATTGCCAATGGTGGGCCTGATATATTACATATAGGGTTTTGTCCAGTAGCTGATCCCTTAGTCAGGAAGACTCAATAAAGGATAGAGTATCTTCTACCACATGTTCCTTATTGGGGCCACCCCCTGAGTTTTACTTACACAGAAAAATGCTGAATCAGATCAGATTTTCACACTGGGTTCACAACAGCCCAAGGATTCGCAATGTTGTCTTGGTGACCACTGTGGGAAGTCCTGGCAGGTCAGAGTAGCAGGACTTTCTTCAACTCCACTTCTACCAGAGCATTTATATTTCTATATTGGGGCTCCATTTAAGCCTTTCCTTTAAAAATGTTAATTTGGATGAAAAATTTAGAAATCTAATGTGATAAGTGGTCATTCTTTCTTCTATTTTTCAGACCTTATGATTCTAACCATCTATTTTATCATCCCTATGTCTATTTCTTGAAGAATTCCAACTTGACTCTGAATCTCACTTAATCCCATTATTGTGCAAGATTTTTTTAGATACCCTGAGGGTATTTAGTCAGGCACAGGGATCAGAATGACATTTCCAGGTCTCAGAGTATGATGGACCAGACTGGAGAGAAGGCAAATTCTTCATTCTTAGCTGACAAATGTCATCCAGCCATGCTGCCATCCTAACAATGCCTGCCATACTTCCATTCTGCATTTCTTTTTTTTTTTTTAAAACCTTCTCCAGTAACTAGGGAATTTTTGTATTATTATTCCCAAAATATGAATAGAATTTTTGTCAAAAGCTTTATGATAATTAAAAAGAGAGAAAAAATGAATAAAGTTTGTCATCCAAAATAATGATCCAGTGAGTTGATTGTACCATGTAGACCAATTACAGGCTTGCCAAAGATCAAAGTCACCTGAAATATGTCATATGAGGATACAGCAAGATGAAAACTGCAAAGGAGAGAGGAAGCTCTCTCTAGAAGCCAACCCAGTCAGACCTCAATCTAAGACTTCTAAACTCCAGAACTATGAGAAAATTTCTGTTGCTTTAGCCTCCCAGCCTATGGTATTTTTGCTAGGGCAACCTGAGTTAACTAACATATGACATAAACAAAATTCAAGAGATTTCTTGCCTTAAAGGAAATATAGAGGAAATTCTTCAAATTTAAATAAGTGACACAAAAGAGCAATTTGCATCCACACAAAAAACAAAAAAGTGCTATTAAGGTAATTATATATTAATAGAAAATCATAAAAGATAGTATAATCTCATATTTTCTTCTCTTTTCTTAACAGATTTAATTTAATAAAATAATGTGTATATTATTGCATTGTGCACCTATGTCCTATAGAAATGCAATATATTAGACAATAACAGCACAAAAGGAGAACGAAGCCAAAATTATACTGGAGTAAAGAAAAGATACCCAAAGGTAAAACAAGTCTTAGTTAAGAAATGAAGAGAATGTTACAAATTTTCTATTATCTATCTGTCTATATACCTTTATACATGTATATTCTTTATTTCTATTGCTATAACAAACACACATTTAAATACAACAATAATTATAATTACATATTAAATAATCTGTAACACACATTAAATAAAGTAGTTAAGCAAGAAAAGGCACAGGAAAAAAGGAAAAGTGCATACAGCTAGAGAGGAATAAAGTGTTAGTTTTTCTCAAAATCACTGAAATTAGAATAATGAAAATAAGTGATATATCCTGATAATATATATCTTGTCTTAAGACAACCACTAAAAAAAGTACTTAAAATTATAAAGCAAAAACTCATTCAGTTCAGTTCAGTTCAGTTGCTCAGTTGTATCCGACTCTTTGCCACCCCATGAATCACAGCACGCCAGGCCTCCCTGTCCATCACCAACTCCAAGAGTTCACTCAAACTCACGTCCATCAAGTCGGTGATGCCATCCAGCCATCTCATCCTCTGTCGTCCCCTTCTCCTCCTGCCCCCAATCCCTCCCAGCATCAGAATCTTTTCCAATGAGTCAACTCTTCGAATGAGGTGGCCAAAAAACTCATTAGATATTCAAATATTACAAAAGAAAATATTCACTTAAAGAAAAGAAGGCAAAAAAAAAAAAAGAGGAAGAGAAATCTAAAAGAGGCATGAGTCATGTAGAAAACAAACAGCAAAATGGCAGACATAAATCCAATAATAATAATAGTAAATGGAACACAAGTATAAAATTATCTCTATTTGAAAATGGTATCATTATCTACATAGAAATTTCAATAAATCAGCAAAAATCTCCTAGAACTAATAAATGAGTCCAGCAAGATTGACGGGATATAAAACACACACACACACAGACACACACACACACACACACACATACCCCAATCACATTTCTATATATTAACAGTGAACATTTGCAAATAGAAATTTAAAGCATGATACATTTTAAAATTGATCCAAACAAAATGAAATACTTATGTATACACTTAACAAAATATACATCTACTTGCTAAAATAGCAAAATATTGGTGAATGAAATAAAATACCTAAATAAATGCAAATATGGTGTTCATGGTTTGGTAGACTCAAAATAGTAAATATGTCAGCTCTTCCCAAACTGATTGAAAAGTTCAATTCATATCAATATCTCAAAATATTTGCAGGTATACTCGTTTATTCTAAATATTAAATGAAGAGACATTTAGAATAGCTAAACAATCTTGACAAAGAATAAAGTGATAGGAATTATTTTACCCAATGTTAAGACTTGCTATACTGATATCACAATATCACAATATTGATCAATAAAATGAAAAACCTAGAAAATAAATTTGCATTAATATGAGTTCAACATATCTTTGAAAAATATGTAGAACCAATTCAATGAAGGAGATATGGCTTTTCCAATAGATAGAGGAATAATTGGACATCCACAGGGGATGAAAAAGAACAAAACACCACCAACAAAAACCCTCAAATAAACCTCTTGTCTTATACAAAAATATCTCAAAAAGAACTAAAATATACATGTAAACATAAAACTTTTAGGAAAACAAAAGCAGAAAATCTTTGAAATTTGGCCCTGACAAAGAGTTCCCAGATATGACAACAAAAGTATGTTTCAAAAACAGATTTTTTAAAAAGATAAATTGAGTCTCACAAAAATTATACAACTGGGCATTTTTCCCAGAGAAATTAAAATTTAATTTCCACACACACACAAATAAAACTGTACATAAATGTTCATACCAACTTTACTATTATTAACCAAAAACTAGAATTAACTCAGATGTCTGAATAATCAAATAAATTGTGATATATACACTACATGGACTACTACTCATCAATTAAAAAATAACTATATATTGATAACATGGATGAAGAGCCAATAAATTATGTTAAGTGAAAAAAACAAAAGTTACATAACAAAATGACATACTTTTGCAATGTAAAAATCTTAGAAGGGAAGATATTCGACTTGGCTTAGCAATGGAGATAGAAGTGGGTATGGTTATAGAAGGCAAGAAGAAGAATCATTATGGTGTTGGAACTCTTCAATATCATGATTGTGGTAATGGCTATGCAAACATACACAGATGATAAAAGTATAGAATTTAACACACACGCACACACACATGCCCACACACACTGGGAAATCTGAATAAGATCAGTGGATTATATGAAGGTAAATATCCTGGTTGTCATATTATATTATAGTATTGCAATGATTTTGCCTTTGGGACAAACTGGACACAGTTTATAAGGAATCTCTCTGTATTATGCCTTAACACTGCATGTGAATCTACAATTATCTTAATTTATACAAAGCAGAGCCATGGTTTCCCTTGTTAATCAGTTGATTTTTGTCATAGTGTTACTGGTAATGTTTGAAACTTTTCACCTCCTATTTTTATACGACATTTTGGTTTAAATCAAATTTTAAAGTTTTAACAAAAAGAGGTCCTATAGACCAATATTTCTTATGAATACCAACACATTAGTCTCATTTTAAAAGTTTAGCAAACCAGAAACATATAAACAATTTTATACGACATGTCCAAGTGGAATTTTTCCCAGGAAAGCAAGGTTGATTTATCACCCAAAAGTCAATTAATGTAATACCCTACATAAACTGAACAAAATAGAAAACAACATGATTATCACACTAGATGCAGAAAAATAATGACAACATCCAAAATCTTTTCATAATAAAAACAAAGCAACAGATTTAATAAAAGAAAATTTTCTCAACCTGGTAAAGCACATCTTAAAGAACTAACAGCCAATAGCCCAAAAAAGACATTTTGCCTTTTTCAGAATGTCATATATTTGGAATTATGCAGTATGAAACATTATCATATTGACTTCAGTCACTTCTTGAATTTGTTTCCTCCATGTTTTATATGTGTGTGGGGAGCTTGATAGTTTATTTCTGTTTAATTACTGAATAATACTCCATTTCGGGATGCACCACAATTTATCACTTTACTTTTTGAAGGATATCTTGGTTGCTTTCAAATTTGGGGCAATTTTAAGCAGAGCCTCTATAAATATTTGTGTGCAAGTTTTTCTGTAATTACAAGATTTTTGTTGGTTTTATTGAAGTATACTTGATTTACAATGTTGTGTCTGTTTCTAGTGCAAAGCAAGATGATTCAGTTACATGTATTTTATATGTATATATCTAATATGTGTATTTATATATATGTACATATACATATGTGTATCAGTTAAGTTCGGTTCAGTCACTCAGTCATGTCCAACTCCTTGCCACCACAAGCACTGCAGCACATCAGGCCTCCCTGTCCATCACCAACTCCCGGAGCTTACTCAAACTCATGTGCATTGAGTCTGTGATGCCATCCAACCATCTCGTCCTCAGTACTCCACTTCTCCTCCCATCTTCAATCTATCTAAGCATCACAGTCTTTTCAAATGAGTCCGTTCTTCTCATCATGTGGCCAAAGTATTGGAGTTTCAGCTTCAGCCTATGTCCTTCCAATGAATATTCAGGACTGATTTCCTTAAGGATGAACTGGTTCGATCTTCTTGCAGTCCAAGGGACTCTCAAGAGTCTTCTTCAACACCACAGTTCAAAACCATCAATTCTTCAGCACTCAGCTCTCTTTATAGCCCAACTCTCACATCCTTACATGACTACCGGAAAAACCGTAGCTTTGACTAGAAGGACCTTTGCTGGCAAAGTAATGTATCTGCTTTTTAATATTCTGTCTAGGTTGGTCATAAATTTTCTTCCAAGGATAAAGTGTCTTTTAATTGCATGGCCGCAATCACCATCTGCAGTGATTTTGGAGCCCCCCAAAATAAAGTCTGTCACTATTTCCATCTATTTGCCTTGAAGAGATGGGAGTAAAGGCCATGATCTTTGTTTCTGAATGTTGAGGTTTAAACCAGCTTTTTCACTCTCCTCTTTCACATTCATCATGAGGCTCTTCAGTTCTTCTTCACTTTCTGTCATAGGGGTGGTGTCATCTGCATATCTGAGGTTATTGATATTTCTCCCGGCAATCTTGATTCCCACTTGTGCTTCATCCAGCCCACTGTTTCTCCAGATGTACTCTTCATATAAGTTAAATATGCAGGGTGACAATATACAGCCTTGATGTTCCCCCTTTACCTATTTGGAACCAGTCTGATGTTCCATGTCCACTTCTAACTGTTGCTTCCTGACCTGCATACAGATTTCTCAGGAGGCAGGTCAGGTGGTCTGGTAGCCCCATCTCTTGAAGAATTTTCCACAGTTTATTGTGATCCACACAGTCAAAGGCTTTGGCATAGTCAATAAAGCAGAAATATATATATTTTCTGGAGCTTTCTTCCCTTTTCAATGATCCAGCAGATGTGGGCAATTTGATCTCTATTTCCTCTGCCTCTTCTAAATCCAACTTGAACATCTAGAAGTTCACAATTCATGTACTGTTGAAGCCTGGCTTGGAGAATTTTGAGCATTACTTTACTAGTGTGTGATATGAGTTCAATTGTGCAGTAGGTTGAACATTCTTTGGCATTGCCTTTCTTTGGGATTGGAATGAAAACTGATCTTTTCCAGTCCTGTGGCCTCTGCTGAGATTTTCAAATTTGCTGACATATTGAGTGCAGCACTTTCACAGCCTCATTTTTTAGGATTTGAAATAACTCAACTGGAATTCCATCACCTCCACTAGCTTTGTTTGTAGTGATGCTTCCTAAGGCCCACTTGACTTCACATTCCAGGATGTCTGGCTCTAGGTGAGTGATCACACCATCGTGATTATCTGGGTCATGAAGATATTTTTTTGTATAGTTCTTCTGTGTATTCTTGCCACCTCTTCTTAATATCCTCTGCTTCTGTTAGGTCCATACCATTTCTGTCCTTTATTGAGCCCATCTTTGCATGAAATGTTCCTTTAGTATCTCTAATCATCTTGATGAGATCTCTAGTCTTACCCATTCTATTGTTTTCCTCTATTTCTTTTCATTGATCACTGAGGAAAGCTTTCTTATTTCTCCTCGCTATTCTTTGGAACTCTGCATTCAAATGGGTATATCTTTCCTTTTCTCCTTTGCCTTTTGCTTCTCTTCTTTTCACAGCTATTTGTAAGGCCTCCTCAGACAACCATTTTGCTTTTTGCATTTCTTTTTCTTGGGAATGGTCTTGATCCCTGCCTCCTATACTATGTCATGAACCTCCATCCATAGTTCTTCAGGCACTGTATCTATCAGATCCAATCCCCTGAATCTATTTCTCACTTACACTGTATAACTGTAAGGGACTTAATTTAGGTCATACCTGAATGGTCTAGTGGTTTCCCCTACTTTCTTCAATTTAAGTCTGAATTTGGCAATAAGGAATTCATGATCTGAGCCACAGTCAGCTCCCAGTCTTGTTTTTGCTACCTGTATAGAGCTTCTCCATCTTTGGCCTAAAGAACACAATCAATCTGATTTCAGTATTGACCATCTGGTGATGTATATCTGGTGTAGATAGATAGATGGATAGATAAGCTTCCCAAGTTTTGCTAGTGGTAATGAATCCAACTACTGATCAATGCAAGAGATTTAATGGACACAGTTTGATCCCTGTCAGGAAGATCCCCTGGAGGAGGGCTTGGTAACCCACTCTAGTATTCTTGCCTGGAGAATCCCATGAATGAGGGAGCCTGGTGGGCTATAGTCCATAGGTTCACAAAGAGTCAGACATGACTGAAGCAACCTATTAGAGCACACAGCACATATATAAATACATATTTTATATATGCAGGCATCCATTGTAGCTCAGGTGGTAAGGAATCTGACTGTAATGAGGAGACCTGGGTTTGATCCCTGGGTTGGGAAGTGTGGGAGATATCTCTCCGAGACTTGGAAATGGCGAACCTGAAAGAACAACACTTGGACAGTCTCTGTAAGGACTGACAAGTTTATTTCAGCAGTCAAGCCTTTTTATAGGAGTAAGGAACAAAGAGCTTAGAGCATACGGCCAGCAGAATACGTACAGGGCTAAGATATAATCAGTAAAAGATACTTCAAGGAACAGCGCATTCTTAACGACCCATGTGTTTATCCATGACCCATTTTCTCAAGCAATGTCTTTAATGTTTAATCGCTAAATTTGGCGCCAAGCATAGCCAAACGCAGGAAATGTTTTTCAGCTATCAGTACACAATGGCCTGGGTACTTCTGGCCCTTCACCATTTCCCTGAGGACCTTCTCCTTCACGGCTATTTTGCACTGTGCCTCCCAACATATCCTCCTTTTGTTTTTAGTTTAAGCACGGCAGCTGCTAGTTGGCCTCCGTCATAGGAGGCACAGAGTTTTGAGTAGAGACATCTGTATAGAATTGTGTAGTGCCATACCAGATAGGGTTCCTACTGTAACAATAGATATTAGACTAAGAATGCCAGCAATAATCCATCCTATTATGTGCTTTGACCTCTTTAAGCCATATTTGAGCAAAACTGAGAGAAATACAGAGTCAGTCCATGGTTCTGTCAGGTTAACAGGAAGCCACAAATTAGATCTTTGCTTGACTATTGCAATGTTGACATAATGATATGAAACAGTATGGTTTAAACACGTATACAAGGCACATGCTGTACATTTAACAATCTTAGAAAGATCTATATTGAAGTCACCTACAATAAACATGTACGGAGGTGCACACAAGATTGGATATAACCTGTACTATCGTATAAAAAGGCATAGTTTTGAGGTTTTGCAGTCCCATACACACTGGTAAAGCACTCCAATGGAGCAGAAATCTTCCACACCTGCCATTGCTCAGGTCCTACGGTAAGGGTTCACACGTTTACGTTTTCTCTTCGGCTTCTCTATGGTCATTGACAAGACCCTTTGCGTCAGCTGCATCACGTGTCAGGGGAGTCTGGTCTCGGGGTCCTTCTCGGTAATGGACATGGTGAAGTGGAACCCACATTTCTTCTCCATCTGCAACGACAAGATCATAACCTCTGCCTAGGAGTTGTAAGATTCCTGGCAACCATTGATTAAACTGTTTATACCATATTGGTGTGTTGGCTTCTAACGGTTTTTTTACTGTTTTCCTCTGCAAAATGTCTGTCTGCACGAGTGTTAGAACTACCTTTTAGTAAATTTAAAAAATTTAAGGAATAAAGAGTTAAAGATAATAACAATTGAGGGTTCATAGGATAAGTGTATCTCCTCTTCCATATTCCCCCTTTCTGTTTTAATAAATGAGTTTTAAGAGTACAATGGGCTCTTTCGATAATTGTTTGACCTTGGGGATTGTAGGGTATCCCCATGATGTGTGTTATATTCCATTCCATTAGAAATGAACGAAACAAGTGAGAGGTAAATGCAGGCCCATTATCTGTTTTTAAGACTGAAGGTATTCCCCTAACAGGGAAGGTGAGTAAAAGTGTGGAAATGGCATGTTTGCTGCATTCTGAAGAGATAGGCACTGCCCTTATAAAACCTGAAAATGTATCAACTGAGACAAAAAGCAAAGAAAACTTTCCCAAGGAGCAATGAGTGAAGTTAGATTGCCAAAGGGAGTTAGGCTGTTGCCCAAGAGGATTAACTCCTGAAACTGTGGTACCTAAGTGCAGAGGAGTGCAGACGTCACAGGATTTAATGATATGTCTCACTTCAGTGAGGGGAATATGGTATTTAGAGTGCAATCTTTTAGCATTGGTATGAAGATTAGCGTGTTCGTCCATAGCAGACATAAAGACAGGAGCTATGAACCTATCAACAGCATCATTTCCTGTTGCCAGGGGGCCAGGTAAACCTGAAAGAGTATATATATGCGCAATGAAGAAAGGTTCCGTACGTGATTGAATTAAGGTTTGAGTCTTTGAAAAGAGAATATATAATTCTTCATCTAGGTTGTATAAAAAGGCGGTAACAAAATCGGGGAAAAGGGAAGCAAGGTATTCGGAATCAGTATACACAGTGAAGGATAATGGTTGAAGAGACAAAAGAGAATATAAAGCATATAACTCTTTGTACTGAAGAATAGGTAGTAGGTAATTTCTCTTTGATATCAGGGCCAACCATCCCAGCTATGCCTTTCTTGTTGCCATCAATGAAATAGGTAGGTGCATTTGAAATAGGGTGAGAGGCAATGATATTAGTTACTATAAATTTAGTAAATTGTAGGAAGTTCCACAATTTTCCTTTTGGCAAATGGAATGAGATAACGTTCTGAAAATCACTTAATGCTATTTGCATGGTCATGTTATATTGTAAGGCAATTTGTAATTCCTTTTTTGTCAAGGGGACATGTATTGCATATGGATCAAATCCAGTTAAGGTTTGTACATGGCTCCATCCTGATACAATTAGTTGCCCTATTTTCTCAATGTATGATATGATCTTTTTTGATTGTTTAGTATGCAGATATGCCCATTCTATTGGGCTGTTTTGAGCTATAATTGCAGTAGGTGAATGTTTGGTGGGAAATATATATAAATAAACCGGTTGGGTATGGTCCAGCTGAGTGAGAAGGATTGCTGAATGCGTTTTTCAACGATTTTTAATTCTTCTTTCACTTCTTTTGTTAGCTGTCTAGGACTATTAGGGTCAGGAGGCCCCTCTAAAATTTTAAATAAATTTTGTAATGCATAGGTGGGAAGGCCAATAGATGGTCAAAGCCAATTAATATCTCCTATCAATTTTTGAAAATCATTTAACGTACATAGAGAATGCAGAGATTTTGAGTTTTTTGAGGTTTTATCTTAGACTCTTCCATAACATCGGAGAAGGCAATGGCACCCCACTCCAGCGCTCTTGCCTGGAAAATCCCATGTATGGAGGAGCCTGGTGGGCTGCAGTCCATGGGGTCGCTAAGAGTCGGACACGAATGAGTGACTTTACTTTCACTTTTCACTTTCATGCATTGGAGAAGGAAATGGCAACCCACTCCAGTGTTCTTGCCTGGAGAATCCCAGAGACGGGGAAGCCTGGTTGGGCTGCTGTCTCTGGGGTCGCACAGAGTTGGACACGACTGAAGCGACTTAGCAGCAGCAGTAGCAGCCATAACATGTCCCAAGTAATTAAAGGGTGCTTTCAATTGAATTTTATCTGGCGCAACAAGCAGGCCATGATTTTGAAGAGTGGTAGTGATTTCATCATATAACTGTTGTAAACAAAGTTCAGATTCCATGGAGAGGAGTATATCATCCATATAATGAATTATGAAAGCAGTAGGATATTTATCTCTAATGGATTGTAATAAAACAGATATGAGATATTGGCAAATGGTAGGAGAGTTCATCATTCCTTGAGGTAAAACCTTCCATTGAAATCTTTTAACAGGAGTCATGTGATTTATAGAAGAAACTGAAAAAGCAAAACATTTTCTATCTTTAGGATGCAAAGGTATAAAAAAGCAGTCTTGTAAATCAATAATAATTACAGACCAGCCTTTTGTTACCATGGAAGGCAAGGGCAATCCAGGTTGTAATGGCCGCATAGGAATCATAGTATTATTAACATTTCTTAAATCTATCAACATTTGCCATTTTCCTGATTTTTTTTTTAATTTTATTTTATTTTTAAACTTTACAATTTTGTATTAGTTTTGTCAAATATCAAAATGAATCTGCCACAGGTATACCCGCGTTCCCCATCCTGTGACAAAAACGGGTGAATTCCATGGGGAAAATGAAGGCTCTATATGATTTTTTTTTGTAATTGCTCATTTACTAATTGTGTGAGAGCTGCCAACTTTTCTTTAGTCAGGGGCCATTGAGGTGTCCATACTGGGGCATCAGATTCCCAATCAAGAGGCAGTGGTGTTAACTCAATGGCCCCCATTAAAAAGGCTTATTTAGAGAGATTGTGGCTTTCGTTTGTTCAAGAAAATCCCTTCCCCACAGATTAACAGGGATACTGTTAATATATGGTTTTATGTACGCTACAATTTGATCAGGACCATAAGCCTCTAAATAGGATGCGCTGATGAAAGTTTGTGTAGCATCAGTTTTGCCCACCCCTAACAGTCTGGAAGGAGCCACAGTCTTACCTCATTCAAGGGGCCATTCTTCAGTTCTAATAATGGAAATGTTGGCTCCTGTATCCAACATACCTGTGAAATTTTTTCCCTGTATCTTTAGAGTAAGCATAGACTTTTGATGTTCCTTTAATAAGGTAGATAGTGCAGCAGTAAGACTGGTGCTACCAAACCTCCCCTGACTAATTTTATCACATGCCCTCATTGGTTTGACATATGTCAAAAGTAATAATTGTGCCATACGTGTTCCCCTTTTTGTAGATATACATTTCCTAATTTTATGACATTAACCATGACATGTATCTCTCCTTCATAATCTTCATCCACAACTCCAGTCAACACTACTAAACCTTTCATTGTACAGCTGCTATGTCCCAAAATTAGTCCAACTGTTCCAGGTGGGATCAGACCATAATATTCAGTGGGGATTTTATGAGGATTGTATAATTCTATTAATTCCATATCATAAGGACTAGGTATATCAATGCAAGCACTCTTAGATGTAGTTGCTTTCAGTGTTATAATGTTGGGTCCTCCTTTTGTAGTGGGGCTAGAGGATAGCCCCTTTATTAGTTTCCCTGTTGTTTTTGTTGTGCCTCTGGTGTCAATGCATTTCCATCCTTATTGAATTTGCAACAACATTCATTCAACCAATGGAATCCCCTCTTACCTTTTGGGCAAACTCCAGGGGGCCTTTTTTTATTAGAAGTATTATTATTTTTAGCTGTCTGCATTGGCATGCGGCATTGTTTTTTCATATGGTTGGCCTTCCCTCAGTTAAAACATTTAGCATTGGCAGCCTTTTGCACATTAAAAGTTTCTAGTGCCGCTAATTTTGCTCTATGGGACATAGATCCGAAATCCCTACAAGCTTTCAAATTCTCCATAAGAGAACCGGTTTCTTGAATTGGTGTAAGCATGGATCGACATTCCTCATTAGCATTTTCAAAGGCAAGTTGCTTTAAAATAATATTTTGTAAGGTTTCATCTCTTATAGATTTCTCGACGGCATCCTTTAATTTCCCTATAAATTGGGCATATTCCTCCTCATGTCCCTGTGTAATCTTGACAAATGAACCATCAGAGTTAACACTATCAACCTTTGCCCATGCTCTGCAAGAAATTTCTTTAATGAAATGCAACATCTGAGGGGTAATATTAGCTAATTGCACAGTCATATTGGCCATGGCTCCCATTCCAGTAAGTATATCATAAGTTAAATTGGCAGGGTTACCACGACTGGTCAATCATAATTTGTCGGGCCTCATCATTAACCCACATTTGCCACTAAAGTAATTGTTGAGGATTTAGAACCATCTTTGCCACTTGAAAAAAAATCATATGGCATCCAATGATCAGCCCATCCTCTGAGGAATTCTACACAGTAAGGAGAAGTAGGTCCATACAATGTGCATGCTTTCTTAAAGCTAGACAACATACCAAAATCTAGATTAGCCCAAGTATCCTGGCCTTGGGCAGTTTGATCAAACTGTATTGGGAAAGCGAAAATGCAAGCAGACATCTCCCGAGGAGGAGTGAAATGATTAGTACAAGCAAAGTTAGCAACTGCTGTTACAGGTGGAGCAGAAGGAAAAACCTCAGCCTTGGGCTGTCCATTGAATGAAATGACCTCCACTCTAAGTGGTTTCGGTTTTGATACATCCTGTATACATATGTCTCCAAGCTGTTTTTCCAAGGATTGTGTCTGATTGAGCATAGCATTCTTATATTTCAAAGCACCTTGCATATCTTGTTTCTTAAGCTCATATTCATGTAAAAACCGAACAGTCTCTATTTCCAAATCAACATTATGCCCTTCAATTTGCTCTACGACAGCCCATATGAGTGACCATGTAACCCACCATTGAGGGGGAATACGGACTCCTTGCTGATATGCTCGCAAAACATTATTCTTAACCCTTTTCCATATGTCTAGATCGAGCATCCCCTCCTCTGGGAACCACAGATTATGTTCCAGTAAAATATGATAGCAGTCATTCAACTGATCTCTTGAAACATTAACACCATTTTGTCTCAAAAAGTGATGCATTATAGAAATGAAAGAATCTTACTGCTATGTTGTCCCATCCTGCTTACCTCTTTCTGCAGGGCTTGCCACTTTGTTCAATCTTCCTATCAAGTCCCTGTTCAGGGCTCCACCTGTGGAAGATATCTCTCCGGGACTTGGAAATGGCGAACCTGAAAGAACAACACTTGGACAGTCTCTGTAAGGACTGACAAGTTTATTTCAGCAGTCAAGCCTTTTTATAGGAGCAAGGAACAAAGAGCTTAGAACATACAGCCACAGAACATATACAGGGCTAAGATATAATCAGTAAAAGATACTTCAAGGAACAGCACATTCTTAATGACCCATGTGTTTATGCACGACCCATTTTCTCAACCAACGTCTTTAATGTTTAATTGCTAAATTTGGCGCCAAGCATAGCCAAAGGCAGGAAATGTTTTTCAGCTATCAGTACACAATTCCTGGGTACTTCTGGCCCTTCGCCATTTCCCCAAGGACCTTCTCCTTCAAGGCTATTTTGCACTATGCCTCCCAACAGGAAGATCCCCTGGAGAAGGAAACAGCTACCCAATCCAGTATTCTGGCCTGGAGAATTCCATGGACTGTATAGTCCATGGGGTTGCAAAGAGTTGGACACAACTGATGGAATTTCACTGCTTATAAAATATATATTTATACATATATTTTTATATTTGTGTATATATGTTATACAAAGGCAAACTTAAATATATAAATTTGTATTTGTATATATTCTTTTTCCATTATAGATTATTACAAGATACTTAATATATTCCCCTGTAATATACAATAGGACCTTGTTAATCTATTTTATATATAGTAGTATGCATTTGTTAATCCCAAACTTCTAATTTATCCCTTCCTCCTTTCCATTTTTGTAAACATAAGTTTGTTTTGTAGCTGTGAGTTTTTTTCTATTTTGTAAATAAGTTATTTGTGTTATTGTTTTTTAGATTCCATGTAAGTGATATCATATAATATTTGTCTTTGTCTGACTTACTTCACTTAGTACAATAATTTTCAGGTCCATCCACATTTCTGCAAATGGCATTATTTCATTCTCTTTTATGGCTGAGTGTTACTCCATTGTATATATGTATCACATCTTCTTTAGTCATTCATCTGTATATGAAAACTTAAATTGCTTCTATGTCTTGGCTATTGTAAATAGTCATGATATGAATATTGGGGTGTATGTATCTTTTCAAATTAGAATTTGTATCTTTCCTGGCTATAAGCACAGGAGCAGGATTGATGAATCATATTGTAACTCTATTTTTAATATTTTAAAGAACTTCCATACTGGCCTACACAGTGGCTATACCAATTTATGTTCCCACCAGAAGCATAGGAGGGTTTCCTTTTCTCCAGACCCTCTCTGGTATTTATTATTCATTGACATTTTGATGATGGCCATTCTGACTAGTGTGAGGTGATAGCCACTGTAAGGTTTGATTTGCATTTCTCTAATAATTCGCAATGTTAAGCACCATTTTATGTGCCTCTTGACCATCTGGATGTCCTCTGGAGAAATGTCTGTATGTCTTCTGCTCATTTTTTGAATGGATTTTTTAAAACTTTTCGTCTTGAGCTGTATGAGGTGTTTGTGTTTTGGATATTAAGCCCTTTTTGGTCACATTGTTTGCAAATATCTTCTCCCAGTCCATAGACTATCTCTTTACTTTGTTTATGGTTTCCTTTGTTATGCAAAAACTTATGTTTGATTAGGTTTCATTTGTTTATTTTTGCTTTTATTTATTTTGCCTTGGGAGACTGACCTATGAAAACACAGTTGCAATTTATGTCAGAAAATGCTTTGCTTCTGTTATCTTCCAAGAGTTTTATGGTGCTATGTCTTATATTTAAGTCTTTAAGCTATGTTAAGTTTATTTTTGTATATGGTGTAAGGTTGTGTTCTAACTTCATTGATTTACATGCAGCTCTCCAGCTTTCCCAACAGCACTTGCTAAAGAGACTGGCTTTGTATATTCTTGCCTCCTTTGTTGAAGATTAATAGACCATAGATGTATGGGTTTATTTCTGGACTCTATTCTCTTCCATTGATACATATGTCTGTTTTTGTGCCAATCCATAGTGTTTTGATCATGGTAACTTTGCAGTATTGACACAAGTTTTTCTTTTTTAACTTATTTGTGTAAATGCAAAGAAGGGCAATTTCTGGATCATAGGGTGAGAATATGCTTAGTTTTGTTAGAATATAGCAAACTGTCTTCCATGGTGGCTGTACTATTTTGAATTCTTATCAGTAATGAATAAAAGCATTTGTGGTTGTCAGTATTTTGGATGTTAGCCATTCTAAAATTAGATGTCTAGTTGTGTGACATCATTACTTTAATTTTCAATTTTCTGATAACATATGTTGTTGAGCATCTTTCCATGTGCTTCATTGTCATATGAATATCTTCTTTAGTGAAGTATTTGTCCACATCATTTGCTCATTTTGTAATTGGGTTATTTGCTTTCTTATTGAGTTTCAAAAGTTCTTTGCATATGCTAGGTACGAGTCCTTTATCTGATATATGTTTTACAAACTTGTTCTCTCTGTCAATGGTTTGTCTTTTCATTTCCTTAACAATCTCTTTCACAGTTCAAGAGTTTTTCAATTTAATTGAGTCCAAGCTATCAATTTTTTTCATCCAAGGGTTATGCCTTTGGTGTTGTATCTAAAAAGCCATCACCTACCAAAGTCATGTAGGTTTTATCTTGTATGCTATGAGTTTCATAGGTGTATGTTTTACATTTGTCTATGATCCATTCTGATCAAATGTCTGTGGCTGGATTTTTTTTCTTTTCTTTAGCATTGGGATTTCCAGTTGCTCTAGCATCATTTTTTGAAGACAAGCCTTTCTCTAGTGAATTACCTTTATTCCTCTGTCACAGGTTAATTGATTATTTTCATATGGGTCTATTTCTGGGCTCTCATTCTGATTCATTTACCTTTTGTTTACCCTTTGGCCAATATCACACTGTATGAATTGTTGTTGAGTAGGGTCAATCCTCTGACTTAGTCCTTTTTATTCAATATTTTGTTGGCTATTCTGGGTGTTTTGCCCTTCCCCATAAAGTTCAGAAAAAGTTTGCCAATATCTACAAAATAACTTTCTGAGCTTTTTATTAGAATCACATTGATCTTTAGATCCTGGTGGGGAAAAAAAAGGACATCTTGACAATATGGAGTCTTTTTATCCATGGACATGGAGCATATCTCCATTTATTCAAATATTTGTTTACTTTCATCAGACTTGGTAGTTTTCTTCATATAGATTTTATACACAAATTGTTATTTATGCCTAAATATAATGTAAATGAAATTAAATAGTAATTTCAAATTTGTATTATTCATTGCTGGTGTATAAGAAAGCAATTGACTTAAAGCATGTTATGCTTGTGGGCTTCTCTGGTAGCTCAGACAGTAAAGAATCTGCCTGCAATGCAGGAGACCTGGATTTGATGCCTGTTAGGAAGATCCCCTGGAGAAGGGAATGGCAATCCACTCCAATATTCTTGCCTGGAGAATCCAATGGACAGAGGAGCCTGGGGGGCTACAGTCTATGGGGTTGCAGACAGTCGGACAAAACTAAGCAACTCACACTACTACGTTATGCTTATATCCTGTAACCTAGGATAATAACATTAATTCCAGAAGTTTTTTGTTGATTCTTTGGGATTATTTACATAGATAATAATCTGAGAACAAGTACAGTTTTGTTTCTCCTCAGTCTGTATACCTTTTCTTTCTTTCTGATTTTCTTTGTTTTGCATCCACTAGGGCTTTCAGTACAATACTGAATAGGTAAGGAGAGAAGAAATATTCTTACTTTATTCTCAATTTTAGGTGAAAATCATACAGCTTCTCATCATTAAGTATGAATTAGCTATAGGTATTTGTACATTTTTTTAATCAAGTCATGTAAGTCTTATATTCCTAGTTTGCAATATAAATTATTACTGCTTTCTTTGTTAGCAAGAAAGTTATTTTAAGAACTCTCATTCTTGTCTGATAAGGTATATATCAAGGGCCTCTAAAATTCCATTATTATACAAAATTTAGAACTTGGTATTCCAAATCCTGAAGGATGATGCTGTGAAAGTGCTGCACTCGATATGCCAGCAAATTTGGAAAACTAAGCAGTGGCCACAGGACTGGAAAAGGTCAGTTTTCATTCCAATCCCAAAGGGGTCAGTTTTCATTCCAATCCCAAAGAAAGGCAATGCCAAAGAATGCTCAGACTACTGCTCAATTGCACTCATCTCACACGCTAGTAAAGTAATGCTCAAAATTCTCCAATACAGGCTTCAGCAATATGTGAACTGTGAACTTCCTGATGTTCAAGCTGGTTTTAGAAAAGGCAAAGGAACCAGAGACCAAATTGCCAACATCTGCTGGATCATGGAAAAAGAAAGAGAGTTCCATAAAAACATCTATTTCTGCTTTATTGACTATGCCAAAGCCTTTGAGTGTGTGGATCAAAATAACCTGTGGAAAATTCTGAAAGAGATGGGAATACCAGACCAACTGATCTGCCTCTTGAGAAATTTGTATGTAGGTCAGGAAGCAACAGTTAGAACTGAACATGGAACAACAGACTGGTTCCAAATAGGAAAAGGAGTACATCAAGGCTGTATATTGTCACCCTATTTATTTAACTTCTATGCAGAGTACATCATGAGAAATGCTGGACTGGAAGAAGCACAAGCTGGAATCAAGATTTTCGGGAGAAATATCAATAACCTCAGATATGCAGATGACACCACCCTTATGGCAGAAAGTGAAGAGGAAATAAAAAGCCTCTTGATGAAAGTGAAAGAGGAGAGTGAAAAAGTTGGCTTAAAGCTCAACATTCAGAAAATGAAGATCATGGCATCCGGTCCCATCACTTCATGGGAAATAGATGGGAAAACAGTGGAAACAGTGTCAGACTTTATTTTGGGGGACTCCAAAATCACTGCAGATGATGACTGCAGTCATGAAATTAAAAGATGCTTACTCCTTGGAAGAAAAGTTATGACCAACCTAGATAGCATATTCAAAAGCAGAGACATTACTTTGCCAACAAAGGTTCATCTAGTCAAGGCTATGGTTTTCCTTGTGGTCATGTATGAATGTGAGATTTGGACTGTGAAGAAGGCTTAGCACCGAAAAATTGATGCTTTTGAACTGTGGTGTTGGAGAAGACTCTTGAGAGTCCCTTGGACTGCAAGGAGATCCAACCAGTCCATTCTGAAGGAGATCAGCCCTGGGATTTCTTTGGAAGGAATGATGCTAAAGCTGAGACTCCAGTACTTTGGCCACCTCATGCGAAGAGTTGACTCATTGGAAAAGACCCTGATGCTGGGAGGGATTGGGGGCAAGAGGAGAAGGGGACGACAGAGGATGAGATGGCTGGATGGCATCACTGTGTCGATGGACATGAGTCTCAGTGAACTCTGGGAGTTGGTGATGGACAGGGAGGCCTGGCATAGCCTGGCATGCTACGATTAATGGGGTTGCAAAGAGTTGAACACGACTGAGCGACTGATTTGATCTGATCTGAAGCTCTGATGAATTATTTAAATAATCAGTTTATTTTAAATGTCTAATTTTACTTTATTGCCTTGAATTAAAGTACTAAATGTGTTCTGTTTACTAATTGCCACATCTTGGGAAATTTCAGTGAGTTTTCCTTTGTATTGTTCTGCAACTGAAATCTCTAAGATAGAATTTACAAAAGCACACATGTTGTTGTTCAGTCACTCAGTAGGCTCTGACTCTGCAACCCCATGGACTGTAGCACACCAGGCTTCCCTATCCTTTTCTATCTCCCAGAGTTTGCTCAAACTCATGTCCATTGAGCTGATGATATCATCCAACAATCTCATCCTCTGTTTATTCCTTCTCATGCCCTCAGTCTTCCCTAGCATCAGGGTCTTTTCCAATGAGTCGGTTCTTCATATTAGCTGGCCAAAGTATTGGAGCTTCAGCTTCATCATCAGTCCTTCCACTGAATATTCAGGGTTGATTTCCTTTGGGATTGACTGGTTTGATCTCCTTGCAGTCCAAAGGACTCAAGAATCTTCTCCAGAACCATAGTTCAAAAGCATCAATTCTTTATGGTCCAACTCTCACATCCATACATAACTACTGAAAAAACATATCTTTGACTATATGAACATTTGTCAGCAAAATGATGTCTCTGCTTTTTAATACACTGTTTAGGTTTGTCATAGCTTTTCTTCCTAGGAGCAAGCCTCTTCTACTTTCATGGTTGCAATCACCATCCACAGTGACATTGGAGCCCAAGAAAATAAAGTCTGTCACTGTTTTTATTGTTTCCCCATATATTTGCCATGAAATGATGGGACCGGATGCCATAATCTTAGTTTTGTTTTTTTTTTTAAATGTTGAGTTTTAAACCAGCTTTTTCACTCTCCTCTTTCACCTTCATCAGGAGGCTCTTTGATGCTTTTTTGCTTTCTGCCATAAGGGTGGTGTTGAAATGCTGTGGTTGTGAGGTATGTGCTATGCTGGGATTCGTGACCTCCAGAGGAGAAGATTTCTATATGGGGCCAGAGATGAGATTTGACTACTTGGAGCTTTTTGTGTAGCAAAATTTTATTAAAGTATAATAGAGATATGAAAAACTTCTGACATAGACATCAGGAGGGGACAGAAAGAGTGCCTGCTTGCTAGTTTTTAGCAAGGCATTTTAACTGAACTATCAGGGAAGCCCCTTTATGTCTGTTGAAGTGAAGAAGTGAAGTGAAGTCGCTCAGTCATGCCCGACTCTTTTTGACCCCATGGACTGTAGCCTACCAGGTTCCTCCTTCCATGGGATTTTCCAGGCAAGAATACTGGAGTGGGTTGCCATGAGCTGCTAATCAGATAAGTGAGAAACCTCTAGTCTGAGGGAATTACACCAGGCCCTTCTCCCACAATATGCATTTTTGAGAAAGAATGGCAAAAGATGTGTCATCCCAGGCCATAAAACAATTGACACGAA
The DNA here is from genome assembly GCF_003369695.1 of Bos indicus x Bos taurus. Lineage (NCBI taxonomy): Eukaryota > Metazoa > Chordata > Mammalia > Artiodactyla > Bovidae > Bos > Bos indicus x Bos taurus. Next base: position 2,573,494 of record NC_040077.1, on the reverse strand, counting down.
TACTGGTTTGTTGAGCCATTATCAGCCCAAGGTTTGAGAAAAGAAAAAAAAAAAAAAGGCAGAACTGGAATCAACTTGAAGAAAAGCAGATTCCAAAGCAAATAAATAGTTTCATTAACATATCTTAAGAAAAGCATTTGCATAAGCAAAACGCATTGATTAGCTCAAAGTTTGATAAAAGTTAAGTTAATGTAGAACCAGGTGTCATCAACAGAAAAGGCAAAAAGGTCTGTCACTTGCAGTTTATTTCCTCTTGCCACTTGGGGATCTCTGGCCTCCCTACAGAGGCTGTTAACAGTCTCAGTGTCATCTGCATATTTGAGGTTATTAGTATTTCTCCCAGAAATCTTGATTCCAGCTGGATTCGTCCAGCTTGGCATTTCAGATGATGAACTCTGCATATAAGTTGAATAAGCAGGGTGACAATATATAGACTTGACATACACTCCTTTCCCAATTTGGAACCAGTCCATTGTTCCATGTCTGGTTCTAACTGTTTCTTCTTGACCTGCATACAAGTTTCTCAGGAGGCAGGTAAGCTGGTCTGGTAGTTTCATCTATTTAAGTATTTTCCACAGTTTGTTGTGATCTACACAGTCAAAGGCATAGTTAATGAAGCAGATGCTTGTTTATTTGTTTGTTTGTTTAATCTTCTTGCTTTTTCTATGATCCAATATATGTTGGCAACTTGATCTCTGGTTCCTCTGCCTTTTCTAAATCCAGCTTGTACATCTGAAAGGTTTCAGTTCATGTACTGTTGAAGCCTAGCTTGAAGGATTTAGAGCATTATCTTCTTAGCTTGTGAATTGAGTCTGATTGTGTGATACTTTGAACATTCTTTGGCATTGCCCTTCTTTGGGATTGGAATGAAAGCTGATCTTTTCCAGTCCTGTGGCCTCTGCTGAGTTTTCCAAATTTTCTGGCATATTGAGCACAGCACTTTAATAGCATCATCTTTTAGGATTTAAAATAGCTCAGCTGCAATTCCATCAGCTCCACTAGCTTTGTTCATAGTAATACTTCCTAAGGCACACTTGACTTCATATTCTAGGATGTCTGACTCTAGATGAGTGATGGCACCATCAAGGGTGTATGGGTCATTAAGACTACTATACCCTACACAGTCAACCTTTTTTTTTTTCCTGCCATTTATACATTGGTTTATTTCCAAGACAAGATAAAGGGTATTCCAATATGATGTAAGTGAATAGCAAATACTGAATTTTGTAGAATCACTCTGGGATCACCTTAGAAAAACACTGGGTCTACTCTTCACTCCTCATGGAAAGAGCCATGCAGAGACACTGCATGTATAACTCTTTACAGTCCAACTCTCACATCCATACATAACTACTGGAAAGACCATATTTTTGCCTATATGGACCTTTGTCAGCAAAATGATGTCTCTGCTCTTTTAATACACTGTTTAGGTTTGTCATAGCTTTTCTTCCTAGGAGCAAGCCTCCTCTAATTTCATGGTTGCAGTCACCATCCATAGTGACATTGGAGCCATAAGCAGCTGTGCCACTGAAGCCCAAACCCTGCCCCACTCTGGGCCTCAGTGGTTCTGTCTGAAGAGGACCAGTTTTTTACATTTTCAAGCTCTACACCCTGATGCACCTTTTTGCAGGCTCATTTAAACCAAATTTTGTCCCCACTTTGCCCTGCCTATTCAAGTTTGTGTGCTCTGGGGAAGGGACTACTGGCTTTCTGTCACCCAAAGAATGGTAAGAACTGTCATGAGGGAAACAAAAGGCTCTTATTTGAAGTGTCACATCAGCTTCTACAAAAAGACTTTTTAAAAAAGTACTATGGTTCTTGAAAGAACAAGATGGCAGAGGAGTAGGTGAATGTGGAGTACATCTGTCTCCACAGATACATCAGGAATACACCTTCAGACACAGAAGTGTGTGCTGAACACCAGCTGAGAGTGGACAGGAGTACCTGACCAGCCAAAAAGAATATATAGAACCATGCAAAACTTGGTAGGATGAAGGAACTAGGGGGGAAAATAGAAGTGTTAGTAAGACTGGACCTGCCCTTGGTGGGTGGGGGAACAGAAACAAGGGTCCAATCCCCACATCAGGGCAATTGTCTGAGTCAGAGGAGAAAAATTTAAGGCTGATAGTGAAAGAGCTGAACTGTGGCAGCCTAAATGGAATGAGAAATCAGACAGTTCTTGCTGCAGACATACACATCCCAGGTAGGGACACAGTTCCCCTGGAAAGCGCAGTGGCTGGGAGCTGGAGTTTAGGTATTGTGGAGTAATCCCAGGGCAAGGGCTGCTGTTGACTGAAGAGAGATGGATCAAGGGGATGTTAGGGAGGAGACTGTGGTGGGAAATGCCTGTGAAGGAAAGCCAGGCAGCCATGGAAGCAAGACAATACAGCTGAGTCACACATAGGGGGTAGAGCCATCACCAAAGTCTCTCTCTCCCCATACAGCCAGCATCCTATTGGCAGCTGAACAATAAAGAGACTGGCCCATTAAAAGCCAGACACACTGGACTACAGAGTAGGACCCCACCCAGGGTGCCCCTTTAAGTGCCTGATGCACCGATCTAGAGAGTAGGACCCCAGCTAGAGGAGCCCCTCTATATGCCTGATGCACTGAACAACAGAGAAGGACCCCAAGCAAGGGAGTCCTCTAAGTGCCTGAACAGGAGGAGCTGCAGAGAAAAAACTGGCCAAAGAGGCCTTCTGATTGTCAGCTACAAGAGGCTCGAAAAAAGACTCTGATAGGGCCATAATTTCTGTGATGGAGGCAGTCCGTGTCCCTGCACACTTGGTGCTGCCAGGGTCCTCACAAGCCAAGCAGCTGTGCCACCTTCATGCTCAACTCACATTGGGGTAGAGCTGCCACAAGCAAAAAAGTCTTGCATCTGTGTGCACAGGGTGACTTCAGTCATGTCCGACTCTTTGAGACCCTGTAGACTGTGGCCTGCCAGGCTTCTCTGTCAGGGTTTCTCTCCAGTACTGGTTTCCATACTCTTCTAGAGCACTATATTTCCTGCTGCCCTAGCTGCCAACTCCCCTGAGTACCTAGTGCTGCCAGAACCCATGCAACCCAAGCAGCTGCACCACCTTCACACTTGGCCTTCATAGGGGCAGACCCACACCTTCTAGGGCAGCCTCAGGGGCAAACCCCAGTGAACGACCCACATGCAGAGGTGGAAATAAAACCACAATTGAAACCCAGGTCAGTGTGGCTAAGGAAGAAGACCAAAATGTTTCTACCAGCTGTATAAGCTGTAGATTAAACCCACATGATTAACTAGGTAGATTCTGTGTCTTTGGAATATATAAAAGGTCATTGAGAGCTCCCCCAAAAGAAAGCACACTAGTTCTGATAGCTGTGGCCATTGGAAGCAAGAACAAAAGAAGTAGGACCAGATTAGAATCTGAGCTGCCCCCACAGAAGGTCCATAAATCGGCACAGTGTTGGAGAGTATCATAGGGATGTGAGGTGGGCTCTGACTCCCAGTGAGCGAAAGGACTCTTACGGCAGTGACTCAAGAAAAACATGTATTATATTTATGTTTTGACCTGTTCTGTAGATTCCTTTGAATTTTTTTTCTTTTTTTTTTCTCCCCACACTCTCATGTTGTAGTTGTCAATTTTATTGTCACTAGGAAATCTAATTAGGCTTTTGAGCTTTTTTTGTTTTGTTTTGTTTTGTGGTCACTTTTTTATTGTTTTTATAAACCTCTGCATCTTTGTTGGGCTTTTGCTATTCTGTGGAGTTTTCCTTTTTTTTTTTTTCCCTCTTTCTTTTTTATTTTTTTAAACTTATTATTATTTTTTATACATTTATTCCTTTGATTGCTTTTTCTACTGTTCTTTCCCCCCTTGCAGTTAATCTTTAATGTACATATATCTTTGTTATCTACCTCTATTTAATTTTGCGTATCTATTCTTTCTTTCTTTTCTTTTTTTCCTTTCCTCTCAATATATTTGTTAGTTTTGTTTTCATTGCTTTATTCCCCCACTTGGCACCTTGATTTAGTTTTGTTTTCCAGTTTTCGCTGTATTTATTTTTCTTCTTAACTGGTAAATATAATTTTTTATTTCCTTTGTTCACTGGGTCAATCTACTATATTTTTGTTGGACTGGTTTGACATTGGTTATGGGTATCTATGTATATGAATATATTCCATTATTTTAATTATTATTTGCCTGATTTTGTAACTGCCATTTGTCTGGGGCTCATCTTTGGTTTCTCGTTTTGGGGTATTTGTTTTAATCTCACTTAATGCCATAACAAAATACTTGTGGAATCTTCATTCCTGACCAGAGATCAAGCCCTGAGCCTTTGATGTGGGAGTACTGACTCCAAGACCCTAGACTACCAGAGAAGTAACTCTAGGGAGTATAAAATAGTGAGAACTCAAACAAAGAAAACCACTTGAATACAAAACGTGGCATCACTCAACCACCAGTAGCACCTATACGAGTAAGACACTTCATATAAACAACAAACAAAACAAAAATACAAACCCAATATTCAGCAGACAGGATTATCATCTCATTCAGCCTTGCCCATTAGAGAAAAACAAACAAACAAAAAACTCAGCACAAATCCCACCCTATACAAAGCTTACACAAACCACTGGACCAACTTTAGCAGGGCAGAAACCAAAAGGAAGAAAGAATTCAACCTTGAAGCCTGGGAAAAGGAGGCTGGAAACACAATAACTTAAAAAAACAAAATAAGGAAAATGCAGAGAAATACTACACAAATTAAGGAAAAAACTAGAAACACGGAAGTCCAAATAAATGAAGATAAAATAAGCACACTACCTAAAAAGAATTCAGAATAATGACAGTAAAGATGATTAAAAAACCTTGAAAATGTAATGGAGAAAATACATGATTCATTAACAAAGACCTAGAAAAATTAAAGAATAAACCTACAGAGACAAACAACACAGTTACTTATATTAAAAATACTCTAGAAGGAATCAATAGCAAAATATCTGAAACATAAGAAAGAATCAGTGAGCTGGAAGATAAAATAGTGGGAATAACTCTGAAGAGCAGAATAAGGTAAAAAGAATGAAAAGAACTGAGGATACTCTCAGAGATCTCTGGGACAATGTCAAATACAATAACATTCAAATTATAGGGGTCCCAGAAGAAGAAGAGAAAAAGAAAGGGTATGAGAAAATTTTTGAAGAGATTATAGTTGAAAATTTCCCCAACATGGAAAAGGAAATAGTCAAGTCCAAGAGGCACAAAGAGTCCCATATAGGATAAACCCAAGGAGAAACACATCAAGACACATACTAATCAAACTAACAAATACTAAATACGAAGAAAGAATATTAAAAGCAGCAAAGGAGAGGCAAGAAGGAACATACAAAGGAAACCCCATATGCTTAACAGCTGATCTTTCATCAAAAACTCTGCAGGCCAGAAGGGAATGGCAGGATATATTTAAAGTACTGAAAGGGAAAAATCTACAACCAAGATTACTGTACCTGGCAAGGATCTTATTCAAAATTGATGGAGAAATATAAAGCTCTTCAGACAAGCAAAAGTTAAGAGAATTTGTACCACCAAACCAGTTTTACAACAAATGTTAAAGGGACTTACATAGTCAAGAAATACAAGAGAAGAAAAAGATCTACAAAATCAACCCCAAACAACTAAGAAAATGGCAATAGGAACATATATATCAATAATTACTTTAAATCTAAATGGATTAAATGCTCTAACACAAACTAGCTGAATGGACTCAAAAACAAGACCCATATATATGCTGTCTACAAGAAACCCACTTCAGACCTAAAAACACATATAGACTTGAAGTGAGAGGATGGAAGAATGTATTTCATGCAAATGGGAAGCAAAAGAAAGCTGGAGTAGCAATCCTCATATCAGACAAAATAGACCTTAATATAAAGAAGATTACAAGAGATGAAGAAGGACACTACATAATGATCAAGGGATCAATACAAGAAGAAGACAAAAGAATTATAAGTATCTCTGCACCCAACATAGGAGCACCCCAATACATAAGACAAACACTAAAAGACATAAAAGGAGAAATTGACAGTAACACAATAATAGTAGGAGATTTTAACACTCCACTCACACTAATGGACAGATCATCAAAACAGAAAATTAATAAGGAAACACAAGTTTTAAATGAGACTGATCTCATTGATATCTTCAGGACATTGCATCCAAATGTGGAAGAATACACCTTCTTCTCAAGTGCACATAGAACATTCTCCAGGATAGACCACATCTTGGGTCACAAATTGAGCCTCAGTAAGAAAATTGAAATCATATCAAGCATCTTCCCTGACCACAACACTATACGACTAGATATCAGTTAAAAAAAAAAACAAAAACAAAAACCTAAGAAATACAAACACATGGAAATTAAGCAACACATTTCTAAATAACTAACAGGTTACTGAAGAAATCAAAAGGGAAATCCAAACATTTCTAGAAACAAATATCAATGAAAACACAACTCAGAACCTATGGGATGCAACAAAAGCCGTTGTAAGAGGGAAGTTTACAGCAATACAATCATACTTCAAGAAACAAGAAAAACATTGACTAGATAACCTAACTTTAAACCTAAAACAACAGGAAAAAGAAGAACAAAAAAACACACCAAAATTAGTAGAAGGAAAGAAATAACAAAGATCAGAGCAGAAATGAATGAAAAAGAAATCAAAGAAACAATAGCAAAGATTAATAAAACAAAAAGCTGGTTGCTTGAGAAAATGAACAAAATTGGCAAACCTTTAGCCAGACTCATCAAGAAAAAACAAGAGAAGAATCAAATCAACAAAATTAGAAATGAAAAAAGAGAGGTTGCAAGAGACAATACAGAAATACAAAGGATTATGAAACTATTGTGAACAATTACATGGCAATAAAAGGGATAACCTTGAAGAAATGGACAGATTCTTAGAAAAGTTCAATCTTCCAAGACTGAACCAGGAAGAATTATCAATTATAAACAATCCAATGTCAAGCACTGAAATTGAAGCTGTGATCAAAAATCTCCCCCAAAAAAACAAAAGCCCAGAACAAGATGGTTTTGCAGAAGTCTATCAAACATTTAAGAAGAGCTAAATGCCTATCCTTCTGAAAATCTTTCCAAAAATTGCAGAGGAAGGAACACTTCCAAACTCATTCTATGAGGCCACCATCACCCTGATACCAAAACCAGACAAAGACAACACACACACACACAAAAACGACAGGCCAATATCACTGATAAACATAAATGCAAAAATCCTCAACAAAATTTTAGCAAACAGAATTCAGTAACACATTGAAAAGCTCATACACCATGATCAAACTGGATTTATTCCAGAGATGCAAGGAGTCTACATAATACAAAAATCAATGTGATACACCATATTAACAAACAGAAAGATTAAAAACCATATGATAATCTCAGTAGATGAAGAAAAAAAAATTGACAAAATTCAGCACCCAGTTATAATTAAACTCTTCAAAAAATGGGTATAGAAGGAACCTACCTCAGCATAGGAAAGACCATATAGGATAAGCCTATAGCAAACATTATTCTTCATGGTGAAAATCTGAAAGCATTCCTAAGATCAGGAACAAGACAAGTGTGTGCACTTTCACCACTACTATTCAACATAGTTCTGGAAGTCCTAGGCACAGCAATCAGAGAAGAAAAAGAAATGAAAAGAATCCAGATCAGAAAAGAAGTAAAGCTCTCACTATTTGCAGATGACATGATACTGTACATAGAAAACGCTAAAGATAGTATCAGAAAATTACTAGAGCTAATCGGTGATTTTAGCAAAGTTGAAGAAAACAAAAGCAATACACAGAAATCACTTGCCTTTCTATATACTAACATTGAAAAATCAGAAAGAGAAATCAAGGAATCAATCCCATTCACCATGGCAACAAAAATAATTAAATAAGAATAAACTTACCCAAGGAGACAAAAGAACTGTACACAGAAAATTATAAGACATTGATGAAAGAAATCGAAGACAACATAAACAGATGGAGAGATAGTCCATGTTCCTGGGTAGGAAGAATCAATATTGTGAAAATGACTATACTACAAAACACAATCCACAGATTCAATGTTATCCCTATCAAATTACCTATGACATTTTTTAACATAACTAGAACAAAAAATTTCACAATTCATATGAAAACATAAAAGGCCCTGAATAGTCAAAGCAGTCTTGAGAAAGAAGAATGGAGCTGGAGAAATCAACCTTCCTGACTTTGGATTATACTGCAAAGCTACAGTCATCAAGACAGTATGATACTGACACAAAATAGAAATGTAGACCAATGGAATAAGATAGAAAGCCCAGAAATAAGACCACGCACCAATGCATACCTTATTTTTGACAAAGGAGGCAAGAATATACAATAGGAAAAGACAGCCTCTTCAATACATGGTGCTGGGAAAACTGGACAGCTACATGTAAAAGAATGAAATCAGAATAGTTCCTAACACCATGCACAGAGATAAACTCAAAATGGATTAAAGACCTAAATGTAAGACCAAAAACTATAAAACTCTTAGAGGAAAACATAGGCAGAACACTCGATGACATAAATCAAAGCAGGGTCCTCTATGACCCACCTCCTAGAGTAAGGGAAATAAAAACAGAAGTAAGCAAGTGGAACCTGATTGAACTCAAAAGCTTTTGCACAGAAAAGGAAATTATAAGCAAGGTGAAAAAACAACCCTCAGAATGGGAGAAAATAATAGCAAATGAAAAAATGAATGAAGGATTAATTTCCAAAATATACAAGCAGTCATACAACTCAACACCAGAAAAACAAACAACCCAATCAAAGAGTGGGGAAAAGACCTAAACAGACATTTCTCCAAAGAAGACATAAAGATTGCTAGCAAACACATGAAAAGATGCTCAACATCATTCATTATTATGAGACCAGTGCCTTATCACTTAGCTACCACACCTGCGTTACATCACTCATTATTAGACAAATGCAAATCAAAATGACAATGAGATATCACCTCAGACTGGTCAGAATGGCCATCATCAAAAAGTCTGCAAACAATAAATGCTGGAGAGGGTGTGGAGAAAAGGGGACGCTCTTGCACTGTTGGTGGAATGTAAATTGATACAGCCACTATGGAAGATGGTATGGAGATTCCTTTAAAAACTAGGAATAAAACCACCATATGACTCAGCAACCCCACTCCTAGGCATATACCCCAAGGATACCAAAATTGCAAAAGACACGTGTACCCCATTTTTCATTGCAGCACTGTTTACAATAGCTAGAACATGGAAGCAACCTAGACGTCCATCAACAGATGAAAGGATAAAGAAGTCTGATTCATATACACAATGGAATACTACTTAGCCATAAAAAGGAACAGATTTGAGTCAGTTTTAATGAGGTGGATGAACCTAGAACCTATATAGAGTGAAGTAAGTCAGAAAGAGAAAAATAAATATCGTATTCTAACACATATATACAGAATCCATAAAAATGGTACTGAAGAATTTATTTACAGGGCAGCAATGGAGAAACAGACATAGAGAATAGACTTATGGACATGAGGAGAGGAGAGGAGAGGGTGAAATGTATGGAAAGAGTAACATGGAAACTTATATTACCATGTGTAAAATAGATAGCCAATTGGAATTTGCCGTATGGCTCAGAAAACTCAAACAGGGGCTTTGTATCAACCTAGAGGGGTGGGATGGGGAGGGAAATGAGAGGGAGGTTCAAAAGGGAGGGGATATATGTATACCTATGGCTGATTCATGTCGAGGTTTGACAGAAAACAACAAAATTCTGTAAAGCAATTATCCTTCAATAAAAAAAAAAAATAAATTAAAAAAAAAGTACTATGCTGTCCGGGAAACATCTGTTTTTCCTTTTAACTCTATGAAAATACGAGGTTCCTTATAACCTAGTGATTCGCAAATTTGTATTTGGATTAAAGAAAACTTCGAGTTATTTTATGCACTATTATCAATGAAATCTTTATAGCAAATTATAGTATAAGGTACGACTTTCACTCTGTGGCTGACTAACTTATTTATAGGGTCATAAAACATAAAGTATAGATTCGAGGGAACTGTAAGTCATTGGCCTGAAAGTCAGGGATCTTCCAAGCTTTCTTGAGGAAGATTATCCACTCTCTGCCTTACCTAGTCGAGTGAGAGCGGCTTCCCAGTCTCCAGGAAGGTGGTTCCATTCTGGGATAGCCCTTCCATTGCTTAGCATCACACTGCTGCTTTTGTAAAAGCCCTAACAATAACTTGCAATGATATAGCTTATTTTCAGCTTGTCCAAATATTGTACCTTTTACCAGAAGGATTAATTGCCCATAGGATACTCCCAAAACTAAATGAAGATTCACCTGAAGTTCTAGACAAAGAGACAGTCACTTATATTAGGCACAGGCTTACACTTCCCTGAGGTTCAGGGTTTCAACAGCACTCTCCAGTTTCCAATACCCATCACATGCTCTACCTCAGTGGTCCTTCCAAAGACTACTGCAGAAAAAGGGCAGTATTGATCAAAGCCATCAAGAGAAAAGAAGTCTCAGTGGAAAAAGGTGATGAATCCCAAACTACATGCACCTGGGAATGGCCAAGGTGCATGGCTCTTCATCCTATTCAGTTCAGTTCAATCGCTCAGTCATGGCCGACTCTGCAACCCCATGAATTCCAGCACACCAGGCCAGTCCATCACCAACTCCAAGAGTTCACTCAGACTCACGTCCATCGTGTCGGTGATGCCATCCAGCCATCTCATCCTCTGTCATCCCATTTTCCTTCTGCCCCCAATCCCTCCCAGCATCAGAGTCTTTTCAATGAGTCAACTCTTTGCATGAGGTGGCCAAAGTACTGGAGTTTCAGCTTTAGCATCATTCCTTCCAAAGAACACCCAAGACTGATCTCCTTCAGAATGGACTGGTTGGGTCTCCTTGCAGTCCAAGGGACTCTCAAGAGTCTTCTCCAACACCACAGTTCAAAAGCATCAATTCTTCGGCACTCAGCTTTCTTCACAGTCCAACTCTCACATCCATACATGACTCCATCGGGAAAGGAGTACATCAATGCTATATACTGTCACCCTGATTATTTAACTTATATGACCACTGGAAAAACCATAGTCTTGACTAGATGGACCTTTGTTGGCAAAGTAATATCTCTGCTTTTGAATATGCTATCTAGGTTGGTTATAACTTTCCTTCCAAGGAGTAAGCATCTTTTAATTTCATGGCTGCAATCACCATCTGCTGTGATTTTGGAGCCTAAAAAAATAAAGTCTGACACTGTTTTCACTGTTTCCCATCTATTTCCCATGAAGTGATGGGACCAGATGCTATGATCTTAGTTTTCTGAATGTTGAGCTTTAAGCCAACTTTTTCACTCTCCTCTTTCACCTTTCTCAAGAGGCTTTTGAGTTCCTCCTCACTTTCTGCCATAAGGGTGGTGTTATCTGCATATCTGAGGTTATTGATATTTCTTCCAGCAATCTTGATTCAAGCTTCAGCTTCATCCAGCCTAGTATTTCTCATGATGTACTCTGCATATAAGTTAAATAATCAGGGTGACAATATATAGCATTGATGTACTCCTTTCCCGATTTGGAACCAGTCTGTTGTTCCATATGTAGTTCTAACTGTTGCTTCCTGACCTGCATACAGATTTCTCAAGAGGAAGGTTAGGTGGTCTGGTATTCCCATCTCTTGAAGAATTTTCCAAAGTTTATTGTGATCAACACAGTCAAAGGCATTGGCATAGTCAATAAAGCAGAAGTAAATATTTTTCTGGAACTCTCTTGCTTTTTCAATGATCCAGTGGATGTTGGCAAGTTGATCTTTGGTTCCTCTGCCTTTTCTAAATCCAACTTGAATATCTGAAGTTCACGGTTCTCCAAGCCTGGCTTAGAGAATTTTGAGCATCACTTTGCTAGTGTGTGAGATTAGGCAATTGTGCGGTAGTTTGAGCATTCTTTGGCATTGCCTTTCTTTGGGATTGGAATGAAAACTGACCTTTTCCAGTCCTGTGGCCACTGCTGAGTTTTCCAAATTTGCTGGCATATTGAGTGCAGCACTTTCACAGCATCATCTTTTAGGATTTGAAATAGCTCAACTGGAATTCTATCACCTCCACTAGCTTTGTTTGTAGTGATGCTTCTGAAGACCCACTTGAGTTTGCAAGTAGGATGTCTAGCTCTAGGTCAGTGATCACACCATTGTGGTTATCTGAGTCTTGAAGATATTTTTTTGTGTAGTTCGTCTGTGTATTCTTGCCACCTCTTTTTAATATCTTCTGCTTCTGTTAGGTCCATACTATTTCTGTCCTTTATTGTGCCTATCTTTGCACGAAATGCTCCCTTGGTATCTCTAATTTTCTGATGAGATCTATAATCTTTCCCATTCAATTGTTTTCCTCTGTTTCTTTGCACTGATCACTGAGGAAGGCTTTCTTATCTCTCCTTGCTGTTCTTTGGAACTCTGCACTCAAATGGTTATATCTTTCCTTTTCTCCTTTGCCTTTTGCTATTCTTCTTTTCACAGCTATTTGTAAGGCCTCCTCCAACAACTATTTTGCTTTTTTGGATTTCTTTTTCTTGGGGATGATCTTGATCCCTGCCTCTTGTACAGTGTCATGAACCTCCATCCATAGTTCTTCAGGCACTCTGTCTATCAGATCTAATCCTTGAATTTATATCTCAGTTCCACTGTATAATCATAGGGTTTTGATTTAGGTCATACCTGAATGGTCTAGTGGTTTTTCCTACTTTTTTCAATTTAAGTATGAATTTGGCAATCAGGAGTTCATGATCTGAGCCACAGTCAGCTCCTAGTCTTGTTTTTGCTGACTGGATAGAGCTTATCCATCTTTGGCTGCAAAGAATATAATCAATCTGATTTCGGTGTTGACCATGTGGTGATATCCATGTCTAAAGTTTTCTCTTGTGTTGTTGGAAGAGGGTGTTTCCAATGACCAGTGTGTTCTCTTGGCCAAACTCTATTCTCCTTTGCCCTGTGTCATTTTGTACTCAAAGGCAAAAGTTGCCTGTTATTCCAGGATTTTTTGACTTCCTATTTTGCATTCCAGTCCCCTATAATGAAAAGGGCATCTTTTTGGGGTGTTAGCTCTAGAAGGTTTTGTAGGTCTTCATAGAACAGTTCAACTTCAGCTTCTTCAGAATTACTGGTCAGGGCATAGACTTGTATTACTATGATATTGAATAGTTTGCCTTGGAAATGAACAGAGATCATTCTGTCATATTTGAGATTGCATCCAAGTACTGCATTCCAAACTCTTTTGTTGACTGTGATGGCTACTCTATTTCTTCTGTTCACAGTAGTAGATACAATGGTCATCTGAGTTAAATTCACCCTTTCCAGTCCATTTTAGTCCTCTGATTCCTAGAATTTCTATGTTCACTCTTGCTATCTCCTGTTTGACTACTTCTAATTTGCCTTGATTCATGGACCTAACATTCCAGTTTCCTATGCAATATTGCTCTTTATAACATCTGACTACTTCCATCAGCAGTCATATCCACAACTGGGTGTTGTTTTTGCTATAGCTCTGTCTCTTCATTCTTTCTGGAGTTATTTCTCCACTGATTTCCAATAGCATTTTGGGCACCACCGACCTGGGGAGTTCCTCTTTCAGTGTCCTATGTTTTTGCTTTTTCATACTGTTCATGGAGTTCTCAAGGCAAGAATACTGAAGTGGTTTGCCATTCCCTTCTCCAGTAGACCACGTTTTGTCAGAACTCTCCACCATGACCCGTCCATCTTGGGTGGCCGTATGTGGTTAGCTCAGTTTCATTGAGTTAGACAAGGCTCTGGTCTATGTGATCAGATTGGTTAGTTTTCTGTGATTGTAGTTTTTAGTCTGTCTACACTCTGGTGGAGAAGGATAATAGATGTGTGGAAGCGTCCTGATGGCAGAGACTGACTGAGGGGGAAACTGGGTTTTGTTCTGATGTGTGGGGCCAGGCTCAGTAAATCTTTAATCCAATGTTCTTTTGATGGGTAGGGCTGAGTTCCCTCTCTGTTATTTACCTGAGGCCAAACTATGGTCCCATGCATGCACTGCTATACTCAGTGCCCCCAACCCTGCAGCAGGCCCCTGCCAACCCAGGGCTCTGTCAGAGGCTCCTCAACACTCTAGGCAAGTCTTAGTCAGTCTTTTGTGGGGTCACTGCTCCTTTCTCCTGGGTCCTGGTGCACACAAGTTTCTGTTTGTGCCCTCCAAGAATCTGTTTCCCCAGTCTTGTATAAGTTCTGGCAGCTCTGTGGTGTGGTTAATGGCGGCCTTTTCCAAGAGAGCTTATGCAATACCCAAGTCTACTGCATCCAGAGTCCCTGCCCTTGCAGCAGTCCACTGCTGACCCGTAACCTCCTCATGAGACACTCAAACACAGTTCTATCTCAGTCTCTGTGGGGTCTCTGGGTCCTGGTGTGCACAATGTTTATTTGAGCCCTCTGAGGGTCTCTGGCGGGTATGGGGTTTGAGTCTAAACACGATTTTGCCCCATCTTACCATCTTGCTGGGGCTTCTCTGCCCTTGGACATGGGATATCTCCTCACAGTCGCTCTAGCACCATGCAGCCACCACTCTAGCCAAGTTTCCGGTAGGTGTATCCAAATTTCCCCTGGATTCTCAACTTGGATGTCCACAGGTACCTTAAAATCAACAAGTCCAACACAGAATTGACTATTTCTTCTCACTTCCCACAAAATCAAAACAAAGCAAATCAGAATACAACATGCTCTGCCTCTCAATTTTCCTATCTCCAATACACTGCCATCAAGCAGTATCTCATTATCTCTGCCCCTCTTCATCATCACATCCAGAAAATATCCAAGTATTGTGATTTTACTTCCTAAGTGTCCCATATGAGGTTAAGAAGTTTTTTTCACAATCATTCCCTTTTTCAGATGGAGCATAGAGAGCAGATGTGGCCTGACTAAGGACACTTTCAAAATTGCTGATGAGTGTTTGCTTCAGAAAAGATGTAAGAATCAAGCTGAATACATTATAGGCTGGGTGTGCTCTGCTGCAGTAAAACCCCAAACTCCATTGATTTAACAAAGAAAAGACTTATTCCTCACTTAAGCAAAGTCCAAAGGTGTTAGGTGGGACCCTTTTCCCTGTTCACACCTTGAACAGGGAATCCAGTGTTGTCCTCATCACAGAAGAAGAAGAAATGGCTAGAGTATAGGTGGGAGAGCTTTAAGGTCCAGATGTGGAATTGGTTTACATCACATGTGGCTATAACCCACTGCCCACTTGTAAAAGTAATGGAGAAGGCTGGGAATGGACATTTCCAACAATCTCTGTGAGGAATATGTTTTGGTGTAAATGACCATATGAACTGGAAAGAACTCTAAGTTGATCAAGTCCTGAGCATAAACAGTTTAAATGTCAGTTAAATCTGACTGTCTTTTAGTAAGATAAAAATGCAATACCTTGCTGCTCTGATGAGGTTTAGAAGAAATGGTGGGCCCTCCTTCACTGAAGAGACTGGTGAGCCCTGCTTCACTGCAGCACCTCTAGAAGACGGTGTCCTGGCCACTTGCCTTGTTCTGATCATCAGGAGCTGGAGAGAGAAGCACACAGAAACCTGAGTTTCACCAGTGTTGGGACTTATTTGTTGGTTGTTTCAGCAGCTCACATGATATTTGATGATAATTTAACCTTTTATGAGTTATTCTGTGGAATTAACCACTGAAAACCTGATGTTTAGGGCAGTCATGGTCTCAGATCATCTCCTGACTTTTACACCCATGTGGGGCCTCAAGAAAGTCTTGCAATGGGAACAAAGTTAGAAGGAGAGGTGGTGGGTGGGGAATTGGTGCCAATAGTACCTACTTTTCCCAGGAAGTCTGGCCCCTCTTCCTTCTGAGAGCAAGCAATTTGTTAGGTGAGGAAGAATTTACCCTACTGATCAGAAGGAATTTTTGATACGCAACTTTAGGTTACAAAACTTGCTTTAACCTACTGAGAAAAACAATCTACCATGTTGCCTCTATAACTCATCTGTAATCTCAATTTTGTCTGCCTCTCCTGATGTTCACAGCAGCATTGTCTGAGTTACTAAAATGAACTCTTAAGTGGATTCTCAGCTCCCCTGGTCCCACCAGACCCGTTCTACAGAGAAGAGTTATTTCCTGCCCCACTTTGAATCCATTCTCCATATCATAACCAAAAGCACTGCTTTTTCTCAGTCTGAAATCTAAATGTTATGTCCACCTTTAAAATGTTTCCAACTGTCCATCCTGTCTAACCTGAGTCCCATAGCCTAGCATGATCAGGCCCTTCTCACTTCTTGATTCTCACCTCTCCTTCCCCCTTCCAGGCTCTACGTGGGCTCAAATTCTTTCACTTCCTTGAAAGTGCCAACATTTTTCTAATTTCTCATCCTTCACATATGCTCTCCCTTCCACCTGAAATGCTGTTCTGTTCACATGCACCACCTAACTCCTGCCAAGCATTCAAGTCTCATTTTAAGACATTCCCAATACACCTCCACACTGCCACTGCCAACCAGGTTAGAGATACAATGGTCATCCTTTAGCAACTTCCACCTCCCCTTTAGAAGCACCTGTGACTCCATGCCTTCACTGCCTCCTTGGACAAAGGTTCTGTCTTATTCATCATTTTGTAATTGGAGCACAGGACAACAGAGAAGTGCTAAACCAGTAATTATTGAATGGTTGTTTTTTCAGTCACCAAGTCATGTCTGACTCTTTATGACCCCATGGACTGCAGCACGCTAGGCTTCCTTGTGCCTCATCTCCCAGAGTTTGCTCAAGTTCATGTCCATTGAATTAGTGATGCCATCCAACCATCTCATCCTCTGTCACCTTCTTTTCCTTCTGCTTTTAATCCTTCCCAGCATCAGGATCTTTTCCAATGAGTCAGCTTTTCACATCAGGTGGCCAAAGTATTGGACTTTAAGCTTAAGCATCAGTCCTTCCAAAGAAAGGTTGACTTCCTTTCAGATTGACTGGTTTGATCTCCTTGCTTTCCAAGGGAGTCTCAAGAGTCTTCTCCAGCAGCACAATTGAAAAGTATCAATTCTTTAGCACTCTGTCTTCTTTATTGTCCAACTCTCACATAAAAGATCATAACCTTGACTATACAGTCCTTTGTAGGCAAAGTGATGTCTTTGCTTTTTAACACACTGTCTAGGTTTGTCATATCTTTCCTGCCAAGAAGCAAAGGTCTTCTAATTTGACAGCTTCAGTCACCATCCACAGTGACTTTAGAGCCCAAGAAGAGGAAATGTGTCACTGCTTCCCTTTCCCCTTCTATTTGTCATGAAGTGATGGAACAAGATACCATGATCTTAGCTTTCTTAATTTTGAGTTTTAAGCTGCCTTTTTCACTCTCCTCCTTCACCCTCCTCAGAAGGCTCTTTATTTCCTCTTTGCTTTCTGCCTTTAGAGTGATATCATCCACATATCTGAGGTTACTGAAATTTCTCCTGGCGTTCTTAACTCTAGCTTGTAACTCATCCAGCCCGGCATTTTGCAAGTTGTCATCTGCATATAAGTTAAATAAACAGTGTGACAGTAAATAGCCTTGTCATATTCCTTTCTCAATCCTGAACTAGTCAGTTGTTTCATACAAGGTTCTAAATGTTGCTTTTTGGCCCACATACAGGTTTCTCAGGAGACAGGTAAGATGGTCTGGTATTTCCATCTCTAAGATTTTCCCACAGATATTTATGATCCACACAGTCAAAGGCACTGGTATAGTCAATGAAACAGAGATAGATGTTTTTCTCGAATTCCCTTGCTATCTCTATGATCCAGCAGACACTGGCAATTGGATCTCTGGTTCCTTTGCAATTTCTAAACCCAACTTGAACACCTGGAATGATTGCATGAAGAGGTTCCCATTTCCCCCTTTTCCATCTGCCCAATTCCTACTTGTCTTTCTGACCTTAGTTCAGGTATGACCTCACTTTTTGAAGTCCCCTGTGGTCCTTGTATGGACTTAGCACAAAGTAATTCCCTCCATCATTCATCTCACTCTGCTGTAATTGTCTGTTCTCATGAATTGAAGAGGGCTTCCCTGGTGGCTCATATCTGCCTGCAATGCAGGAGAACTGGGTTCAATCCCTGAGTCAGGAAAATCCCCTGGAGAAAGGAATGGCTACCCACTCCCATATTCTTGCCTGGAGAATTCCATGGGCAGAGGAGCCTGGTGGGCTACAGTTCATGGGGCTGCAAAGAGTTGGACACCATTGAGTGACTAACACTTTCACTTTTTCACTTTTTTCATCACTGGAAGAAAGGACAGGAATGGTGCTTACTCAATGTTTTATCCCCAAATATTGCTACAATATCCAGTAAAGATTAGTACCAATGAGTAACCATGGGATGCAAGAATGAATCCAGCATAACCTTGGTGCCTAAGTTGGTATATTTATGTAATCTGAAATGCAGACAGTGCATGATTGGAATAATCTTATTTAAGTGATCTTAATAGAAGGAAACTCTGCTTTATTGACCTATCTGAAAAGTATCTGCCATCCACCTGTGCAGTATCTAATCATCTGTGCATGATTAGGGAGCCCTTCTAGGCAGAGCCAGGATCATTCTGTATAACCTTTCTTGTTCTGCTTCAGTGCTCAGCCAGGCTCTCAGGCAAAGCCCAAAGGCTTACCACTCATGGCAGGGATCACTTTTTGTTGACCTAAACACTATGGAGGGACCTTTACAATGACCTTCAAGTCACTGTAATTTCACTTTCTGATACCCAGCAACCCAGTCAAGCCCATTTCTTATAGGAAATGTCAGTGCAGAATGAGAAAGATGAATCCTAGTATAACAAACAGGGACTTTCAAAGAATGCTGCATTCATTTTTTTTTTCCTATGAGCATTTATTGAACCTAGGGTGAGCACCAAAGGGATGGGTTAAACTCTACACATGCATGAACGCTTCACTCCCTATGACTCCTTTGAGAAGCAGATATTATTCCTGTATTAATGATGAAGAAACTGAAGCTGAGAGAAGTTAAATAAATGGCACAGGTACTCAGCCCCATGTTTGTATAATCCCCAAGCCTATGCTCTGTGCACCAATATCCTCTCAAGGACAGGATGTGTTCGACCATTAAAAGAAGACTGTACTGAAGAACAATCTCCCTGAGTTGGTCAGGTTCACATTGTTCCTAACTCCTCCTTTCACTTGTTCTCCCTAAATCCTTGAGACTTGCAAAGCCTCATCCTATTCCATCTAGTCAAAACTATGGTTTTTCCAGTAGTCATGTAAGGATGTGAGAGTTGGACTATAAAAAAAGCTGAGCACTGAAGAATTGATGCTTTTGAACTGGTGTTGGAGAAGACTCTTGAGAGTCCTTTGAACTGAAAGGAGATCAAATGAGTCAATCCTAAAGGAAATCAGTCCTGATCATTCATTGGAAAGATTGATGTTGAAGCTGAAACCCCAATACTTTGGCCACTTGATGCAAAGAACTGACTCATTGGAAAAGACCCTGATGTTGGGAAAGATTGAAGGCAGGAGGAGAAGGGGATGGCAGAGGATAAGAATGTTGGATGGCATCACCGACTCAATGGACATGAGTTTGAGCAAGCTCAAGAGTTGGTGATGGACAGAGAGGCCTGGCAGGTGCAGTCCATGGAGTCACAAAGAGTGGGACATGACTGAGCTACTGAACTGACTGACTGATGCCATATAGGAATCACCAAGAAAAGCCTCATACATGATCATGTGTCCTCTACTTCCAAAGTACTGTTGTTGTCTTCTACCCAGAATAGACCTCAGTGTGCTGTGGTAAAGATTTCTCCCTTTGTAGGCAGGATCTCAGGATCTCACCACTCAGGGCCTTGTGTCCCTTCTAGTTTTTAGCACAAATTAAGTCCTGCTACACTGCACTCTATGAATCCCAGCCCAAATCCACAGGGAGCATGGACAGGGGTTATGATCTGCCTCTGCCTGGGCTGCTAGACCAGTCTCCCTGTACCTTGAGCCTTTTTTCCTTCTCCCTGCCATCTTTCAGACACTGTGAAAATAGACTTCCCTTGGCCTATCCATGTACTCCCTTTTAGGGTCCGGTTTGGGATCTTGCTACATAAGTACCTTCTTCATATAGTTAAGGATCCCAACCCAGATTCTGTATGTACAACCAAGGACAGATAAGAACACAAAGGTCTATTTAAGCCTCATACTATAAAGGACAAGGAGACTTAATCAAGACTCCCAGTCTATTTTGTGCTTTTAGTTCAGCTCCTGGGCTCTTCACTCTCCTCCTTCACAGGAGGTTGTCCTATGGCTTTGAAAAGTGCCAAGCTGCAGAATTCTGTTACAAAACTGCAGCAGTGGTGATATCCTGCCCCCTCATCTCAGAGTTCATGGGCATTCTCATGTGATTCCCTCTGTTCATTCAGAGAATTCTGCTCCAGCACTGCTCCAGAGGCACTTATGTTGTTGCCACCACCCACCACCAGTGAGAGTGACTCTCTAGGATTTAGGAGTGTCCCAACATGCCCACTCTGCAGGGCATCCATCTGTAAGCACTGCCCTGACACTACTGGTTCTCTGAGTAGGTGATCAGGGAGCTCTCAGCCTTTTTTCTGAAGACCACTTGCAAGATTTGGCTGCCAGCTGCCTTAAAGGGGGAGTCAACAAGAACAATCTCTGGGAATCAGTGGGGAGAAAGGGAGAGAACACACCAGCAAGAAATAACCTTGCAGATCCAAGTGAAGAGAGGTCTGTGGACAAAAACATACCAGTTTCAAGGTTGAGAACAAAGTCCCATGAAAGGTAACATGGTCTGAGCTCAGAGGAAACTGGCCTGGGGCTCAACTGCTGTGGCTTTGTCCCCACAAGCATGTAGACTGATGTGGGACTGTGTGCCCTTATAAAATTGCTTCTGGAACTCTGGGACCTTTGTTTACTATCCTGAGGAACCACTACTGGTTAAAGACAATGACATAAATAACTGTATGGGTCTTGTGGCATTTGGAAACACACACAAACACACACACATACACAAACACTGCATTATTTTATACTGCTTATGAATCCCGGAAATAAATCATCTAAGTTACGTGGCTTAACATTTGAGTGGAGATCCTCAATGATTTTACAAAACCCTCCCAAGAAACTAGTAAATTGGCCTTGAATTATTTGTAGTGTTTATCTGAATATTTAATAGAAGTGGCTGGAAAACTGTTTTACTCAGACTGGTAGGTGGCTTTCTGCTTTCTTTGGAGGACTATAAACATGGTAATCTTGCTATACATAAAATGCTTTCATAGAGAAACAAAGTTATGTTTCAGCCAAGAAACCCCAAGATGTGGACCACTATATAAAAAAAAATGGGTTGGTAAAGGAAAGATATACCCATCTGAATGCAGGGTTCCAAAAAATATCATGAAGATATAAGAAAGCTTTCCTAAGAGAACAATGCAAAGAAACAGAGGAAAGCAATAAAATGGGAAAGATTAGAGATCTCTTCAAGAAAACTAGAGATACCAAGTGAGCATTTCATGCAAAGATGGGCACAATAAAAGACAGAAATGGTATGGCAGAAGATATTAAAAATAGGTGGCAAGAATACACCAAAGAACTATATTAAAAAGATCTTAATGAGGCAGATGACTATGAAGCTGTGATCACTCACCTAGAACCAGACATCTTGGAGTGTAAAGTCAAGTGGGCCTTAGGAAGCATCACTATGAACAAAGCTAGTGGAGGTGATGGAATTCCAGTAGAGCTATTCCAAATCCTAAAAGACAATGCTGTTGAAGTGCTGCACTCAATATGCTAGCAAATTTGGAAAACTCAGCAGTGGCCATGGGACTAGAAAAAGGTCAGTTTTCATTCCAATCTCAAAGAAAGGCAATGCCAAAAATACTCAAACTACCACACAATTGCACTCATCTCACACTCATTCTCCAAGTGAGGCTTCAACAATACGTGAACTGAGAACTTCAGATGTGCAAGCTGGATTTAGAAAAGGCAGAGGAACCAGAGGTTAAATCACCAACATCTGTTGGATCATTGAAAAAAAGCAAGAGAGTTCCAGAAAATTATCTACTTCTGCTTTACTGACTATGCCAAAGCCTTGGACTGTGTGGAATACAGTGGAATACAACAAACTGTGGAAAATTTTTAAAGAGATAGGAATACCAGAGCACCTTACCTGCCTCTTGAGAAATCTGTATGAAGGTCAAGAAGCAACAGTTAGAACCAGATATGGACCAACATACTGTTTCCAAATAGGAAAAGGCTGTATATTGTCACCCTGCTTATTAACTTTTATGCAGAGTACATCATGAAAAACGCTGGGCTGGATGAAGCACAAGTTGGAATCAAGATTTCCAGGAGAAATATCAGTAACCTCAGATATGCAGATGACACCACCCTTATGACAGAAAGTGAAGAGGAACTAAGGAGCCTTTTGATGAAAGTGGAAGAGAGTGAAAAAGCTGGCTTAAAACTCAACATTCAAAAAACTAAGATAATGGCATCCAGTCCCATCACTTCATGGCAAATGGACGGGGAAACAGTGAGAAACTTTTTTTTTTTTTTTTGGATCTGCAAAATCACTGCAGATGGTGAGTGCTTTCATGAAATTGAAAGATGTTTGCTCCTTGGAAGAAAAGCAATGACACACCTAGACAGCATATTAAAAAACAGAGACCTTACTTTGCCAACAAATGTCCATCTAGTCAAAGCTATGGTTTTTCCTAATCATGTATGAATGTGAGAGTTGTACCATAAAGAAAGTTGAGCACCTAAGAATTGATGCCTTTGAACTGTGGTGTTAGAGAAGACTCTTGAGAGTCCTTTGGACTTCAAGGATATCAAACCAGTAATCCTAAAGGAAATCAGTCTTGAATAATCACTGAAAGGACTGATGCTGAAGCTGAAGCTCCAATATTTTGGACACCTGACATGAATAACTGACTCAATGGAAAATACCCTGATGCTGAGAAAGGTTGAGGGCAAGAAGAGAAGGGGATGAGACAGAGGATAAGATGATTGGATGGCATCATTGATTCAGTGGACAAGAGTCTGAACAAACTCAGGGAGATAGTCAAGGACAAGAAAGTCTGACCTGCTGTGTTTGTGGGGTCACGAAGAGTTGGACTTGACTGAGCTCCTGAACAACATCAACAACTGTGGGGTTTATGAGCACAATTACATTTTTTCCATCCACTTGGTTTCACTGCCAATATTACTATAACTTGCACAGATCACACACCTGATATGTTTTAGGTCCTGTGTTTTGTACTTTGGATCTACAGTAAGTGACATAAAAACAGATATTGTATAGGATAGAAATATGTTACTTTTTACTTAATTTTATTTTACCAATGCTTTAAAGAATGATTATGAAGCAGTCTTTAAATTTTCTAAGTATCAATTTCATCTTACATAAAATGTGACTAATAATATCTACTTATAGAGTTGATATTGAGATAAATAAGATGGTCTTCTGGTCTGATTTTGGTGTTATAGGGTTGCAGAATCAGTGGGCTGGAATGCTATGAACGTAGAGCTTAAAGTAGGGTTAGGCACATGTTGAGAGGCTGATACCCTAAAGACTTGATGGAATGCCTTTTCTCAACATCCAGACTGATCTAGAATTTCATGGTTGATATGGATGACATGGCTCTTCTCCACACTGAGAACTGTGATGAAACCCTCTCTGTTCCCAGTACATTCTATAGAGCTTGGTATAAAGCATGAGCTCATGACATTTTAATCAAACTGAAGTGCAGTCACTACTATGAAATTCCAGGACTATGACTAGATCTCTTTAGGAACTGGAGATGACCTCAGACTTTGAAGATAACAGAAAAATACACAGAATTAGCCAGCAGGGGAAATACGTGTGTGGATTTGGTGGCCAATGCAAAGCCCCTGGTGGCAGTTTTGTTAAAGCTTACTGATAAAGCTCCATCTCTAAAAACTGCTTGCAGACTTATACTTAGCTGGAATAATGAAACAGAAACCCTCCTGCACGGGGTGGGGGGGGGGGGGAAGCTAATGACAACACCACCATAAATAATCAGACCAAATATATAAACCAGTGATTTTCAAGATACCAAACATCTGAGGATGAAACCTGGATCATTTAGCAGGGGTATATTTTAGGAAGCTGTCAAACTTTCCCAGGATGGTTGTACCATTTCCTTCTTCCCCTCCTTCCTTCCTTCCTTTTTTTTCCTTACACTTCAACCAGCAGAGTTCTGGTTCCTATACATTCTCATCACTAATACATATGGTCAGACTTTCGCATTTAATCTAATCACACTTACAGTGACTTGTGGTTTTAATTTGCATTTCTCCAATACTCCATAGATTGTGCCTTTGATGTCGTTACTAAAATCCAAGGTCACAATTTTTTTTTTCTTTTCTGTTGTCTTGTAGAAGTTTCATAATGTAGGTTTTAATTAGGTGTATGATCCACTTTGAGTTAAATGTTGCATATAGTATGAGGTAAGGATCCTTGTACTACAGTGTTGGATTCCATTTGATAAAATTTTATTTAGAACTTTTGACTATATGTTCATGAAGGATATCAGTTTGTAGATGTTTTGTTTGTTTTCAGGGCAAAAAAAAAAATTAATGATAAAAAAGCCAGTCTCCTTATTTTCTGCATCTAATTTTTCAAGATAATAATACAACTCCAAAGTAAAAGCATTTGTCAATCAAGGTAAAATTAAGCTTTTAATTTTGTTGAAATTTCTATTTTGTTTTTATTTCCAAGAGTGAGAGCTAATAATGAGGGAAGGAAAGTTAACTTTGATTTAGCATGGCTTAATATATATACCATGTTTATAAATTAAAATTAATGCAAATGAAAGCCCTGATATATGTTAGTAAAATCAAGCAAGATGTGTTGGTTTAAGGGGATCAGTTTTTTTGGTGGAAGGCATAGCCAGTAATCTGAATTACCTACCTCCAGCACTCCCATTTATAAAACTAGTGTCCAGTAATGAGTGGTTGGTGTTGATTTAATTATATCTGTTTAAAATAATATGGATGTTGAATTCTAGATGGGGCAAAGGGATAAAAATAATAATTAGCAGCCTAACTAGAAGCCAGGCTTCCATCTACAGTATTTAAAAAAAAAAAGGAGCAAATGATCTGGGGAACATAAGTAAAGTAAATCCAACAAGGGAGCAATAATGCAGATATATCAAACTTAGAACTAGGAAATGATGACTGTCACCTTCTGATGGCTAACAGAACATTCTGAGTTATGTTTTTCTTGCTGTGGATGCTTTCTAGGGAGATGAGTTACTGACGGTCTCTCCTCTGCAGAAAGTAACCATCTAGGAGAACAGCACTCGAAGATCAGGTCCAGAGGGTGTCTGATGCAGTGCAAAGATTGTGGGATATGGAATCAGTATCTTACTTGCTGGGGACATCAGCAAGCAACTTCACCACTCTCTCTGATCATGTCCTTTCCACTGATGATTGGAAGCAATTTTCCTCTCTCACTGGAGTGAGGAATATACCAGCCATCAAAAGGGTGTCATTGGCTTTGCCAGTAGAGCTGAATGACCACCCTGTGTACCCACTGCATCTTATCAGTCTGCATGAAGGCCCTTTAGGCACCTGCTATCCTCTTCCCGACCCTGTGCAGGAGCAGTTCCAGGTGAGGTCCCCCACCCAGCTGGCCCCAACATGGTGAATGATCTGGACCTAGAGAGGCTCTTGCCTACACACTCACCCTTGCCGGTCCACAAGACCAGGCCTGACTCAAGGCAGTACCTAAGGAAACATTGAAATGGAGACCCACCAGCTCTTGACTGAATGCTGCCAATTATTTTTATGAATACTTCAGAAGTCAAAATCTGGCAGAAAGGAAAAGCATACAGAGATATTTACCCCATAAATAAATAAATCAACCTTTCTTCCTTGTGAATAGCATAAAAATGTCTTTGCTTTAGTGGAAACTTTGTAAGTGTGATCTTGGCTTTTTGCCATCAGCAGATGTCTATAATAAGCTAAGGTCTCAGACAGAGATGAATTGATTTTTTTTTTTTTTTACCTCAAAGCCTCACAAAAGACAGTGTGCCTGAGAGTTCACTAGAAAAACAGGATTTGTTGTTGTTTCTAGTTTTATTATTTAATGGCAAACAGTTTAAAGCTTCAAGTAATTGGTTTTTTTGTGTTTCATTGACTGCCTTTGATTACCATGCTAATTATATTGTAAACAGACTCCTAGATTCTCAGACAGTAGTGACTTTAATGTTCTTTCAAGGTAAAGAACCATTTCAGAGATCAGCAGAGCAGGACTCACACACCATTCTTCTGTGCATTGAAAAGAAAACAGAAAATGTCCTGCAAGCTAATTTTATTCTTTTCACATATATTGTGAGGCATGCTTGCAACCCTAGGGGCCAGGCAGTTGATTTCCATATAGGTCCAAAGCAGAGTGTAGTGTGTGTGCCTGTGTGTGCATGTGTGTACAAATGCGTGTGTTAGGGGCAATTGCCAGGTCTTGGATATGCCTCTGAAGTCTGCATGAGTCCATTCACTCCACCTTGGAAAGCTCATGGGATACCCCATGCTGCTACCATACCCAAAAGTATACCCTGGGCTCCTACAGCACTTCTTCTAAGATACAATAAATAAGGCACAGCAGGCCTCTAATTAGGGGGTAAAATGCCTATTTATTGTGACATCACATGACCAACAAGCTAGAAGATAAAAGATCAACCCTTGGTCCGTTATTCTTACCCCCAGGTTTAGAGGGCAAGGTCCATATTCTATGACTGATTCCTTGCTCTATAATTTCATATGATTGACTTCTCCCCATGTATAATTGTTGCTTCCTTCCCTGACTCTCATTAACAGGGAAAAAAGCATGGAGTTAGGTGGTGCTTGAAGGTGTGTACCAGCCCCCACATTCCTGCCACCTAGTACCATGGAGACCAAGGTCATGTGCATGGCAAAGAAAATCTTTGCCTGTGTCCAGATGCTTATGACGCAATGGGGTTCGCTTCTCCTTCTCTACACAGTGACCCAACATCACCTGACTTGTTCCTCATGTCAATCTCAGGACTCTGGAGAGCTCAATCCCTTTGTCTTTCCACTGAACCTGGTGGATTGAATGGGATCTGTGATAGACAGGAAGGACACCAATAATCAATGCTCCCCTCCTGTGGTAACTGTGGCTAGAGCAGAACTGCCTATCCCAGCACTCACCTCCCAGCTCTCTTTTCATTCAAGTGTAATCACATCACTGGTTCTTGCTGGAGCAGTGCCAGTGGAGATGATGTGAACCATTCTTAGGCTTAGGGTGTTAAATATTAGATGTGAGAACCTTTGGTCTGCCTATCTAGGGACATCCACAGTGGCATGGGTGAGAATGAAACTTCATGAGAGTAAATCACTGAAATTTGCAGGCTGCTAATTAGAGAAGTTATGAATACAAATCTGCTGTATAAATGGTCAAATTGTTCTAAATTTGAATCTAGTCTGTGCCATGTGACTGTTAATCCTGGGCAAGACTACAGTCAAGATTATGTGTGGTTGTGAACACAATATATACATGGACCAAAACCCAAAAAACTTCTACAGACCTTTCACTGGACTTAACTATAAAGGGGAGGCATAGGCTCACAAAATCAACAAGGAAGCCTATGGAATAGAGAAGGAAATGGCACCCCACTCCAGTGTTTTTACCTGGAAAATCCCAAGGACAGAGGAACCTGGTGGGCTACAGTCCATGGGGTCACAAAGAATCAGACAAAAGTTAGCTAAAACACTAAACTACAACTAACCACAGAGAGAAGGGAAGGCTTTCCACTGGAAGATGACCAGTCCCAAGCTTCTGTGTCAGGGCCAATATCACTGTGTCACAGTCTAATTCTCATCTTTGCAGGCTGTGGATACCATTCTAATTTTCACTCACTTGAGATTACCTTTCTCTACACCACCAAAAATGTAAAAATAGAGCTGCCAACAACACTTATGCTTTATTTCCACTTCAGGAGAGGAGTGATTTGATTTTCCAGTTCCAAGTCCAAGATGCCAACACAGAGATCTATGGCCAGTGCTTGTGTTTGGAGCAATAGGCTATAGCAGGTGGGAGTGGGGTGGCAAGTGGCGTGTGTGTGGGGGGAGGCAGAGGGCACGAAGGTACAGGCCGCATCCCAAAATAATCAGATTTCGTGGAAGCCAGATGCCCAGAGTAGGATCCACACTGCCAATGTCCACCGTATAATGCAAACGCTGGGGAATCAGCAGTAGAAGGAAAGAGACAGATAGCCCGAGCACTAGCTCTCCTTCAGAGTGGAAATAATTTCTGTAGTTCCAGGTTTCAGACGCCTAACCAACCTCACCACAATCTGTCTGAAGCTGACCGTTAGTGTCTCCAGCCAGCTGGCCTCCCTGGGTCCCTGCTCTTGTGAAAAGTCCAACCACATAGCCACAGGCTGAAAATCAGAGGCACGGTGTACCTCTCCCATCTCTGGCCAGTCCCCAAGCCCTCTTGTTGTCCAGACAATAAAGCGTGGTTTCCCCAAACACTCAGCAGTGAGCTGTCTCTGGCCTCAGGTCAGCTATGCCCCTTCTTGGAATGCTCGTCCCTCACCCATTCTCCCCTCTGATCGCGATCAGCTCGGTGTAAAGCCTCCAGAAATCCCATGGTCCTGATCTCAAGCAGGTTGCTCTGGAGAGCTGCCTGTTTCAAGTCCACCTTGTATTTTAATAACCTCCCCAAATCCAACTCTTCCGCTGGACTCTGCCTCTGTAAAGACTACATGGACAGTTGTGTTCCTGTGGTAGTATTTTATCACTGATGTCCAGCAGGGCACCTGGCATGTGGCAGGTGCCCTAAAACTTCATGAAGTTGCAGCAAGTCCAAAGGAAAAAAATGTGATACATCTAAGCGATCTGCTCCAGAGTTCCTCCTCTAACTGCCTCCCCCCGCCCACCCCCCTGCTTTGTGGTTCACCTGGAGTGGCTCTCTCCAAGCAGCCTCCTGCGATCTCTGCAGTCACAGGGCATGCCCCACCCCTCTACCCCCAGGCTTGATAAACGTTGTCATGCTGAGGTTTCACTGGCCTCCCTGGATTACACTTGCCTGGACTGAGTTTTTTCACAGCACAGCACAGGGACTGGAACAAGCACAAACCAGATACAACTTTTACTGAGGAAACTGATAACTTGTAGAAAATAAATCTTACATTATATTGTATTACAATACAATTAACAGTAAAAGGTATGGGGTTTGATAAATTGTACCCAGAATCTTCCCTTTATAGCTGAGTAACTTTGAGAGATTCACTGGCCCTCTGTGATGGCAGCTGTGACTTCTGTCAGACAAAGGTAAGAATAGGATCTCTGGAGTTGTGCAGACTATGTGAGATGAGGGCCATAAGGATTGCACCAGAATCTGTGGAATGGGGAGCCCTCAGCAATAGCAAGTTGTTGTCATTACTGACCTCAAAGAATGTCTCTTAGTTGATACATTTTACTAATTTATGTTCCATAGTCAGCAAGTGCTTCCCTGGTGACTCAGATCTTCCTGCAATGCAAGAGACCGGGTTTGATCCCCAGGTCAGAAAGATCTCTTGAAGAATGGAGTGGTTACACACTCCAGTGTTCTTGCCTGGAGAATTCCATGGACAGAGGAGCCTGGCAGGCTACCCAGGGTCACAAAGACTCAAACACGCACAAACAACTAACACTTTGACTTTTTTCATTCTTCAGTAGGTGAGTAAATACAATAGTAAGATTTTAGAACATTTTATAAAATGCAGTTTTAAAGAGTACTAATAATAGCTTACCCATACACCAGGTCCATTCCAAATACTTCCATAAATTGTGTAGCTTAATCCTCATAACAATCCCAGAAGTAGAATTACTATTATCCCTGTTTTGAAGATGAGAAACTAAGACTAGAGAAGTTCAGTAACTTGACCAAGGTCCCCCAGGTTTAATGGGCAAAGGTGGAATTTAAAGAAAACCATGGAACTCCAGACTCTATGCCCCTAAGAGGGTGTTGTGGACTCAATGTATCCCTATGAAGTTCCTTTGTAGAAGCGATAACTTAAAGTACGGCTGTATTTGGAGATAGGACCTCTAAGAAGGCAATTAAGGCTAAATGAGATCATAAAGGTGAGGCCCTGATCTGATAGGATTAGTGTCCTTGTAACAAGTAATGCCAGAGAGCTCACCTTCCATCCTACACCCCTCCTCTCTTCTCTCAACATGTTCTCCTCTCTTTTCTTCCTCTTCCCTCCCCTTCCTTCTGCCTTCTTCCCTCTCTCTCTGTCTCACCTCTCACTGTGTCAGGACACCGTGAAAAGGCAGCCATCCATAAACCAAGAAAAGATCCTTCATCAGAAACCAAATCTGCCAGCCCCTTGATTTTGGCTTTCCTAGCCTCTAGGACTGTGAGTTTCAAAAAACTAAGATCATGGCATCCAGTGCCATCGCTTCATGGCAAATAGATGTAGAAAAAATGGAAATAGTGGCAGATTTTATTTTCTTTGGCTCCAAAATCATTGCAGATAATGACTGTATCCATGAAATTAAAAGATGCTTACTCCTTGTAACAAAAGTTATGACCAATCTAGACAATATATTAAAAAGCAGAGACATCATTTGCCAACAAAGGTTTCTATGGTCAAAGCTATGGTTTTTCCAGTGGTCATGTGTGAATGTGATAGTTGGACCATAAAGAAGGCTGAGTACCAAAGAATTGATGCTTTTGAGCTGTGGTGTTGGAGAAGACTCTTGACAAATCTTTGGACTGTAAGAAGATCAAACAAGTCAATCCTAAAGGAAATCAATCCTGAATATTTATTGGAAGGACTGATGCTGAAGCTGAATCTCCAATACTTTGGGCACCTGATGCAAAGAGCTAACTCACTGGAAAAGACCCTGATGTTAAGAAAGACTGAGGGCAGGAGAAGAAAGGCAGGACAGAGAATGATATGGTTGGATGGCATCATGGACTCAATGGACATGAGTTTGACCAAATTTCAGGAGACTGTGAAGGACAAGGAAGCCTGACATTCTGCAGTCCATGGGGTGGCATAGAGTTGGACAGGACTTAGAAACTGAGAAACAAATAAGAACATAGGCAAAACACTCTCTGACATACATCACAGCAGGATCCTCTATGACCCATCTCCCAGAATATTGGTAATAAAAGCAAAAATAAACAAATGGGACCTAATTAAACTTAAAACCTTCTGCACAACAAAGGAAACTATAAGCAAGGTGAAAAAACAGCCTTCAGAATGGGAGAAAATAATAGCAAATGAAGCAACTGACAAACAACTAATCTCAAAAATATACAAGTAACTCCTACAGCTCAATTCCAGAAAAATAAACGACCCAATCAAAAAATGGGCCAAAGAACTAAATAGACATTTCTCCAAAGAAGACATACAGATGGCTAACAAACACATGAAAAGATGCTCAACATCACTCATTATCGGAGAAATGCAAATCAAAACCACTATGAGGTACCATTTCACGCCAGTCAGAATGGCTGCAATCGAAAAGTCTACAAGCAATAAATGCTGGACAGGGTGTGGAGAAAAGGGAATCCTCTTACACTGTTGGCGGGAATGCAAACTAGTACAGCCACTATGGAGAACAGTGTGGAGATTCCTTAAAAAACTGGAAATAGAACTGCCTTATGACCCAGCAATCCCACTGCTGGGCATACGCACTGAGGAAACCAGAATTGAAAGAGACACGTGTACCCCAATATTCATCGCAGCACTGTTTATAATAGCCAGGACATGGAAGCACCCTAGATGTCCATCAGCAGAAGAATGGATAAGAAAGCAGTGGTACATATACACAATGGAGTATTACTCAGCCATTAAAAAGAATATATTTGTATCAGTTCTAATGAGGTGGATGAAACTGGAGCCTATAATACAGAGTGAAGTAAGCCAGAAAGAAAGACACCAATACAGTATACTAATGCATATGTATGGAATTTAGAAAGATGGTAACAATAACCTTGTATCAGATCAGATCATATCAGTCACTCAGTCGTGTCCAACTCTTTGCGACCCCATGAATCGCAGCACGCCAGGCCTCCCTGTCCATCACCAACTCCCAGAGTTCCCCCAGACTCACGTCCATTGAGTCAGTGATGCCATCCAGCCATTTCATCCTCTGTCATCCCCTTCTCCTCTTGCCCCCAATACCTCCAAGCATCAGGGTCTTTTCCAATGAGTCAACTCTTCACATGAGGTGGCCAAAGTCCTGGAGTTTCAGCTTAGCATCATTCCTTCCAAAGAAATCCCAGAGCTGATCTCCTTCAGAATGGACTGGTTAGATCTCCTTGCAGTCCAAGGGACTCTCAAGAGTCTTTTCCAACACCACAGTTCAAAAGCATCAATTCTTTGGAGCTCAGCCTTCTTCACAGTCCAACTCTCACATCCATACATGACCACAGGGAAAACCATAGCCTTGACTAAATGGACCTTTGTTGGCAAAGTAATGTCTCTGCTTTTGAATATGCTATCTAGGTTGGTCATAACTTTCCTTCCAAGGAGTAAGCGTCTTTTAATTTCATGACTGCAGTCACCATCTGCAGTGATTTTGGAGCCCAGAAAAATAAAGTCTGACACTGTTTCCACTGTTTCCCCATCTATTTCCCATGAAGTGATGGGACCAGATGCCATGATCTTCGTTTTCTGAATGTTGAGCTTTAAGCCAAATTTTTCACTCTCCACTTTCACTTTCATCAAGAGGATTTTGAGTTCCTCTTCACTTTCTGCCATAAGGATGGTGTCATCTGCATATTTGAGGTTATTGATATTTCTCCCGGCAATCTTGATTCCCACTTGTGCTTCATCCAGTCCAGCGTTTCTCATGATGTTCTCTGCATAGAAGTTAAATAAATAGGGTGACAATATACAGCCTTGACGTACTCCTTTTCCTATTTGGAACCAGTCTGTTGTTCCATGTCCAGTTCTAACTGTTGCTTCCTGACCTGCATACAAATTTCTCAAGAGGCAGATCAGGTGGTCTGGTATTCCCATCTCTTTCAGAATTTTCCACAGTTTATTGTGATCCACACAGTCAAAGGCTTTGGCATAGTCAATAAAGCAGAAATAGATGTTTTTCTGGAACTCTCTTGCCTTTTCCATGATCCAGCAGATGTTGGCAATTTGATCTCTGGTTCCTTTGCCTTTTCTAAAACCAGCTTGAACATCAGGAAGTTCACAGTTCACATATTGCTGAAGCCTGTCTCGGAGAATTTTTAGCATTACTTTACTAGCATGTGAGATGAGTGCAATTGAGCAGTAGTCTGAGCATTCTTTGGCATTGCCTTTCTTTGGGATTGGAATGAAAACTGACCTTTTCCAGTCCTGTGGCCACTGCTGAGTTTTCCAAATTTGCTGGCATATCGAGTGCAGCACTTTCACAGCATCATCCTTCAGGATTTGGAATAGCTCAACTGGAATTCTATCACCTCCACTAGCTTTGTTCATAGTGATGCTTTCTAAGGCCCACTTGACTTCACATTCCAGGATGTCTGGCTCTAGGTCAGTGATCACACCATCGTGATTATCTGGGTCGTGAAGGTCTTTTTTGTACAGTTCTTCTGTGTATTCTTGCCATCTCTTCTTAATATCTTCTGCTTCTATTAGGTCCATACCATTTCTGTCCTTTATCAAGCCCATCTTTGCATGAACAAGACAGCATAAGAGACACAGATGTATAGAACAGTCTTTTGGAATCTGTGGGAGAGGGAGAGGGTGGGATGATTTGGGAGAATGGCATTCAAACATGTATAATATCATATATGAAACGAGTCACCAGTCCAGGTTCAATGCACGATACTGGATGCTTGGGGCTGGTGTGCTGGGACGACCCAGAGGGATGGTACGGGAGGGAGGAGGGAGGAGAGTTCAGGATGGGGAACACGTGTGTACCAGTGGTGGATTCATGTTGATATATGGCAAAACCAATACAATACTGTAAAGTTAAAAATTAAAATAAAAGAAAAAAATGTGAGAAATAAAAGTCCATTTTTTAAGCCTCCTTAAACAATGTGTTTGTTTGTTACTGCAGCCCAAGCTGACTAATACAAAGTGGAACACAATGGGCACTGCCTCTTATAAGTGAAAATAACATTTGTGTCATAGATAATTAGCAATAGTTCATCTCATGGAAGAAATCATTGTATCTCATGAAATATTGTCAATATCAGGAGCTAGAGAGAGGTTGGAGTGAGCAGAGGGAACTCTGACCACAGCTTATTCTCCTGCCATACCCACTGGGTGCCCGTCACTCCTAAGAGCTGGATCAGACACATGGTCTCTTCCTCCCACACCCACCAAGGACTTAGAAGGAAGCTGATAGGAGGTATATATTCTCAGCAAGGCTGACATGGCCTGGTTTGGATGGTACTCATGTGGTGACAACACACTGGATGTCTATGTGCTCTTCTCACGTAAGATGCAAGGATTTGTGTCATTGGTCCTCATTGAGTTTATGGAGATTTGCCCTTTGCACTCTGTTATCCTGTTCATCTGCACCCACATTTAAAAACATAGTGCCATCTTTTACTCTTTGATTCACAAGTTCAGCAAAATTGACTTTCCTAAAGTATTTTCTAAGCTGCTATGCAGACTAAAGGAACCGTTTTCTGTCTTTGCTTAAGAGAAAGTGTGTCCAATGTTAACAGTGGAAACAGTTAATGAAAACACATTACTCCCTCACATCCCCTAGACCACGTGTCCAGCCTCACCTCACAGCAGGCAGGCAGAAGCCCATTTGGGGTCACTGGGGTGCATTGTAGGAAAGAACGCAGCTTCAGAGGAGGCAGGCTCAGCCCCAACTGTGCTTTGGTCCTATTGTTGGCTGAATAACCTTAGGCAAATCACAGAGCATTTCTTAATCTTAGCTTCTTAGTTCTAAAACAGAGCTAGAATCACCTGCCCTTTGGGGCTGTTAAAGTAATTAAATCACTGAAAGTGAGTCTGGGGCCTAGCCCCATACAGAGAACTCCACACCTCATAAATGTTGTCTTGAAGCAGTAGTTTAGGTACTAACCTCACACATTTCTTGAGGTTCCATCTCTTTGGATGCTTGGAGTGTCTTCCTCAAGTGCCCGCTCTGGAGGGATTGGGGGTCTGTATACTGTGTGTGCTGTTGAGCCACACCCATGGGCTAGAAGGGGACTCACCCCCCAGAGGGTTGCTGTGCCTTTTCAGTGAGAATAGGGGCTCGGTATATGTTTCATGGTGGTTCTATGCCAGGAGGATTTGCAGGGCCCTACTCTTGCCTGGCAAATCCCATGGATGGAGGAGCCTGGTGGGCTGCAGTCCATGGGGTCGCTGAGGGCCAGACACGACTGAGCAACTTCACTTTCACTTTTCACTTTCATGCATTGGAGAAGGAAATGGCAACCCACTCCATTGTTCTTGCCTGGAGAATCCCAGGGATGGGGGAGCTTGGTGGGCTGCCGTCTATGGGGTCTCACAGAGTTGGACACGACTGAAGCGACTTAGCAGCAGCAGCAGCACAGAGGGTGCAGCCCCTTATGTGCAGAAGGAAGCCCATACTGTTGCCCCCAGCCAGGAGAGATGGGAGGGTTCATATCTGAGCACTTTCTATCAGCTCTGGAGTTTGTCATGCTTTCCCCATGCAGTTAGTTTTGATTCTCTGTGTTCCCCTCACTGACCCATTGCAGGGGACCCAGGTACACTGGGAGGTGGATGGAGTTTGGACAGGGCACTGGCGGCTGCTCTCTTGGAACACCTTCCCTAGGCTGTGGGTTTAGGACAAACTGGACTTTAAAATACTTGCTGCCTTGTACCCCAATTAAATATCAGATTTCCACAGGCATAGATTGGAGCTCACTCACATCACACCCCAAACCACTTTAACACCCGGTAAGCAGCCTTAGCACAGGCAGGCTAAGTGGTCCATAATCCCCAGAGGCAGAACTCCTGGTAAATACTACAATATCAGACTCTGTTTCTGCCTTTTTCTCTAATTTTTAGTTTGATAAAAGTTGTGAGGCAGAAGGGACTTCCCAGGTGACTCTAGTGGTAAAGAATACACCTACCAATGCAGAAGATATAAAAGACGCAAGTTCAATCCCTGGGTTGGGAAGATCCCCTGGAGGAAGGCATGGCAACCCACTCCAGTATTCTTCCCTGGAGAATTCCATGGACAGAGAAGCCATATGGGCTACAGTCCATGGGGTTACAAAGAGTCGAATATGACTGAAACAATTTAGCATGCACGCAAGTGAGGCAGAAGAGGTTATAGAAGTGAGATTTGCTTCTCAGTGTCTCTTCCATCTCAGAGAAATGAATATATATATATTTTTAAGTATCAAACTTTTCTTAGTTAGACATCACGGTGCTGTCTTTGTCCACAAGGGAAGAAGAGAATTAATGCTCCTCACAGCATGAAGCCTCACAGATTGCAGTGCCAGCCTGCTGACACAGGTATGAGCTTGCCCTGCCTGACACAGAGCTCGCTGAGGTGCACAGTGTAGAGCCCCAGGGGGAGTCAGTTACCAAGACATACTGGGCTCTGCTTGCTGCTGAGAGCTGTCTGTCTGTGGAAGACACAGCCCCAAACACAGAAAAGGACAATCCCACATGCTGGTTTTAGAAAGAGAGAAGAAGGTGTGGAGTCCAGAACTCTGACCCCCTGGAGGAGCTCAGAAAATTTTCACCTGTAGCTGGAGATGTTCCTCTCATCTCTACTGCCTGCAGAAATTCTGAAGGCATCTTATAAACCATGAAAGCTTTCCTTAGAAGAAAGGAATCTTTGAACCCAAAGGGAACTACTCTAACAATATAATTGTGGAGAATATATTTTCATTATTAATTAACTCATTAATGTCTTTATTTGCATTTATCAGTCCCTAGTCTGGGCCAGTTTCTATATTAGAAATAAGGATGAAATAATAGGTGCAGTGTGGACCCTGTGTAGAGTTTAGGAAAGGAGAAGAAAGTAAAAACTATGAATTGCTCCATGACTGAATTTTACATACACTTTTCATCACCAATGACATGTTTTATACCAGACCCTTAACTACAAACATGAGAAGAGCCTCCTGGATGCTTCCTCATTACAGCCTGGCCTTGCGCTGGAGTCTGTGATGAAAAGGGTTTTGAAAGCTTTCTAAACTTTGGGAGGGAGTTGCCTACCCTCAAGGGAGGACCATGGGATCAGTCTGCTGAGGAAGCTGACACCTGGGCCAGATCTCCAAGGAGAAGTGGGAAGTTATGAACTGGGTGGACAGTAGAGGAGGACCTTTCTGCAAAGCACAAGTAAGGCAGTCTGGGGACCTGGTCTGGCTCCCAGGAGCTCTGTCAAGAGCCAGTGGGTTCACCTTGTCACATCCACTCATGACTCACCTGGCCTGTCCCTGGGAGTGAGGCCTCAGAAGTGGTAGGTAGAAAAGCCAATTCTGACTTCACAGTTTCTTTGACTTGATTTTCATTGCTTTTATTATTATAATCATACATAATGACCTTCATCAGAGAATCCTGCCCCTCTGCCTGTTAAAATAAAGTGCCTTTGTTCAGAACCCTGTCCACATGCAGATGGCAGGAAGGAAGAAATTAATCCATCCCCTACCTGATGCTTGCCATTCTAGGGGATATGTGCAAGATTAATGGCCTTTTTATTTTGTCTCTTCAACACCCCCATCTCTAATCTCTAAAAGAATCTGGCATCCATATCCCATAAGATGGTTATGCCCAGGTTGGGACATATTCTATTCATTTCCAAATCCTTCCAGGTATCAGAATGTCTGCTTCAGACTCTGAGCTTCAAAAAAGTTTGTTAACTGTGAATTAAGAAAACTGGAAAACTTTTCATCCTCACTGAGGAACAGACCTTCTATCAAACCTTAAGTCACTTTAAAGGAACAAAGTAAATTACAGAAACAAAAGTTTCACATGCAAATCAAACTGCACTGGGCAAAGTCTGCCTGGAAATTAAGCTCCAAGAATTCTAAAAAGAACGGCTTCTGTATCAGACCTGGCTTGATATCAGGGGTGTTTGTTCCATTGCCACTTATTGGTTGAAAAGTTAAACACTGGAGAAAAGGAAGCAAGATCCTCCAAGTTTTCAAAGTCAGCTGAAGCCAATATTCAAAGACATCAAGTAGCTGACATTTCACAGCTGTGGAATTAAGCAAATGTAATTTGCAGATCCTCTACAAGGTTTAGTAATAAAATGTAACTTTAAATATTACAGTCTCCAGAGAAACCCCACCATTGCTATATAGACTAAAAGCATCCTGAATGTCTCATTAATTTTTGCCTACTGAGAGACAAGATTTCTTTTAACCTATCTAAAGGAATTCAGTTAATGTCATTTACTTCCAGCTGCCATCTTGTGAAATCCAAGAGTGGGCTTCAGTCTGAGTTGTGTTTCAGACTGCTCAGATGGTCTTTAAGATGTAGATGTGTTCTAGACATGTGAGACTATTGTAATGTGTCTCAGGGAAGTAAGACAATAAATGAAATTATGACTAGGTTTCTAGAGTTGTATTGCTGTATCAAGACTCAGGGGGAAGGTAAGCAAGTGTCCTTCTTAACTTGTCAGCCTGTCAGAGTTGGGTTTCTGATTCTTCTAAGCAGCCCAGGCTCTGGGTGGAATTTCAATGGCCATCGATTAGTTTGTTTTGTTAGTACTGAAACATCCATTTTGCTTCCCAGGTGGTGCTAGTGGTACAGATCTTGCTTGCCAATGCAGGAGATGTGAAAGATGCAAGATCAGATCTGGAAGATCACCTGGAGGAGGAAATGGCAACCCATTGCAGTGTCCTGTCCAGAAGAACCCCATGGACAGAGGAGCCTGGCAGGCTATAGTCCATAGGGTCACAAAGAGTCAGATATGACTGAAGTTACTTAGCACTCAACCATTCATCTCAGAATGTAAAGAACTATGTACAGAGAATCTGTGTTGTATGAGGATATTATCTATAGAACTGGGGTTCAGAGGGTTTCGGTTTCTCCTTTTAATAATTGTACTTGGCTGATCTCATTAATGGTCTTCTGGTATCTGCATGTTTGTTTATGTAATTTTATAATCTCTGATTACAAGCTAAACCATGTAAGTTGCTTTGACAAAGGAAGCGATGGTATCAAGACTGACACAAGAAAATTCTTGACAAAGTGCTTATGTATTTCATTTCTTTCTTGCTTCCCTGCCATTGCTATTAATCAACAATAACAGAATTCTTCCAAATCCAACGAGATAAATGGGAGGTGAGACATTTACACAGAACAGTTTCACAGAGAAGACCAACTTGTCCCAGCTGAGTCATTCTGAACCAGATATGTGAGTGAGCCCAGCCAAGAGTAGCAGACATGTCTGCTCAATCTGCCACTGAGCATAGACACAAGAGACCAGGGGAACCACCCAGTCACCTCATTGACTTGGGAGGCATAGTAAATGCTCATTATTCTTAGCCTCTGAGTTTTAGAGCAGTTTGTTACAGAGAAATAGACAGTGAAACACTAACTATGAGGATGTAAGCAAAGTCATATGACATCACACACACATGCACAAACACACAGACGTGTGCATGCTCATCTCTTTGTATTGTTTTGAGTACTAAGATAATATACCCAAAACTGAGGTATCTAAAACATAGAAGTCACTCTATCTGTTATCCTGCAGTTTCATATTCATATGGGCTTCTCTAATCCCTCTTCTATTCAAAAGAGTTTTCTGTTTGCTACTTGATAAAGTTCAAATTTACTGATGAGCTATTCAAAAGATTCTATCCCATATATATTTCTCTATTTCCTCTATTTCTATTGTTGTTAACTCTACTCAGAGAATATTGTTTATTAGAAGAGAGATGGTAAGACTGAAAGCATTTTCATTTGAACACGTGTGGCATGATTTTTCAATCATGGTACTGAATGCTCTATATACATGATCTCATTTAATTCATTCCACTGGATAAGTGTGGCCATGTCACTTTGTTAGTAAGTATACTGAGACTTGGAGAAATTAAGGAGCCAGTAATTAGTGGCTAAACAGGGGGTTGAGCACGTAAGGGTGGGGCATTAAAACAGGCTCTTTCGGAAATATTCCCAAAAGTCCTAAAAGTTATGTGGACTGGACCAAGTTAAAACACCAAGGAGATTGTAGATATAATCTCAGTCAGAACTCTGTGGACAATGAAAGTGAAGTGAGCATTAAGTGAAGAGTTCTCGAAATTTTAGAACTTACTTCTTGGAGATACTGTGCCAAGGGATTGGATGGGGGAATATATATAATGGATATTGAGCCAAAAGTTAAAATATTAGCATATATTCTGGGAGAATGTGTTCCTTGAGAAGAAATGTAAAATAAGTGGATAAGGACTTGTATCTCCTGGCTTGGTGTTCAGGATCCAAAAGGGAGTGTTTTAGTAGACAGGTTTATAATGTGACAGTAAATCAGTCAAGTGGGCCTTAGGAAGCATCACTATGAACAAAGCTAGTGGAGGTGATGGAACTCCAGTTAAACTAATTCAAACCCTAAAAGATGATGCTGTGAAAGTGCTTCATTCAATATTCCAGCAAATTTGGAAAACTCAGCAGTGACCACAGGTATGGAAAAAGTCAGTTTTCATTCCAATCCCAAAGAAAGGCAATACCAAAGAATGTTCAATCTATGACAAAGTTGCACACATCTCACACTCTAGCAAAGTAATGCTCAAAATTCTCCATGCCAGGCTTCAACAATACGTGAACTGTGAACTTCCAGATGTTCAAGCTGGATTTAGAAAAGGCAGAAATCAAATTGTCAACATCTACTGGAAATTCAAAAAAAGCAAAAGAGTTCCAGAAAAACATTTACTTATGATTCGTTGACTATGCCAAAGCCATTGACTGTGTGGATCACAACAAACTGTGGAAAATTCTTCAAGAGAAGGGAATACCAGACCACCTCACCTGCCTCCTGAAAAATCTGTATGCAGGTCAGGAAGCAACAATGAGAACTGGACATGGAACAACAGACTGGTTCCAAATTGGGAAAGGAGTACGTTAAGGATGTACACTGTCACCCTGCTTATTTAACTTATATGCAGAGTACATCATGAGAAATGCCAGCTGGATGAAGCACAAGCTGGAATCAAGATTGCTGGGAATATTGATTATGCAGATGACACGACCCTTATAGCAGAAAGCAAGAAGGATCTGATGAGCCACTTGATTAAAGTAAAAGAGGAGAGTGAAAATGTTGACTTAAAACTCAAAGTTCAGAAAACTAGGATCATGGCATCCAGTCCCATCACTTCATGGCAAATAGATGGGGAAGCAATAGAAACAGTGAGAGACCTTACTTTGAGGGATCCAAAATCACTGCAGATGGTGACTGCAGCCATGAAATTAAAAGACGCTTGCTCTTTGCAAAATAAGCTATGACCAACCTAGAAAGCATATTAAAAAGCAGAGACATTACTTTGCCAACAAAGGTCCATCTAGTCAAAGCTATGGTTTTCCATTAGTCATGCATGGATGTGAGTTGGACTATAAAGAAAGCTGAGCACTGAAGAATTAATGCTTTTGAACTATGGTGTTGGAGAAGATTTGAGAGTCCCTTGGACTGAAAGGAGATCCAACCAGTCCATCCTAAAGGAGATCAGTCCTGGGTGTTCTTTGGAAGGACTGATGTTGAAGCTGAAACTCCAATATTTTGGCCACCTGATGTGAAGAATTGGCTCATTGGTAAAGACTCTGATGCTGGGAAAGATTGAAGGCAGAAGGAGAAGTGGATGACAGAGGATAAGATGGTTGGATGGCATCACTGACTTGATGGACATGAGTTTGAGCAAGCTCCGGAAGTTGGTGATGGACAGGGAGGCCTGGCATGCTGCAGTCCATGGTGCTGCAAAGAGTTGGACACGACTAAGTGACTGAACTGACTGACTGAGATCTGTGTTGAAGTCTTACTACTCCCCTCATGTTTTTACCTACTCTCATCCATTCTAATAATAATTTTAAAAAGTGCATAGAGCTTTCTCTTTTAAATAAAATCACAACTTTTCTACTACAAATCTACTTGAAATTATGGTTTTTCTCTGGATATGTGTGCATGAGTGGCATTTCTGGATTATACAGCAGCTCTATTGGAAAACAGTTTTTTAAGAAATCTCCATACTGTTTTCCATAGTGGCTGTACCACTTTACATTCCTACCAACAGTGTAGGAGGGTTTCCTTTTCTCCATAACTTCTCCAACATTTACTATTTGTAGATATTTAGATAATGGCCATTCTGACCTGTGTGAGGTGATACCTTGTAATTTTGATTTGCATTTCTCTAATAACTATTGATATTGAGTATCTTTTCATGTGCCTTTTGGCCATCTGTATGTCTTTGGAGAAATGTCTATTTAGGTTTTCTGCCCATTTTTTGTTTGGGTTGTTTTTATGATATCTAGTTGCATAAGCTGTTTGTATAGTTTGGAGGTTAATATATACACTACTATGTATAAAATAAGCTTTTCGTGGTAGCTCGGCTGGTAAAGAATCTACCTGCAATGTGGGAGACCTGAGTATGATTCCTAGATTGGGAAGATCCCCCTGAGAAGCGAACAGCTACCCACTCCAGTATTCTGGCCTGGACAGTTCCATGAACTGTAGGCCATGGGTCTGAAAGAGTCAGTCATGACTGAGTGACTTTCACTTTAATGTATAAAATAGATAATTAATGAGAACCTACTGTAGTACAGGGAGCCATATTGAATGCTCCATGGTGACATAAATGAGAAGGAAATTCACAAAAGAAGGAATATATGTACACATATAACTGATTCACTTTACTATACAGCAGAAACTAACACAACATTGTAAAGAAACTATATTCCAATAAAAATTATAAGAAACAAAATACCTCACTTATGCCATCTGCTAAAAAACCATAAATTCTTCTATTGCCTTATTTATTATATTTTTAAACTCTTTTATTTTGAAATAAAGTTTTATATAAAACTGCAAAAAAAAATTTCCAAAGAATTCCTGTGCAACAT
The DNA here is from genome assembly GCF_003369695.1 of Bos indicus x Bos taurus. Classification (NCBI taxonomy): domain Eukaryota; kingdom Metazoa; phylum Chordata; class Mammalia; order Artiodactyla; family Bovidae; genus Bos; species Bos indicus x Bos taurus. Next base: position 2,530,500 of record NC_040077.1, on the reverse strand, counting down.
TCATCAGCCTCTCCCAGTGTTAATATCTTGCAAAGCTATCCTTCAGTTTTCAAGCCAGGACACTAACACTGATGCAACCCAAAGGGCTTATTCAGATTTCACCAGTCATACTAATTTGTGTCCAAAATGCAGCACTTGTATGCAATCTCAAAAACGACAGAATGATCTCTGTTCATTTCCAAGGCAAACCATTCAATATCACGATAATCTAAGTCTATGCCCTGACCAGTAATGCGGAAGAAGCCGATGATGAACGGTTCTATGAAGACCTGCAAGACCTTCTAGAACTAACACCAGAAAAGATGTCCTTTTCATTATAGGGGACTAGAATGTAAAAGTAGGAAGTCAAGAAATATCTGTAATAACAGGGAAATTTGGCCTTGAAGTTCAGAATGAAGCAGGGCAAAGGCTAACAGAGTTTTGCCAAGAGAACATACTGGTCACAGCAAACACCCTCTTCCAACAGCACAAGAGAAGACTGTACACATGGACATCACCAGATGGTCAATACCGAAATCAGATTGATTATACTTTTTGCAGCCAAAGATGGAGAAGCTCTACACATTCAGTAAAAATAAGTCTGGGGGCTGACTGTGGCTCAGATTATGAACTACTATTGCCAAATTCAGACTTAAGATGAAGAAAGTATTGAAAACCACTAGACCATTCAGGTATGACCTAAATCAAATCCCTTATGATTATACAGTGGAAGTGAGAAATAGATTCAAGGAATTAGATCTTATAGACAGAGTGCCTGAAAACTATGGATGGAGGTTTGTGACATTGTACAGGAGGCAAGGATCAAGACCGTCCCCAAGAAAAAGAAATGCAAAAAGCAAAATGATTGTCTGAGGAGGCCTTACAAATAGCTGTGAAAAGAAGAGAAGTGAAAAACAAAGGAGAAAGGGAAAGATTTACCCGTTTGAATGCAGAGTTCCAAAGAATAGCAAAGAGAGAGAAGAAAGCCTTCTTCAGTGATCAATGCAAAGAAATAGAGGAAAACAATACAATGGGAAAGATTAGAGATCTCTTCAAGAAAATTAGAGATACCAAGGGAACATTTCATGCAAAGATGGGCTCTAAAGGAAAGAAATGCTATGGGCCTAACAGAAGCAGAAGATATTAAGAAGAGGTGGCAAGAATACACAGAAGAACTATACAAAAAAGATCTTCACGACCCAGATAATCACGATGGTGTGATCACTGACCTAGAGCCAGACATCCTGGAATGTGAAGTCAAGTGGGCCTTAGGAAGCATAACTGAAAACAAAGCTAGTGGAGATGATGGAATTCCAGTTGAAATATTTCAAATCCTGAAAGATGGTGCTGTGAAAGTGCTGCACTTAATATGCCAGCAAATTTGGAAAACTCAGCAGTGGCCATGGGACTGGAAAAGGTCAGTTTTCATTCCAATCCCAAAGAAAGGCAATGCCAAAGAATACTCAAACTACCACACCATTGCATCTCACATGCTTGTAAAGTTAATGATCAAAATTCTCCAAGCCAGGCTTCAATAGTTCGTGAACTGTGAAATTCCAGATGTTCAAGATGGATTTAAGAAAGGCAGAGGAACCAGAGATCAAATTGCCAACATCCACTGGATCATCGAAATACAAAAGAGTTTCAGAAAAACATCTACTTCTGCTTTATTGACTATGCCAAAGCTGTTGACTGTGTGAATCACAACAAACTGTGGAAAATTCTTCAAGACATGTGAATACCAGACCACCTGATCTGCCTACTGAGAAATCTGTATGCACATCAAGAAGTGACAGTTAGAACTGGACATGGAACAACAGACTGGTTTCAAGTTGGGAAAGGAGTATATCAAGGATGTATATTGTCACCCTGCTTATTTAACTTATATGCAGAGTACATCATGAGAAACGCTGGGCTGGATGAAGCACAGGTGGGAATCAAGATTGCCAGGAGAAATATCAATAACCTCAGATATGCAGATGACACCCTGCTTATGACAGAAAGTGAAGGAATGCAAAGTCTCTTGATGAAAGTGAAAGAGGAGAGTGAAAAAGTTGACTGAAAACTCAACATTCAAAAAACTAAGATCATGGCATTTGGTCCCATCACTTTGTGGCAAACAGATGGGGAAACAATGGAAATAGTGATAGACTTTATTTTTCTTAGCTCCAACATCACTGCAGATGGTGATTGCAGCCATGAAATTAAAAGACGCTTGCTTCTTGGAAGAAAAGCTATGAAACACCTAAATGTCATTTTAAAAAGCAGAGATTACTTTGCCAACAAAGTCCCTCTAGTCAAAGCTATGGTTTTCCAGTAGTTATGTATGGATGTGAGAGTTGACTATAAAGGAAGCTGAGTGCCGACGAGTTGGTGATTTTGAAAAGTGGTGTTAGAGAAGACTCTTGAGAGTCCCTGGATAGCAAGGAGTTGATGCAACCAGTCCCTCCTAAAGAAAATCAATCCTGAATATTCTTTGGAAGGAATGGTGCTAAAGCTGAAACTCCAATACTTTGGCCACTAGATGTAAAGAACTGACTCATTCATTGGAAAAGACCCTGATGCTTGGAAAGATTGAATGCAGGAGGAGAAGGGGATGACAGAGGATGAGATGGTTGGATGGCATCACCCAGTCAATGGACGTGATTTCATAGGCTCCAGGAGTTGGTGATGGACAGGGAAGCCTGGAGTGCTGCAGTCCATGGGGTCACCAAGAGTTGGACACAACTGAGCTACTGAACTGAACTAATGTGTGTGTATGTATATGTGTGTGACTGTGTGTAATTTTAACACATGTAGCTTTGTGGAATCATCACCATTATCTACATACTTAACTGTCAAATTACTACAGTATCTGCTCAGATATCCTCTATAGCCTCACCTACCCTGACAGTCACTTCTCTGTTTTTCACATCTGCAGCTTTGTTATTTCATGTATTATCTTCTATAAGACATCCTGCAGTTTGAGTTATCTTGAGATTTTTTTTTTCATTCAGCATAACTTCTATGAGGTTCACCCATATCATATGTATATAAATAATTTGTTTATATTTATTAATAGGAATAATCCATGCTGCTGCTGCTGCTGCTGCTGCTAAGTCACTTCAGTCGTGTCCGACTCTGTGCGACCCCATAGACAGCAGCCCACCAGGATCCCCTGTCCCTTGGATTCTCCAGGCAGGAATACTGGAGTGAGTTGCCATTTCCTTCTCCAGTGCCTGAAAGTGAGAAGTCAAAGTGAAGTTGCTCAGTCGTGTCTGACTCAGCGACCCCATGGACTGCAGCCTACCAGGCTCCTCCGTCCATGGGATTTTCCAGGCAAGAGTACTGGAGTGGGGTGCCACTGCCTTCTCCTAATCCATGCTATGGATATACAAATTTATTTATCCGTGCAGGACATTTAGGTGGTTTCCAATTAAGTCTATTTACAAATACACCTGATGTAAGCATTTGTTTATAAACATCTGCCTGGAAATAATCTTTAATTCCTTTAGGATATATGCCCAAGAGGCAATTGCTGGGTTGTATGGAAATTTCATCTTTACATTGAAAAGGAACTGTTGAGCTATTTTCCAGAACAGTTGTACTATATTACATCCTTAACATTAACGTATGAGAGATCTAGTTTCTTGGGTATCTTCACAAGCACATAGTAATCATTTTTATTTTATTTTATTCTGATGGGTATGTAATATCTCTCATGTTTTTTTTTCATTTATCTAACTAATAATGATGTTAAACATCTTTTCATTTACTTTTATGACATTTATATAATGTGCTTCTTCAGTGAATTGTCTGCATTTCTTTGCCCATTTTCTTTTGAATCCCTTGGGTTTTATTGCTGAGTTTTGAGTCTTTTATCACATGAATAATTGGCAAATATTTCTCAAGCTGTAGCTCATATTTTTATACTCAACAGAATACTTCACAGAGGAAAAGTTTTTAATTTTCATAAAGTTCAATTTATCAATTTTTCTTTTTAAGTATAATACAAATGATTTCATGTCTAATAGTTTTCATAGTTTTATTCTAGAAGTTTTACAGTTTTATATTTTACATTTAAAATTGATGATCCATTTTGAGTTAATTTTAATGTAAAGTGTGAAGCCAAGATTCACTTTTATGCTTATGAATATCCAAATACTGTTGAATATTTATTGAAAGGCTGTTTCTCTTCAATTGAGTTCCTTTAGCTCGTTTGTTGAAAATTAATAGGGTATATTTGTGTTGATCTGTTTCTGGGTTTTCTGTTGATCCCTGAATATCCCTCTGCTAATACCACAACACTTTGATCACTGCAATTATATAGCAAGTCTTAATGTGAGAAAGAGTGATTTCTCCATGTTTATACTTTTGAAACTTGTTCTAGCTATTCTAGAGTATTTCCCTTTCTTATAACTTTTAGAACATGTTTGTCTACAAGAAACACCTTGCTGAAATTTCAATATTAATTTTATTAAACCTACATTTCAGTTTAGGAAGCATTGACTTCTTTACTATGTCAAGCCATCCACTCCTGGAACACTGCATTTCATGAAACATTTGGGTCTTCTTTGATTTTTTTCATTAGCAATTTGTAATTTTTATAAGATAGATCTGTGCATGTTTCATCATATTTATACTTCTAATTCATTTTTTAAGCAAGTATTGAATTTCTAAATAGGTTTCCACTTGTTCATTCCATTTGTTCATCAGTGAATAGAAATGCAATTGATTTTTGTGTTTATCATTTTAAACTTTTTTTTATTTTGTATTGGAGTATAATTGATTAATAATGTCATTTTAGTTTCAGGTATACAGCAAAGTGATTCAGTTATGCATATACATATATCTATTCTTTTTGTAATTCTTTCCCCATTTAGTTTGTTACATAATATTGAGATTTCTCTGTGCTATAAAGTAGATCTTTATTGGTTATCCACATGAAAAATAGTAGTGGATACATGTCATCTCAAACTCCCTGATGACCCCTCCTCCCCTACACTTCTTGAAAACCATAAGTTCATATATATCCACAGAAAAACATTATCTAAGAGAATATATGCACCCTAATTCCATTGCAGTCTGCTTTACAGTAGCCGAGACATGGAAGCAACCTACATGTCCATCAACAGAGGAATGAATAAAGATGTGATGCATACATGCAATAGAATATTACCCATCCTTTAAAAAATAAAATAATGTCATTTGTAGCAACATTGAAGGACCTAGTGATTGTTATACTGGGTGAATGGAGTCAAACAGAGAATGAGAAATAGTGTGTGATATCACTTATATGTGGTATCTTAAAAACAATGTTTAAAAAACTTATTTACAAAAGAGAAACAAACTCAGATGTCGTATGATTATCTTATATCTTATGACCTAATTTAACTCAGTTATTGGTTCTGCAAGTCATTGGTCCCTAACTTTTTACCTTCATTCTTTAGCATCATCTCTTTGCTTGTTGTATAATTTCCGTGGTATTAGGGCTTCCCCTGTGGCTCAGGTGGTAAAGAATCCTCCAGCAATGCAGGAGACCTGGGTTCAATCCCTGGGTTGGGAAGATCTTCTGGAGAAGGGAAGGCTACCCACTCCAGTATTCCAGCCTGGAGAATTCCATGGACTGTATAGTCCATGGGGTCGCAAAGAGTCGGACAGAACTGAGCTACTTTCACTTTCACTTTTGTTGGATTTAGAGAGATGCAAACAAGACTGCTTGTCAGAAAAAGTAAGTCTTTTCCACTTTGTTTTGGAACTGATCAAGAATATTTTTTGCCTTTTGTAAATATTTTTAGCTGTGGTCTGGTATGGGGAAGTGGTTGATATTCCCATTTAGTTGCTGGACTCAGTATGAACCGTATCTCAAGAAAGAGAAAGAAAAAAGCTACCTATCCATTGCTGTTTAGTCCTTAAGTCACATCTGACTCTTTGAGATCTCATGGACTGTAGCCTACCAGTCTCCTCTAACCATGGAATTCCCAGGCAGAATACTGGAGTGGGTAGCCATTTCCTTCTCCAGGGGATGAGAAGGAAACCACATCTCCTGCATTGGCAGGTGGGTTCTTTACCACTGAGCCACCAGGGAAGCTACTACCTATACATAGCAACTATGAAAATCTTTCCCCATACCTATTTTGCAACATCTGGAATTAATTATTTTCCCCTTGAACTGATGTGTCAGTCTTTAAAGTTATCCTTCCTTGTAGTAAAAGATACCTACAATTTTTAGTCATTAACATTGTGGTAAAGATAGATTAGTTGGCCACTATAGTCACTGCCAGCTGGAGACTGCGAGGTTTAAAGATTTTCTCAAACAATAAATGGAAGAATTCTTAGATAGCAGATGTTTTCTGAAAGAAAAAAAGTTAAATAAGCTTTTCAAAAAGAAGAGAAAATTATATAGAACAGAAATTTGAATCTACATAAAGCAAGGAAGAGCATCAGAGAAGGAATAAATGAAGATAAAATAAATATTCATTGATTTTTAATCTTTGGGGCTTCCCTGGTGGCTCAGACGATAAAGCGTCTGCCTGCAATGTGGGAGACCCGGCTCGATTCCTGGGTCAGGAAGATCCCCTGGAGAAGGAAATGGCAATCCACTCCAGCACTCTTGCCTGGAAAATCCCATGGACAGAGGAGCCTGATAGGCTACAGTCCATGGGGTCACAAAGAGTCGGACAGGACTGAGCGACTTCACTTTCACTTTTTAATCTTAATTGATCTAAAAGATAACTGATTGATTAAAGCAAGAATAGTGATAACGTACTGGATAATTTAGCACATGAATAAGTAAAATGAATCACAGCAATGTCCCAGGGGATGGAAGGGGAAAATTGTAACTATAAGACAACTATACTACACATTTAATGGTATAGTCTTTTACTATTTGAAGGCTTACTGGGGTTAGTTAAGAATTTACAGAGTAAACTCCAAGAAAATTGTTATTTTTAAAGTATAAATGACATTTGCCAGGAGACAAAGTGAAGTCATATAAAATGCCCAAAACAGAAGAAGGCAGAAAAGGAGGGGAAAAGAAACAAAGAGCAAATGTAGTGAACAGAAAATAGTTACAAGAAGGGAGACATTGATCTAGCTACATCAATAGTCACTTAAACTGTAAATGATATAAATATACCAATTAAAACATAGAGAAATTCAGAGTGGATTAAAAAAATAAACCCAACTATATGTTAGTATAAGAATCCAATTTTAAATCCAGAGATTCAGGTTAAAAATAACATTTGCCCTGCTAACATTTAATCAACAGAGAGCTGTGGTAGCTCTATTGTTTAGACAAAGCAGACTTCAGAACAAGGAAAATTATCAGGATTAAAGAGGGACATTGCTTAATTTTAAAGAATCAGTTTTCCAAGAAAAACAAAACAGTGATCCTAAATGTGTATGTATTTAACAAAAAAGCATAAAAATATGTGAAAAATTACTAACAGAAGTGAAAGGAAAATCAGACAAATCCTCTTTTAGCTGGTTGCTTCAACATGTCTCTCATTAATACACAGAAAAGCAGACAAAAATAAGAAAAAAACAAAAACAAAACTGTAGGGATATAGATGAGCAACACTAATTGACACAATCTAATTGACCCTTATAGACTAGGTCATATATCAACAGCAAAATGCACATTTTTGTCAAGCTAACATGGAAAGTTCAACAAGGTAGACCATGCATGCTAAGTCATTTCAGTCATGTCTGACTCTTTATGATCCTATGGACTGTAGCTCACCAAGTTCCTCTGTCCACGGGATTTTCCAGTCAAAAATACTGGAGTGGGCTGTCATGCCCCTCTCCAGGGGATCTTCCTTAGCCAGGGATAGTACCCACATCTCCTGCATTGGCAGACAGGTTCTTTACCACTAGCACCACCCTGGAAAGCCCCAATATAGACCATATGCTGGATCACAAAAAACACCCAAATTTAAAATAATAGAAATTGTTTCCAGAGAATTTAAGGTTCTTTCCTTGTCATGAGAGAATTTGGAGATGAAGTAATAGGTAAGAACTTGCTTTATTTAGAGAGAAATAGGCTCCACAGACAGAGCAGGGGCCATCTCAGAAAGTGAGAGGCTCTGGAATATGGCATGGATAGTTTTCCTGGGTTAGGTAATTTCATAGGATAATTTAAGTGGGAGGATTATTTCAATTATTTGGGGGATTTCCAGGAATTGGGCCACACCCACTATTTGACCTATTATGGTCAGTCTCAAAACAATCATGGGTCTTTCTGGATATGTCATTTAGCTAATGTATTATAATGAATGTATAATGAGGGTCAAGGTCTACTGGAAGTCAACTCTTTCACCATCTTAGATATGTGCATGAGAAGTCACTTCAGTTGTGTCTGATTCTTTGTGACCCCATGGACTATAGACCTCCAGGGTCTTCTGTCTATGGGATTCTCCAGGCAAGAATACTGGAGTGGGTTACCATGCCCTCCTATAGGGGATCTTCATAACCCAGGGATCGAACCCACATCTGGTACATCTCCTACATTGGCAGGCAAGTTCTTTATCATTAATGCTACCTGGGAAACTCATCTTAGACCTATGTACTTCTAACCATACTTTGTCACTATGTCACCATAGTCCTATGGCTATACCACTCTTTTAAATGTTGTGCCCTGCTCAATTTCCTCCTGTTTCAAAACCATACAGAGTACATTTATAGATGACAATGAAAATAAATTAGAAGTCAAGAGCAAAAAGAAAGCTGGAAACTCCCCTAATACTTGGAGATTAAATAACACACATTTGAGAGAAATTTTAAAATATTTTAAACAAAACAAAAATGCAACTCATCAGAATGGGAGGAAGGGCAGCTAGAACAATATTGAAAGGAATATTTATGCCATTAAGTTCATTATATTAGTGTAAGTGAGAAAAACTTGCCACTCTAAAATGTCTCTATGACATGTGGATTATTTTGAGCTGAAACAGACAAGGCCCAAAAGACTCAGGAAGAAACTTTTTGACCTTCCTCCTGTTTAAAGAATGTATTAGAGGGCCTGTACCAGGAAGAGAGCTAATACCATACGTAACCAGAGGATAAGCTAGATTTATAAACAGAAAGGAATCTAGCAAAGTCTGTTTGTTAAAATTCTTCTCTGTGTCTAATTGTCTCTGATGGCCCTGCAGAGGTTTGTTTATCAAACATTTGCTTTTCCATCTCCATGTGAATTACCTTCCTCCCCTTCAGAAGTCACAAACCCCTGCACCAAACATCCTCTTTGTCTTCACTTGAAGATGGCATTTAAGGCAAAGCTTTCAATCATTTTGGTTAGTTACTCAGTTATTTTGAATTTCTTCCAAGAATACATATTATATAAATATTATTTAGCTTTCTTTTATCTGTATCATGCCAATTTAGTTCTTAGACCAGCCAGAAGTACCTGGAAGGGTAGCTGAAATTTTCTTTCTCTCTGACATTAGAAAATAAAAAACCTAATATCAATTACCTGAGCTTCTACTTCAAGATATTAAGGAAAAAATAAGGAAGTTAAATTTCAACATTCAGAAGAAAGAAAATAATTAAAACTAGAAGAAAAATGAATGAAATTGGAAATAAAGCAACAACAACAAATAGAAAAACAACAAAACCAAACTCTAGGTTTTTTTTAAAAAAAGAACAATAACATTGAAAATTCTCTTGCTTATCTAATCAAGAGAAAAAGAGATAAGACATAAGTTACTAGTATCAGGAATGAAAGAGGATTCAATCATCACTGATTCCATGGGCACTAAATGGATAAAAAGGGAATACTATGAAGAATACTTGGAAGAAAAGTTATGACCAACCTAGATAGCATATTCAAAAGCAGAGGCATTACTTTGCCAACAAAGGTCCGTCTAGTCAAGGCTATGGTTTTTCCAGTGGTCATGTATGGATGAAAGAGTTGGACTGTGAAGAAAGCTGAGCACCGAAGAATTGATGCTTTTGAACTGTGGTGTTGGAGAAGACTCTTGAGAGTCCCTTGGACTGCAAGGAGATCCAAGCAGTCCATTCTGAAGGAGATCAGCCCTGGGATTTCTTTGGAAGGAATGATGCTAAAGCTGAAACTCCAGTACTTTGGCCACCTCATGTGAAGAGTTGACTCATTGGAAAAGACCCTGATTCTGGGAGGGATTGGGGGCAGGAGGAGAAGGGGATGACAGAGGATGAGATGGCATCACTGACTTGATGGACATGAGTCTGAGTGAACTCTGGGAGTTAGTGATGGACAGGGAGGGCTGGCGTGCTGCAATTCATGGGGTTGCAAAGAGTCGGACACGACTGAGTGACTGAACTGAACTGAACTGATGAACAATTTTGGGATTCCCAGGGGGCTCTTTGGTAAAGAATCCACCTGCCAATACAGGAGATATGAACTTGATCCCTGGGTCAGGAATATCTCCTGGAGAAGGAAATGGCAACCCACTCCAATATTCTTGCCCAGGAAATCCCATAGACAGAAGAGCCTGGCAGGCTATAGTACATGGGGGTCACAAAAAAGTCAGACACAACAGCAATTAATAAAACAACAGCATGAACAGTTTCATGGTCACAAATTTGAAAACTTAGATGAAACAGACCAATTCCTAGAAAGAGTCACACAACTAAAACCTATTCCAGGAGAAATGAATAACTACTGAATAAGTATGAATAACCTGAATATATATTAAGTATAATATATATAAATACTATTAAAGAAATGAGATTAATAATTAGAATCTTTCAAAGCCCAAAAAGTTTCATTGAAGAATTCTATAAATATTTTGTGTGAATTCATAATAATAATAATAAAAACTAACTTTTAAAAAATGAATGGATAAGAAAGCAGTGGTACATATACACAACAGAGTATTACTCAGCCATTAAAAAGAATACATTTGAATCAGTTCTAATGAGGTGGATGAAACTGGAGCCTATTATACAGAGTGAAGTAAGCCAGAAAGAAAAACACCAATACAGTATACTAACACATATATATGGAATTTTAAAAGATGCTGACAATAACCCTGTAAGCGAGACAGCAAAAGAGACACAGATGTATAGAACAGTCTTTTGGACTCTGTGGGAGAGGGCGAGGGTGGGATGATTTAGGAGAATGGCATTGAAACATGCATAATTCCATATATGAAACAAATTGCCAGTCTAGGTCCAGTGCATGATACTGGATGCTTGGGGCTGGTGCACTGGGACAAACCAGAGGGATGGTATGGGGAGGGTGGAGGGAGAGGGGTTCAGGATGGGAACACGTGTATACCTGTGGTGGATTCATGTTGATGTATGGCAAAACCAATACAATATTGTAAAGTAATTAACCTCCAATTAAAAATAATAATAATAATAAAATAAAATCTAAAAAAAATAAAAATGTAGGTTTAAAAAACGCTCTAAGTTAATAAAGGAATATGTGAAAACATAGAGCTAACATCATATTCAAAGATGAGCAACTGAATACTTTCTCTCCTAAGACAGGGAGAAAGACAGGATGTCTTATGTCACCAGGCCAATTCAACATTGTCCCAGAAGTCCTATTTAGAGTAATAAGCCAAGAGAGAGAAATAAAGGAAACATAGATTGAAAAGGACAAAAGAAAACTGTTTATTCCTTGATAATGTTATAGGCCATATAGAAAGCCCCAGGGAATCTACAAAACTTCTTAGAAATAATAAGCTAGTATAACAAATTTGTAGGATGCAAGGTCAATATACAAAACTTAGTTGCTTTCCTGTATATCAGTAATAAACAACTGGATTCTGAAATTAAAGAAACATTATTTTTTACAATAGTGTCAGAAAAAAAGGTGCTCAAGTATAAATTTAACAAATTATGCATGGGATCATGGAATTTAGAAAGATGGTAACGATAACCCTGTATACGAGACAGCAAAAGAGACACTGATGTATAGAACAGTCTTATGGACTCTGTGGGAGAGGGAGAGGGTGGGAAGATTTGGGAGAATGGCATTGAAACGTGTAAAATATCATGTATGAAACGAGATGCCAGTCCAGGTTCAATGCACGATACTGGATGCTTGGGGCTGATGCACTGGGACGACCCAGAGGGATGGTATGGGGAGGGAGGAGGGAGGAGGGTTCAGGATGGGGAACACATGTATACCTGTGGTGGATTCATTTTGATATTTGGCAAAACTAATACAATTATGTAAAGTTTAAAAATAAAATAAAATTAATTAAAAAAAATAAAAATGTTTACTGGAAAAAAAAACCCTACAAATATTAATAAAATAAGCCTTGACACAGACCTTTATGCAAAAATGAACTGAAAATGAATCATACATCTAAAGGTAAAATGAAAACATAAACTTTCTTGCATAAAACACAAGAAAAAAATCTCTATGACTTTGGATTTGGTATTGAGCTTCTAGATAAAACACTAAAGTATAATCCATAAAATAATAATTAGATGTGTAATACTTTATTAAAACTAAAAGCTAATTCTCTGAAAAAAATGATTTTGAGAAAAGACAAATGATTTATTGGGATATTGGGATATATGTGTATATATACACATATATTTGTATAGCATCTGTGTGAGCTCAGTTGCTCAGTCATGTTTGGCTCTTTTGCAACTCCATGGACTGTAGCCCACCAGGCTCCCTTGTCCAAGGGATTTCCTGGGCAAGAATAAAGGAGTGGATTGCCACTGTATAGTACAATACTGTCTTATTCTATTTGATACCATGAGGATAGAGAGATAGATGACAAGATGCTTTTGTCAAAACTCATAGAATTTGAAGCACAAATAATGAAACTTGATGTGTACAAATTTAAAAATCATTTAGGAGTTTGGGGAATTCAGGGTGGGATACAGATAACAAACTGAATCAAACTGTTTTACAAGTGTATGATGCATCCTTACTGAAGGGGAGTTGGGAAAACGTGTTGACTTAATTAACCTTGAAAATGAGTCCAGTTTTTTGTAGTATCCAGTTCTTTGTGAACCCATGGACTCCAGCATGACCAGCTTCCCTATTCTTCTCTATTTTCCAGAGTTTCCTCAAGCTCATGTCCATTAAGTCAGTGATGCCATCCAACCACCTCATCCTCTGTAATCCCCTTCTCCTCCTGCTCTCAATCTTTCCCAGCATCAGGGTTTTTTCCAATGAGTCAGCTCTCCCATTAGGTGGCCAAAGTATGGAAGCTTCAACTTCAGCACCAGTCCTTCCAGTGAATATTCAAGGTTGATTTCCTTTACGATTGACTGGTTTGATCTCCTTTCTGTCCAAGGGACTCTCAAGAGTCTCCTATAACATCACAGTTCAAAAGTGTCAATTCTTCGGCACTCAGCCTTCTTTATGGTCCAACCCTCACATCCATACATGACTACTGGAAAAACCATAGCTTTCACTATACAGACCTTTGTCCGCAAAATAATGTCTCTGCTTTTTAATATAATGTATAAGTTTGTCATAGCTTTCCTTCCAAGGAGCAAGTGTGTTTTAATTTTATAGCTGGAATCACTGTCTGCAGTGGTTTTGGATCCAAGAAAATAAAGTCTGTCACTGTTTTTTTTGGGGGGGAAAAGGTGTTTACAATTTTTCCTCATCTATTTGCCATGAGGTGATGGGACTGAATGCCGTGATTTTATTTTATTTTTTTTAATGTTGAGTTTTAAACTAGCTTTTCCACTCCCCTCTTTCACCTTCATCAAGGGGCTCTTTAGCTCCTTTTCATTTTCTGCCATTAGGATGGTATTATCTGCATATCTGAGGTTGCTGATATTGCTTATAGCCATCTTGATTCCAGCTTGAATTTCATCCAGCCTGGCATTTAACATGATGTACTTTCACCGACTCGATGGACATGAGTTTGAGCAAGCTCCAAGAGTCGGTGATGGACAGGGAAACCTGGCATGCTGCAGTCCATGGGGTCACAAAGAGTCGGACATTACTGAGTGACTGAACTGAACTTTGCATGTAAGTTAAATAAACAGGGTGACAATATACACCCTTGATGTACTCCTTTCACAATTTTGAATGAGTCTATTGTTCCATGTCTGGTCCTAACTGATGCTTCTTGACCTGCATACAAATTTCTCTGGATGCAGATAAGGTGGTCTAGTATTCCCATATCTTTCAGAATTTTTGACAGTTCTTTCTGCACAGTCAAATGCTTTCTTATAGTCAATGAAGCATAAGTAAATTTTTTTTTCTGGAATTCCTTTGCTTTCTCTATGATTCAACAGATGTTAGCAATTTGATCTGTGATTCCTCTACCTTTTCTAAATCCAGATTGAACATCTGGAAGTTCTTCATTCACCCACTGGTGAAGCCTCGCTTGAAGGATTTTTAGCAATATGCTGCTTGCTAGCATGTGAAATGAGAAAAAGTGGGTGGTAGTTAGAACATTCTTCGACATTGCCCTTCTTTGGGATTGGAATGAAAACTGACCTTTTCCAGTCCTGTGGCCACTGCTGAGTTTTTCAAATTTGCTGGCATATTGAGTGTAGCACTTTCACAGCATCATCTTTTAGGATTTTAAATAGCTCAGCTACAGTTCTATAACCTCCACTAGCTTTGTCCATAGTAATACTTCCTAAGGCCCACTTGACTTCACACTTCAGGATATCTGCCTATAGGTGAGTGACTACACCACTGTGGTTATCCGAGTCATTAAGAGCTTTTTTGTGTGTGTTCTTTCCATCCCTTCGTAATATCTCTGCTTCTGTTAGGTCTTTGCTGCTTCTGTCCTTTATTGTACCCATCTTTGCATGAATTATTCCCTCGATATCTCCAATTTTCTTGAAGACATCCCTAGCCTTTCCCATTCTATTGGTTTCCCCTATTTCTTTGCTTTGTTTTGCCATCCTCTGGAAATCAGTATTCAGTTGGTTATATCTTTCCCTTTCTGCTTTGCTTTTCATTTCTCTCCTTTTCTCAGCTATTTGTATGGCCTCCTCTAACAACCATTTTCCTTCTTACATTTCTTATCTCTTTGGGATAGTTTTGGTCACTGCCCCTGATGCAGTGTTATGAACCTCCATCCACGGTTTTTCAGGCACTCTGTTTATCAGTTCTAACCCCTTGAACCTATTTGTCACTTCTACTGTATAATCATAGGGATTTGATTTAGGTCATACCTGAAAGGCCCAGGTCTTTCTCTACTTTCTTCAATTTAAGTCTGAATTTTGCAATAAGGAGTTCATGATCTAAGCCACAGTCAGCTCCAGGTCTTGTTTTTGCTGACTGAATAGAGTTTCTCCATCTCTGGCTGCAAAGAATATAATCAATCAGATTTCAGCATTGATCATCTGGTGATGTCCATGTGTAGAGTTGTCTTATGTTTTGTTGTGATAGGGTGTTTGCTATGACCAGACTGTTCTCTTGAGAAAACCCTATTAACCTTTGCCCTGTTTCATTTTGTACCTCAAGGCTAAACTTGCCTGTTCCTTTAGGTATCTCTTGACTTCCTACTTTTGCATTTCAATCCCTTGTGATGAAAAGAACATCCTTTTGATGTTAGTTCTAGAAAGTCCTGAAGTCTTCATAGAACCATTTGACTTCAGCTTCTTCGACATTACTGCTTGGGGCATAGACTTGGATTACTGTGATATTGAATGGTTTGGCTTGGAAATGAACAGAGATCATTCTGGCATTTTTGGATTGTGCCCAAGTACTTCACTTTGGACTCTTTGTTGACTATGAGGGCTACTCCATTTCTTCTAAGGGATTGTTGCCCACAGTAGTAAATACAATGGTCATTTGAATTAAATTCACCCATTCCCATCCATTTTAGTTCACTGATTCCTAAAATGCAAATGTTCATTCTTGCCACAGCCAATTTACCTTGATTCCCAGACCTAACATTCAGGGTTCCTTGCAGTATTGTTCTTTATATCATCAGATTTTACTTTCACCACCAGACACAACCAGAGTAGATTTTCATTTCTGCTTTAGTCCAGCCTCTTCATTCTTTCTGGCGATATTTCTCTGCTCTTTCTCAATAGCATATTGGAGCATTTTTATACTGTTCATGGGGTTCTCAAGGCAAGAATACTGAATAGGTTTGCCATTTCTTCTCTTTTCCATTTCTTCTGACCTTTTGTCAGAACTCTCCATCATGACTCATCTGCCTTGGGTGGCCCTGCACGGCATGGTTCATAGTTTCATTGAATTACACAAGACTGTGATCCATGTGATTATTTTTGGTTAGTTTTCTGTGATGGTAGTTTTTGTTCTGGAGAGAATGCAGTTATATTTCTTGGTTCTTATAAGAGGCTTGTGCCAGCTTCTTGATGGGAGGGGCTGGCTGTGGAGTAGACTGCATCCTGCTCTGGTGGGCAGGGCTATGCTTGGTAAATCTTTAATCCAGTTTTCTGTTGATGAGTGCAGCTGTACTGACTCTTTGTTAGTTGACTGGCCTGTGGCTGCCCAGTCCTGGAGTATGCAGATTCTATAGTAGGGTGAAAAGTGACCTCTGAAAGGAGTTATGCCATCACGGACCTCTCATTACTGCTGCTGCCAATGCTCCTGATCCTGAAGCAGGCCACTGTTGACCCATGCATCCACAGAAGACCATCAAACACTCACAGGCAAGTCTGACTCAGTCTTTTGTGCGTCTACCTCCTTTCCCCTGTGTCCTGGTGTGTACAAAGTTTTGTTTGTGCCTTCCTAGTGTTTCTGTTTCACCTGGTCTTGTAGAAGTTCTGTAATCAAATCCTGCTGACCTTCAAAGTCAAATTACCTGGGGATTCCCAGTCTTTTTGCTGGATTCCCAAGTTGAGAAGTCTGATGTGGCACCTAGAACCTCACAACAGTGCAAGAGCTTCTTCAGTATAACTGTTCTTCAGTTTGCAGATCGCCCACTTGGCAGCTCTATGGTAGGGATAAGGGTGACCTCCTCCAAGAGGACTTATGCCAATATGCTGCACCTCCCAGGACTGTTGGTACCAGTGTTCCTGTCCCCATGGCAGGCCCATGCTTACTGATGCCTCTGCAGGAGACCCTCAAACAGTCATAGGCAGATCTGGCTCAGTCTCTTATAGGAGTCACTGCTCCCTTCCCCTGGTTCCTGGTGTGCTCAAGATTTTGTTTGTGTCCTCCAGGATGGGTATAGGATTTTATTTTAACATGATTGCCACCCTCTCTACAGTCTTGTGGCTTTTCCTTTGTCCTTGAATGTAGGGTATCTTTTTTTAGTGGGTTCCAACATCCTCCTGTTGATTATTGTTCAGCAGCTAGTTGCAATTTTGATGTCCTCGCAGAAGAAAAGTGTACTCTTTTAGAAGACAGCACCTTTCATCTGGTTATTCCTGAATTATGTTCTTTTATTAGCAAGCTATTGATCTATAAGTAAAATGTTTCTCTGTGTTCTGTGAGCAGCTCTTTTGCAGAGAAGAAGCCAATTCTGGCTCCATGTTGGAAACTGTTTTTTTTTTTTTTTTTTTCTTGCTTTTCACTGCTTTTGTATTATAAGTATACACTCTGCACCCAACCCCTCTGCCTGACTGTAAACTAAAGTTCCTTTGTTCGGCTCATAGATAATCTGGCCCTGCCTACCTGTGAAAGGGGCTTCCCTGATAGCTCAGCTGGTAAAGAATCCACCTGCAATGCAGGAGACCTAAGTACAATCCCTGGATTGGGAAGATCCCCTGGAAGGGGGCATGGCAACCTACTCCAGTATTCTTGCCTGGAAAATTCCCAGGGACAGAAGAGTCTGGCAGGCTACAATCCATGAGGTTGCAAAGTCAGACACGACTGAGCAACTAAGCACAGACCTGTTAATGACTGTAAGAAAGAAGAGATTAACACACCTCTTCCAAAAGTTTACCCTTCACAGAGATGTTTCATGAGACTGAAAACCTTTTCACTTTACTTCCCCACTGCCTCTCCTTCTCTATTTTGCCTTTGACTTTAGTTCCTCACTGCCCCTCTCTCCGGCTCTGTAAAAGAACTTGGCTTCCAGACTCTGACAAGATGGTTATTTTAAGATGTTAGTCTGCCATCTTCTCTGTCAGCTGGCTCTCCAAATAAAGTTGTATCCATTGCCTCTACACCTCATCTCCTGGATTTATTGGCCTATCATGCATTGAGCAGAAAACACTTGGATTCAGTAACAGCTCTAACACTTTAGAGGGACAATCTTGTAGGACTGAGCCCTTAACACATGGGAACTGAGGTTCTCCACAGGTAGATAGTATCAGAATTAGTTGATTGCAGGATACCCAGTTGAAGTCCAGAGCATATTGATGGTGATGGGGCAACTCCACATCTGAAATTGGGAGAAGAGCCATTTTATCATGTGTGCTAGAGTTGACATAAATGATTGACAGACTGTGAGAGGATTTCTTACTTTGGGAGTAGAAGATTACAAATAAGCAAGAAGCTAGAATTGAAATCATTTTCCTCAAATTTGGACTCAAACCTATTCAAAGCCAAGTTTGGGACTCTAAGCCATGTGACTGTGACATGAACACAGCC
This sequence comes from Bos indicus x Bos taurus, assembly GCF_003369695.1. Lineage (NCBI taxonomy): Eukaryota > Metazoa > Chordata > Mammalia > Artiodactyla > Bovidae > Bos > Bos indicus x Bos taurus. Next base: position 2,512,100 of record NC_040077.1, on the reverse strand, counting down.
AAAACCTAGTTTAATACTCTAACCCACATAACTGGGACTCGAATCCAGCCAAAACCCATGATACTTGATTTTAGGACCTAATGAAGCTCGGTTCCTTAATGTCTCATCACAAAAAGAATTCAATAAGAGACAAAGAGATAGGTAAGAAGTGGATTTATTTAGAGAAAAACACATTTCACAGACAGAGTGTGAGCCATTGCAGATGGCAAATCTGGCAGCCTCAAAATATGCCATGGTTAGCTTTTATGGGCTGGGTAATTTTATAGGCTAATGAGTGGGAGGATTAATCCAAATGTTTAGGGGAAGGGGTAGAGATGGTCTTTTGATATTGCCTTGGAACTATCATGGTGACTCTGGATGTGTCATTTAGCTTGCTGACTGAGGGTCAAGTTTTAGTCAAAGTTGACTTGTCTGCCATCTTGGACCCATTTGATTCTAATTAGGTTATGTTGTATACTTGAGCTGTGTCATTCTTTCAGAAGCTTTTGGTCTACCCTTTCCCTCTTGTTTCAGAATGATCAGTGTGATACTATATTGTGTTTGGATGTGTCAGTATCAGTTCACATTTCACCTGATATAGGTACAAATAGACTCATACTAAAACATCTTTAGATATGTATGCATACAATGGATAGTGTATGCACACATTTTCGCTTGCTATGTCAGCTGAGAGGGCCTAGTGGCAACCATACATACCCCATTAGTATGAATACAACTAGTATTTGCATCTTCACTGTAGATCTTCTATCAAAGAAATAAGAACTCTCTGGAGAAATGATGGATTTCACGATTGGCCTGGAGCAGCTTGTAGAATCAGACTAAGAAAGTAAGCAGAAAAAAAAAAGAAAAGAAAAGAAAATACAAGCTCACATTAGTGAAGAAAGTCAATGGGACACAGGACTCAACTGAAAGAACTCCAAGTGGCCAAAGCTGGAACAATCTGAGTAACTCAATAAATAAAGTAGTATATTATTTTAGACCAAAGTGAAAAATAAACAAACACCAGTCCATACTCATTTAACCACATTACTGAATAAACATAAAGCAGGAGAGTCTAATCTCCTGTGCAGAAGAAATCCCCAAACAATGTATGTAATGCTCCCCTCTCAATTATGTGGAGTGTCACTGTCCCCTTAAATGTGGGTTGTGCAGACAGAGTGACTTTCTATCAGAGAGTTCGGTACAGAAAGGAATGTGGAGAAAAATAATTTTACAGTAGAGAAAGCTAATGAACAATCCCTCAGCCCTGTTATCAAGTTTAACATCAATAGTGATAAATCAAGCTCTTAGGATAGACAGTTGGAATATGATATGCCTCTGTGGTTTTCCTTTCCAAAACTCATAACTTCAGTCTGATTGTGAGAACAACATCAGATAAATTTCCATAGAGGGCATGCTCCAAAACACCCTCTCAGCACTCCTCAAAAATGTGCTAAAACTTCAATTAATGTGCCTAATGTAACAGACATAGATAAAATTCAAGAACTCAGAAAAACAAAAGGAAAGGAAACACAACAGCACAGAAAAAGAACAAAAATTAAAGCCAAAAATGAAGAAAAATGTAAAATGTGGGGATACCATGGGGGAAGAGGGAGAAAGCTAGTTTGATAGTCGATACACTATTTTATTCAACAGGTAAATAGTGTGGGACCACTCTGTGCTAGACAATACTCTAGCACTGGGAAAACAGCACAGAAATCAGACAAACCACCACATCCCCAAAATGTCAGTGCACTGGGTGGGAAGACAGATCATTAACATCAGTGAGTAATATGGTGGATCAGTTGATGACAAGTTCCATGGAGAAGGAATAAGCATGGGAGAAGAGAGGTGATACAGTTTTACAAAAGTTTTCAGGGAAGATCTCACTGGAAACTAATATTTGAACAAGGAAAGACAGGCAGGAGGATGAGCAGGGGCAAAATCTTGGGGTCTGAATGTGTTTGCTGTCTTTGAGGAACACTATGGACTCCTATATGCAGAGTACATCATGAGAAATGCTGGACTGGAAGAAGCCCAAGCTGGAATCAAGATTGCTGGGAGAAATGTCAATAACCTCAGATATGCAGATGACACCACCCTTATGGCAGAAAGTGAAGAGGAACTAAAAAGCCTCTTGATGAAGGTGAAAGAGGAGAGTGAAAAAGTTGGCTTAAACTCAACATTCAGAAAACGAAGATCATGGCATCGGGTCCCATCACTTCATGGGAAATAGATGGGGAAACAGTGGAAACAGTGTCAGACTTTGTTTTTCTGGGCTCCAAAATCACTGCAGATGGTGACTGCAGCCATGAAATTAAAAGATGCTTACTCCTTGGAAGGAAAGTTATGACCAACCTAGATAGCATACTGAAAAGCAGAGACATTACTTTGCCAACAAATGTCTGTCTAGTCAAGGCTATGGTTTTTCCAGTGGTCATGTATGGATGTGAGAGTTGGACTGTGAAGAAAGCTGAGCACCAAAGAATTGATGCTTCTGAACTGTGGTGTTGGAGAAGACTCTTGAGAGTCCCTTGGACTGCAAGGAGATCCAACCAGTCCATTCTGAAGATCAGCCCTGGGATTTCTTTGGAAGGAATGATGCTAAAGCTGAAACTCCAGTACTTTGGTCACCTCATGCGAAGAGTTGACTCATTGGAAAAGACTCTGATGCTGGAAGGGATTGGGGGCAGGAGGAGAAGGGGACAACAGAGGATGAGATGGCTGGATGGCATCACTGACTCGATGGACATGAGTCTGAGTGAACTCCGGGAGTTGGTGATGGACAGGGAGGCCTGGTGTGCTGCGATTCATGGGGTTGCAAAGAGTCGGACATGACTGAGCGACTGAACTGAACTGAACTGATGGACTCCTGAAAGACAATGCAGTCTGAACAGCCACAAGTACCACTGTGACTGCTGTGGAGTATGTGAGAGGCGCCTGCCTGTGTAAAGTGAATTTAGCTTTAAATGAGAGCACTGGGAGGCATCACAGATGACAAACATGTACCATTCTCTCCATCCCAGCATTCATTGCAGACAGTGGTGATTAATCACACTCCAGTTTCCAGGTGTGGCATAAGCCCTGTTGACATCAAGTACTGCAATCCACTGTCACCTACTGATCAGAGGTGACTGAGTTCTCTTCTAAAAGATGATGGCTTTCCTGAATCAACCCAGTAGCTAACTGTCATCCAGAGGTACCTTGGAAAAACAGGAACTCAGGAATGGGGACTGAATTAGAATATGGTGAAGGAAGAAATTTGGCACTATATGTAATAGCCAAAGTGGCAGTGTGGGAGGTCACCAAGCACACCCAGGTAAACATCTCTCAGTGTGGACTCAGGACACTGGAGGTTCGAAGAGGCACAAAATGAATGATCTCTATTCCAAAATGCCTATAAACTCTAGAGCCAGAACAACCTCTCTGGCCTCTCATTTTGCTTGATCTTACTTTTGTTCTTGACCAACACTGCATTTTCATCCTTCTTGCATTTTCTTTAATTTAGTAAGTAACCACAGTCTTCTGTTGAAAATAAGGCCTTTGACTGTGTGGATCACAACAAACTGTGGAAAATTCTTAAAGAGACAGGAATACCAAACCACTTAACCTGTCTCCTGAAAAACTTGTACGCAGGTGAAGAAGCAACAGTTAGAACTGGAAATGGAAAAACAGACTGGTTCCAAATTGGGAAAGGAGTACATCAAGGCTGTATATTGTCACCCTGCTTATTTAACTTATATGCAGAGTACATCATGAGAAACACTGGGCTGGAGGAAGCACAACTGGAATCAAGATTGCTGGGAGAAATATCAATAACCTCAGAGATGCAGATAGCACCACCCTTATGGCAGAAATCTAAGAGGAAATAAAGAGCCTCTTGATGAAAGTGAAAGAGGAGAGTGAAAAAGCTGGCTTAAACCTCAACATTCAAAAACGAAGACCATGGCATTCAGTCCCATCACTTCATGGCAAATAGATGGGGAAACAATGGAAACAGTAACAGACTATTTTCTTGGGCTCCAAAATCACTGCAAATGTTAACTGCAGCCACAAAATTAAAAGATATTTGCTCCTTGGAAGAAAAGCAATGATCAGCCTAGACAGCACATTAAAACTCAGAGACATTGTTTTGTCAAGAAAGGTCCATATTGTCAAAACTATGGCTTTTCCAGTAGTAATGTATAGATGTGAGAGTTGGACTATAAAGAAAGCTGAATGCCAAAGAACTGATGCTTTTGGTAACTGTGGTGTTCAAGAAGACTCTTGAGAGTCTTTGGATTCTCAAGGACTGCAAGGACATCAAACCAGCCAATCCTAAAGGAATCAGTCCTGAATATTCATTGGAAGGACTGATTCTGAAAGTGAAGCTCCAATACTTTGGCCACCTGATATGAAGAACTGACTCATTGGAAAAGACCCTGATGCTGGGAAAGATTGAAGGCAGGAGGAGAAGAGGACCACAGAGGATGTGATGGTTGGATGGCATCACTGACTCAATGGACACAAGTTTGACCATGCTCCAGATGGTGAAGGACAGGGAAGCCTGGCGTGCTACAGTCCATTAGGTCACAGAGAGTTGGACATGACTGAGCAACTGAAATGAACTGAACTGAACCACAGCCCTCTGTTTAAAACACCACTTTGTTGAGGGAAAAAAATCTATTGTTTTTTATTTGCATTGTGAACTGATAAAACAGGATTAATATATCTGTTGGTATCTTGAATGAGTCAGTTTTGTAATTTCTCCCAGTTTGATATGGTCCAAGAATTAAAGAGATTTAAAACATTGCAGTGTAGTATAAAATGGACACTTGATTGATGCAAAAATAAAACAGATTTTAAAAGGTTTTTCTACTGATGTTAAATTTCTTCTACCTAGGGAGGATGGATAAGTACCATTTGATTGTACCAATTGATGCCAGGGGGCAGGGGGGAGGGAAAAGTAAGTTCCCTTTTCATTGAGAAGAGCAACATCATTTAAATGTATATTTAAAGTAAAGTTAAATAGTAAGTGTTGATAATGGAAGTGGTCGAAATGTGGCTGCTGCTGCTGCTGCTGCTAAATCACTTCAGTCGTGTCTGACTCTGTGCGACCCCATAGACAGTAGCTCACTAGGCTCCTCTGTCCCTGGGATTTTCCAGGCAAGAATACTGGTGTGGGTTGCTGAAATCTCGGGTCCAAAAGCCCCGAGTAAATTCATCTCTGACTCATTTCTGATACTTTGTCTGAGACTCACCAAAGGACTTTGGATTCCAAACCATCCTGGCTTGCATGTTGTGACCTAGTTTTCTCTCTCTCTCTCTCTCTCTCTCTCTCTGTCTCTCTCCCTCCCCTGCTTGGTAGATAGCTTGGGTTATTACTAATCCAGGAAAGGGCTCTGAGTTTTATTATCTCAAAAGGTGAAGAAAATATTCTAACATGAAATAGTGGTAAAGGTTGCACAACTCTCTGAGTATACTAAACAACCATAAATTGTATAATTTAAAATGGAAAATTTTTGGTATGTGAATACAGACATCATTTAAAAAAATAGGTTGTCTATTTTTGGAATTTAAATTCAATTTAAAACACGGAAAGATTAAAAAAAAAAGTCATGATTTGAAGTCAGGTCAAGAAGTCCAAGGGCTTTCCAGGTGACTCATAGGTAAAGAATCTGCCTACCAATGTAGAAGAAGCAGGAGACACAGATTGGATTGCATTGAGAAGATCCACTGGAGAAGGATTGCTTACTACTAATCCAGGAAAATCTACTTTAATATATTTTATTAATCTGCATTAATCTACTTTATCTTTTCTTAGAATTGTCTATTACAGACAATGCATACAAGTGGAATCATATAATATGTGTTTTTTTATGACTGGCTTCTTTCACTAATGTTTGTTCATCCATGTCAGAGCATGTATCAGTGCTTCATTTCTTTTCCTTGACAATTCCTTTGTATATGTGATATACAAAGATTAGTACTTATATAATACTTTGTATATGTGTATAGGTGGGATGAGTAAGTGGGAGAAAAGACATTTATTTAATGAGTACATATGACCAATCTTGCATGCCTGGCACCATCCTAGTGTTAAGTACAGGATTACAAATACAAAAAATATACATATAGAGTCCCTGACTTTGTAGACCTTAGAGCCTGGGGGTATGAGTAGCACGTAAGGGGAAGCCTGCCTCTGAGATATGGACCACAAGCACGGTCATCTACTGATGGATACAAAGAAGTGATCATTGGACTTCTGGCATGCTTATGTGCTCAGTCATGTCTGACTCTTTGCTACCCCATGGACTGTAGACTGCCAGACTCCTCTGTAATGGGATTTTCCAGGCAAGAATACTGGAGTGGGTTGCCATTTCTTTCTCCAGTGGATCTTCTTAACGCAATTCAATCTGTGTCTCCTGCTTCTCCTACATTGGTAGGCAGATTCTTTACATGAGTCACCTGGGAAGCCCTTGGACCTTTTGACCTGACTTCAAATCATGATTTTTTTTTTTTAATTTTTCAGTGTTTTAAACTGAATTTAAATTCCAAAAATAGGCAATCTATTTTTTTAAATGACATCTGTATTCACACATCAAAAATTCTCCATTTTAAATTATACAATTTATGGTTGTTTAGTATATGCAAGGAGTTGTGCAAGCTTTACCACTATTTAATGTTAGAATATTTTCATTTCCTTTTGAGGTAATAAAACTCTGAGCCTCTTAGAAAATGAAATCCCTAAATGAAATTCCCTAAATCTTTCTCTCCAGTCCAGGAAAACCATTAATCTGCTTTATCTTTTCCTAGAATTGTCTATTACAGACAATGCATACAAATGGAATCATATAATATGTGGTCTGTTATGACTGGCTTCTTTCACTTACATTTGTTTACAAGGTTCATCCATGTCAGAGCATGTATCAGTGCTTCATTTCTTTTCCTCGACAGTTTCTTTGTATATGTGATATTGTGATTTAAAAGAGGAAACATATATTTGTCCTACATCCCCTTTACAGCACAGAACTACTAAAATCCAAATGTGTTTTTTGTTACATTAACGCGGTGGCTTTTTATTCTTAGAGCAACTAAGAATAGGGACTGAGTTTAAGCATCAGTGGCCAATGATTTAAGCAAGTGTGCCTATCTAATAAAGACTCCAAAAAAAATCATAAAAGGATTGAACTCGGAGAGCTTCTGGGTTGGTGAATGCATGGAGATTTGGGTAGAATAGAGTGCTCTAAGAAACCATGGGAGCTCCAAGCCATTTCCTCAAACCTTGCTTTCTGTGTCTCTTCCATCTGGCTGTTCCTGAGTTATATCGTTTCATAATAAATCAGTGATCTACTGAGTAAAATGTTTCTCTGAGTTCTGTAAACCACTCCAGCAAATTAATCAAACCCAAGGAGAGAGTGGTTGAAACCTCTAGTCTATAGCTGCTCAGTCAGTCACACAGGTGACACCTTTTTTTGTATGGTGTCATTAGAAGCATTCTATTAGGGCTTCCCTGGTGGCTCAGAGGGTAAAGCATATCCCTTGAATGCAAGAGACCCGGGTTTGATCTCTGGGTCGGGAAGATCCCCTGGAAAAGGAAATGGCAAACCACTCCTGTATTCTTGCCTGAAGAATCCCATGGACAGAGGAGCCTGGTAGGATACAGTTCATGGGGTCTCAAAGAGTCGGGCATGACTGAGTGACTTCACACACATTAGAAGCACAGGGCAATCTTGTGGGACTGAGCCTTTAACTTGTGGGATCTGATGCTACCTCCATGTAAGTGGTGTAAGAATTGAGCTGAATGGTAGGACATCCATAAGATATCAGAGCATTGTTTGGTGATGTAGGATAACCCTTTCCAAATGAAATTGGGTTGATCAAAACTTTTATCATGGATATGTCTCATTTTATTTATCCATTAATTGGTTGATAAGCATTTTGGTTATTTCTATTTGGGGCTTTACTAAATATTCTCACTAGAAAGAGTTGTGTAAAAGATTTTCTGTGGTTGTAGGCTTTTAGTTGAATTGCTCAGTCATGTGATAACTCAGTATTTAATATTTTGAAGAATTACCACTATTTTCCAAAATAGATGTACTATTTTATATTCCCAAAAGCTATGAATTAGGTTCCTAATTTTTACACATCCTCACCAAGATTTGTCATTTTATATCTTTTTAATTGTAGCCACCTTACCACAAGTGAATGGAAGCTTAATATGGTTTTCTTTGTATTTATCTAATAGCTAATGATGTTTATCATCTTTTCATTTGCTTACTGTTCATTTGTATTCCTATTTTGGAGAAATATGTATTCAAATCTCCCCATTTTAATGATATTTTAAAAAATTATATTTAAAGAAAAATTAAGTAAAAAGTGCTGATTATATAAATAACTGATGGAAATGACCTAGAGTTGGCTATAACAACTTAATCTAGGGAATATAAACCCCTGTAAACTCACCTCTGATTCATTCCTTTGGCCTTGATCTGTGCCATGACCAGGCTCACCAGCAGACTTTGGCTTTCTAGCAAACCTGTACATCCACTCTAAGGCCTGTTTTTCTCATCTGCATGGTAGATGTTTTTGTTGTTATTCAGTCATTCAGACGTGTCTGACTCTTTGTGACCCTATGAACAGCAGCACACCAAGCTTCCCTGTCTTTCACCATGTCCTTGGAGCTTGCTCAAATTAGTGCCCATTGAGTTTGTAATACTATTCAACCATCTCATCCTCTGTTGTCCCCTTTTCCTGATGCCTTCAATCTTTTCCAGCATCAGGGTCTTTCCCAATGAGTCAGCTCTTTGTATTAGGTGGCCAAAGTATTGGAGCTTCGGCCTCAGCGTGGGTCCCTCCAATGAATATTCAGGATTGATTTCCTATAGGATTGATTTGTTTGATCTTCTTACAGTTCAAGGGACTCTCAAGGATCTTCTCCAACTACACAGTTCAAAAGCATCAATTCTTCTGTGCTCAGTCTTCTTCATGGTCCGCAACCTCACATCCATACATGACTACTGGAAAAACCATAGCTTTGACTATATGGACCATTTGACAAAGTAATGTCACCATTTTTTAACATGCTGTTTAGGTGTGTCATAGCTTTTCTTTCAAGGAGCAAGTGTCTTAATTTCGCAGCTGCAGTCACCATCTGCAATGCTTTTGGAGCCCAAGAAAATAAACTCTGTCACTGTTTCCATTTTTTCCTCATCTATTTGACATGAAGTGATGGGACAAGATACCGTGATCTTAGTTTTTAGAATGTTGAGTTTTAAGCCAGGTTTTTCACTCTCCTCTTTTACTTTCATCAAGAGGTTCTTTAGTTACTCTTTGCTTTCTGCCATAAAGGTGGTGTCATCTGCATATCTGAGGTTATTGATATTTCTCCCAGCAATTTTGATTCCGACTTTTGCTTCATCCAGCCCATCATTTTGCATGATATACTCTGCATATAAGTTAAATAAACAGGGTGACAGTATACAACCTTGATGTACTCTTTTCCCAATTTGGAACCAGTCCGTTGTTCCATGTTAGGTTCTAACTGATGCTTCTTGACCTCCATATAGGCTTCTCAGGAGGCAGGTAAAGTAGTCTGGTATTCACATCTCTTTAAGAATTTTCCACAGTTTGTTGTGATACACACATTAAAAGGTGTTAGTGTAGTCAATGAAGCAGACATAGATGTTTTCTGGAACCCTCTGGTTGTTTTTTTTATGGTCTAATGGATGTTGGCAATTTAATCTCTGGTTCCTCTGCATTTTTTAAATCCAGTTTGTACATCTGGAAGCTCTCAGTCCACATGCTCTTGAAACCTAGCTTGGAGGATTTTGAGCATTACTTTGCTAGCATGTGAAATGAGTGCAATTGTGCAGTAGTTTGAACATTCTTTGGCATTGCCTTTCTTTGGGATTAGAATGAAACGGACATTTTCCAGTCCTGTGGCCACTGTTGCATTCTCCAAATTTGCTGGCATATTGAGTGCTGCACTTTAACAGCATGATCTTTTAGTATTTGAAATAGCTCAACCGGAATTCTATCACCTCCACTAGCTTTGGTTATAGTGATGCTTCCTAAGGCCCACATGACTTTGCACTCCAAGATATCTGGGTCTAGCTGGTCTACCATCACGGTAGACCATGATGTATACTTGTATACTTCTTCTGTGTATTCTTGCCACCTCTTCTTAATATGCTCTGTTTCAATTAGGAACATGAGGTTTCTGTCCTTTATTGTGCCCATCCTTGCATGAAATGTTCCCTTAGTATCTGTAATCTTCTTAATGAGATCTCTAGTCTTCCCATTTTGTTGTTTTCCTCTATTTCTTTGCACTGTTCAGTTAGGAAGGCTTTCTTATCTCTCCTTGCTATTCTTTAGAACTCTGCATTCAGATAGGTGTATCTTTCATTTGCTCCTTTGCCTTTCATTTCTCTTCTTTTCTCAGCTGTTTGTAAGGCCTCCTCAAACACCCTTTTGCATTTCTTTATCTTCTGGATGGTTTTGATCACCACCTCCTGTACAATGTTACAAACCTTCATCCATAGTTCTTCAGGCAGTCTGTCTATCAGTTCTAATCCCCTGAGTCTATTTGTCACTTCCACTGTATAATTGTAAGTTATTTGATTTAGGTCATACCTGAATGGTCCTTTGGACTGCAAGGAGATCAAACCAGTCAATCCTAAAGGAAATCATTCCTGAATATTCATTGGAAGGACTGATTCTGAAGCTGAAGCTCCAATACTTTGGCCACCTGATACAAAGAACTGACTCATTAGAAAAGATTCTGATGCTGGGAAAGATTGGAGGCAGGAGAAGACGGGGATGACAGAGGATAAGATGGCTGGATGGCATCACCAACTTGATGGACATGAGTTTGAGTAAGCTCCATGAGTTAGTGATGCACAGGGAAGCCTGGTATGCTGCAGTCCATGGGATCACAAAGAGTCATACACGACTGAGTGACTGAACTGCCTGAATGGTCTAGTGGTTTTCCCTACTTTCTTCAATTTAAGTCTGAATTTTGCAATAATGAATTCATGATTCAACCACAGTCAGCTCCCGCCCAGTCTTGTTTTGGCTGACTGTATAGAGTTTCCATATTCAACTGCAAATAATATAATCAATCTGATTTCAGTGTTGACCATCTGGTGATGTCCATGTGTAGAGTCTTCTCTTGTGTTGTTAGAAGAGGGTGTTTGCTATGACCAGGGCATTCTCTTAGCAAAACTCGATTAGCCTTTGCCCAGCTTCATTTTGTACTCCAAGGCCAAAGCTACCTGTTACTCCAGGTAACTCTTTACTTCCTACTTTTGCATTCCCATCCACTATGATGAAAAAGACATTTTCTTTTCTTTCTTTCTTTTTTTTTTTTTTTGCCGTTAGTTCTAGAAGGTCTTGTAGGTCTTCATAGAACCATTCAACTTCAGCTTCTTTGGCATTAGTGCTTGGGGCATAGACTTGGATTACTGTGATATTGAATGATTTGCCTTGGAAACTAACAGATCATTCTGTCATTTTTGAGATTGCACCAATGTACTGCATTTTGGGATCTTTTGTTGACTAAGAGGGCTACTCTATTTCTTCTAAGAGATTCTTGCCCACAGTAGTAGATATAATGGTCATCTGAATTGAATTCACCCATTCTGGTCCATTTTAGTTCACTGATTCCTAACGTATTGATGTTCACTCTTGCTATCTCCCATTTGACTACTTCCAATTTACCTTGATTCATGGACCTAGCATTCCAGGTTCCTATGCAGTATTGTTCTTTACAGCATTGAACTTTCACCACCAGACACATCCACAAGTGGGCATCTTTTCTGGTTTGGTTCAGGCTCTTCATTCCTTCTGTAGCTATTTCTCTGCTCTTCTCCAATAGCATACTGTGCACCTATTGACCTGGGGAGTTTATCTTTCAGTGTCATATCTTTGTACCTTTTCATACTGTTCATGGGGTTCTCAAGGTAGTAATGCTGAAGTGGTTTGCCATTCTCTTCTCCAGTGGTAGGTGTCTTGGTTTGCTACTAATCATTAGCAGTAAATTATTATTGAAGTTTAAGAATTCCTTATTGATTCTGAATAGAAGTCTCTGATCAGGTAAATGATTTATTGATTTTTTTCCTTATTATTTTTGCTATTTTAT